>NC_135804.1:133890390-134527661 GCF_964213995.1 Mustelus asterias
GACGCCTGTAGGTAAACAATAAAAGCTACACACTTGCACAACATTTGAGAGCTAAAATCTGACTTACGCACACACAACCTCAACAGAATAAAGAAAACAATATTAGGAACAGAAATAGATGATTCATCCTCTTGGGCCTGTGCCACACTTTACTGCAGTTGTTCCATATCTTGATACACAATCTAACAAATAAATCGATTGGTCTCATTCTTGAAAGGTCTATTTGTCCTCCAGCATCCAAAACCTTTCGGGAAGAGAGTTCCAGAATTCCACCACCCCTTTGCCTGAAAAAGTGCTTTTTGATTTTCCCCATGAATGGTCCACTTTTAATTTTAACATTACATCCCTTTGATCTTGATTTTCCTTCATCAGAGGAAATAACTTCATATAATTTACCCTTTCGAATCCTTCTAACATTTTAAACAACTCAATCACGCCTCTCCTCTAAATTCAAGGAATACAAAGTCAGTTTATGTAACTGATCCACATAGTTCAACCCACTAAGCCCTAAAAGCGTATAAAACTAGTAATAAAAAGTGATTAAGTGATAAGTAGGGCAGAACTGAAGGAATTCTGTGTGCCTGCTGAATTTTAACTCCATTTCAGTGTATTATTAAGTGAGATTTACTGTTGGTGATCCCATCTTCAGATGAGCAATTTGATTATGGAGGTGAAGGCAAAAGGTAAGGGTGGCACGGTGGCACAGTGGTTAGCACTGCTGCCTCATAGCGCCAAGGAGCCAGGTTCGATTCCCAACTTGGGTCACTGTCTGTGCGGAGTCTGCACGTTCTCCCCGTGTCTGCATGGGTTTCCTCGGGTGCTCCGGTTTCCTCCCACAGTCCGAAAGACGTGCTGGTTAGGTGCATTGGCCATGCTAAGTTCTCCCTCAGTGTACCCGAACAGGCACTGGAGTGTGGCGACGAGGGAACTTTCACAGTAACTTCATTGCTGTGTTAATGTAAGCCTTAATGGTGGCACTAATAAGTAAAGTTTAAAAGATCCACTGATGTTAAGTCAGGATGAGTGGGGCGAGCTCCCAGTGTCACGGTGCATGTTCACTCAGTACACCACTAAAAAGAGGACATTAGATCAGCCAGTTATTGTGTGAGTACAGATTGGTTGCTGTGTTTGCTGATGTAACACTAACTTTACTTCAAAAGTACCTTATTGGTTGGGCAACATTTTGGGATGTTTTGACCGTTCATGAGAGACCATGGGATCATTTATCTATTTATGGCAGGCCAGTCTATGGTTTAATATTTAACAATTATACAGCTGACACTCTGGCCGGAATTTTACCGGTATGCCTGCCCCAATTCCCGGGGCGTGCTGGTAAAATTCTGCCCTCTGTCCCTAAGGTGCCAGGCTGAATTACATGCCTCTGAGTCGGATTTGAAACAGACATCTGACACAAAGGCAGGAGGTTCTGTGCACTGAGAGAAAGGTAACATAACAAAAAATTCCTTTGGACCATCACTGAGTAAAACTCTCAATACCTCGCATTCAGAATTGCATTCCCTTTGGTCCCAATGTGAACTATTTGTTTCCCACACAAGCCATCCCTTAGGTTTATTTGTGTGCATTTACTAATCAGTTTGGCGTTTATTTTTATATCCATTCGTGGGACATGGGTGTTGCTGGCTGGCCAGCATTTATTGCCCATCCCTAGTTACCCGAGGACAGTTGAGAGTCAACCACATTGCTGTGGCTCTGGAGTCACATGTAGGCCAGACCAGGTAAAGACGGCAGATTTCCTTCCCTAAAGGACATTAGTGAACCAGATGTGTTTTTCTGGCAATTGACAACAGTTTCATGGTCATCAGTAGATTCTTAATTCCAGATTTTTTGTTATTGAATTCAAATTCGACCATCTGCCATGGCGGGATTCGAACTGGGGTTCCCAGAACATGAGCTGAGTTTATGGATTAATAGTCTAGCGATAATACCACCAGGCCATTGTCTCACATTTTGACTCATCCATCCTTCCAAGTTCCCACTCCTCAAGGATCGTTGTGCCCTTACTTATAATTTGCTCTTCAAGCCATTCGGGCCCATTGACATTTTAATGAGATATCGTGGATTTGTCAAAGTAATTAAACAAACTCTTATAAAGTCATCTGTACAACAAAAACAGGTGGGCTCAATACTCATTGTGTTTAATTGGCATAAACTTCCTTCATCAGCTGGCAGAAACTAAAGGTTACTATTACTGCACTAAAAGAACAATCAATAGCATTACAATCGTAACAGATTTCAAGACAGCCTGAACACCCTTTCCCATGCACCACAATGAGCAATACTTTGAAGGAAACTTAATTTAACTATTGTCTTAGTAAATGCCTGTTATGACATGAATATCAGAGTGAGGAAACATTTCCTCAAACTTCTCCATAAGTGGGAAGCTTGCGCAATATTCTTTATCAGAGAAGATATTCCCATTGCTTTAGTTTGCATTACTGGGCAGCACAGTGGTTAGCACTGCTACCTCACAGCACCAGGCACCTGGGTTTGATTCCAGTGTCATCGAAACATAGAAACATAGAAGATAGGAGCAGGAGGAGGCCATTTGGCCCTTCGAGCCTGCTGTGCCATTCATCACGATCATGGCTGATCGTCCAACTCAATAGCCTAATCCTGCTTTCTCCCCATAACCTTTGATCCCATTTGCCCCAAGTGCTATCTCTAGCCGTCTCTTGAATACATTCAATGTTTTGGCATCAAATACTTCCTGTGGTAATGAATCCACTGGTTCACCACTCTTTGGGTGAAGAAATGTCTCCTCATCTCCGTCCTCAATGGTTTACCCTGTATCCTTAGACAGTGACCCCTGGTTCTGCACACTCACACTATCGGGAACATCCTTCTTGCATCTATCCTGTCTAGTCCTGCTAGAATTTTATAAGTGTCCATGAAATCCCCCCTCATTCGTCTGAACTCCAACGAAAACAATCCTAACCTAGTCAATCTCTCCTCATACGTCAGTCCCGCCATCCCCAGAATCAGCCTGGTAAACCTTTGCTGCACTCCCTTGAGAGCAAGAACATGCTTCCTCAGAAAAGGAGATCAAAACTACACACAATATTGCAGGTGTGGCCTCACCAAAGCTCTGTACAATTGCAACAACACATCCCTGCTCCTATCCTCGAAATCTCTCGCAGTGAAGGCCAGCATACCTTATGCCTTCTTTACTGCCTACTGCACCTGTATGCTTACCTTCAGCAATTGGTGCACAAGGACACCCAGGTCCTGCTGCACACTCCCCTCTCCCAATTTACAGCCATTCAGGTAGTAATCTGCCTTCTTGTTTTTGCGTCCAGAGTGAATAACTTCACATTTATCCTAATTATACTGCATCTGTCTGTGTGGAGTCTTCACATCCTCCCGGTGTCTGCCTGGGTTTCCTTCAGGTGTTCCGGTTTCCTCCCACAGTCTGAAAGACATGCTGGTTAGGTGCATTGGCTATGCTAAATTCTCCCCCATGTACCTGAACAGGTGCCAGAGTGTGGTGACTCAGGGATTTTCACAGTCACTTCATTGCAGTGTTAATGTAAGCCTACTTGTGACACTAGTAAATAAACTAAAATTTCTGACAAAGGGTTCCTTAGATCCTTCCACCAATTGGTAATAAATTGAACAATGATCAGTTTATGGAACAGCTTCTGAAAATTTCAAATATCAGATTGATTCCAGCTTTGATAATAATCCGTTGCATTTTTTTTCTCTAATTTACTGAAATGATTAAAAATATAACTGCTTCTTGTAAAGTTCTGCGGTGGTGTTAAAATCCATGTTAACATTCTTGTACATTATTCATCTCCTCGATAACATAAACGTGTAATGGAGAATGAATATTGTATGAATTCCAGTAATTGCTTGATATGTCACATTAGAATCCAAGTCGGAGGTTAATCGCATACCCAGCTTACACACAGCAATCTAAATTTTCAAACAAAATACTTCACTTGTGAATTGCAATAGAGAGCAGGGCAAACATTTCTTATGCAAATAATGAGTGATAAATGAGGTTATTTATTACCATTCACTTTGGATTTTTTTGTTGTTCTCGCTGAATATTTTATTCTTTGTACATAATCAGTTTGCAAAATGCTTTAACAGTGCAGTTAATGATTTATTCAAACCTCAAAATCTACCTGCATTTGTGTCAATCAGTTTGGGTTGTTCATGTGATTATTGTAGTTTCAGATAGGTAAAATAATATTCATCTGTTACTACATTAGTAACAAAACACATAGGCTGAACAGTGACAGAAACCCCCTTAAGGCTATTGGTGTGTTTGTTTCTGTATTTTTGTTATTTCGGGGGTCAAAGAATCTCTGAAGGACTCCTGTAAAGGTGCAGGCAGAGCACAGAGAATCATAGAATCTCTGCAATGCAGAAGAAGCCATTCAGCCCATTGAGTCTACACTGACTCTCTGACAGAGTATCTTAACCAGGCCCTCTCCCCCACCCTCTCCCCATAACCCCACACACGCGATCAAACCAAAACATTGAGGGTCTTGCCTCAGGATATAACATTTGTCATAAAAACCTAACTGGTTCATTAACGTCCTTTGGGGGAGAAAAATCTGCCAGCCTTACCTGGCAAGGTGCCACAGTGGTTAGCACTGCTGTCTCCCTGCGCCAGGGACCTGGATTCAATTCCTGGCTTGGGGTCACTGTCTGTGTGGAGTCTGCACCTTCTCCCCGTGCCTGCGTGGGTTTCCTCCGGGTGCTCCAGTTTCCTCCCGCAGTCCGAAATACGTGCTGGTTAGGTGCATTGGCCATGCTAAATTCTCCCTCAGTGTCCCCGAACAGGCACCGCAGTGTGGCAACTCGGGGATTTTCGCAGTAACTTCATTGCAGTGTAAATATAAGTTTACTTGTGAGACTAATTGGGACTTGATGGATTGAGTTATAAGGAGAGGCTGGATAGACTGGGGCTTTTTTCTCTGGAGCGTAGGAGGCTGAGGGGTGATCTTATAGAGGTCTATAAAATAATGAGGGACACAGATTAGCTAGATAGTCAATATCTTCTCCCAAAGGTAGGGGAGTCTAAAACTAGAGGGCATAGGTTTAAGGTGAGAGGGGAGAGATACAAAAGTGTCCAGAGGGGCAATTGTTTCACACAAAGCGTGGTGAGTGTCTGGAACAAGCTGCCAGAGGCAATTTTGTCTTTTAAAAAGCATTTAGATAGTTACATGGATAAGATGGGTATAGAGGGATATGGGCCAAATGCTGGCAATTAGGATTAGTTTAGGTGTTTTTAAGAAAAAGGGCGGCATGGACAAGTTGGGCCGAAGGGCCTGTTTCCATGCTTAAAACTCTATGAGTCTATGACTAATAAATAAACTTTAAATATGGTTGACTCTTAACTGCCCTCTGAAATGGCCGAGCAAGTCAGTCAACTTAAGGGAAATCAGGGATGGGCAATAAGTGCTGACCTTGCATAAATCTCATTAAATAAAAATTATTTGTACAAGTAAAAATGCCTTGGGGTGTTGTGGTTGTAAAAGTTGCAAATGTATATGTCAGTCTTTTGCCTTCCTCTTTAAAGGTACATCACTGAAACATGTGTGTGATGTCAACCTGCCTCATTTAAGTTGAATAAAATGAACTTACAAACAAGGTGCAGTCGGCCATTCAGCCCCTCGAGCCTGCTCACAGCTGATCTGATAGCAACCTCAAATCTGCATCCTGGCTTCCCCTGATTATCTTTCACTCCCTTGCTTGCCAAGAATCTATCTACCTCTGCCTTTAACATGTTCAAAGACTCAGCTCCTACCGCCCTTTCAGGAAGACTCACGACCCTCTGAGGGAAAATAATTCACCTCATCTCCATTTAAAATGGGCGGTCCCATGTTTTAAAGAGTGACTCACTAATTTGAGATTCTCCCACAAGAGGAAACATTGGGGGTGATTTTACCATCGTGTTGCGTCCGTTTTCAGGCGCGATGCGGTGGTAAAGTTGGGTGCAAAGTGATGAGCGCGATTGACACCGGTTTTCACGATCGGCGCCACCTTATGAGCGCCGGATTTCAGCGCGGATAGCTTCTCGCGCCTCTCGCTGGAAATGGGCGAGAGGCAGGTTAATGTATTTAAATTTATTTTAATACTGTTTAACATCTGTTTAGCGAGCCCGGTGCTCAATTGTCTGGACCCGCCCCCGCTTTATGATCTCTCCGGGAAATGTTCTCGCCGGGGAGGAATAGATGTTCTCCCCATGGACGGAGAGCAGTCGACTTGGTCTCGTCAGTGGAACCGGAGGCCATTGCGACCGAGAGCAAGAGGTGGGGTGCCCCACGGGTAGTGCCAGACTGGTAATGCCCATTGACCCAGTGAGCAACTGGGCAATGCCCACTGACCAGTGCCAGGGGGCGGTGCTAATGGGGAGGGGCCAGTGTGGAAGGGGCCAGTGGGGCCGTGGCTAATGGGTGGAGGGGCCAGTTGGGAAGGGGTCACTGCAGGGAGGGGGCCCACTGTCAGTCTGCAGCAATTGGTGGGGGAGGGAGGGGGTCCGTGATCGGTCCAGGCGGTGGGGGGTGAGGGGTCAGCGGGGACTGCGTCTATGGCCATGGGCCCCGCGGTTGCATGGGGGGGGAAGCTTATTCAGGCTGCCTGCAGTAGCAGGGGCCTGACAGCTCTCTCTTTGTCTGTCAGACCCCTGCTACTGCTGGTGCGCATGTGCAGCATCAGAGTCCTGCACATGCGCACTACCTCCCTCTGCAGGGTTTTGGGTGCGTTAAGCCCCGTCCACAGGCTTCTGCAGCGAGCAACAGGCTCACTCAGAATTTTGCAGGCAGAGTGTGTATGGGGGAGCCTGAAAACATGCCCAGAAGACGAATCTGAAACTCTCCCAGTTTCAAGTCCGCCCAGCAGTTAGACAAAAAATGGTAAAATAGTGCCCAATCTCTTCACGTCCACCCTGCTAAGATCCCCTCAGGATCATACAAGTTTTTGGATGAGCTGTTCTGAGCTGCCAGCAACCATACGACAATGCAAAGCATATTGTTTTGCAAAATTCATAATTGTAATTACTAAAACAAAAGCTTTTTCTGCTTTTGCCTGCAGTTAAGTAACGAGGGAGGACTCCCATTGCAATTCAAAGTTACATTTGCATAATTGGTTTGGGAAATTATCAAAATTTAAACATAAACTTAAAATGAATTGATTTTGAGTTGCTTTTACATGCAAAAAGGTTAACAAATTTTTTTCACCATCTTCAGCAAGTATTTTTTTTACTGTAAATATATTAATGGTTGAACTGCTTAAAAGACCATTACCAAAAAAAGCAATTATTATGTTCCATACTATGCAGAGCAACACTGCATATTTTGCAGCACTTTTTGAGAACTGAAGATTCAGCAGAAGACTTTAATCATCTAGTTTTTAAATCGATTTTGTTATTTTGAACACAACAAAGCAGAATTTCTTTTTGAATGAAGCAATGTTGGGGCTGCACCAAATTCTCCTCAGTCTGTCGCTCAGTCATGGGATCAGTTTGAATCCCTGACCCAAAGCGAATTGGACAATCTATGGGAGATTGGTAGAGCGCTATCATTGGTCACAGCAACCTCGGGTTATTAGAATTAGGCAACGGCTCTCACTCTCAGCAGCATCATCCAGCGATGCCTGCTGGGTGTGTCATGGTCTCAATGTCTCAATACATCACGATCTTACTGCTTTTCCTTCTTCTTTATTCCTTTTCTTCTTCCACTGAGGGTTGTACGTGCACAAAATAAGGCAAAATGGCAAATTTATATTTTGACAAAAGCAAATAGATACATTATTCAGATCTCAGCCTTATTATTGCAGCATAATCATTACAGCAACATGGTAAGAGCCGCGATTCTCCCAAATTAGGCCTGAGTGCCCAAGTGGGCAGGAAAATGGAAGTGTTTTCCGCTCATATTGGCAACGTTTGTCAGGTGGGATTCACCCACCTGGAAGATGCTAATGAGCTTCCCCCGGCGAACCCGCTGGCCAGCCCCGCTCACACAGAGGTCAGGGTGTCATTTCTAAAGGGCACCCCAATTTCCCCACTTAGAGACAGGCCCTCCTCCACCCCAAAAAAATGAAATGGTGCAACCCACTGACCAGGGGAACACCACCAGCCCCTCACCAAAATGGGGCATCAGCCTCCCCACCCAGAAATAATGGGTAACAAACCATCCCCGCCCCCCTACACACACACACACACACACACACACAATGAAGGCATGAGAGTAACCTGGGCCAACCCCCCTCACACCCCTACTCAGTCCCCCTTCCCCCGCACACCCCCAATCAGCTCCCCCTCCCCCTCAGATCCCTACTTAGCCCCATTCCTCCTCAGACACCCACGAAGCCCCCCTACCTCCTCAGATCTTCCATTCAACCCCCTCTTCCCAATCAGACTCCCGCTCAGCCCCTCTTCCACCTCAGTCTCCCCCACTCAGCCCCTCCTTTCCCCCAGACCACCCACTCAGCCCCATTCCCCCTCAGACCCCCACTCAGCCCCTTTTCCACCTCAGACTCCACCATTCAGCCCCCCCTTCCCCCCAGGCCCCCCCACTCAGCTCCCCTTCCTCCTCAGACCCGCTCCCCCCTCTCCCCCCCCCCCCCCCCACCCAACCCTCTTCCTCCTCAGACCCCCGATTCAGCCCTTGGCAGTGCCAATGGTGCACTTTCCCCAGCAACCTGGCACTGACACTCTGGCCTGGTACCTTGGACCCAGAGAGGGGTCAAGGAGGTCAATGCAGTGGCCATTGGCCCCTCTGCCTATGCCAGGCTGCAGAGGAATGGTCCCTCAAGAGTCCTGGGGGTTGGGTGGGCTCACACTAGGGGAAAGGGTTTGACCTCACCACTCCTCCCCAGGATGGGTGTCTTGTGGTTAGACTGTCCCTCATAGCCCTGGCAGCCCTGAAAATCACCCCTGGCATGGTGATTTCAGGCAGCCCTGTGATGAATATCTTCATTCCTGCCTGTCAGCTGTGAAAATTCTGAAGTGTCCAGGTCACTTCAATCTCCATGTTCTCCAGTCACCTGGCAGTCTTTAATATCATTGCAGCACTCCATTCTATAGTAGAGATTTCCCTTTCTCCTTGTCAGAAGCTGCAGATGAGAGCAGGCCACATTGAAGTTTTCTGACAGAGAGGAGATGTCAATTTCACTGGGGGGGGAGGTATTCCATTCTGCACAGTTGTACATCAGCTCCAACGTACGTACACAGCTTTGGTTTGAAGTTTTTGAGGCTTCCAAGCAAGCTGAAACCTTTGAAACCCTGTCTCTAACACTGGAAAGCCATGATCTCTGTCAATTTCAAATTTCAGTCCTTTGAGAAAGGCCTCCATTGTCAGCTGTGTTTATTTTTATTTTCTTTTTTACAGTCCTAAGATGTGCAGGTTTGGTGGATTGACCACGGTCAATGCGTGGGGTTATGGGGATAGGACAGAGGGGAGGGCCTGGGTGGGACACTCCTTCAGGGAGTTGGTGCAGCCTTGATAGACCGAATGGTCTCTTTCTGTACTGTCGGGATTCTAACTGAAACTCAGTCACCACATATAAGGGAAAAGCACCTTCTCAGATTCTTCCAAAACAATTTGAATTGAGCCAATGTTCAGAAAGGACAAAGAACCCAACTTGCAGGATCACACTGGTCAGTGTGCATTTGTCAATCCTGTGATCCAAGTGAGAGGTTGTGCTTGAAGCATGTCATAATAATAAAGGAAAAAAAAACATTGAATTACATCCAGAAATATTGAACTTTAAAATGGACATTTAAGCCAAAGATGGCTGAGGATGTAGAATCAATCACTGACTCAATTACTGGTGGCTAATACTTTGATAGACAATGGAACCCCACCCTGTTTGCAGGAAAAAGATATTTCTGAAGCCTGCAGAAACTAATTGCCATCTCCAGTGGAGACAATGGGAGACAGGGCAGCACGATGGCACAGTGGTTAGCATTGCTGCCTCACAAGCTTAATTCTGGCCTTAGGTGACTGTGTGGAGTTTGCACATTCTCCCTGTGTCAACGTGGGTTTCCTCCCGTACTCCAAAGATGTGAAGGTTAGGAGATTTGGCCATGCTAAATTGCCCCTCAGCACCCAAAGTTGTGTAGGTTGGATGGAGTGGCCATGGTAAATATGTGGGGTTGTGGGGAGAGGATGAGGGAAAGGGCTTGAGTAAGGTACTCTGTCAGAGAGAATCAGTGCAGATTCACTGGGCTGAATGATCCCCTTCTGCTCTGTAGAGATTCTATGATTCTATGAAAATGGGCAATGAGCATTATTCCATCAAGAGGCATCATGTGCATAATCTCCAGACAGATTTGTGGATTTCACCTTCTAGGAATATACAAAGACTGGGATTAAAAACCAGCTGAAAAGCTGCCCCAGGTGTGTGTGTGCATGAACCGGTGTCCAGAACGTGAGTGTGACATTGAAGAAGTCAGACAGCCAGCAGAACCCCTGCAAAAGCTTTTGCATGTAGAAATCTCTGTCTTTTTGTTTATTGAAGTAAGGCAAAGTGGCAAAGACCATGGCTGAAATGGAAACATGGAAGTTTCTCTATCAAACTGCAGAAGACCGGAGTCTCAAAACTGACTATTTGCCTGCTGAAGTCAGCGATACTGGAATTTCAAATTTCAACAGCAGCATCACGCAATCATCTACTCTCAAGTCAACGACTGTTTTATATACCTTTTTTTGCTTCCTTACTTTGGAATCAATTCTCACTTCTAACCTGTACGAATGTTCATGCATTTTTATGTTACCATTTTCTTTCCTTTAGTTGTCAATAGAGAAGCCGGGTTAAATTGGCTCCTTTTAAAGCCTAAATATAGGGACTGAGAAGCAGGATCCATGAGGGGAGGGGTCCCTTTTAGATTAATCTCGTGACCAGCAGAGGGGATTGAAAAAAGAAAGGAAGCCAGGGTCATCCTTCCTCACCTGGGGCATCACAACTTGGGGGTGTCCCAGTTGGACAGGAACAAATTGAGGGGGTTTCACCTGGGTTGAAAAATTTGGGGAATGTCAGCTGGGGAGACGTCATAACAGGGACACATGGGTTTTGAGAAAGTCAACATGAGTTTAGCATCAATCCTCTAACTTCTATCTAAAGCCTGTCACTGAATTTACTTATTTTTTGCTTGTTGGCAGCAATCGACAAGATTTTAAATTGTGGCTTTGAGATGTGGCGCAAATAACAAGTCCTTCAGCAGAACAATTTCACAGGGATAACAACTCAACTGATCTTCTGAAAGGAAGTTTTCTTCTCTCTGTGTTCATGGCAATGGTCAGTCTTCCTTTAGAGCCTTCAGAGATCTTTTCCTCACAAATGCAAAGAGACTAGCTGTGTCAAGAGGAAAACCACAATTGTAACAATATTATTAGTCTACAAAGAGAGGGTTGTTTTTAAACTGAAGATATCCCTGAGGCCCAGCTTGAGAAGTTTAGATTCTTTCAAACATTTTCCATGTATCTAACACCAGAAACAATCACTCAGTTAGACCGACTTCTCTGGAAGACAAGATCATGTCCTTCTCGTAGCTAGCAAAGAAATTCATATTCTCCTGCTTTGAAACTTCCAAATAAGAAACTTCTACCAAGACCAAAAGGTGCAATTCCTTTTTCCTCTCTTTCATTGAGACACATCCTCAGGGAGAGACACCAACAAATACATTTCACCTTAACAGTTAATTTACACTTGTTGACAAACACGACAGATCTGTTGTTCAGTAGTAGCATGGTTACCTCATACAATCCCTACAGTGCAGAAAGAGGCCATTCGGCCCATCGTGTCTGCACCAACAACAATCCCTCCCAGAACCTATACCTGTAAACCTCACATATTTACCCTGACACTAAGGGGCCAATGGCCAATTAACCTAACCTGCACATCTTTGGACTGTGGGAGGAAACCGGAGCACCCGGAGGAAACCCATGTAGACACGGGGAGAATGTGCAAACTCCGCAAGGCAGTGACCTGAGGCCGGAATTGAACCCCGGGTCCCTGGCGCTGTGAGGCAGCAGTGCTAACCACTGTGCCACCCTCTCAGTTGTTAGCTTGCAGGTGCCAAGTTTAGAGACTTGAGTGCTGAATGGACGCTCCAGTGCCGTAAGTAGGGAGTGTTCGACTGTCAGCAGTGACATCTTTCGGATAAGATGCTGAGCTGAGACCCCTTCAGTCCTTGCAAATGGATGTGAATGATCCCACTACACAAGACATGGTGAGGTCTGTCAGGTGATCAATATTTGTTCTCCAACCAACATAGAGTCATAGGCCGGAACTCTACCACCTCGCCCGCTACGGAATCGGAGCGGGTGAGGGTCTGACAAATCTCCGTTGACGTCAGGCGGGAATTTCCAGTCTTGCCCGAGCGAGGCAGTAAAAGCCCACCCCATAGAGTCATACAGCACAGAAAAGCCCTGCGGCCCATCGGGTCTGAGCCTACAATAACTACCACGAAAGTCACGCCAACCCCATTTTCCTGCACTGGTCCCAACCCTTGAGTGTTTTGATATTTCATGTGCTCATGCAAATATTACTTAAACGTTGTAAGGTTTCCGGCCTCAACCACCTTCCCAGGCAGTGCGTTCTAGATTCCCACCACCCTCCGAGTGAAAATTATTTTACTCAAATCCTCTCTGAATATCCTGCCCCTCCCCATAAAACGATGCCCCCTCATGATTGACCCCTCAACCAAGGGGAACAGCTGCTCCCTACTCACCCTGTCCATACTCCTCATCACATCAGCAGATCGCTCATTATCATTTTGCTGCATGTGGGAACTAGCTGTGCACAATTTGACGACTAAGTTTCTTACATTACACACTTCAAAAGCACTTAATTGACTGTAAAACACTTTGGAACACCCTGCCGTTTTAAAAACTACACGATAAACACATATTCCTTCTTTCCTTCCTTCCAAGCTCGAATTGGTCCTGGGAACAAAATCAAAACTGCCAGGTAATAAAGAACAAAGAACAAAGAAAATTACAGCACAGGAACAGGCCTTTCGGCCCCCCAAGCCTGCACCGACCATGCTGCCCGTCTGAACTAAAAACCCCTACCCAACTGGGGACCGTATCTCTTTATTCCCATCCTATCCATATATTTGTCAAGACACCTCTTAAAAGTCACTATCATATCTGCTTCCACTACCTCCCCCGGCAGCGAGTTCCAGGCACCCACCACCCTCTGTGTAAAAAACTTGCCTCGTACATCTCCTTTAAACATTGCCCCTCGCACCTTAAACCTATGCCCCCTAGTAATTGACTCTTTCACCCTAGGAAAAAGCTTCTGACTATCCATTCCGTCCATGCCCCTCATAATCATGTAGACACGAGGCAATAACTTAGGGCAGAGGTTGCTAAGTGTTGTGCCATGGCACACTGCTGCAAAATAAGATTCAAAGTTGTTTGAACCATGGGACAGCAAGGTGGCTCAATGGTTGGCACTGCTGCCTCACAGCGCCAGGGACCCGGGTTCAATTCCCGGCTTGGGTCACTGTCTGTGCGGAGTCTGCACTTCTCCCCGTGTCTGCGTGAGTTTCCTCCGGGTGCTCCAGTTTCTTCCCACAGTCCGAAAGGCGTGCTGGTTAGGTGTATTGGCCATGCTAAATTCTCCCACGCTGGAGTGTGGCGACTAGGGGATTTTCGCAGCAACTTCATTACAGTGTTAATGTAAGCCTACTTGTAACACTAATAAATAAACTTTAACTTCAAAAATGATTTAAAATTAATGTAAATATAACTAAATCTAATTTTCATTTCCAACTCTGTTGTCAGCACCTTCAAGTTCCGATGAATCTCAGGCCTTCCACACAGGCACCTACTGGGAAAGGGCTGTACTAGTTGGGTTTAAATGGTTTTACATTGGCCAGGGGCCTGTGCAGTTCAGATTTCCAACATACAGCAGTCCTAACGGCGCACGTGCAGCCCTTTCCCGGCCCACGCATGCTCGGGAAACCCCAGGCTCTTTAGGAATTGGAGATGCCGACCACTAAACAGAGGACAAAGGCCCTACTCCCCCTGGAGAAAAAGTGAAAAGGCAAAATGGCTACAAAATCCGAGGGAGAAGCAAGTGAGACAGGAAAAGATGGGGGAAAAGAACAGGAGAGAAGACAGGGAGAAGTGAAAAAAAACAAAGTTCCAACTAAAAGAGTGAAACAGAAGTAAGAAAAAGGAAGTAATAAGAGTGGGGGAAACAGGCTCCAACTAGGGAATTAAGGTGTAGACCTTAAGTGAGGTGGGCTCAGGGGAAGTTCGAGTTGTCAAAGGCACGCTGAAAGAAATCCCGAAGATCCAAGAATCATAGAATCATAGGATCCCTACAGTGCAAAAGGAGGTAACTTGGTGCATCGTGTCTGCACCGACCACAATTCCACCCATCCCTATCCCCATAACCCCACATATTTACCCTGCTAATCCCCTTAACATTAGGGTCAATTTAGCATGGCCAATCAACCTAACCCGGACATCTTTAAACTGTGGGAGGAAACCGGAGCACCCGGAGGAAACCCACACAGACACAGGGGAGAATGTGCAAATTCTACACAGACAATGACCCGAGGCTGGAATTGAAGCCGGGTCCCTGGCGCTGTGAGGCAGCAGTGCTAACCACTGTGCCACCGTGCCCCCCCCAAAGGGAAGTGAAGGTTGGTAACTCCATGTTGGGTGGCATTGGAGCAAGGGTATATATTTGGAGAAGTAGTTTGACATGGCTAAAGAGCTGAAACTGTGCTTGTAAGTGGATGCTTGAGTGCATTTATTGGTTAATGTGGTGTGTTTGATCACAGTTAAACATGATTAAGTTCTTGAAGAGCACTGATTCAGATCTGGCCACGACAGCAGAATCTCAGCAGATAAAAGTGCGGATCCGACACAGACAGAACAGCGACAGCACCTTTTGTATTTTCGTGGACTGGCGATGCCTCTTGCCTGTCCCAGAATGGCTAATTTTCAGGGAGAAGCTCTCCAATACTGCAACATTACCCGAGGAAGTTGTAGCGCCATTTCAATACAGAATGCCATTCATTCTCCAGCAAGGATATACAGCACTTCAAGCGCTTGAGAGAACGAAACAAATGTGTGGATATCAGATACTGTGCAGGAGACAAGTTAGCTGGTGGCTGAGCTCACAGTGAAATCAAAGAAGCTACACACAGCATTGCAGGAACATTCATTCTGCCAGTGTGCAAAATATCCTGAGAGTAATGCTGGGAGCTGATGCTGTCAAAGTAACCAACAAGGTTCCTCTTTCTGATTGCACAATCAATGGACGTATTGACAAGGTGTCAGTTGATGTTGAACAGATGCTTCAACAGAAATTAGAAATGAGTGGAAACTTTGCCCTGCAGATTGATGATTCCACAGATGTTAACAGACAGGGCCAGCTCCTACCCAACGCCAGGTGCGTTGATAGGGATTCTATCAAAAGAAAATGTCTTCTTTTGAAAACAATTGCCAGGTTGTACGACAAGAAAGGGAAATTTTAACGTCACAGGTGCCTGGCTGAAGGAAAACAACCTTAACGGTACCAAATGCAATAGCATCCGCACTGATGGAACAACAACCATGTTGGGAAAAGTCAAGGGATTCATGTGTCAGTTGAAAGACCAACATCCTTTGATTTGATTTGATTTATTATTTTGATTTGATTTATTATTGTCAGATGTATCGGGATACAGTGAGAAGTATTTCTCCTTACGCGCTGGACAAAGAACAAAGAACAAAGAACAGTACAGTACAGGAAACAGGCCCTTCGGCCCTCCAAGCCTGTGCCGCTCATTGGTCCAACTAGACCATTCGTTTGTATCCCTCCATTCCCAGGCTGCTCATGTGACTATCCAGGTAAGTCTTAAACGATGCCAGCGTGTCTGCCTCCACCACCCTACTTGGCAGTGCATTCCAGGCCCCCACCACTCTCTGTGTAAAAAACGTCCCTCTGATATCTGAGTTGTACCTCGCCCCTCTCACCTTGAGCCCGTGACCCCTCATGATCGTCACCTCCGACCTGGGAAAAAGCTTCCCACTGTTCACTCTATCTATACCCTTCACAATTTTGTACACCTCTATTAGGTCTGCCCTCATTCTCCATCTTTCCAGGGAGAACAAGCCCAGTTTACCCAATCTCTCCTCATAGCTAAGACCCTCCATACCAGGCAACATCCTGGTAAACCTTCTCTGCACTCTCTCTAACGCCTCCACGTCCTTCTGGTAGTGCGGCGACCAGAACTGGACGCAGTACTCCAAATGTGGCCTAACCAGTGTTCTTTACAGCTACAACATCAGACTCCAGCTTTTATACTCTATACCCCCTCCTATAAAGGCAAGCATATCATATGCCTTCTTCACCACCTTCTCCACCTGTGCTGCCACCTTCAAGGATTTGTGGACTTGCACACCTAGGTCCCTCTGTGTTTCTATACTCTTGATGGCTCTGCCATTTATTGTATAACTCCCCCCTACATTATTTCTTCCAAAATGCATCACTTCGCATTTATCTGGATTAAATTCCATCTGCCATTTCTCCGCCCAATTTTCCAGCCAATTTTCCAGCCAATCCTGCTGTATTGTCTGACAATGTTCATCGCTATCCACAAGTCCAGCCATTTTCGTGTCATCCGGAAACTTGCTGATAACACCAGTTACACCTTCTTCCAAATCATTTATATATATCACAAATAGCAGAGGTCCCAGTACAGAGCCCTGCGGAACACCACTGGTCACAGACCTCCAGCCGGAAAAAGACCCTTTGACTGTTACCCTCTGTCTCCTGTGGCCAAGCCAGTTTTCTACCCATCTAGCCACCCCTCTTTGTATCCCATGAGCCTTGACCTTCTTAACCAACCTGCCATGAGGGACTTTGTCAAATGCCTTACTGAAATCCATATAGACGACATCCACGGCCCTTCCTTCATCAACCGTTTATGTCACTTCCTCAAAAAACTCCACCAAATTTGTAAGGCACGACCTCCTTCTTACAAAACCATGCTGTCTGTCACTAATGAGATTGTTCCATTCTAAATGCGCATACATCCTGTCTCTAAGAATCCTCATACCATTCATAAAGAAAGAAAGGAGAGAGTGCAGAATGAAGTGTGATAGTCATACCATGGTGTAGAGAAAGATCAACATAGTGCGAGGTAGGTTCATTCAAAAGTCTGACAGCAGCAGGGAAGAAGCTGTTCCTGAGTCGGTTGGTACGTGACCTCAGACTTTTGTATCTTTTTCCCGACGGAAGAAAGTGGAAGAGAGAACTTCCAGGATGCGTGGGGTCCTTAATTATGCTGGCTGCTTTTCCGAAACAGTGGGAAGTGTAGACAGAGTTAATGGATGGGAGGCTGGTTTTAGCATTCCTTGGAAACCTTTTGGTACATGACCTCAGACTTTTGTATCTTTTTCCCGATGGAAGAAGATGGAAGAGAATAGTGCATGGGGTCCTTGATTATGCTGGCTGCTTTGCCGAGGCAGCGGGAAGCGTAGACAGAATCAACAGATGGGAGGCTGGTTTGCAAGATGGATTTGGCTTTATTCACGACCCTTTGTAGTTTCTTGCAGTCTTGGGCAGAGCAGCAGCAGCAGCCACACCAAGCTGTGATGCAACCAAAAATGGAGCATCTGTAAAAATTGGTGAGATTCATAGCTGACATGCCAAATTTCTTTAAGCTTCTGAGAAAGTAGAGGCGTTGGTGGGCTTTCTTAACTATACTGTCAACATGGGGGGACGAGGCGAGGTTGTTGGTGATCTGGACACCTAAAAACCTGAAGCTCTTGACCATCTCTCCTTCATCCCCATTGGTGTAGACGTGGCATGTTCTCCACTACGCTTCCGGAAGTCGATGACTATCTCCTAACTGTACCAAGTCCAGTAACATTTGCACTGATGGAACAGCAACCATGTTAGGAAATGTCAAAGGATTCATGAGTAAGTTGAAAGACCAGCATCCTGGCATCCAGCTCAGCCACTGTATCCTGCATTGTGAAGTCCTTGTTGCCAAAACAATGTCGTCTGATCTAACAGCCGTGTTAGGGCAAATGATGGAAATCATGAATTATGTGATGCCACATCCTTTGAAATCAGCTTGTTTGCTATTTTGTGCGAAGAGATGGGGGCTGACTATCAGGATTTAGTCACACACACAGAAGTGCATTGGCTGTCTTGGGGAAATGTCCTCTCTCGAGTTTATGAGTTCCAGAGTCATAGGCCGGCACTTTACTGGCACGCCCGCCCCGATTCCGAGAACAGACGAGGCTCAGAGAACGGCATTCTCCGTTGGCCTTGGGCGGGATCCTACGAACCTCAGGCGGACATGCTGGTAAAACTTCACCCATAGAGTCACAGTGTCCCTGTAGTGCAGAAGGAGGCCATTCGGCCCATCCAGTCTGCACCTCCAACAATCCCACTGAGGCCCTGTCCTCATAACCACACGTGCTTACCCTGCTAATCCCTCTGACACTGAGGGACAATTTATCATGGCCAATACACCTAGCTTGCGCATCTTTGGAGTGTGGGAGGAAACCAGAGCACCCGGAGGAAACCCATGCAGACATGGGGAGAACGTGCAAACTCCAAACAGCAGTGACCTGAGGCTAAAATCGAACCCGGGTCCCTGGCACTGTGAGGCAGCTGTGCTAACCACTGTGCCACCATGCTGCCCGTTCCACAACACTCTGAAAGAGTTTTCGGTTCTGTATGAATTGTCACGTAAAGATTTGATGTGATGATAGTTGGGGTGCCAAGCTTACATTTTTTTCGATATATTCAGTTGTATGAATGACCTGAATGTTAAAATGCAGCAGAAAAAACCCAGAAGATTCTGACTGCCACAGATAAATGTTAAGGTTTCAGATCAAAACTGGCCCTTTGGCAGGAAAATGTGGCAAGTGGACCGATTGAGATGTTCAAGCTGGAATCAGTGAATTCTGCTGGAAAAACCATACTCAATCTCATCTCCACACATCTTAAAACAAGCTTGAATGCTAGCGCCCCTACCTCCCCTCCATGTGTATGGAAGACTTTGACTGGATGTGTGATCCACTCAATTCAGTTTTTCTTGAATAATCAAACAAATTGTCACGAAAAGGATGAGAATTTGCTGACCTCAGCAATTGACCTTACATTGAAATTGAATTTTGTAGAGATGCCTCTGGATACATTTTGGTTGCTTGCAGGACAAGAATATCTGTCCTCCTACATTCTGGAAGACGTGCTGGTTAGGTGCATTGACCCGAACAGGCACCGGAGTGTGGCGATGAGGGGAATTTCACAGTAACTTCATTGCAGTGTTGATACAAGCCTTACTTGTGACTAATAAATAAACTTTGCTTTAACTTTAGAGAGACCCACATCTGTACAACAAGCAATGGAAATCAACCACTTACAACAAAATTACTTCAGGTGAATGCTAGAAGCTTCAAGGACACTCCAGGCCAATATCTTTCACAGAAATATATCACCCTGTCCCACTTCTTTAAAAAGAGACTTTGTGTCCTGGTGTCGATTAAAGTTTTTAAAAAAGTTTTATTTATTAGTGTAAGTAGGCTTACGTTCACCCTGCAATGAAGTTACTGTGAAAATCCACGAGTCGCCACAGTCCAACGAGGGAATTTTCACAGGAACTTCATTGCAGTGCTAATGTAAGCCTACTTGTGACACTACTAAATAAATAAATAGTTGCCACACTCCGGTGCCTGTTCGGGTATGCTGAGGGAGAATTTAGCATGGTCAATGCGCCTAACTGGCACGTCTTTTGGACCGTGGGAGGAAACCAGAGCTCCCAGAGGAAACCCACGCAGAGATACAGGGAGAACGTGCAGACTCCGCACAGACAGTGACCCAAGCTGAGAATTGAACCCCGGGCGTTGTAAGGCAGCAGTGCTAACCACAGTGCCACCGTGCCACCCCTAACATCTCTTCACTCTAACTTCTTTGTGTAATTGTTGAAAGTTCCCACATGCCAGGCTGATCTCTAATGTTGAGGTACATACCAATTTGAAATGTTACACCTGGGCAGCGAGGTCGTTTTTAACCTTGGTCGTTTTGTTACAATAATTTTAGTTCCTCACCAGCACTGGCCATGAAACCTTGATTTCTCTGGCCTCTGATTGGGTGACCATTGTAGCCGATTGATTCCCCCTCATTTCCTACTTCAGGGTGGTACGCCAATCGACTTCACTTCCTCATTGGCAACCTTTGCGGCCATATGAGGCAGACATGGCCCAAGGCATCAGCAAAGAACACATATAAACTCTGTATAGAAAGTAACAGGTTTGTGGGATTAAACTGGAGATGGAATGACAAACTGCATTAGCCACTCATTATATTCAGTTTTACTCAGGTCAACAGAACTGAACATAGAACGAGTCAATCAAGTGTCCAATGTGATACTTCTTCCGTTCTGTCCCTGTCTAATTTTGCTCCGTTCTACTTTTCCAGAAGTAACCTGATTATTTCTGCTCTGATTTTGGGAGTGTTAATGAGGCTGTTTTTGATGGCTTCAGACAATTTGTGAGCAGCTTCTGCCCCCGCCGCCCACCCCACAAAGATATAAGGTTCTAATAACCTCAGGGGGAATAAGACACATTGAGCTTATTTCATCTTTGCTGCAGTGAGGATCATGAGGCATCAATGGCAGGCAGCAGGAACTCAGTCTTCTTTATGTCATGTTGTTAATCTGCATCCTTCTTAATGTCAAAGTATTATTGGTGAAGGTGCTTCAGAGATTTCTCCTTTCCCTTATCCAGAGACTTCACATGGTGACATTTACATGTGAAATCATGCTTTTCCTTCTGTAGATGACAGAGAGAAGCAATTACTTCAGAGCACATTGACGCAGACAGTTCCAATAAGACTTCAAGCATGTTAAGCACTCTATGACTTCGAACAGAACCTTGATTCAAATCATCTTTAGAGAGTTTCTGGCCAGCTTTTCTTTTGTTCATTCTTTAATCTTCATTTCATCTTTTTTTTTTAATCCTCTTGATCACTATCCTGATCCTCGGCCATAAATTTTGATATTGGGATCAAAACCGAGATTCATTTGACAATTTTAGTAGGTTGTGTAATCGCCCCCTGAATTTCTCAGGAGCTGATGCATTTCAAAAAGGCCATCACAGCCATCTGCGCCTTTCACACACAGAGGAAAAGATCATCAGCAAACTCAATCTGGTCCAATGTGCCAAAGCCCAAAGTATTCTGGACAGTTCAATTCCACTTTCAACTCGTTTGGGAGCTGTGTCAAGTGGCTCTGGATGAATACACAGACTTACTTTATCATTCTATTTGATCACCAGAGCTCCAGAACTGAGCTAATCAGTTAGGATGCCAGCTGAAGCATTTCATAGAATCATAGAATCCCTACAGTGCGGCAGGAGGCCATTCGACCCATCTGCACTGACCCTCCATAAGAGCATCCCACCTAGGCCCCTATCTCCGTAACCCCACATATTTTCCCCGCTTATTCCCCCTAACCTACACATCTTTGGTCACTAAAGGGTGGCCAATCCACCTAACCTGCACATCGGTGGTGTGTAGGAGGAAACCAGAACACCTGGAGGAAATCCACGCAGACACGGGGATAATGTGCAAACTCCAGGGCAATTGTTTTACACAGAGGGTGGTGGGTGCCTGGAACTCGCTGACGGGGGAGGTAGTGGAAGTAGATACGATAGTGAGTTTTAAGGGGGGTCTGGACAAATACATGAATAGGATGGGAATAGAGGGATATGGTCCCCGGAAGGGTAGGAGGTTTTAGTTGAATCGGGCAGCATGGTTGGTGCAGGCTTGGAGGGCCGAATGACCTGTTCTTGTGCTGTATTTTCTTTGTTCCTTGCTCTTTGTCCACACAGACAGTCACCCAAGGCCGGAATTGAAACTGAGTCCCTGGTGCTCTGAGGCAGCAACGCTAACAACTGTGCCACCGTGCCACCCATTTAGGTGCACCCTTGAATTGCCACACAAGACTATAGACCAATTGCTGGAAAATGGGATTAGAAGGGGTAGATGCTTGGTGGCTGGCACAGACCGATAGGCTGAAGGGCCTCTTTCTGTGCTATAAAACTCCGTCTCCATGACTCTATTTGGTGCAATCAAGCTGAGTGATATGCAGTTTCTGAGTGTTGCTGAGACATTGAGAAGTTGGAATATTCCTTCTAGCCTGGCTTCCATTTGATAACATGCTGCTATCTGGCTGCTGAATCTTGATCTCAGGATTTTTCACAGACCATTGATTGCCATAATACTCTCTTAAAAGAAAGAACACCCAATATGCAGAGTGCCTCCAACATCTTCAGACCGGTCCAAGAAGTACTTTTGAGACTAGGCCAGTGTTATGGTATTGAGGAGACTGAGAGCTTTTTCACACAGCAAGATTCTTCACAACAGCACTGAATAAATGATCAGATAAGGCCTGGAATTTTCCAGCCATTCACGCAGGATTCTCTGGTCCTGCTGCAGGGAACGGAGTTTTAGCTGAACGTCAAATTCTCCATCCTCATTTGCAGCAGCAGCGGGACGGGGACAGCCAGAAAATTCCAGCCAATCAGTTTTAGTGATACTGACAGAAAAATATTGGCCAGGATACTGGGAGAACTCACTCTTCTCCTTCTAGTTAGCTCAGTTCCTCTTAGTTGAAGAGTCAGTCACGAAGGGACATTGGTTCAAGGTATTGGCAGGAGGTTTAGGGGGGATGTGAGGAAAAACCTTTTTTACCCAGAGGATAGTGATGATATGGAATGCGCTGCCAGGGAGGGTGGTGGAGGTGGGTTGCCTCACAGCCTTTAAGAAGTATCTGGATGAGCTGGTTAGCTGCATTGATCCGAACAGGAGCCGGAGTGTGGCTACTAGGGGAATTTCACAGTAACTTCATTGCAGGGTTAATGTAAGCGTTACTTGTGACGAATAAATAAATTTAATAACTTAACAACTAGTGCCACAGGATCTTTTACATCCACTGAAAAATGGGGACGGGGGCATTTTAGTTCATGGTTTATTCTAGAGACAGCACGCTCATGGTGAAGAACTGAAGCATTACACTCGATGAGGGATTCAAGTAGCTGTACTGAGCTCACATCCATTTGACTCACAAGTGAGAATGGTGGTCAAGGTTGTCGCTGAAATATTTTCCCAAAATTCAATGAACCAGATCTTCCAGAAGTGGCAATCACAGTGGAATTGCACTGGAGCAGGGTGGTGTGATGTGTGTGCACAGGAGATTCACCAGGATGCTGCCTGGAATGAAACATTTAAGTTGTGAAGAGAAGTTGGATAGGCTTGGATTGTTTTGTTCTTTTTTTGTTGGAGCAGAGAAGATTGAAGGGGCGACATGATTGAGGTGTACAAGATTAGGAGGGGCATGGAAGAGCCGATAGGGAGCAGCCATTCCCCTTAGTTGAAGGGTCAGTCACGAGGGGATATTGGTTCAAGGTGAGCGGCAGGAGGTTTAGGGGGGATGTGAGGAAAAACTTTATTATCCAGAGGATTGTGATGATCTGGAATACGCTGCCTGGGAGGGTGGTGGAGGCAGGTTGCCTCGCATTCTTTAAGAAGTATCTCGATGAGCATTTGGCACATCATAACATTCAAGGTTTTGGGCCAAGTGCTGGTAAATGGGATGAGGTGGGAGGTCAGGTGTTTTTCACGTGTTGGTGCAGAATCGCTGGGCTGAAGAACCTCTTCTGCACAATATGATTCTATGAATTGCTACTCTGCTCTTTTTAATTGTCCAGGTTGTGGGCTGCATGTTTCTTGCCTGCTCTCAACCCAGTCCAGGTGAGAAATGTGCAGCATAACCTGAACTCGATACCATAAACCAGACCTGCTGAGTTTATCCAGCAATTTCTGTTTTTATTTATTATTAAAAAAGAAATGTGACCTTTAAATCACCCAAGATTCATGTAAAGGGTCTAATTGTCCTGACTTTTGGACATAGAAATGAGTACACAATAGACCAGGCATGTATTTTTCTTACATGGAATGTGGGTATCACTGGCTAAGCCAGCATTTATTGCCCATCCCTAGTTGCCCTTGGAGGGCAGTTGAGAGTCAACCACATTGCTGTGGCTCTGGAGTCGCATGTTGGCCAAACAATGTAAGGACGGCAGCTTTCCTTCCCCAAAGGACATTAGTGAACCAGATGGGTTTTTCTGACAATCGACATCCTTGGACTTTTAATGCAAGATATTTTTTATTGAATTCAAATTCCGCCATCTGCCATGGTGGGATTTTGAACCAGGGTCCCCAGGACATTAGTTGAGTTTCTGGATTAATGATCTAGCAACAAAACCACTAGACCACCGCTTCCCCTTGGTAGGAATGGAGTTCCAGGATTTTGACCCTGCGGCAGTGGTCCTGAATTGAAGTGGGAGGGTGAGTTTAGAGCGCATGTCGCTGGTATCAGTATGCCGGCTGCAGTCAGGACAACATAATATATGGAAAATAAGCATCAAGCAGACATCAGATCCTTCATTTAGGATCATAGAACAGATAGGGGGATGAACACCCATTTCAGCTTCTTGTCATTGCTGACTATTAATGCCTGAAGCAACTTGGTGAGAGCTGAATTTACAGCTCTGCAAGGCAGAGTTCCCTACATTTACTGTCCTAATCCAAACCATGACAGGCATTTTTTTTTTGGATTTGTTGCATTCACTGTCTCTTTTAGTCGCTCTTAAAATTATTTGGACTTAACAATTGAAAACTTTTCTTCATTTATATTGTTAGGTCCTCTGCCAATTACTTGTGACAGCGGCTTAGCTCTCAATCTCCATAACTGTAATTGGAACCACAGGATGATCCAAGGTCTACAAAACATGGAGGGATTTGTGTTTTCAGAGTATCTTTCATGACCTTAGGGCATCTCAATGCACTTTACTGCCAAGGATGACAGTTCTTCTTGAACTGCAGTCACTGTCGTAATGCAGGAAACGTGGCAGCATGGAAAGCTGCCACAAACATTAATGACCAGATGGTCCGCTGGTTAGTGAGGTTTATTGAGAGATAAATGTTAGCCCTGGGTAACGTGGGAGGACCGTTCTGCCATTCTTCAAAATAGTGCCCAAGAGACCATTTACATTCACCTGTAAGGGCAGCTGGACTTCAGATTAAAGATGGCGCCTCTGACAGTTCAGCACCTCTTCAGTGTACCACTGGAAGCATCAACCGAGATTGTTTTGCTTAAGTTTCAGGTGGGTCACGGCCTACTAACTCAGGAAAGAAACTGCGACCCACGGAGACACCGAGGGCACTGTGATTAATCACAGGGCGTGTCGAGAACAACTTCTCAGCCTCACATTCTATCGGAGCGCATGCCCAACAGCAGAAAAAATATTAATTTTATTTTGCTTCTGCTGAGATTATCGGCCGTTCTTTTAGTTTCCATTTTATCTGAGGACAGTCACCCTATTTTCTCAAACATAATTTTGACAGCACTCTGAGTCACAAGTGCTTTGATGGGTATGCCAGCATGGGATTTAATTTACGTGACTAACAGCCCGCAGAGCTGCTTTTAAAAAAATGTTTTGGTCTGTACAGCACCCAAGTCTATTTAGTGATGGTTTATTTTATACCAATGATCCAGAACAGCCAGAATAATTTCCCTCACTTTATGCGATATATTCTGATTGAGAGTGCAGTTGAATTATTATGAAACAAAGTCAATACTTACAATCATGTAGGGTTATCATCTTCTGTATTGGCAATAGCTTTTTTTAAAATTGGAGCTAATGCATTTTTTAATAAGTAAAGAACAACTTGTGTTTCTTCTTCTTTTATTCTCTGCCTGAAGTTAAGTCCTAAAAGTGGCTTGTGGCCGTGTTGCTTTCTGTATATGTATTGATGAAACTTCTTCGGTGGCACAGTGGCACAGTGGTTAACACTGCTGCCTCACAGTGCCAGGGACTTGGGTTCGATCCCTGGCTTCGATCCACACTGTCTGTATGGAATTTGCACATTCTCCCTGTATCTGCGTGAATTTCCTCTGGGTGCTCTGGTTTCCTCCCACATTTCAAAGACGTGCTGGTTAGGTGCATTGGCCATGCTAAATTCTCCCTCAGTGTACCCAAACAGGTGCTGGAGTGTGGCGACTAGGGGGTTTTCACAGTAACTTCGTTAATGTAAGCCAACTTGTGACACTAATAAATAAACTTTACTTTAAGATTAACAAGGTTGGAGAGATGGATGGTATAGTCACAATTAATTCTTTCTGCCACGGATCCTGAGCCAATGGGCAGGATTTTCCAGTCACGCCCGCTCCAAGATTGAAGATTCTCACCCGAGGAAAACGAATCTTTAAATGGTCCGCCAAACCTTCTGTCCCGTCTGTGACAATTCCTGCGGTGAGTGGGATGGGAACATTTATCCCAATGTCAATGTAATTTGAACCAATGCCACAGTATAAGATTGCCTCCATCTGCTCCATGCTGCTTTATGGAATGCCTGTGACAATACTGTGGTTGGCATGTGCTCTGGTTGTTTTCTCTTGAAACGTGAGTCTTGGATGAATAATAAAACTCCAGTGTGAATTCGTTCAAAAAGTTTATTTATTAATCACATTACACTGCAATGAAGTTACTGTGAAATTCCCCCGAGTCACCACACTCCAGCGCCTGTTCGGGTCAATGGACCTAACCAGCACGTCTTCCAGACTGTGGGAGGAAACTGGAGCACCCGGAGAAAAGCCACGCAGACACAGGGAGAATGTGCAAACTCCACACAGACAGTGACCCAAGCTAGGAATTGAACCCAGGTCCTGGCGCTGTGCGGCAGCAGTGCTAACCACTGTGCCACCGTGCCACTCCAAATGCCTCTGGTACCATCAGTCTCACTTCTCACCTTTGCCATCTCCATCATTAATCCTTCTTCATTCAACACCACTGTTGGCTTCACCAACTCATCCTGTTGGGCCAGCACGGTAGCACAGTGGTTAGCACTGCTGCTTCACAGCTCCAGGAACCTGGGTTCGATTCCCGGCTCGGGTCACTGTCTGTGTGGAGTTTGCACATTCTCCTCGTGTGTGCGTGGGTTTCCTCTGGGTGCTCCGGTTTCCTCCCACAGTCCAAAGATGTGCAGGTTAGGTTGATTGGCCATGCTAAAATTGCCCTTAGTGTCCTGGATGCGTAGATTAGAGGGATTAGTTGGTTAATATGTAGGGACATGGGGGTAGGGCCTGGGTGGGATTGTGGTCAGTGCAGACTCGATGGGCCGAATGGCCTCTTTCTGTGCTGTAGGGTTTCTAAGACTTCTAAGATTTCTGTCTTGAACAGGATTTCTATATGGCTAAACAAATCCCTCCAAGGCACGAAGGACGGAGAAAATGTTGGAAGATACTCAACAAGCCTGGCAATGCCTGTGGAGAGGGAAACAAAGTGAAAATTTTCCATTTGTGGGAGAATCCAAAACTAAGGGTTATAAATGCAGGGAAGTCACTAATAAATCCAACAGGGAAATAAGGAGAAATGTCCTTATCTAGAGAATGGTTCGAATGTGGAACTCAGAATCACAGGAATTATTTGGGGTAAAGAACTTGGTTCCACTAAGAAGGAAACTAGGGGCAGGATTCTCTGACCTCAACCCGCTGCCAGCGAGAATGGACAATTTGACACTCAGCCAAAACTCCATTCACTGCAGTGGCACCAGAGAATCCCAGCCACGGACGAGGTTAGAAGGTTCTGACGTCGATGTGTTTATGAGAGAAAAGGGAATATGGTGAAAGGATGAGATGGGGCAGATAGAATGGGGGAAGATTTGTATAAGCACTAGCACAGGCTAGTTCAGCTATTTCTGTGTTGTTTATTCAATGTAATTCGATGAATTCTATGTAACCTTTCAGTTCAATGACCCTTCATGATTCCTTCGCCCTGTATTGTTCTTCTTTTATCTTTTATACTCCCACTCTGGACTCCTCTGTTGTTTCTATGCCTATTCCATCATCACCTCCATTTTGCCTTGCTCTATCATCACTTTTGTTGTTAATTGCTTTATCCTTCTACTCTGTTGCAGACTTTCCCGGTTGTTCTTATCTTATCCGCCTTTTCCATGCCTCTGTGCTTGCTTCAAAGTTTCAACTCTGAGATTTTCCGTTACTGATGAAAAGTCATCCGTCTGCAATGTTTGGGGCATTTTTGCGCCTGCGTTAGCAAGAACAGCGACACGGACACAAAATGTCACGAGAGGCAGGAAGTGCAATTCATTTAAATCGATCTAAATAAATTTTAATACCAACGAAAGGCCTCCCCACCACATGGAACACCCCCCCCCCCCGCCCCCACACACCCCCCACCCCCACCACCCCTCAACAGAATATTGAAACCATGCCGACGTGACATCACAACAGCTTTGAGAGGGCAGGAAACGCTCAAGAGGATCCTGTCGGGAATGCCAAGGTAAGTATAGCCCTGGAGAGGGAGGGGGTCATGCCCGGGCAGAGCCCTGGCACTGCCCTTCTGGCACTGCTCCCTGGGCATGGGGACAGTGCCAAGCATGGAGCCTCTGGAGAGTCCAATGGTGGGGACAATGGGATGCTTGTGCCATGACGGGGGAATGAGTGTCCCCGATGATTGTGCCATGAGCGGGGGAATGAGTGTTCCCAATGATTGTGCCATGAGGGGGGGGATAAGTATCCCCGATAATTGTGCCATGAAGGTTGGGGGTGGTGATGGCAGCACCAAATGCCTCTGGTACCAGCAGTCTCACTTCTCACCTTTGCCATCTCCATCATTAATCCTTCTTCATTCAACACCACTGTTGGCTTCACCAACTCATCCTGTCTTGAACAGGATTTCTATATGGCTAAACAAATCCCTCCAAGGCACGAAGGATGAAGAAAATGTTGGAAGATACTCAACAAGCCTGGCATTGCCTGTGGAGAGGGAAACAGAGTGAAAATTTTCCATTTGTGGGAGAATCCAAAACTAAGGGTTACAAATGCAGGAAAGTCACTAATAAATCCAACAGGGAAATAAGGAGAAATGTCCTTATCTAGAGAATGGTTCGAGTGTGGAACTCAGAATCACAGGAATTATTTGGGGTAAAGAACTTGGTTCCACTAAGAAGGAAACTAGGGGCAGGATTCTCTGACCTCAACCCGCTGCCAGCGAGAATGGACAATTTGACACTCAGCCACAGTGGTTAGCACTGCTGCCTCACAGCGCCAGGACCTGGGTTCAATTCCCAGCTTGGGTCACTGTCTGTGTGGAGTTTGCACATTCTCCCCGTGTCTGCGTGGGTTTCCTCCGGGTGCTCCGGTTTCCTCCCACAGCCTGAAAGACGTGCTGGTTACGTCCATTGACCCGAACAGGCACTGGAGTGTGGTGACTCGGGGGAATTTCACAGTAACTTCATTGCAGCCTCCAAAACCTTTGTGTTGGGGTGGGCTGCTAGGGAAGGTTTCAGCTTTCTACCGATGGGCCGCCCTCCAATCTCTGTGGAGCCAGCCTTGTTGAGCCTATTCATCCCCAGCCCACTAGACTGATGGCGTAAATCACATTCCCAGGTTTGTTTTTGTCAGAGTGTCAGAAACTCTGGCCTGAGAACTCGGCAAAGCATCTGGAGAGATACACCATCGGTTTTCAGTCAGCACTTTTCCAGCAATACACACATCCCATGAAAGAATCAATACATTTTGTAATAACACCAGCCGCATGAACAATCAGTCTCTCACACAGCTGGCACGACTTTCAATTCAGCTCCCAGGACACACCTCAATCCAAGCATGGCTTCAACATTACAACGTTGCAGAAATAACTTAAAACCATCATCATTGAAGTGTAATGGGACGGGAATGTGGAGAATGAAATTTGTGAAAGTGAAGTTTGAATACCCTGAAACACTGAAAATGATGATGGTTTTAAGGTATTTCTGCAACGTTGTAATGTTGAAGCCATGCTTGGATTGAGGTGGTTTGGGAATCAAAGTTCTTTATTTCTCTTTATTGCCTCTTGCTGCTGTAAATCTTCAAGTTGTACAGGATAGGTAACACCTGCCACAGGGCGGCGAGCCAAGGCGCGTTGCAAACCCTGAGTCAGAAGGTTTTGAGTTTAAGTCCCACCCAAGGGATTTGAGCTGACAATCTAGGTTGATCTAGGTTGTGGAGAGGACGTTTCCATTAGTAGGAAAAACGAGAACCAGAGGGCGCAACCTCAGGCTAAAGGGGTGATTCTTTAAAACAGAGAGGAGGAGGAATTTCTTCAGCCAGAGAGTGGTGAATCTGTGGAACTCTTTGCCGTAGAAGGTCGTGGAGGCCAGATCATTGACAATCTTTAAGACAGAGATAGATAGGTTCTTGATTAATAAGGGGATCAGGGGTTATGGAGAAAAGGCAGGAGAATGGGGATGAGAAAAATATCAGCCATGATTGAATGGTGGAGCAGACTCGATGGGCCGAGTGGCCTAATTCTGCTCCTCTGTCTTATGGTCTTATGATGTTCATGCTGCGGAGTCACTTGATGTCCTTCAAGCGAAAACTGGTTGGGGTAGAATCGCCTGTTAAAAAATGTAAACGCTCTTTGAGATTAATAATGGCCAGATTGATCTCCAAGATTAGTTGTGGTCTCTGATGGGGTCCAAAGGGGGATTTTCAATGCAGAGGTGGCACGATGGCACGGTGGTTAGCACTGCTGCCTCATAGTGCCAGGGACCTGGGTTCGATCCCTGGCTTGGGTCACTATCTGTGTGGAGTTTGCATGTTCTCCCCGTGTCTGCGTGGGCTTCCTCCCACAGTGCGAAAGATGTGCTGGTTAGGTGCATTGGCCATGCTAAATTCTCCCTCAGTGTACCTGAACAGCTGCTGGAGTGTGGCCACTTGGGGATTTCCATAGTAACTTCATTGCAGTGTTAATGTAAGGCTTCCTTGTGACACGAATAAATAAACTTTACTTTAAAGATTTATTTTCAGTATTTTCAATTATTTTAAACAGGGACAGAATTTTACAGGCTCCCACTAGTGCGTTTGCAGGAGAAAGAGCTAACATTCAGCCAACTACCTGGCTGCCCCCAAGCTATCGGAGGTTTTATGGGGGACAGGTGAGACCCATTGCCTCAACTGAGACCCATAAGTGGCCAATTATTGGCCAATTAAGGGCTGCTTCCTGTCCATCCACAATGTTGAGGTAGGCTGCGAGAGGGAGGGGGCTGGTGCCTCCATCAATGGCTTCTTTTCCTGATCGGGTATGACCCAAAGGTCTGCACCACTCCGCACCAAACTTCCCACCCCACTCCCTGGATGGTGCCTCCTCTGGGGTCTTCCAAATGCAACCCAATTCCCCTCACCTCCTCCGCCAATCCTCAGGCCTTCCTTCCTTGCCTCAAGCCTCCTCCCATGCTCACCTTTGTCCTGAGATCCCATGACTGGGTGTATTCCCATCAGCGGCCTTCACTCTCCAGCTAATTAATGCTCTATGGCATGTTTAATTCCTGTGGAACTGCTGATTGGCCAATTTTTTTGATGCTGCAGCAAGAATCCCTTCCTTCAAAAATATCCTGCCCATGGCCTTTTGCCTCTCCCAGGAGATCAGATGGATTTGGTTGGGTCCAAAGTCTCGATATTGTGACTCCAGACCCACAGTGATGTGGTCAACTCTTCACTGATCTTGCAAATGGACGAGCAAGTCACTCAGTTCAAGATAATTAGCGATGGGAAGCAAACACTGGCCTTGCCAGTGAGGCCCACACCCCATAAATGACTAAATACATTTTATAATTGCAAACTGCATGACCAATCAGACTCTGAAACAGATGGTGCAGCTACTTTCAGTTCTGTGATATCTGCGGTGTCCTGGGACACAACAATTTCACACCAGAGAGAGAACATGGCTTTAATAGACACAAGTTTGTATTTATTCTTTCACAGGAAGTGGGCATTGTTGGTAAGAGAGCATTTATTACTCATCCCCAATTTCCATATGATGTTTGTATTGAACCACCTTCTTGATTCATTGCAGTCCACGCAGTGTAGGTAAACTCACAGCACTGTTAGGGAGGGTGTCCCAGGATTTTGACCCAGTGACAGTGAAGGAAAGGTAATGTATTTCCAAGCCAGGATGGTGAGTGGCTTGAAGGGGAACTTGCAGATGATGGTTATTCCACTGTATTTGCTGCCCTTGTCCTTCTACGTGGTAGAGCTCAAAGAATTAGATGGCACCCACTGCTGGCACTGTGTGCCAGTGGTGGAGGGGATAAATGTTGAAGGTGGTAGCTGGGTTGCCAATCCATTAGGCAGTTTTTTTCCTGCCATAAAACCATGGAACCATGTAACCCCTACAGTGTAGGAAGAGGCCATCAGGCCCATCGAGTCTGCACTGACACTTCGAAAGAGCAAAAACACAAAATGCTGGAAAATCACAGTAGAATTGATAGCATCTGTGGAGAGAGAATAGAGCCAACATTTTGGATCTGGATGAGCTGATGAAGGGTTTTCTGTTTTTGTTTCAGATTCAAGCATCTGCAGTATTTTGAATTTATCTCTGAAAGAGCATCCCACTCAAGCCCCTGCCCTATCCCCTTGCACATTTACTTTGGATAAGCCCCCTAACCTACACATCTTTGGACACAAAGGGTCAAGTTAGCATGGCCAATCCACCTAAACTGCACATCTTTGGACTGTGATAGGAAATTGGAGCACCCAGAGGAAACCCACGCAGACACGGGGAGAACATAAACAGACAATCACCCAAGGCCGGAATGATCCTGGGTCCCTGGCGCTGTGAGGCAGCAATGCTAACCACTGTGCCACCCTCCTGAATGGTGTCAGCCTTTTTGAGTTCTGTTGAAGCTGCAATCATTTTTTAAAATTATTTCATGGGATGTGGGCGTCGCTGTCAAAGCCAGCATTTGTTGTCAATCCCTCAGCCATTTCAGAGGGAATTTAAGAATCAGTCATATTAACACATGGAGGCCAGACCAGATAAGGACAGCAGATTTCCTTCCCTAATGGACATTAGTTTTTTTTATGACCATCGACAATGGTTTCATGGTCATCATTAGACATTTAATTCCATATTTTTTAAAATTCAGATTTCACCATCTGCCATGGTGGGATTTGTAGCTGATATTGGGTAACTTGAGTCTTCAGAACATTACCCTAAGTCTCTGGATTAACGCTCCAGGGACAATGCCACTGCATCCACACAATCCCTCCTCCAATCCCCATCCACCATTGTTCATGTGGAAATGTTTAGACTCCATCGACAGATCAATGACAATGGATATAAGCGGTACTGGTCATTACAGAGTTTAGCTCCAACTCTGCCCTTATGACTGGTCTCATGCAGGCAGTATTGGGAGCAGTCCTTTCAGTATCATTGTGGGTAGGAAGTGTAAAATCAGTCAGGGCTCTTGCTTCTGACATGAGTGTGTGGATGCCAAGCAACGATGACACTTTGAATTTCTATTGTGTCTTTAAAAGTACTAAAACATTTCAAGAAACTTCACAGGAGAATTATCAATAAGGACAATAAACTGAGCACTAAGGGAATGTTAGGGGAGATGACCAACAGATGCCAACTAGTTATGCTTTCAACAACCAATTTGCAAAGGAGATTGGACATGAGAAACATCATAATATTCAAGGACGTGGGACAAGTGCAGGAAAGTGGATTAGCACATCTTTTCGTGGTAGATATTGTCAGTGCAGACTCAAGGGGCCAAAGGGCCTTTTCTGCACTGTATGACTCTATGCTGGCTTCTCGATCTACACCCACATTGTGCAAATGGGAAAAAAAGGGAGCCAATTTTCACACAGCAATCTCCTACAAATATTAATGAAGTTAATCTCCAGATAATCTGTCACTTTGGGATGTTGATTAAGAGATAGATGTTGAGAGAGGTAGAAAGGCAGATAGTTTAGGGAGAGAATTCCAGAGCTCAGGACCTGGGCAGCTGAAGGCCGAGCTGTCAATAATGGAGCAATGGAAATAGGGGGAGAATTGTTGAGATCTTGAATAGATTGTAGAGGCTACAGAGATAGTGAAAGGCAAGATTATACTGAGAGCCGAAGCAAGAGGATTAGAGCATGATAGAATAAATCCTCACAACTAATTCACCCATCGGTGATCATTGAGTTTAAACCTGCTTACTACATTACAGGCACCATTTTGAACAGTATTCTAACACTAGATTTTCAAAGTGCTATTCTGGTTCCATGCTTCCATTTCCGTGATATAAACACAAGTTTAAAGTTTATTTATTAATATCAAAGTAGGCTTACATGCACACTGCAATTAAGTTCCTGTGAAAATCCCCCAGTTGCCACAGTCTGGCACCTGTTTGGGTACATTGAGGGAGAATTTAGCATGGCCAATGCACCTAACCAGCATGTCTTTCGGACTGTGGGAGAAAACCGGAGCACCCGGAGGAAACCCATGCAGACAAGGGGAGAATGTGCAGACTCCGCACAGACAGTGGCCCAAGCTGGAATCGAACCGGGTCCCTGGCATTGTGGGGCAGCAGTGCTAATCACTGTGCCACCTACCAGCTGTTGGTGTTGTTGTTGTTGCTCCTGTGTCTCCTTGAGGGAGTGGTACTCAGGGCAACCGGTGCAATTTTGCATTGTTTTCAGAGCAGCAGGGAACCAGTGGAAGTGGAAAAGTCTTTTAATCTTCTAACAATAATTAGAGCGCTTCCATTCTGCACAAGACATTAAACGTTGCTGTCGGCTTTTCAATCAGTAATGACAAAAATAATTGCCAAGATCAATGCATAAAAGCAAGGTGCAATTAAACAAAAAGAAAAGATCTTTTGCTGCTCTGTTCTTGTGCGAATGTTTTTAACCTGAGGCGAGTGACTGATAAATGCTCCATTGATGGTGCAAGCCCTGAATGTGACAAAGTTGATGAACAAAGTCTTGTTTTGTCACTGAGCAGTAGGAAGTGCAAATGGTGAGGTGGGCGGATAATCTGTGGCTGCCTGACAACTTATAAACCAAAGCTCGGAGACGACTCCTGCTCATTAGTGACCAAACACTTAACATATTTTATAGAACCTTCCTGTAATCCTCTGTATTATAGAGGTCTATAAAATAATGAGGGGCATAGATCAGCTAGATAGTCAATATCTTTTCCCAAAGGTAGGGGAGTCTAAAACTAGAGGGCATAGGTTTAAGTTGAGAGGGGAGAGATACAAAAGGGTCCAGAGGGGCAATTTTTTCACACAGAGGGTGGTGAGTGTCTGGAACAAGCTGCCAGAGGCAGTGGTAGAAGCGGGTTAAATTTTGTCTTTTAAAAAGGATTTAGACAGTTACATGGGTAAGATGGGTACAGAAGGATATGGGCAATTGGGATTAGCTGAGGGGTTTAAAAAAGAGGGCGGCATGGACAAGTTGGGCTGATGGGCCTGTTTCCATGCTGTAAACCTCTATGACTCTATGACTCTATGGGCCCGATTTTACCAAAACTTTGCGCCTCCACCCGAATCCAAGCAGATCGCGGCTTTACCGACACCCAATTCGGGCGCAGGTCCGGCGTGTGCCCGAATTGGGCGGCCCGTCGATTTAAATGTATTAGCACGTATTTAAATCGACTTAATGAACCACGCGCCCAACTCTACCGCCAAATCCCATTTTACCGTCTTCTGGTCCGTTCCGGATCCGCACTGTAAGCGACCTGCAGAATAAAAATCTGAAGCGGATTTCTATTCTGCAGGGGAACCTCTGAAGCCCATCCTCCTCGACCATCCTTCGCAGACCCCCCCCCCGCTAACCACCCCGGCAGACTCCCCCCTCACCACCCCCCCCGGATCAGAACCCCCTGGGAGGCAGGCCCCCCCCCCGGCAGACCCCCCCCAGGATCGAACCCCCTTGGGAGGAAGACCCCCCCCCTCCCCCCCCCCCCCCCCCCCCCCCCCCCGGGATCGGACACCCCTGGGAGGCAGGCCCCCTCGGCAGAGCACACCCTCAACCAACCTCGATCGCTGGTCTCCCTCCACCATCCTTCCGACCTGCAGTCCTTCGAGAGCCTGCAGCACCTTCCTGGCCTTCCGCTGGTGTCCGCCGGTGGAGGGGGGTGGGCTCAGATGGATCTCTGGTTGGGGGCAGGGGAGGATGGGGAGGAGGATGGACTTGGGAGAATCTTCTTCTTTGTGCTGCCTAATTATCTATGGGAAAGGTAATTAAACTACAGTGTCCTAGTGAGCAATTAGTGACCTGTATAATACATTTGTGATCTGTAACTGGATTGTTGATGTCCCTGTAGCCATGAGCCAGGTGGTCAAATGTTCAGAGTCATGTGGTGAACTTGGAAGAATTGTCCCCGTGGTGGAACTTGGTTGGAAATAAGATTCAAGGAGATTACTAAATCTGGGAAATCAACCATAGTGAAAAGAAGCTTGTATTGGCAACTCTTCTCTCACATTCCATGGCAGATGTGCCCCTACTTATGAATGTGATTTGCATGGGCAACATTGGGTGCAGCTGATCTGCCTCTGGAGCAGCCTTGGATCCTTTCTTTCATCTTGTTTTCATCTGAACATTGCACAGAATTAGAGGAATTCCCTTTGGAAGATCATGTCAAAATTATAATCACAGGAACTAAAAACCTGACAGTCAAAAATTTGGGAAAATATTTCAAAATATGGATGGGGGGATATCGACTAAGGGATTTTCACAGTAACTTCATTACAGTATTAATGTAAGCCTACTTGTGATACAAATAAATAAACTTTGAACTCATACATTATATCCATAACAGTGGAAAAATGTGGTTATAATAAGCTTGATGCGTTGTTGCGATGTATTCTCCACAATGTATATGTGGCAGCCATTAATGCACCAGCACAGATCTACTCCACATGATCATAAATATTTGTTTCACTGAAAAAGGATTTGATCTCGAGGACTGCTTCTCTCTGGGAACTTGCCCAAGATCAGAAACTCATTACACAGAGAACGAGAAGAAAAACGTCTTAGAATCATAGAATCATAGAATCCCTGCAGTGCAGAAAGAGGCCATTCGGCCCATCGAGTCTGCACCAACCACAATCCCACCCAGGCCCTATTCCTGTGACTTTACATATCTATCCTGCTGATCCCCCTGACACTAGGGGCAATTTAGCATGGCCAATCAACCTAACCCGCGCATCTTTAAAGTATTGGAGGAAACCGGAGCACCCGAAGGAAACCCATGCAGACATGGGGATAAAGTGCAAACTCCACACAGACAGTGACCCAAGGCCTGAACCAAACCTGGCTCCCTGGTGCTGTGAGGCAGCAGTGCTAACCACTGTGCCACCATGTTGCCTGTCCTAGTTTGGAAAATTCTTCAACATAATGGATGATTCGTTGAGAATTGAGAGAATTTCTTATTTAGTCTCTGAAATGTAAACAAGGACACAAAATGAATGATGATAATGGAAAGCATAAATGTGAGAATGGCATACTCTGATTCAAATCAACAGTTAGAAGGAACAACGCAATATGTTGTTGTTTTAGTTAACTCTGGAATTTTGTTTGCCGCTTACGGCAAGATGTTCTCGCTCAAGTGCATTCCACCAAGGAATTTATGTTCAAATCTCTTCTCCCCTGATGTCAAACAAGAATTATCCACTAAATTAGTTAGTACTACATAAGCTGCACAAGAGACAATAATCAGGGCCAATGTTGGTCATATCTATTTTCTACTGCTCAAATTAAACTTTGCTCCTCAAGTCTTTTTCATATCATGATTAATGCATATGGTAGACTCTCCCAAAATTATCATGCAATTAAAAACATTGGAAGGTAACACCACTTCAAGGTGAAATAAACAGCAGTACTACTACGATTTGACAAAAAAAATCATTATGCAGTAGCTATAATCTTGGAATGCAATACCAGCCTTTGCTCAGTTGATAGCTATGTTGTCTGCAGAGACAGGCAAAGGCTGTTGGTTCAATTCCCACTCCAGGCACTTGGGCAAGTTGTGTAAGCTGACACTGATGGTACAATGCCGCGCGCCGCACTGTTGCCGTGTGCCATCTTTCAGATGAGATGTTAAATCGAGGCCCTTTCAGCCCTCTTTTGGCACTATTTCTAACACAAGTAAGGGAGTTGTCCCTCACTCTCTGGTCATCAAATTTTTCTCAAATGACATTACCTAACTGGTGAACATAACCAAAGGCTATATAAATGCAGTTTCCTTCCTTCTTACTGGTCCGACTTGGGGCGAACTTCCCAACATTCCAAAATTCGACTGAGTCTGTGCAATCCGCAGATAATTAGTTGGGCTTTTCCCCAGAAGTGTCCAAATCGTGGACCGGGGTGTTATTAGTTGGTTGGTTGCAAAAGATTTTCGGAGAGCTACAGCATCTGGACTGTTGTGACTGGCAGGAGAGTGGCTTTGGCAAAGTGTGCCCTACTGATGATGCACATACCTGTGAAACTCGAAGGTGAGAAGGGTTGTCGGGTAGAAACACTGACCTACTCTGCATGAATACACAACAGCATTCTGCACAAACCAAGTGCCAGATATGGGTGAGCAGTGATACAGGTGCTTGTGCTCCTGTAAGACTTTGTTGCGTCAACTATTTCCACATGAAGTGGGGGCACGGTGGCACAGTGGTTAGCACTGCTGCCTCACAGCACCAGGGACGCGGGTTCAATCCCAGCCTTGGGTGACTGTGTGGAGTTTGCGTGTTCTCCTGGTGTCTGTGTTTGGTTTCCTCCGGGTGCTCCGGTTTCCTCCCACAGTCCATAGATGTACGAGTTAGGTGGATTCGCTAAATTGTCCCTAGCTGTCACAGGATGTGTGGGTTAGAGGGGTTACCAGGATAAATATGTGGGGTTAGAGGGATAGGGCCTGGGTAGGGTGCTCTGTCAAAGAGTCGGACCAGACTTGATTGGTCTCCTTCTGCACTGTAGGAATTCTATGATTCTAAGTATCATTCACCCATTAATTCATATTTAATTCACACTCGTTTTGATTCATGCGAAGCAAAAGTTGCAAAAACTGAAATCTAGTTGGTAATTACTTCATTTAAAGTTTATTTATTAGTGTCACAAGTAGGCTTACATTAACACTGCAATGAAGTTACTGTGAAAATCCCAGAGTCGCCACACTCTGGCTCCTGTTCGGTTACACTGAGGGAGAATTTAGCATGGCCAATGCACCTAACCAGCACGTCTTTCTGACTGTGGGAGGAAACCGGAGCATTCGGAGGAAACTCACGCAGACATGGGGAAAATGTGCAGACTCCGCACAGACAGTGACCCAAGCCAAGAATCAGACATGTGTCCCTGGAACTGTGAGCCAGCAGTACTAACCATTATGCCACTGTGCCACCCACCATTTGGTGGTCTTTCTGTAAATTTGGTTAATTTGGTTCCCCTCCCCCTCGCCCACACAAATCATAACAGGAGGTATAGATACAGCAATGAACCAAACCCGATACAGTAACACAGTGCAGCGAAAGCACAACAAGAGAAACAGTGCTGGAGCATGAGATTTTACAGCTTGTCGTCATTATACCACAGCTAAAGTCTATATTCCATCAATTTTGTGAGTGGGTTCAAAATGAACCACACCAGATGGGAGCCTTTATTTTCTTGATAACTGTTAATATTTTGCTTTGCTTTAAGCTGTTGTTTTTCGATTTTCATTTGCTGGTCGTGATTTTCTTATGCTTGAGTGTCTTGTTTTTTAGACATTCATATTGTTAGGTTTTTTTCCTGAGTTCACTTAGAGTTTCTTTTTCTCATGACTGTATTCAGGGTTCATGTAACACTGGGAAAAATCTAAACTTATGTAAGAGTTGAACTAAAACAATCAAAGTTCAATGTTACGTTGCCGGTACATAACTTAACCACAACATATGAGAAATATGGGCAGGAGCAGGCCATATGGCCCCCTGGGTCATTCCCAAGGACATGCACTAACTCCAGTTTCCCAATGGATTCCCTCATCCCTGGATTCCATGAGCCTTTAGAAATCTACTGAGCTAGTGGCTAGCATTCAAAAAGGAATGACAGGGTAGATTAGGGTTAGACAGGGTAGATACCGTGGGCGGCACGGTAGCACAGTGGTTAGCACTGCTGCTTCACAGCTCCAGGGACCTGAGTTCGATTCCCGGCTTGGGTAACTGTCTGTGTGGAGTTTGCACATTCTCCTCGTGTCTGCGTGGGTTTCCTCCGGGAGCTCCGGTTTCCTCCCACAATCCAAAGATGTGTGGGTTAGGTTGATTGGCTATGCTAAAATTGCCCCTTAGTGTCCTGGGATGCATAGATTAGAGGGATTAGTGGGTAAAATATATGGAGGTAGGGCCTGGGGGGGATTGTGGTCGGTGCAGACTCGATGGGCCGAATGGCCTCTTTCTGTACTGTAGGGTTTCTATGATTCAGAAAGAATGTTCCTAATGGTGAGGGAGTCCCAAACCAGGAGCCATAGTTTGAGGATGCAGGTTAAATCTTTTAGAACTGAGGTGAGGAGAAATTTCTTCACCCAGAGGGTGGGGTGAATGTGTGGAATTCACTACCACCGAATGTTGAGGCCAAAATGTTGTCTGATTTCAAGAAGAAATTAGATATAGCCCTTGGGGCTAAAAGGATCAAAGGATATGGGGGGAGAGGGGATCAGATTATTGAATTCGATGATCAGCCATGATCAAGATGAATGGCGGAGCAGGTTCGAAGGGCCGAATGGCCTACTCCTGCTTCTAGTTTCTATGTTTCTATGGGTGCTTATTGCTGGAGAATGAAATAGGGCAATGGCAAACTTTTAGCCAAAAGACAATTTTTAATAAGAGTGTTTGCATTTCATTTTTGAATTCATTTTATGGGATGTGAGCATCTGTGACTGGGTCAGCATTTATTGTCCATCCCTAATTGCCCTCCACTCCAGAGGGCAGTTGAGAATCAACCACATTGCTGTGGGTCTGGAGTCTGTGGGTCTGTTGGCCAGACTGGGTAAGGACGACAGATTGTCTTCCCTAAAGGACATTAGTGAACCAGATGGGTTTTTATGACAATTGACAATGATTTCATGGTCATCAGTAGACTTTTCACTCCAAGATTTTTATTGAACTCAAATTTCACCATCTGCCACAGTGCGATTTGAACCCGGTGTCCCTAGATTTTGTCCAGGGTCTCTGGATTACGAGTTCAGTGACAAGACCACTATTTTTTTTTATACTTTTCCAATTCAATCAAATCAAATCCAATTCAGAGTCTCAACAAGTTGAGACATTTCAGATCCAGGCTGACAAGACAGGGCGAGCGACCAAACCACCCTGTCCTGGGCCTGATCTACATGAGCCAAGCTGATTGGAGAAGGGGGAGGTTCCTCCTCCAAGACTTGAGCTCATTTGCATCTTAGCCAAAAGGCCGAGATGCCGCTTTAAAAAATTGCTTCATAGAAACATATGAAGCTTCAGTGTAACCTAATGACCTCAACCAAGTGCGGCCGACCATGGGCTGCCGACCATACTACACTTGATCTTAGCCAAAAGGCCGAGAAGCCCACTATTCCACAGCCTCCTCTTGTTGTTGCATATGAAATAACTTGTATTGATATGATTCTTTCATAAGCTCAGGATGTCCAGAAGCATTTCACAGTGGAGTAAGTTCAGTCATTGTTGTAATGTGTAAAATGTGAAAGTAGGGCTGCAAGCTGAAGGTTCCCCAAATGGCCAATCTGTTTTAGTCACTTGGCTGAAAGATAAATATTAGCTAAGACACTAGTGACAATTTTTTGACTGAAATTTGAATAGTCCAATGGGATCTTTCATCTCAACTTGAGGGAGCTTGTATGGTCTCAGTTTAATACCTCATCTGAAAGCCAGCACCACTAACATTCCAATGCTTTCTCAGAGCTATAAATCAAACCCAGGCTCCTGGTGCTTTGAGGCAGTAATGCTCGCCATTGTGCCTTACAGTGTTTTAAAATGTCTACTCCAGGCTTCAGTTCTGGTTTACCACTCTTTTGACAGCTTTTGTTTACTTTTCTCTGAGTACACACCCAGGCTTAACCAATCAAGCACAGTGAGCGTGAACTCTAAACAGGCTCACATAATCAAATTGAATATTACATCATGCATAAGAGTTTATAACTGAACACCTAACTTCTCCTTTGCCTCCAATGATAACTAATATTATTAATGGTTCTGTCTCCTCATGTTCTTTCAGAAATTTCATCATTATTCCACTCCAGAATCATTGTTGGCCTGTCCATAATGTGTGCCCTTCATTCCCAGAAGTCCATGTTTGGATTCCTCCAATGGGCTCCTTCCCAAGTACTGAAATGGCTGTTGAAATAAGTGACACCCTGAGTAAGTGTGACAAAGGCAAATTATCCCTCTTTACCCTTCTTAATCTGTCTGCAGCCTTCAGTGTGGCTGACTACATCATCCTTCTCCTACTTAACTCTTTGTCATCAAGCTGGGTTGGGCTGTACTTGCCTGGTTCCATTCTCATCCCTCCAGTTGTAGGCTGCATATTACCTGTAATGGCCTCTCTTCCTGTCCCTGTTCAATTAACTCTGGTGTTCCAAGGACCTCTGGGCCACAGTATTTCTCAACTACATGCTGCCTCAATGGAGACATTGGGTGGGATTTTCCAGCCGCACTCGCCCCCAATGCCTTTGCATGGTCTGTGTCCTGCCCGCTATGATTCCCGCAGTGGGCGGGACAGAAAGATTCCACCCATTCTCTGAAAACATAACACCACTTTTCCATAAACACTGATGACATTTGTTCTCCTAATCCCCACCTCTCTCAATCTCTTCACTGACATATAGTATTGGATCAGTAGAAATTTTCTCTAATTATATACTGGGAAGTCCAATGTCGTTATTGAATGGACTCTCGGGGAATCAAGGGATTTGGGGAATGTACAGGAAAGTGGACTTAAGGCCAATGATCAGCCATGATCATATTGTATCATAAAGCAGGCTTGAGGGGTTACATGGTCTTCTGTTCTTATCATCTTTGGTCTTTGCCACAGGGTCTGTGTCCTGTATCAGGGCATGTATCAAATCCATCCTTCTTGTGTGAAGTTTTGCTCTCCTTATCTGAGGAAAGATGCTCTTGCTAAAGAGGGAATGCAGCAAAGGTTCAACAGACTGATTCCTGGGATGGCAGGACTTACGTATGAGGAGAGATTGAGATGGTTTGGGTTATATTTACTGGAGTTCAGAAGAATGAGGGGGGATCTCATAGAAACCCATAAAATTCTAACAGGACTAGACAGGGTAAATGCAGGGGAGTTCCCAATGGTGGGGGTATCTAGAACCAGAGGTCGCAGTCTGCAGATATGGGGTAAACCTTTTAAGACTGAGGTGAGGAGAAATTTCCCCAACAGAGAGTGGTAAGATTGTGGAATTCACTACCACAGAAAGTAGCTGAGGCCAAAACATTGTATGTTTTCAGGCAGGAGTTAGATATAGCTCTTGGGGTGAAGGGGATCAATGGGGGGAAGGTGGGATCAGGATATTGAGTTGGATGATGTGCCATGATCATAATGAATGGCGGAGCAGGCTCGAAGGGCCGAATGGCCTCCTCCTATTTTCTATGTTATGTTTCTATGTTTTTTGCTGGCCACTGTTTAATCGTGACCCAGACTATTTGCAATTTTCGTGTCCAATTTGAGTCTGAGATTAGCTTCAACTACATAACCATTCCATCAGCAAGACTGTTTGTTTCCACCTCGCTAACGCTGCTCTTCTCTGTCTCTGCATTAGTTCATTTGTTGAAATGCTGATACCATCATCCATGCTTTTGTGAGCTCTAGACTTGCAATGCTCCCCTGACTGGCTTCCTATCTTGCATTCTGCATAAACCCAGGCTCATCCAAAATTCAGCTGCCCACAGCTCAACCTGCACAGAGTCCCGTTCGTCCTGTCCTCACTGGCCCAGAGAGAAACCTGCTCCACCCTCTTCTTGATGTTACCATTCCATCCCTATTTTCAATTTGCCTCTCAATATGTCTGTTAAGACCAAAGACCCTGCAAAGCTCTGAGACCATCCCCTTCCGCCCGTCCATGGTCCTCCAATTCTGGCCTCTTGTGTATCCCTAATTTTAACCTCCCCATCCTTGATGACTGTGTCTTGATTAGCTTGGGCTCTCTGTTCTGGAATTTTCTTCCTGAATCTCTCTGCTATCACTGTCGTGACTTCTTTAACAAACCCCTTAAAACGTGTTTGATCACTTGTCAAGTGCCAGCTGTGGCTCACTGGTAACCCTCTGACCTTTCAAACAAGTGGGCGGTGACTCAGAACCCACTGAAGAATCATGGGCACAAAGGTTGGGTGGACATTTCACTGGAATGCAGCTTGAGTGCTTGCCCTTTTTGGAGGGTTTTTGGTTGAAATAATGAATTGGAACGCAGCAGAAAATGCTGGAAAATCTCAGCAGATCTGACAGCATCTGTGGAGAGAGAATAGAGCCAATGTTTCAAGTCAAAGAGTCATCCAGATTCGAAGCAGGGTGGCACGGTTGCACAGTGGTTAACACTGCTGTCTCAGAGTGCCAGGGACCTGGGTTCGCTTCCCGGCTTGGGTCATTGTCTATGTGGAGTTTGCATGTTCTCCCCGTGTCTGCATGGGTTTCCTCCAGGTGCTCCGATTTCTTCCCACAGTCCAAAGATGTGCAGGTTAGGTGGGTTGGCCATGCTAAATTGCCCCTTAGTGTCAGGGGGACTAACTAGGGTAAATGCATGGGGTTATGCAGATAGGGCGTGGGTGGGGATTGTGGTCAGTGCAGACTCAATGGGCCGAATGGCCTCCTTCTGCATTCTATGAGGCGTTGGCTCTATTCTCTCTCCATAGATGCTTTCAGACATGCTGAGATTTTCCAACAGTTTCTGTTTTTGTTTCAGATTCCAGCATCCCCAGTATTTTGCTTTTAAATTGAAACTTAATCTGGCTGCATATAAAATATCCCACAACACTATTCTGGCCAATGTTCATCCTTCAGCTAATGCTAATAAAACTCTTTGATGTCGCCACTGTTTGTGGAAGATAGCTCTGTAGTTGCAGCATTGTAACAGCGACTAGACTTGAAAAGTACTTCATTCGTTATGGAGCACGTTGGGTCACCCTGAGGTCAGTAAAGGTGCTATATAAATGCAAGTTCTTTTACTTTTTTCTTTCATGTTACACTTGCGTGTGTACATTTCATTTAGCAGCTCCTTTCAGAAGTAATGGAAATTGCACATTCAGTGACCTGCAGCCAAATCCATCTGAACTATATAAACATTCTAGGTTCTCGATCAAAAAATAGAGAGGATGTTGTGCGGAATCCGACTCACCAATTACTTGAATGATCATCTCCAGTCTCTGCGCACTTGCAAATTCATTTGTTACTTCAAACAAGATCTAAGGAGTAGTTCTGTGCCCGTGATTATCCCAGTAAAGCTCCGGATGGTACTTGGGAGCTGTGTTGAATTTATTATAAAGTGAAACAATCCGATAAAGCAGTGGAGAGGACATGGTAACTGAAAATAAGAAAGAAAGATGTGTGAAAAGGTTCAGTTGTTCCCATCTATTTCGCACAGTGGCACAGTAGTCTGTTATGTGAGACCTTGTCGAAAGCCTTCTGAAAGTCTAAAGAAACCAGATCCAGTGGTTTTCCTCGGTCAACTCTACTAGTTACATCCTCAAAGAATTCCAATAGATTCATCAAGCATGATTTCCCGTTTGTAAATCCATGCTGACTTTGTCTGATTATATCACTGCCTTCCGAATGCCGAGTTATGAACAAAGAACAAAGAACAAAGAACAGTACAGCACAGGAAACAGGCCCTTCGGCCCTCCAAGCCTGTGCTGCTCCTTGATCCAACTAGACCAATCATTTGTATCCCTCCATTCCCAGGCTGCTCATGTGACTATCCAGGTAAGTCTTAAACGATGTCAGCGTGCCTGCCTCCACCACCCTACTTGGCAGCGCATTCCAGGCCCCCACCACCCTCTGTGTAAAAAACGTCCCTCTGATATCTGAGTTATACTTCGCCCCTCACCTTGAGCCCGTGACCCCTCGTGATCGTCACCTCCGACCTGGGAAAAAGCTTCCCACTGTTCACCCTATCTATTCCCTTCATAATCTTGTACACCTCTATTAGATCTCCCCTCATTCTCCGTCTTTCCAAGGAGAACAACCCCAGTCTACCCAATCTCTCCTCATAGCTAAGACCCTCCATACCAGGCAACATCCTGGTAAACCTTCTCTGCACTCCCTCTAACGCCTCCACGTCCTTCTGGTAGTGCGGCGACCAGAACTGGACGCAGTACTCCAAATGTGGCCTAACCAGCGTTCTATACAGTTGCATCATCAGACTCCAGCTTTTATACTCTATACCCCGTCCTATAAAGGCAAGCATACCATATGCCTTCTTCACCACCTTCTCCACCTGTGTTGCCACCTTCAAGGATTTGTGGACTTGCACACCTAGGTCCCTCTGTGTTTTTATACTCCTGATGACTCTGCCATTTATTGTATAACTCCTCCCTACATTATTTCTTCCAAAATGCATCACTTCGCATTTATCCGGATTAAACTCCATCTGCCACCTCTCCGCCCAAGTTTCCAGCCTATCTATATCCTGCTGTATTGCCCGACAATGCTCTTCGCTATCCGCAAGTCCAGCCATCTTCGTGTCATCCGCAAACTTGCTGATTACACCAGTTACACCTTCTTCCAAATCATTTCTATATATCACAAATAGCAGAGGTCCCAGTACAGAGCCCTGCGGAACACCACTGGTCACAGACCTCCAGCCGGAAAAAGACCCTTCGACCACTACCCTCTGTCTCCTATGGCCAAGCCAATTCTCCACCCATCTAGCCACTTCTCCTTGTATCCCATGAGCCTTAATCTTCTTAACCAACCTGCCATGTGGGACTTTGTCAAATGCCTTACTGAAATCCATATAGACGACATCCACGGCCCTTCCTTCATCAACCGTTTTTGTCACTTCCTCAAAAAACTCCACCAAATTTGTAAGGCACGACCTCCCTCTTACAAAACCATGCTGTCTGTCACTAATGAGATTGTTCCGTTCTAAATGCACATACATCCTGTCTCTAAGAATCCTCTCCAACAACTTCCATACCACGGACGTCAAGCTCACCGGCCTATAATTTCCTGGGTTATCCCTGCTACCCTTCTTAAACAACGGGACCACATTTGCTATCCTCCAATCCTCAGGGACCTCACCCGTGTCCAAAGAAGCGACAAAGATTTCCGTCAGAGGCCCAGCAATTTCATCTCTCGTCTCACTGAGCAGTCGAGGATAGATGCCATCAGGCCCTGGGGCTTTGTCAGTTTTAATGTTCCCTAAAAAACCTAACACTTCCTCTCTTGTAATGGAGATTTTCTCTAACGGGTCAACACCTCCCTCCGAGACACTCCCGGTTAACACGCCCCTCTCCTTCGTGAATACCGATGCAAAGTATTCATTTAGGATCTCCCCTATTCCCTTGGGTTCTAAGCATAATTCCCCTCCTTTGTCCCTGAGAGGTCCGATTTTCTCCCTGACAACTCTTTTGTTCCTAACGTATGAACAGAATGCCTTAGGATTCTCCTTAATCCTGCCTGCCAAGAACATCTCGTGACCTCTTTTTGCCCTTCTAACTTCCCGTTTGAGTTCTTTCCTACTCTCTCTGTATTCCTCCAGAGCTCCATCTGTTTTCAGTTGCCTGGACTTAACGTACGCCTCCCTTTTCATTTTAATCAGATCCTCAATTTCCCTGGTTATCCACGGCTCTCGAATCCTACCTTTCCTATCTTTCCTTTTTACAGGCACATGCCTATCCTGCAGCCTTATCAATAGTTCCTTAAAAGACTCCCACATGCCAGACGCGGACTTACCCTCGAACATCCTCTCCCAATCAACATCCACCAATTCCTGCCTAATCCGGCTATAGTTAGCCTTCCCCCAATTTAGCACCCTGCCCGTAGGACAGCACTCATCCTTGTCCATTACTATCCTAAAGTTAACAGAGTTGTGGTCACTATTTGCCACATGTTCCCCTACCGAAACTTTGACGACCTGACCGGGCTCATTTCCCAGAACTAGGTCCAGTATAGCCCCCTCTCTAGTCGGGCTATCTACATACTGTTCCAAAGAACCTTCCAGTACGCATTTTACAAATTCCTCCCCGTCCGGACCCCCAGCTCTAAGCACTTTCCAGTCTGTGCCAGGGAAATTAAAGTCCCCCACTACAACAACCCTATTTTTTCTGCATCTATCCAGAATCTCCTGACATATCCTTTCCTCCACTTCCCATGGGCTGTTGGGTGGTCTGTAGTACACCCCCAGCATAGTGACTGCACCCTTCCTGTTTCTGAGTTCCACCCACAGCGACTCAGTACATGACCCCTCTAAGTTGTCTACCCTCTGCACCGCGGTAATATGCTCCTTAACTAATATCCTTAACTGAAATCCTTGATAATCAACTCTAGTAACTTCCCTATTACCGACGTTAGGCTCACTGGTCTATAGTTCCCTGTTTTCTCTCTACCTCCCTTTTTGAATAACAGGCTTACATTAGCTACCCTCCAATCTGTGGGAACTATCCCAGAATCCAAAGATTTTGGAAAATAACAACCAATGGATCTATTTCCAGGACTACTTCCTTAAATACTCTGGGATGAAGATTATCAGGATCTGGGGATTTATCCATCTTCAATCCCATCAATTCCCCAAAACCATTTCTCTACTAATGCAGATTTCTTTCAGCTCCTCACTAAAACATGTTTCTCTCAGCACTTCAGGTACATTATTCATGTCTTTCTTTGTGAAGACTGAGGCAAAGTACAAATGTAATTCCTTAGCCACCTCTTTATTCCCTGTTATGAATTCTCCCGTTTATGGATATGATCCCCGGAAGGGCAAGGGGTTTTAGTTCAGATGGGCAGCATGGTCGGTGCAGGCTTGGAGGGCTGAAGGGCCTGTTCCTGTGCTGTAATTTTCTTTGTTCCCTTTCAGGTCATGATGGGAAACAAGCAAACTCGACGTGCCCATCAGCGGAATGGATATGGCATTACCAAGAACACTGAGGGTGAACCTTATGCCACTTCTCAACTCCCATCTCACCCTCTTCCTGCTATCTGGCATAGGATGGCCAGAGAGCGGGCAACCTATGGAATTGAGTACCATAGGAAGAAGTTGAGGACAAAACTTCCCTTCCCTTGGGGCGGCACGGTAGCACAGTGGTTAGCACTGCTGCTTCACAGCCCCAGGGACCTGGGTTCGAAACGCGGCTTGGGTCGCTGTCTGTGTGGAGTTTGCACATTCTCCCCGTGTCTGTGTGGGTTTCCTCCGGGTGCTCCGGTTTCCTCCCACAGTCCAAAGATGCGCGGGCTAAGTTGATTGGCCATTCTAAATTGCCCCTTAGTGTCCTAGGATGCATAGGTTAGAGGGGTTAGTGGGTAAATATGTAGGGATATGTGGATAGGGCCTGGGTGGGATTGTGGTTGGTGCAGACTCGATGGGCCGAATGGCCTCTTTCTGCACTGTAGGATTCTATGATTCTAAAACATTGAATGCTTTCAAGACACAGATACAGCACTTGGGGTGAAGGGGATCAAAGGATTTGGGGGGAAGGCGGGGTCAGCCTATTGAGTTGGATGATCAGCCATGATCATAATGAATGGCGGAGCAAGCTCGTAGGGCTGAATGGGCTCCTCCAGCTCCTATTTTCTATGTTTCTGTGAGGAGCAGAGCTGTTGATAGGGTGGATATGGACCTTCCATTCCTGAGGTCTGGCTTTCAGACCCCATGAAGCACCACCAGCCCAGGAGCAGGAGAGAGAACATCATACAGAACACGTGAAGAGATCTCCGTCACTTAATCTGACACTTGCAGCCACCAGTTCACATACCGGTGCATGAACCTTGGAGGCTGGTATAGAACCAGGATCAACAGGTGGGTGAGTCAGCAGTCATGAGTGGCATGCAGCCAGACCAGGGTAGATAGTTTATGTGCCAGCTCGCTGGAGGGCAAGGTGGCAGATGTACTACAGGGACTGAGATGAGGAGCTTGATGAGAGTGAACTTGCTCACCAGGAGCAACGGCTGGCCTGCCGGACAGCATCCTGTCACTGTCCAGGAGCATGGAGAGGCCTGGCTGCAATGTGGCAGAGGGCAACACACTGAGCCTGCCCTCCCTGCAGTCCCTGCTCCATCTCTCTGTCAAATTGCAAACCCAGAATCACAGCCACCGCTGTTCCCATTGCTGTTGCAGCCTCTGTGTGCATAGATCACTGATTGCTTTGTCATCCCCGTGAAGTTGTAGCAGCACACTCTGATAAATCAGAGAATTCATTAAAACACCTCCAACAGTATTCCACAGTACTTCCAGGCACTAAGCTATAGCGGGATTCCAAAGGTTTGATTTACCTGCAATGATGGTGCCTGGCTCTTGAAACGTTGCTACTTCAAGATTCATCTTCACAGGTCCCTGTTCTCATGTAAATAACACCAGGTTAAAGTCCAACAGGTTTATTTGGTAGCAAATACCATAAGCTTTCGGAGCGCTGCTCCCATTTCCTCTCCATCTGACGAAGGAGCAGCGCTCCGAAAGCTTATGGTATTTGCTACCAAATAAACCTGTTGGACTTTAACCTGGTGTTGTGAGACTTCTTACTGTGTTCACCCCAGTCCAACGCCGGCATCTCCACATCATGTAAATAACAAAGATGCAGCCTGGAAACCCATGGCCCAAATCTGGGGTCCTGGTTTCACGTCAGGCGGTTGGGTTTGGCACCGTCAGAACTTTACGGTGCCCTGGTGGTGGAATGCGTGCTGCCCATGTAGGAAGTGGTTGAGAGTCACTTTGCCTCTGTCGGGGGCGGGCGGGGGGAGATGAGGGCAGGTCCTGATTCCCTAATTCCCGTCAGGTTCCCATGTCACCAATACAAAAAACAAAGAACAATACAGCGCAGGAACAAGCCCTTCAGCCCTCCAATCCTGCTCCGATCATGATGCCCGCCTGAACTAAAACCGTATGCATTTACGGAATCCATATCCTTCTATTACCATCCTATTCATGTATTTGTCGAGTTGCCCCTTAAATGCCACTATCGTACCTGCTCCCACCACCTCCCCTGGCAGTGCATTCCAGACATTCACCACTCTCTGTGTTAAATGAAAGATATTGTTGTAAATGTGAGTTGAGTTGCCAATTTGGTCACCTGTTCTGTACTCCATTGCTACAGCGAACCATTTATTTATAGAATCCCTACAGTGCAGAAGGAGGGTTATCGCGTTTGCACCGACAACAATCCCACCCAGACCCTATCTCTGTGACCCCGCGTATTTACCCTGCTAGTCCTCCTGAACTAAAAGGCAATTTGGCATGACCAATCTACCTAACGTTTATTGTTGTGGGATAATTATGTTGGTAGCGGGCTCACACCCTGAACTCCTGACCTGGCCTATTCCAGTGTGGGGGTGGGCATCTCCTAGACCCTCATAGTTTTTATGGGAGTTGGATCAGCTTCTGTATGATTCATGGTTCATCTCACCTCAAGATCACCACCGCCTCCGCCCAGGCAGGATGTTCCAGTGCATTGAATCTTGTGTTGTGCATTTTGTCAACTTGAGGCTACCACATGCGCATTTGTACCAGCAGAGGGAGTCTGCTAGGAAGAAGTAATAAAGGATCCATATTTACCAGCTCATTTAGTTCTAATTCTAAATGTCTCTCACTGAATATACATCTGTCACAAGATCTACACGGATGGGTCGAGTGAAAACGATATACCTTCACTCCAAGCTGTAACAGTCACGACTTGCATTTCATAGCTCTCCAAATGTAAGAAAATATATTGTTGAGCACTTAACAGGGTGGAAGAAACATCAAGAGTCATTAGGACTCAGCTGAACAATTAATTAAAGAACTGGAGGTGGACAAGGAGCGAGAGTTGGCCCCAACCTGAAGCTGTAGTTTAAGATTGCTTCAGCAAGGTTTGACTCAGAAACACGGCTCGTATTGACTGTCAGCATGAATAAACCTGCGAGAAGGAGAGACAGAGACAACACCAATGTAATAACAGAGATTTACCCTCCGAACAACATTTACCAGCGAAGGATTCATTATCTGCTGGTTTTAAAAAGGTAATTGGAGCCCAGCAAATAAGTTCTACTTGACTTAAATTGTAAATAGTGGAGTGATTTATAAACTCATTCTGTCACTTCATTTGCTTTACTGCCATCTATAAAACTCACAACATCTAATAACTTTCTATTATTACTTGTTTTCAGGCACATTAAAGGATCAGTCAATAATTCATGTTATGTTGCTTAAGATAAGGGTTTTAATTTTTTTGACAAATATTATTTCCTTACAAGGATCTAAAGTGCTCACATTAAATCCTTCAGCGAGTTTTCTGAATGCTTGTCTTTAATTACTGGAAATAATGACAACCTAATGAAATTGAGTGAATGTCTCCATCTCTGTAACCTCCTTCTGCTCTACAACCCTCTCAGTGATCGTTCTACTCTGCTCTCTTTTTGCTGGCCTATTGCACAAACTCCACTTCCTTTGCCCTACCATTGGCTTTGTCTTCAGCTTCCTTGGTCTCAAAATCCATCCTTTCCAGCTCCATCTCATCCTTTGTGACACTTAATAAAATGTATCCACTTCATCAAGTTTTTGATCAGTTAATATCTCCTTATGTGGTTTGGTATCAAATATCATTTGCTAATGCTCCTGTGAAATGCCCTTTGGCATTTTTAGAAAGTTTAGAAAGTTTTAGAAAGTATATTTATTGGTGTCACAAGTAGGCTTACATTAACACTGCAATGAAGTTACTGTGAAAATCCCCTAGTCGCCACACCCCGGCGCCTGTTCGGGTACACTGAGGGAGAATGTAGCATGTCCAATACACTTAACCAGCACGTCTTTTGGACTGTGGGAGGAAACAGGAGCACCTGGCGGAAACCCACGCAGGCACGGGAAGAACGTGTAGACTCCGCACAGTGATCCAAGCTGGGAATCGAACAGGATCCCTGGCGCTGTGAGGCAGCAATGCTAACCACTGTGCCACCATGCTGCCCATTTAACTCTGACCAAGGTGCAAGCTGTTGTTGATTATCAATACTGTGATGTCAACTGCCTTGCAGGTCTGACTGAATCTCCAGAATTTAGCAGGACTTCAAAAACTGCACCAAGAATAAGTAATTGAATGGAAGACCAAGAAGTGGTTTTGGCGCAGCTAATTCCCAGCAAAACAGTGAGGTGCAGTGGTGGGGTGAATAAAGACATCGGCCGGAATTTTACCCTTACCCATGAGAATCGGAGCGAGCAAGAGGCGGATCATGGAAAGGCCTGTTGAAGTTGGGTGGGATTTTATGGTTTCGGGAAGAGTGAGGCCATAAAATCCTACCCATTGATGTCCTCAAAGGAGAAAATATCAAAGGAATAATGGCTTGCAAGTACTTGACAATGAGGAGCATGCCTCCAGTTCACAAGTTATCATGGGGAATGTGGTTGAGTAGCTGAGAGGAACTATTTCATTAAGGAGAAATAAGTCATCATCTAGGTAATAATCTTACTGAGGTCAGTCTTCTGTCAACATTACTGGGTTTTAATTCTAACAGGGTTAGACAGGGTAGATTCAGAAAGAGTGTTCCTGATAGTGGGGGAGCCCAGAACTAGGGGTGATAGTTTGAGGATAAGGGGTAAACATTTTAGAACTGAGGTGAGGAGAAATTTCTTCACCCAGAGGGTGGTGAATGTGTGGAAGTCACTGCCACAGAAAGTAGTTGAGGCCAAAACATTGTTTGATTTCAAAAAGAAATTAGATATAGATCTGAGGACTAAAGGGATCAAGGCATATGGGAGGAAGGGGAGATCAGGATGTTAAATTTGATGAAAAGCCATGATCAAAATGAATAGCGGAGCAGACTCAAAGGGCCATTAGGTCTATTCATGCTTTAATCTCTATGTTCCTATGTTTCGATCAGCCTTTATTTACAATGTGCTCAAAGTGCCGCTCAGTGGCCACAGTGTACAGGTCAGCCCTGAAGTCTATTGACTGCCGGCCTGAGTGGAGCCAGCTGATTTTAAACCCCATGCTGCACCTTCCCCATTGGGCAAGCCTCCACTTGCCAAACAGGGGAGCTGGTGTTCGATAAAGCCCATGGGGTGCAATCAACCCCTCTGTGATGAGGCCATAGAAGATGCCAATTTTATGTGGAACGGAGTGGCTATTTTTAAATTATAGAATCGCTACATTACAGAGGGAGGCCATTCAGCACATCGAGTCTGTGCCGACCACAATCCCACACAGGCTCTATTCCCACAACCCCACGCATTTACCCTGCTAATTCCCCTGACACGAAGAGGCAACTTAGCATGGGGCCAATGAACCTAGCCTGCACATCTTTGGACTGTGGGAGGAAACCGGAGCATCCGGAGGAAACCCACACAGACATGGGGAGAATGTGCAAACTCCACACAGACAGGGACCCGATGCCGGAATTGAACCCGGGACACTAGCTCTGTGGGGCAGCAGTGCTAACCACTGTGCCACTGTGCCGCCCCTTTTGAAGGTCAATTTGTCGTGAATGAGTGATAGGAGACCCATGGATGTGATTTGACAGGAACATAGGAATAAAAGCAAACCATTCAGCCCCTTGATCCTATTCTGTCATTCAGTGAGGTGTTGGCTGATCTATATCATCGACCTGCCGTAGTTCCCATCTGCTTTTATATGAGTAAGTAGTCAAAGTCAATCATTCTCAAATCTAAAATTATTAATTGAGCCAGCATCATTTTTAAGAAGGAGTTTCAAACTTCATCACCAATTGCGTGAAGATGTGTTCCCTAAAGTTTCTCCTGAATGGCCTGTCTCTCATTTTAAGTTATGTTCACATGTCTAGACTCCCCCCACCAGTTAAAAAGTTTCTCTCTGTCTACCCCATCAATTCCTTGCAACTTGGATGTGGGGGTGTTGCCTCCAGGGAAGAACGTCAGAGAGATTGAATCCCAGTGAAGAGGATCGCATCAAGAGAAAGGAATGACTTGGTGCATGCTTCAACATCTTACATCAATTTCACATTGTACATGAAGAGAGTTGACAAGCGCACTCTGAATATGAATATTCTTCAAAGGGGCCATCAATTTCAGTTTATTTTATTTGTTTTCAGAATCTGGGCCTTACTGTCGAAGCTGGCCCTGTTTACCCTCAGCAGGTGGTTGAGGGCCTTCTTGGATCCCTGGAGTCCATGTGACTAACATGCTCCTGAGTAGCCTCTGGCAGGGAGTTCCAGGATTTTGCCCCAACAACAATGAAGGAAAAGTGATACATATCCAATTCAGGATGGTTGATGATTTGAAGGGGAACTTAGAAGTGACACTGCTCCCATTTGCCTGCTGCCGTTGAGAGTCATGCTAACAGAAGGGGAAGAAGAGATTAGGAAAAGTAATTAGAATCCCTACAGTACAGAAGGAGGCCATTCGGCCCATCGAGTCTAAACCAACCATAATCCCACCCAGGCTCTATCCTTATCACCCCACATGTTTACCCTGCTAATCCCACTGACACTCGGGTCAATTTTAGCATGGCCATTCGACCCAACCTGCACATCTTTGGACTGTGGGAGGAAACCAGAGCACCCGGAGGGAACCCACGCAGACACGGGGAGAACGTGCAGACTCCACACAGACAGTGACTCGAGGCGGGAATCGAACCCGGATCCCTGGTGCTGTGGGGCAGCAGCACTAACCACTGTGCCACCGTGCCGCCTTTATCTAAAGCGTTGTTGGTGAAATGGAATGTTTTGTGCCAGAGCAGAGAAGCCATTGCAATTTTAAAGTGAAGAGTGAATAAACATTTGTAAAAGTGGAAGATTGGAGGATATTATGAGTAGAATAATGGAATACATTTTTGGATTACTCTACTAAAGAGATGACACAGAAATCATGGCCTTCTTCTATGCAGAAAACTTGTATGGCAATACATTTTGGGTTCTTGACACAAACCAATCTCTGGATATGCACTCATTACATAGACCACACTGATTTCCTTTCAATTAACTTCAACAGGATGCATAAAGGCAGCCTAAGGCTAACACAGCTATCCGGACAATTGTGAGGTAATGCATTTTGGAAGGTCTAATACAGATAGGAAATATACAGTAAATGGCAGAACCCTTAAGAGTATTGATAGACAAAGGGATCTGGGTGTACAGGTACACAGGTCACTGAAAGTGGCATCGCAGGTGGAGAACGTAGTCAACAAGGCATACGGCATGCCTGCCTTCATCGGGCATTGAGTTCAAAAATTGGCAAGTCATGTTACAGCTTTATAGAACCTTAGTTAGGCCACACTTGGAATATAGTGTTCAATTCTGGTTGCCACACTACCAGAAGGATGTGGAGGCTTTGGAGAGGGTAAAAAAAAGATTTACCAGGATGTTGCCTGGTATGAAGGGCATTAGCTATGAGGAGAGGTTGGAGAAACTTGGTTTGTTCTCACTGGAACGACGGAGGTTGAGGGGCGACCTGATAGAAGTCGACAAGATTATGAGAGTCATGGACAGAGTGGATAATCAGAAGCTTTTTCCCAGGGTGGGAGAGTCAATTTCTGGGGGGCATAGGTTTAAGGTGCAAGGGGCAAGGTTTAAAGGAGATGTATGAGTCAAGTTTTTTACGCAGAGGGTGGGGGTGCCTGGAACTCGCTGCCGGGGGAGGTAGTGGAAGCAGATACGATAGTAAGTTTTAAGGGGCGTCTTGACAAATACATGAATAGGATGGGAATAGAGGGATATGGTCCCCGGAAGGGTAGGAGGTTTTAGTTAAGTCGGGCAGCATGGTCGGCACAGGCTTGGAGGGCCAAACGGCCTGTTCCTGTGCTGTAATTTTCTTTGTTCTTTGTTCTTTGTTCCAAAGAAATTAAAAATAGTATCAAATTGAAAGAAAAAGCGCAAGATTCTATTAAGATTAGTAGCAGGTTAGAAGATTGGACATAATATAAAAAAAACAAAGAATAGCTAAAAATATAAAGAGGGAGAAAATAGAGTTTTAGAGAGAGCGAGCTAGAAAAACTAAACAGAGCTAAGTTATTCCGTAACCAATGTGTGGTAAACCACTGTTAAGCTTATTGCCTGTGTGTGTGTGTGTGACATGCCTGGGCATGCCCCTGCCGGCCCTGCCTGAGACTCCTCCCCCCCCGGTCCAGGTATAAAGGTGACTGCTCCCAACCCCCCTGCCTCAGTCGCCGGACCAGTTCATCAGCATGGTGTGCTCCAAGTATTTTGTGAATAAAAGCCTATTTGTTCTTGCATACAAACTAGTCTTTGCTTGATTGATAGTGCATCACAATGGATGAGATCTAAGCTCTGCAATCCTGCCACATTCATCTGTGAATGGTGTTGGACAACTGAACAAGTAACTGAAGGATGAGGTTCCACAAATATCCCCATTCTGAATGATGGAGGAGCCCAGCACACCAGTGCAAAAGATAAGGTTGAAGCATTCACAACAATCTTCAGCCAGAAGTGCCCAGGTGGCTGATCCATCTCAGCCTCCTCCAGTACTCCCCAGCATCACACATGACAATCTTCAGCCAATTCGATTTATTCCACGTGATAGCAAGGAACGGCTGAAGGCACTCATTACTGCAAAGGCTTTGGGCCCTGACAATATTTCTGTGATAGTACTAGAGGCTTGTGCCCCAGAACTTGCTGCGACCCTGACCAAGCTGTTGCAGTACAGCTACTGGCATCTACCGGGCAATGTGGAAAATTGTCCAGTTAAATCCTATACACAAGAAACAGGACAAATCCAACACAACCAGTTTGTACCCAAAAGTCTACTCTCGATCATAAGTAAAATGATGGAAGAGGTCATCAACAGTGTTATCAGATGATACTTGCTCAGCAATAACCTGCTCACTGATGCTCAGTTTGGGTTCCATCATGGGGGTGGTGATGGCCTAGTAGTATTATCGCTAGACTATTAATCCAGGAACTCAGCTAATGTTCTGGGAATCCGGGTTCGAATCCCGTTATGGCAGGTGGTGGAATTTGAATTCAATAAAAAAAAATCTGGAATTAAGAATCTGCTGATGACCATGAAACCATTGTCGATTGTCAGAAAAACCCATCTGGTTCACTGATGTCCTTTAGGGAAGGAAGTCTGCCATCCAACGAACATGTTGGATTTTTATGAAGATGTGACGAGGGCGGTTGATGGAGGAGAACCGGTGGATGCGGTGTTTTTGGATTTCCAAAAGGCGTTTGATAAGGTGCCCCATAAAAGGCTGCTGAAGAAGATTAGGGCACACGGAGTTGGGGGTAGTGTGTTAAAGTGGATTGGGGACTGGCTATCCGACAGGAAGCAAAGAGTCGGAATAAATGGGTGTTTTTCCGGTTGGAGGAAGGTAACTAGTGGCGTGCCGCAGGGATCGGTACTCGGGCCGCAACTGTTTACCATTTATATAGATGATCTGGAGGAGGGGACGGAGTGTAGGGTAACAAAGTTTGCAGACGACACAAAGATAAGTGGAAAAGTGAATCGTGTGGAGGACGGAGAAGATCTGCAGAGAGATTTGGACAGGCTGAGTGAGTGGGCGAGGATATGGCAAATGGAGTATAACGTTGATAAATGCGAGGTTATACACTTTGGAGGAAATAATAACAAATGGGATTACTATCTCAATGGAAACAAATTAAAACATGCTACCGTGCAAAGGGACCTGGGGGTCCTTGTGCATGAGACGCAAAAGCCCAGTCTGCAGGTACAACAGGTGATCAAGAAGGCAAATGGGATGTTGGCCTATATTGCGAGGGGGATAGAATATAAAAGCAGGGATGTCTTGATGCACCTGTACAGGGCATTGGGGAGGCCGCAGCTGGAATACTGTGTGCAGTATTGGTCCCCTTATATGAGGAAGGATATATTGGCATTGGAGGGAGTGCAGAGAAGGTTCACCAGGTTGATACCGGAGATGAGGGGTTTGGATTATGAGGAGAGGCTGAGGAGATTGGGTTTGTACTCGTTGGAGTTTAGAAGGATGAGGGGGGATCTTATGGAGACTTATAAGATAATGCGGGGGCTGGATAGGGTGGAGGCGGAGAGATTCTTTCCACTTAGTAAGGAAGTTAAAACTAGAGGACACAGCCTCAAAATAAAGGGGGGTCGGTTTAAGACAGAGTTGAGGAGGAACTTCTTCTCCCAGAGGGTGGTGAATCTCTGGAATTCTCTGCCCACTGAGGTGGTGGAGGCTACCTCGCTGAATATGTTTAAAGCGCGGATGGATGGATTCCTGAGCGGTAAGGGAATTAAGGGTTATGGGGATCAGGCAGGTAAGTGATACTGATCCACGTCAGATCAGCCATGATCTTATTGAATGGCGGGGCAGGCTCGAGGGGCTAGATGGCCTACTCCTGCTCCTATTTCTTATGTTCTTATGTTCTTATCCTTACTTGGTCTGGCCTACATGTGACTCCAGACCCACAACAATGTGGTTGACTCTCAGCTGTCCTGAACAGAGCAATTAGGAATGGGCAATAAATGCTGGCCAACCAGCAATGCCCATGTCCCCTAAATTAATAAAGAAAAAGATCATTCAGCTACTGAACTCATGACAGTTTTGTTTCCATAACGGAAAAAAGAGCTGAATTCCAGGTGTGAGGTGAGGCATCAAGGCAGCATTTGACCCAGTGTGGCATCAAGGCACTCTAGCAAAAGTCAAGTCAATGGGGGAAAGCCCTCCACTGGTCGGGGTTATACATGGCACAAAGGGAATGGTTGTGGAGGCTGGAGACAATTAGTAATGAACTAAGAGAGGTCCCAGAGGATTGGAGAATAGCCAATGTTGTTCCTTTGTTTAAGAAGGGTAGCAAGAATAATCCAGGTAACTACAGGCCAGTGAGCCTTACATCAGTGGTAGGGAAATTATTGGAGGGGATTCTTCGAGACAGGATTTATTCCCACTTGGAAATAAGTGGACGTATTAGTGAGAGGCAACATGATTTTGTGAAGGGGAGGTCATGTCTCACGAACTTGATCGAGTTTTTCAAGGAAGGGACAAAGATAATTGAGGAGGTTAGGGCAGTGGACGTTGTCTACATCGAGTTCCGTAAGGCCTTTGATAAGGTCCCTCATGGCAGACTGGTGCAGAAGGTGAAGTCGCATGGGATCAGAGGTGAGCTGACAAAGTGGATACAAAACTGGCTCGGTCAAAAAAGACAGAGATTAGTAGTGGAAGGGTGTGTTTATGAATGGAGGGCTGTGACAAGTGGCATTCCTCAGGGATCAGTGCTGGGACCTTTGCTGTTTGTAATATATAGAAATGATTTGGAGGAAAATGCAACTGGTTTGATTAGTAAGTTTGCGGACGACACAAAGGTTGGTGGATTTGTGGATAGCGATGAGGACCATCAGAGGATACAGCAGGATATAGATCGATTGGAGACTTGGGCGGCGAGATGGCAGATGGAGTTTAATCCGGGCAAATGTGAGGTAATGCATTTTGGAAGGTCTAATACAGATAGGAAATATACAGTAAATGGCAGAACCCTTAAGAATATTGATAGGCAAAGGGATCTGGGTGTACAGGCACACAGGTCACTGAAAGTGGCAACGCAGGTGGAGAAAGTAGTCAAGAAGGCATACAGCATGCTTGCCTTCATCGGCCGGGGCATTGAGTTTAAAAACTGGCAAGTCATGTTGCAACTTTAGAGAATCTTAGTTAGGCCGCACTTGGAATATAATGTTCAATTCTGGTCGCCACACTACCAGAAGGATGTGGAGGCTTTGGAGAGGGTACAGAAAGATTTACCAAGATGTTGCCTGGTATGAAGGGCATTAGCTATGAGAAGAGGTTGGAGAAACTTGGTTAGTTTTCACTGGAACAACAGAGGTTGATGGGCGACCTGATAGAAGTCTACAAGATTATGAGAGGCATGGACAGAATGGATAGTCAGAAGCTGTTTCCCAGAACAGAAGAGTCAATTACTAGGGGCAAGGTTTAAAGGAGATGTACGAGGCAAATTTTTTACGCAGAGAGTGGTGGGTGCCTCGAATGTATTGCCAGGGGAGGTAGTGGAAGTAGATACGGTAGTGAGTTTTAAGGGTCGTCCTGACAAATACATGAATAGGATGGGAATAGAGGGATATGGTCCCTGGAAGTGTAGAAGGTTTTAGTTCAGTCGGGCAGCATGGTCGGTGCAGGCTTGGAGGGCTGAAGGTCTGTTCCTGTGCTGTAATTTTCTTTGTTCTTTGCAGGAACTTACCAATGCTCCTTAGGCAGCAACTTTCAAACTATGGCTGCTGCCAACTAGAAGCACATGGGCGGCAGATACGCGGGAACATCACCACTTGGAAGTCCACACACCATCCTGACTTAGAAATACATCACCGTTCCTTCACTGTCACTGAGTCAAAATCCTGGAACTCTCTCCCTGACAGCACTGTGGATGTACCCAATCTGTATGGATTGCAACTGTTAAAGAAGATAGCTCATCACCACCTTCTCAAGGGCAATTAGTGATGGGCAATAAATGTTGGCCTAGCCAGTGATGCCCACATCCCTTAAGTATGCATCAAGAGGTGAAATGCAAGGAACAAATGTAAAACAATCACAATCACCTGGGAAAATTATTACTACTGAAAGCTGACAAGTCTGAAGACCTGATCAACTTCACCCTAAGGCGTTAAAAATAGTGGCTGTTGATATGCGAGGTGCACTGTTTTTATTTTTCCAAAATCCCTGAGATTCTCAAAAGGTCATATCAGTTTGGAAAAGAGTGAATGCAATTCCTCTATTCAAGATAGGAGGGAGGCAGAAAGCTGGAAACAACAGGCCAGTTAACTTAACACTGATCACAGGGAAAATGCGGGGCCTTACGAAAATCTCACTGCAAGCAGGCAGAGTCAACATGGTTTGGTAAAAGGGTGATCGTGTTTGACAAATTTACTGGCGCCCTTTGAAGAATTAACAAGCAACGTGGATAAAGGGGAACCTGTGAATGTGGCGTGCTTAGGTGGCAGTTGACAAGCTGCCAGATCAAAGGTTATTAAGAGCTCATGGTCCATGGGTTAACGTATCAGCATTGATAAAGAACTGTTTAGCAAACAAACAACTGCCAGAAAGTGCCAGAGGTAATAGTAGAGAGGGGTACAATTTTGTCCTTCAAAAAGGATTTAGACAGTTACATGGGTAAGATGGGTGTTGAGAGATGTGGGCCAAACACGGGCAATTGGGACTAGCTTAGGGGTTAAATAAAAAGGACAGCATGGACAAGTTGGCAGAAGGGCCTGTTTCCAAGCTGTAAACCTTTATGACACTATGGACTCGATTTTACCATTGTGTTGCGCCTGTTTTCAGGCGTGAAAACTTGGTAAAGTCGTGTGTGAGGCCATTAATGCAATCCGCGCCCGCATCCGCGTAGATACCCACTTTACCAAGGCCCCAAAATGGCCACCATCTGAATCGCGCCCGAAACGGGCACAATGGCGATTTAAATGCATTTGCATGCATTTAAATTGAATTAATGGGCTGCCCGCCCACCTTTACCAGCATTTCCCCCTTTACCATTGTGTTCGCGTGTCCAGATTCGGCGTGAAACAGACATGCTCGGCAAAGGTCTGTTTCGGGCACTCCACCTTCTGAAGAGGTAAGTTCAGAGGTTCCAGCGGCTCTCTGACTCAGATCGGTGGTGGAGGGGGATGGAGGGAGGCGGGTCAGATTGCCCTCTGGTGAGGTGGGGGAGGGAGGTGGGTCAGATCATTCTCTGGTGGAGGGGGGGGGGTATAGGGAAGAGGGAGGCCAGATCATTCTCTGGGGGGGGGGGGGGGGGAGGGGAGACCGATCGCTCTCTGGTGGGGGGAAGAGGGTCCGCTGCCACTCTGTGGGTGATCGGTGGGGGGGGTAGGGGTGGGAGGGGGGCAGAGAGTCGCGATCGGTCTGGGTAGCGGGGGGGGATGGGTGGATAAGGGGGACAGTTATGTTGTGGGTGTGGGGCGATGTCTATGGGGCCCATCGCTCCCTGGCCACTTTATCCACTTTTTGTGGCTCAGGAGCGATGTGGCAGGGGCGTGATTTTCAAATTTTTTTCTCACTGCGCATGCGCAATTGGAGGCTCCGATCGGAGCAGCAGCGTTTCAAGCGTGATAAGCCCCGACCACAGCACGATCCAGACTCGTGATTTTTTTTCAGGCTGAGTGCGTATGGGGGCGCCTGAAAGCAGATTTCCAAGTCGGATCTGAATTGCGCCCAGATTCAGCACTTAAAATCAAAATGGTAAAATATGACTTAGAAACAGAGAGTAAACATAAACGGGTTATTTTCAGATTTGCAAGATGTAACGAGTGGAGTGTGACAGGGATCAGTGCTGGGGCCCCCGTTATTTACAATTTATATCAATGACTTGGATGAAGGAGCTGAATGCATGTTGCTAAATCTGCTGATGAAACAAAGATAGGAAAGTGAGTTGTGAAAACAGTCTGCCAAGGGACATAGATAGGTTAATTGAGCAGGGAAAAAATGTCATATGAAAAGAAATGAGTATAATGTGGGAAAATAAGTAGTTAGGATGGTAAATGGAGCGTTGTCATGTATTGCACAGGCAAAGGAATATGTGACGCATAGATCTTTAAAATGTCATGAACAGGTGCAGAAAATACTCAAGAAGGCTCATGGAATGCTGGCCTTTATACCTGGAGGACAGGTGTATAAGGATGCAGGAGTTATGCTGCAGCTATACAAAACCCTGTTTAAACCCCACCTGGAGTCACTGTGAACTGATCTGAGCACCAAGCCGTAGGAGTATATACTGGCCTCAGAGGGAATTCAGCGTTTCACAAAAATGATACCTGGACTTCAGGTTTTAAGTTATGAGGAGAGATAATACAAATTAGTCCTGTTTTCTCTAGAATTTAGAAGTTTAAGAGTTGATTTGATCGAAGTCTTCAAGATACTAACAGGAAAAAGGTAGATAAACTATTTCCACTGGTAGGAGATTCTAGAACGAGGAAGCATCGCCTATAGTTTAGGACCAGACCATTCAGGAAAGATGTTAAGAAGCACTTCTACACACAAAGGGTGGCAGAGGTTTGGAATTCTGTCCCACAAACAGCAGTTGATGCGAGATCAGTTGCCATCTTTAAATCTGAAATAGATAATCTTTTGTTAAACCAAAGTATTAAGGGTTATGGGCCAAAGGCAGGTATATGGAACCAGGTCACAGATCAGCTATGATCTCATTAAAATGCAGAACAGGCTGGTTGGGCTGAATGGCCCACTCCTTGATTTGATTTGATTTATTATTGTCACATGTATTAGTACACAGTGAAAAGTATTGTTTTGAAATATTGAAGTATTGAAATGAGAGAATGCAGAATGTAGTGCTACAGTCATAGCTAGGGTGTAGAGAAAGATCAACTTAATGTAAGGTAAGCCCATTCAAAAGTCTGACAGCAGCATGGAAGAAGCTGTTCTTGAGTCAATTTGTACATGTTCTCAGACCTTTGTATATTTGATCCCGACAGAAGAAGGTGGAAGAGAGTATGTCCGGGATGCGTGGGGTCCTTAATTATGCTGGCTGCTTTGCTGAGGCAGTGGGAAGTGTAGACAGAGTCAATGGATGGGAGGCTGTTGCTATGTTCCTATGTTACTGTAAATATAGAGATGTTTTGCGACAGTGTGTAGAGTATTAATGAGACCACATCCAGAGCACTACTTACAGTTTTGGTCCACTAACTTAAGAAAGGGTATTATTGCACTTGAAGCAGTTCAGACAAGGTTCACTCAACTGATTCCTGGAATAAGAGCGGCTGTCCAATGGAGAAAGGTGAGACAGATTGGACCTCTATCCATTGGATGAGTGGTAACCTTATTAAAATATATGAGATCCTTGTGGTGAACCATCGTTGGTCCCCACCAGGTAGTGCTGAGCCAGGGTCTGGCCAGTACTATGAGTCTGTATATATGTTACTGTTGGGGTTAGGGTTGGGCTGTTCTACATGTTACTGTTGGGGTTAGGGTTGGGCTGTTCTACATGTTACTGTTGGGGTTAGGGTTGGGCTGCTCTACCTGTAATATAGTTCTTATGGTACATCCCAGTCGGGCTCCGCCTCCTGGGAGAGGTATAAAGGTCACTGCTCTGTCTGGGACCCTTTAGTCTGGGATTGTGTATTATATATGGTAGCTCTATTGTTGTAGTCAATAAAAGCCTTTATTTCCCCGAGTATCTCTAGCCTCGTGAGTTATATCGTGCATCAATTTTATTGACTACAATTGAAATCTCTTCGTTGAAAAAAAAACGACACAGAGAACATGGAGCAAATGCTTAAACCCGAACGGCTTACATTGGACCCACATGCGGCGGGCGCCTCGAACACATTCGACCACTGGTTGAAATGCTTTCAGGATTACCTCGAAGCCTCCGCAGCGGTCACCACCGACGCCGACAGACTCCGGGTCCTCCACGCGAGGGTAAGCGACGCTGTATATTTAGCGATCCGTGGGGCCATCGATTACAAAGGGGCCCTCGAGCTTCTTAAGAAGCGGTACATTAAACCGCCGAACGAGATGCATGCTCGATATCTCTTAGCCACTCGAAGGCGGCAGCCCGGCGAAATGACGGAACAGTACGCGTGCGAGCTCCTACAGCTAGCCAGGGGCTGTAACTGCAAAGCAGTGTCGGCAGACCAGAACATGAACAACCTCGCTCGAGATGCGTTTGTGGTGGGAATCGGCTCGTCTTACATCCGCCTTCGGCTGTTGGAGCAAGGTAATCTCGATCTCACTCAGTCTATAGAGCTAGCGGATGCGCTAGAAATGGCCTCCAAAAGCCTGGCGACGTACCCCGATGACCACGTGGAGACAGCGTGGCAGGGGCAGTCACAGACCCCACTTCATTCAGCGGGACTGAAAAACTGCGTGATTGCGTTCCCACCCTCGGGCCTGACGACGGCAGCAGCTCCAGGCGGCCCGCGGTGTTACTTCTGTGGGGGAGTGAAGCACCCTCGGCAGCGATGTCCCGCTAAAGCGGTGTTGTGCTCCGCCTGCGGCAAGAAGGGGCATTATTCGAAGGTATGCCGATCCAAACTTCCATCCAGGAACAGCAGTGCGGCGTGTGACTCCCCGGAGCCAGTTTCCTCGTCATCGGCATCGTCAAGGGCTTCTTCCACGTGCGAGGTCAGGACGTCGCCATTCCAGACGACGGAGTCGCAAGAGACGCGCGACCACCAGGGCCGCTGGTTTTGGCGCCATCGCCCACGTGCGACCTATGGGGGCAGCCATTTTGGTCGGCACCGACCGCGAATGACCAGCAGGGGTCGTCATCATCCATCTCAGCTGCCTGCAGTGGCGCCCATGAACCAACGGTGGCGTCGATCATCCTGGACCAGGCAAAGCCTCACAGACTCGATAAGTCCATGATGGACATACAGGTAAACGAACACACGATTTATTGTCTGTTTGACAGCGGGAGCACGGAGAGCTTCATTCACCCAGACGCCGTGAAGCGGTGTGGCCTCCGGATTCAGCCTGTCAAGCAGACAATTTCGATGGCGTCAAGGTCCCGGTCTGTCACCGTGCTAGGGAGTTGCGTGGTAAATCTGACGGTGCAGGGCACGGTTTACGAGAGCTTCAAGCTCCTGGTGTTACCGCACCTTTGCACGCCAATACTCCTTGGACTAAATTTCATGGTCCACTTGAAAAGTGTAACCCTGCAGTACGGTGGGCCACTCCCTCCGCTTTCAGTGGGAGACTCGCAGCCTCTAAATTGCCCAACGCGCTCCATCTGTAGCCTCTCGACGCTTAAGATTACCACACCCTCTTTATTCCAGAATCTCGTGCCAGGCTGCAAGCCCATCGCGACTAAGAGCAGGCGTTACAGCGCTGAGGATCGGATCGTCATTCGATCTGAGGTTCAGCGGCTCCTCAAGGAAGGGATCATACAACCAAGCGCTCGTCCTTGGAGAGCGCAGGTCGTGGTGGTCAAGAGTGGGAACAAACCCCGGATGGTCATAGACTATAGTCAGACCATTAACAGATACACGCAGCTGGATGCGTATCCCCTCCCGCGCATTTCTGACATGGTCAACCAGATTGCGCAGTACCGGATGTTCTCCACCATCGACCTGAGGTCTGCCTACCACCAGCTCCCCATTCGCCCAGAGGACCGACAATACACAGCTTTTGAGGCGGATGGTCGCTTGTACCATTTTCTAAGGGTTCCTTTTGGTGTCACCAATGGGGTCTCGGTCTTCCAGCGTGCTATGGACCGAATGGTGGACCATAACGGACTGCAGGCTACCTTCCCGTACCTGGATAACGTCACCATCTGCGGCCATGACCAGCAGGACCACGATGCCAATCTTCTTAGATTCCTACGCACTGCATCTCGCCTGAATCTGACCTACAAAAGGGAGAAGTGTGTATTTCGCACGCGCCGCCTAGCTATCCTCAGATACGTGGTGGAAAACGGGGTCATTGGCCCTGATCCAGACCGTATGCGTCCCCTCCTCGAACTTCCCCTGCCCACTAGTGTAAAAGCACTGAGAAGATGCTTAGGCTTCTTCTCTCACTACGCACAGTGGGTTCCCAATTACGCGGACAAAGCCCGTCCGCTCATCAAGTCTACCTCTTTTTCCCTAGCACCAGAGGCTCGTTTGGCCTTTGAAAAACTAAAAGCCGACATCGCGAAAGCCACGATGCACGCTATCGATGAGTCCATCCCCTTCCAGGTGGAGAGCGATACATCTGATTTCGCCCTGGCCGCCACACTTAACCAGGCGGGCAGGCCCGTCGCCTTTTTCTCTCGCACCCTCCAAGGTCCCGAAATTCGACATTCGGCGGTGGAAAAGGAGGCCCAGGCCATTGTGGAGGCCGTCCGGCATTGACGCCATTACTTGGCGGGAAAACGATTCACCCTGCTCACGGACAAGCGGTCCGTGGCGTTCATGTTCAATAACACGTTACGGGGCAAGATCAAGAACGATAAGATCTTGAGGTGGAGAATCGAACTCTCCACCTATAATTACGACATCATGTATCGTCCAGGGAAACTCAACGAGCCCTCGGATGCCCTGTCGCGTGGGACATGCACTAGTATGCAGGAGAATCGATTGCAGGCTCTCCACAATGACCTCTGCCATCCGGGGGTCACTCGGCTCTACCACTTCATAAAAGCCCGGAATCTACCCTACTCGGTGGAGGATGTCAGGTCCATAACAAGAAGCTGCCGGGTATGCGCGGAATGCAAACCGCACTTTTACCGACCTGACAGGGCACAACTCGTTAAGGCCACTCGTCCCTTCGAAAGACTGAGTGTGGATTTTAAGGGCCCCCTTCCCTCGACAGATTGGAACGTGTACTTCCTCAATGTGATTGATGAGTACTCACGATTCCCTTTTGCCATTCCCTGTTCCGATATGACCGCTGCCACGGTTATCAAGGCATTTCGTGATCTTTTCACCCTGTTCGGTTACCCCTGTTACGTCCACAGCGATAGGGGCTCGTCGTTCATGAGCGATGACTTGAGGCAATACCTGCTCTCATACGGGATTGCCTCTAGTAGAACCACGAGCTACAACCCATGGGGTAACGGACAGGTTGAACGTGAGAATGCTACAGTCTGGAAGGCTGTCTTACTGGCGTTGAAGTCTAAAGGCCTTCCAGTCTCCCGTTGGCAAGAGGTGCTCCCTGATGCGCTCCACTCCATACGCTCACTCCTGTGTACGGCAACCAACGCTACTCCCCATGAGAGACTGTTTTCATTCCCTCGGAAGTCTTCCTCTGGGACCTCATTACCGTCTTGGTTGACGTACTCAGGACCTGTCCTCCTGCGGTGACATGTTAGGACCCGCAAGTCCGACCCTTTGGTTGAACAGGTCCATCTCCTCCACGCCAACCCTCAGTATGCCTATGTGGCATACCCTGACGGGCGAGAGGACACGGTCTCGATTCGAGACCTGGCGCCAGAGGGGGCTTGGAAACCCCTGTCGCTCCCATACCTCCTGTTAGAGACCCCCCAACTATTGTTTCCCCTCCTGACACGGCGCGGGCAGCATCGGGACCACCAGTTAACCCTTTTACTCCCGTGTACAGCTTGCCTGAGTCCAGGAGATGGTCGCCATTTCAAGGTGTGCCCGAGTTCAGCGGATTGTCACCACCCCGGGGTCTACCGGCCTGTGAGACATTTGAGGAGCCGTTGGACACCGCTTTGGGGAGAACGCCACCGCGAGTGCCTACACCGGTGTCATCGCCGGTGTTGAGGAGGTCACAACGACGGTGCGGTCCCCCAGACCGTCTGAACTTATAGACTGATGAACAATTGTTCTGTGTTTGTACCCTGCCAGCCTTTGTTTTCAAAGGAGGGGTGAATGTGGTGAACAATCGTTGGTCCCCACCAGGTAGTGCTGAGCCAGGGTCTGGCCAGTACTATGAGTCTGTATATATGTTACTGTTGGGGTTAGGGTTGGGCTGTTCTACATGTTACTGTTGGAGTTAGGGTTGGGCTGCTCTACCTGTAATATAGTTCTTATGGCACATCCCAGTCGGGCTCCGCTTCCTGGGAGAGGTATAAAGGTCACTGCTCTGTCTGGGACCCTTTAGTCTGGGATCGTGTATTATATATGGTAGCTCTATTGTTGTAGTCAATAAAAGCCTTTATTTCCCCGAGTATCTCTAGCCTCGTGAGTTATATTGCGCATCAATCCTGAAGGGACTTGACAGGGTGGATGTTGGGGAGACACTTCCACTTGTGTGAGAGACTAGAACTAAGGGACAGTTCAAAAATAAGGAGTCTCCCATCTAAGGTGGAGATGGGGGGAATTGTTTTCTCTCAGGGGGTCATGAGTGTGTGGAATTCTCCTCCCCAGCGTGCAGTGGAAGCACAGTCTTTGAATTATTTTCAGGCTTAGTTTGAGAGATTATTAACTGACTGGGAGTCAAAGGGTAGACAGGAAAGTGGAGTTGAGACCACAATCAGATTGGCCATGATCTTATTGAGTGGTGGGACAGGCACAGCTTAGCCCTGCTCTGAATTTATCAGTTCATAAGTCTATCCGTAACCTCTAACTTATCACCTATTTTACAAAATAATCAAATGTTAAATCCACCACCTATACATTTTAAAATAATTAAGACTTGTGCAACGATTAATGGAGAATGGTTATTATCTTGAGAGGTGACTAGTCATTTCCATTTGACTGGAAGGAATGTTTACCTTGTTTTGGGGACTTTATGCCAATGCATAATGATTGTTTATCTTGATCATAGAAACTGAAAATCAGCATTCACTGAAAACCTACCGAGTGCCACATGATACAAAGTGCACTGGAATTGTTTTGTGATGCGTTCCTCAATTACTTACCCCCTGATGCCTGAGATTCAGAAAATCTTTGAATAAAAACAGCAGGCTTCAGGAGCTTTGATATTCCCATACTTAAGATATACAATTTATATTTATTTGCAGAACGACACCACAATGCCAAGTTGAATGACAATCCTGCACAATGTCACCTGTACAAGATTATATACAGGGGAAGTTTGACACAGCACAGCGTCGCTCGCCATGCCGTTGGGAGAGTGGGTTACAATAATAGAGGGCAGGATTTTTCTCCCGCTCCGGGGTGTGTTTGAGGGCGGCAGGGGGCAGCGTGCCCCTCGCTGGCAGCAGGATTTTATGTCCTGCTGTTGTCAATGGGGTTACCCGTTGAATGCATTCCTCACCGCCGGAAAACCCATGGTGCGGGTGCACCACTGGTGAGGCTGTAACATCCCGCTGGCGTGAACAGTAGCATGAATATCCCAATCACCATGAATGAACTAAGGTTGCCAACTCTTGCCTGTACGTAACTCCCATCATGGGCTTTTTACATTTGTGGTTCCTCAACTCTACCTATACTGATTCTAAATCTTCTGACCCTATATCACTTTTTGCTATCGATTTAATTTTATTTCTTACTAACAAGGCAACCTTGCCCCCTCTGCCCACCTACCAGTCTTTTCAATAGAATATGTACCCTTGGATATTTAGCTGCCAGCCCAGATCCCCCTTGCAGCCACATCTCTGTGATGCCCACATCGTACCCAATTTCACTTTATGCTACATTTCATCTTCAGCACACATTCGAATACCACACCCTCAGTCCTGCATTAACTGCAATGAATGGCGGAGCAGGCTCGAAGGGCCAAATGGTCTCCTCCTGCTCCTACCTTCTATGTTTCTATCCCCCTTCTCATAGTCATCCCCTTATCAGCTGTGCCTGAAATTAGATTCCGAACCCATTCCAAACATTTTGTCCTTTAATAACCTCTCCTGAGCTCTCCTTCCCTTTAACTTTTTTCACAATTTTCCATGCAGTTGAACCCCTGCCCCTTCCACTGTTTAGTTTAAAGTCCTGTCTGGAGCCCAAGTTATGCATTTCAACAGGACTTTGGGCCCAGCATAATTCAGATGGAGCCCATCCCATTGGAACAGCTCCCTCCTTCCCCAGTACTGGTGCCAATGTCCCATGAATTTGAACCCACTTCTCCCACACCAATCTTTGGGACATCCATGTATCTCTTTAATCTTGTTCATCCTGTGCCAATTAGCTCATGGCTCAGGCAGTAATCTAGATGTTCTTACCATTTCAGTTCTGCTTTTTTAATTTAGTTTCTAGCTGCATCAGGTCAGAACAGTCCAATCAAGCTGGACAACAGTGGGGAAGAAGATGGTGTTGTCAACCCATGCCAAGGGCTGCAGGCAGATCAAGAAGGATGAGAAGGGTAAACTTTATCACTGTCGATCACACAGGATGCCATTTGTGACTTTGATAAAAGTCCTGTTGGTGCTGTGGTTGGGTCAGAAATGGGATTCAAACATGAAGTTCTGGGAAAGATGGGAATTGGTTTGGAAGGTGCCAATACAGTCAAGGACTTTGGACAAGAAAGGAAGGCTGTGGATGAGCCGATAGTTTGCATGAAGGTGGAGTAAAGGGTTGTTCCTGAGGAGAAGGGTAATGGCAGCAGATTTAAAGGAGAAGGGGGCAGCTGAAGAGGAACATTTACAATATCAGCAAACAGCGGAAAGCAACTTATGACAGGATTCACAGCAAAACTGTAATCAAACAATAAACAGAGTCTATTTAAACAGAAAACAGTATCCATTCAAGAAACTCACCATAAACTACAGTAAACATAACTCAGCACTGAAGCTACAGCAATTTCTCCTGATAAAATAACAATAGAAACTTATAATTATTTAATTATTGCTTGCAATTATTTATTAATATGTTAAAGCATCCCAAAGCACTTCAGAGAGGCATAATAAAACAAAATGTTGGAGACATTAAGCATATTCATAGAATCATAGAATCCTACAATACAGAAGGAGGCCATTCAACCCATTGAACCTGCACCAACAACAATCCCACCCCAGCCCTACTCCCGTAATCCCACATATTTACCCTGTTAATCCCCCTGACACTGGGGTTAATTTAGCATGGCCAATCAATTTAACCCGCACATCTTTGGACTGCGGGAGGAAATCAGAGCACTCGGAAGAAGCCCATACAGACACGGAGAAAATGTGCAAACTCCACACAGACAATTACCCAAGAGTGGAATTGAACTTGGGTCCCTGGTGAGGCAGCAGTGCTAACCACTGCCACCCTGCCGCCCATATTACCAAGAGCTTGGTCAAAGGATTAAGTTTTAAGGCGTGTCCTGAAGGAGGAAAGAGGGGTAGTGAGGCAGAGCATCGGACTGATGTAGTTGAATTGGTGGATTGATTACAACAGCGGATGCTCAAGATGTTAGAATTGGATTAGTGGAGATATCTTGGAAGGTTGCAGGGATGGAGGAGTTTATAAAGTTAGGGAAGGGTGAAGGCTGTGTGGCATTTTGAAAAGAAGGATGAGAATTTTGAGATCAAGGTGCTGTTTAACTGGAAGTCAATGTAGGTCAGTGGGCATAGGGTTGATGGGTGAATGGCATTAGGTTCAGGTTGGGTCAAGAGTGGCAGAGGTCTGGAAAACCTCATGCAATTTTCATGGCTCAAAGGGCAGAATGTGGGAAGCCATTTAAGAGCACATTGGAAAATCCAACATGGTGGTAAGAAAGGCATGAGTGAGGGTTTCAGCAGCCAAAAATCTCAGACCAAAGTGAAGTTGGGCAATATTACAGAGGTGAAAATAAGCAGTTTTAGTGATAGTGGAGATACATGATTGAAAGCTGATCTTGGGGTCAAGTAAAACACAGGGTGCAAATTATATGGTTCAGCCTCAAACAGTCACTGGGACCAGAGTTGATGGTGGGGAACAAAAGCAATGGCTTAGAACATAAGAACTAAGTTCAGGAGTAGGCCATCTGGCCCCTCAAACCTCCTCCGCCATTCAATAAGATCATGGCTGATCTTTTTGTGGACTCAGCTCCACTTACCCGCCTGTTCACCATAACCCTTAATTCCTTTAATATTCAAAAATGTATCCATCCTTGCCTTAAAAATATTCAACGAGGTAGCCTCAACTGCTTCACTGGGCAGGGAATTCCGCAGATTCACAACCCTTTGGGTAAAAATGTTCCTCCTCAACTCAGTCCTAAATCTGCCCTCCCTTACTTTGAGGCCATGCCCCTTAGTTCTAGTTTCACTTGCCAGTGGAAACAACCTTCCTGTTTCTACTTAATCTATTCCCTTCATAATCTTATATGTTTCTATAAGATCTCCCCTCATTCTTCCGAATTCCAATGAGTATAGTCCCAACCTTCCTATTATTTAATTGGAGGAGATTTCTGTTCATTCAGTTGGTAGCATAAGAACATAAGAACATAAGAACTAGGAGCAAGAGTAGGCCATCTGTCCCCTCGAGCCTGCTCCACCATTCAATAAGATCATGGCTGATCTTTTTGTGGACTCAGCTCCACTTACCCGCCCGCTTACCATAACCCTTAATTCCTTTACTGTTCAAAAATTTACCTATCCTTGCCTTAAAAACGTTCAATGAGGTAGCCTCAACTGCTTCACTGGGCAGGGAATTCCACAGATTCACAACCCTTTGTGTGAAGAAGTTCCTCCTCAACTCAGTCCTAAATCTGCTTCCCCTTATTTTGAGACCATGCCCCCTAGTTCTAGTTTCATCTGCCAGTGGAAATAACTTCCCTGTTTCTGTCTTATCTATTCCCTTCATAATCTTATATGTTTCTATAAGATCTCCCCCCATTCTTCTGAATTCCAATGAGTATAGCCCCAGTCTACTCAGTCTCTCCTCATAAGCCAACCCTCTCAGCTCCGGAATCAACCGAGTGAATCTCCTCTCTGCACCCCCTCCAGTGCCAGTATATCCTTTCTCAAGTAAGGAGACCAAAACTGTACACAGTACTCCAGATGTGGCCTCACCAGCACCTTATACAACTGCAACATAATCTCGCTGTTTTTAAACTCTATCCCTCTAGCAATGAAGGACAAAATTCCATTTGCCTTCTTAATTACGTGCACCTGCAAACCAACGCCTTGAGATTCCTGCACAAGGACACCCAGGTCCCTCTGCACAGCAGCATGCTGCAATTTTTTACCATTTAAATAATAGTCCATTTTGCTGTTATTCCTACCAAAACGGATAACCTCACATTTACCAACATTGTACTCCATCTTCCAGACCCTCGCCCACTCACTTAGATTATCTATATCCCTTTGCAGACCCTCGCCCACTCATGGTGGCAGTTAGCACTGCTGACTCACAGTGCTAGGGACCTGGGTTCGATTCCGGCTTAGGTGACTGTCTGCGCAGAGTCTAACAATTCTCCGCGTGTCTGCGTAGGTTTCCTCCAGGTGCTCCGGTTTCCTCCCACAGTCCGAAAGACGAGCTGGTTAGGTGCATTGACCATGCTAAATTCTCCCTCAGAGTACCCGAACAGGTTCCGGAGTGTGGCGACTAGGGGATTTTCACAGTAACATCATTGCAGTGTTAATGTAAGCTGACATGTGACACTGATAAAAATAAATAAATAATAAAATACTTAATTTATTAATGTGGTAAAAATAAATACATAAATAATATAATACATTATCAGTCTGACAGCTGACAGGATTCAAGGTGGGTTATTTTTTTTTCCTGAGTGCAGTGAATTGAGAACTGTGTAAAACAAATTATGTTCCGAAAATCAATCCCTGTTACCCTTACAGCAGTGTGGTCTCCAGGTGTGATTAGCAGGGGGCTTACCCAACCATCTCCACTCTGCAGGAGAATAGTGCTGCCACTATAAACAAGAAAGGAAAAAACACACAGAACTATCAATCTAAGTAAAATCAGAGAGTTTGATGTTCTTTGCTTTCTGCCTATGATGTTTTGAGAGAAACGAATGTGTCTGGAGCCATGGCAGGGTACAAAGTGAAACATGCTGTACTTGTTAAATGGAAGTCAGATAAGCAGAGCACAGTAAAGCGGTGAGAAGGAGAGAGAAAGGAAAGCTGCTGGCAGCTTGTTCTGCCAGTATTAATTCAGTATGGTCGTGTCCTGGAAATCCAAGGGGAAGTAATTGTAAACCAGATAGACTTGCCAGTGTAAACACCAATCACAGGGAGAATCCACTGAGCGCAATGCCCAATGCACAGGAAGGCGATGGCCTGGCGGTATTATCGCTCGACTATTAATCCAGAAACTCAGCTAATGTTCTGGGGACCTGGGTTCAAATCCCACCACGGCAGATGGTGGAATTTGAATTCAATATAAAACATCTGGAATTAAGAATTTACTGATGACCATGAAACCATTGTCGATTGTTGGAAAGACCCATCTGGTTCACTAATGTCCTTTAGGGAAGGAAGTCTGCAATCCTTACCTAGCCTGGCCTATATGTGACTCCAGAGCCCACAGCAATGTGGTTGACTCTCAACTGCCCTCTAAAATAGCCTAGCAAGCCACTCAGTTCAAGGACAATTAGGAATGGGCAATAAATGCTGGCCCAGCCAGCGATGTCCAGGTCTCACGAATGAATAAAAAAAATGATATTCTCTCTGATGGGAGTGAGATTTCTTGTTCTAAAAATCAAGTTGCCTCCTGAACCAGTAACTGTAAGATGCTCCAACTAACAACTAATTAATGAAGCAACTCCTTCCCATCCCTGAGCTCAGTATCACAAACACAAATACCATTGGTCTCCCATCTGGTAATCCTCAGAAGCTGTGACGAGAACAGAGAGGAGAGGTAAAGAATGGGACTCCAGCCCTGTCACATCACAATGGCATTAGGTGCAACAACCACGGGAACCGTGGTGCACGAAGGTTGTGATGAACCTGGTGAATAAGAAAAGAGAGGCGTACAGAAGGTTCAGAGAGCTAGGAGGTGTTAAGGATTTAGAGGAGTATACGGGATGTAGGAAGGAGCTTAAGAAGGAAATTAGGAGAGCGAGAAGGGGTCATGAGAAGGCCTTGGCGGGTAAGATTAAGGAGAACCCCAAGGCTTTCTACAAATATGTCAAGAGTAAAAGGATGAGATGTGAAGGCATAGGACCCTTAAAAGGTGAAGGGGGAAAAGTTTGTGCGGAACCGTTAGAAATGGCGGAGCTGCTTAATGAATACTTTACCTCGGTATTCACGGTGGAAAGGGATCTGGGTGGTTGTACTGCTGGTTTGCGGTGGACAGAAAGGATCGAGCATGTGGACATAAAGAAAGAGGATGTGTTGGAACTATTGAATGGCATCAAGGTTGGTAAGTCGCCGGGACCGGATGGGATGTACCCCAGGTTACTGTGGGAGGCGAGGGAGGAGATTGCGGAGCCTTTGGCGATGATCTTTGCATCGTCGATGGAGACGGGAGAGGTTCCGGAGGATTGGAGGATTGCAGATGTGGTCCCTATATTCAAGAAAGGGAACAGGGACAGCCCGGGAAATTACCGACCGGTGAGTCTAACCTCAGTGGTTGGTAAGTTGATGGAGAGGATCCTGAGAGACAGGATTTATGATCATCTAGAGAAGTTTAGTATGATCAAAAGTAGTCAGCACGGCTTTGTCAAGGGCAGGTCGTGCCTTACGAGCCTGGTTGAGTTCTTTGAAAATGTGACCAAACACATTGACGAAGGAAGAGCGGTGGATGTGGTCTATATGGACTTCAGCAAGGCGTTCGATAAGGTCCCCCATGCAAGACTTCTTGAGAAAGTGAGAGGGCATGGGATCCAAGGGGCTGTTGCCTTGTGGATCCAGAACTGGCTTGCCTGCAGAAGGCAGAGAGTGGTTGTGGAGGGGTCTTTCTCTGCATGGCGGTCAGTGACCAGTGGAGTGCCCCAGGGATCTGTTCTGGGACCCTTGCTGTTTGTCATTTTCATAAATGACCTGGATGAGGAAGTGGAGGGATGGGTTGGTAAGTTTGCTGACGACACCAAGGTAGGTGGTGTTGTGGATAGTTTGGAGGGATGTCAGAAGTTGCAGCGAGACATAGATAGAATGCAAGACTGGGCGGAGAAGTGGCAGATGGACTTCAACCCGGATAAGTGTGTGGTGATCCATTTTGGCAGATCCAATGGGATGAAGCAGCAATATAATATGAAGGGTACCATTCTTAGCAGTGTAGAGGATCAGAAGGACCTTGGGGTCCGGGTCCATAGGACTCTTAAATCGGCCTCGCAGGTGGAGGATGCGGTCAAGAAGGCGTACGGCGTACTGGCCTTCATTAATCGAGGGATTGAGTTTAGGAGTCGGGAGATAATGCTGCAGCTTTATAGGACCCTGGTTAGACCCCACTTGGAGTACTGCGCGCAGTTCTGGTCACCTCATTACAGGAAAGATGTTGAAGCCATTGAAAGGGTGCAGAGGAGATTTACAAGGATGTTGCCTGGATTGGGGGGCATGCCTTATGAGGATAGGTTGAGGGAGCTTGGTCTCTTCTCCCTGGAGAGACGAAGGATGAGAGGTGACCTGATAGAGGTTTACAAGATGTTGAGAGGTCTGGATAGGGTAGACTCTCAGAGGCTATTTCCAAGGGCTGAAATGGTTGCTACGAGAGGACACAGGTTTAAGGTGCTGGGGGGTAGGTACAGAGGAGATGTCAGGGGTAAGTTTTTCACTCAGAGGGTGGTGGGTGAGTGGAATCGGCTGACGTCGGTGGTGGTGGAGGCAAACTCGTTGGGGTCTTTTAAGAGACTTCTGGATGAGTACATGGGATTTAATGGGATTGAGGGCTATAGATAGGCCTAGAGGTGGGGATGTGATCGGCGCAACCTGTGGGCCGAAGGGCCTGTTTGTGCTGTGGCTTTCTATGTTCTATGTAAGAGGTGGGGAGTAAGGGTAGGTGGAGAGCGGAGGAATCATGGAATCATCAGTCCATCAGTTGTTGGGACCACAACTTTTCACTTCATATATCGATGGTCCAGATGAAGGAACTGGGGTATTGTTGCTAAGTTTGCAGATAATACAAAGATAGGTGGAGGGACAGGTAGTATTGAGCAGACAGGGAGGCTGCAGAAGGACCTGGACAGTTCAGGAGAGTGGGCAACGAAGTGGCAGATGGAATACAACGTGGGAAAGTCTGAGGTCATGCACTTTGGTCGGAAGAATAGAGGTGTAGACTGGCTTCTAGATGGGGAGATAATTCAGAAATTGGAAGTGCAGAGGGACTTGGGAGTCCTGGTTCAGGATTCTCTGAAGGTTAACTTGCTGGTTGAGTTGGCACTTAGGAAGGCAAATACAATGTTACCATTTCTTTTGAAAGGACTAGGGTAAAAAGGCAGGGATGTGCTGCTGAGGCTTTATAAGGCTCTGGTGAGACCACATTTGGAATCTGTGAGCAATTCTGAGCACTGTATCTCAGGAAGGATGTTCTTGCTTTTGAGAAGGTCCAGAGGAGGTTCACGAGAATGATCCCAGGATTGAAAGGCCTGATGTATGAGGAGCATCTGAGGACTCTGGGTCTGGAGTTTAGAAGGATGAGGGGGTGATCTAATTGAAACTTACAGAATACTGAAAGGTCTGGATAGAGTGGGCGTGGGGAAGATGTTTCCATTAGTAGGAGAGACGAGGATCCAAGGCACAGCCCCAGAGTAAAGGGACGACCCTTTAGAACTGAGATAAGGAGGAATTTCTTCAGCCAGAGAGTGGTAAATCTGTGAAATTCATTGCCACAGAAGGCTGTGGAGGCCAGGTCATTGAGTATATTTAAGACATAGGTAGATAGGTTCTTGATTGGTAAGGGGATGAAAGGTTACGGGGAAAAGGCAGGCGAATGGGGTTGAGAAACTTATCCGCCATGATTGAATGGCGGAGCAGACTCATAGGATTCATAGAATCCCTACAGTGATTTCAGCTATTGAGTCTGCATCGACCACAATCCCACCCACGCCCTATACCTGTAACCTCATATATTTACCCTGCTAATCCCACTGACACGAGGGTTAATTTAGCATGGCCAATCACATAGATCACATAGAATCCTACAGTGCAGACAGAGGATATTCGGCACATTGAGTCTCCACCGACCATAATCCTACCCAGGCCCTATCCCCATAACCCCATGCATTTACCCGAGCTAGTCCCCCTGACTCTAAGGAGCAATTTATCATGGCCAATCCACCTAACCCGCACATCTTTGGACTGTGGGAGAAAACCGGAGCACCCGGTGGAAACCCACGCAGACACAGGGAGAATGTGCAAACTTCACACAGACAGTAACCCAAGCCGGGAATCGAACTCGGGTCCCTGGCGCTATGGGGCAGCAGTGCTAACTACTGTGCCACCGTGCCATCCCAATCAACCTAACCCGCACATGTTTGGACTGTGGGAAGAAACCGGAGCACCCGGAGGAATCCCACACAGACATGGGGAGAATGTTCAAACGCCATACAGATAGTGACTCAAGGCTGGAATTGAACCCGGGTCTCCGGGGCTGTGGGGCAGCAGTGCTAACTACTGTGCCACCATGCTGCCCCGATGGGCTGAATGGCCTAATATTGCTCCTATATCTTATGGCCTTATCCCATTCTTATCTATCTGATCGGAGCCAGGGAATCACTTTTCCTTCTGCTCACACACTCTTATATTTGATGCTCCCCAAGAACCTATCCCCGGTTTTCTCTTATTTCTCTCCTCCATGCTGCCCCTGGAAAGCACGGTGTTAGTTTTCACATGTACACTCATGATCCCGGCTCTACCACAAGACTACTTCCCTCGGCTCCTTCACAGTTGCTAAATTATCAACAACCAGGACTTGATAAGAAGAAATTTCCTCCAATTAAATAATGAAGACTGAACTAGGCCATTGGATTTGGCCCTGCTCCATTCCATAAGACCATAAGACCTAGGAGCAGCATTAGGCCACTCGGCCCATCGGGTCTGCTCCACCATTCAATCATGGCTGATATTTTTCTCATCCCCGTTCTCCTGCCTTTTCCCCATAACTCCTGAACCCCTTATTAATCAAGAACCTGTCTATCTCTGTCTTAAAGACAGTCAATGACCCGGCCTCCACAGCCTTCTGTGGCAAAGAGTTCCACAGATTCACCACTCTCTAATTCCATAGCTATCGGATCCATCCTTCCTCCGGGCAACATTCTGAGATGAAATTAGTCTGTTCACGATCTTGGTGTAATTTTTTATCCCAAGATGAGTGCTTGCTTCCACTTTCATAACATTGCCCGTTTATGCCCCAGCATCAGCTGTTCCCATCTTTGTTGCTTCTAAAATTGTCTGTTCCGATGCACCCCTGGCTGATCTCCCACATTCTACCCACTGAATTAATCGGAAACTCAGTTGCTTGTGTCCTAACTTGCAGCATGTATAGTTCCATGACCACTCCTTGTGCTCACTGACTGATATCCGTCCCAGTAAAGAAATACCTGCAGTTTAAAATTACCCTCCTGGTTTTCAAATCCCTCCATGATCTGGCCTGCCCCGATCTCTGGAATCATCTCCAAACCAACCGGCATTCTATATGCTCCTCGAATTCTGGCCCCCTGAATGTATTTGAGTGTCAGGGCTGATCGCACGGGTCTCTGGCTGCTGTCTCCAGCTGTCTGAATTCTCCACAATTGGATCTGGTGTAAACTCCGGTAGGAGTCACCGAAATCTTATGGCAATGCGGCACAGTGGGGCGGCACGGTGGCACAGTGGTTAGCACCGCTGCTGCACAGCTCCAGGGACCTGGGTTCAATTCCCGGCTTGGGTCATTGTCCGTGCGGAGTCTGCACGTTCTCCTCGTGTCTGTGTGGGTTTCCTCCGGGTTCTCCGGTTTCCTCCCACAGTCCGAAAGATGCGATGGTTAGGTGCATTGACCATACTAAATTCTCCCTCAGTGTACCCGAAGAGGTCCCAGAGTGTGGTAACTTTGGTGGTTATTTTCCTAAATTCTTTGGACTCGGGGCTGGCTCCTAAAGATTGGAGGGTAGGTAATGTAAGCCTGCTATTCAAAAAGGGAGGTAGAGGGAAAACAGGGAACTATAGACCAGTCGGTACTGGGGAAGCTGCAAGAGTCCATTGTCAAGGATTTCATAATTTGGCATTTGAAAGGCAGTGGTATAATCAGACAAAATCAGCATGGATTTCCAAAGGGGAAATCATGCTTGAAAAAACTATTGGAATTCTTTGAGGATGTAACTAGTAGAGTTGGCTGAGGAGAACCAGTGGATGTGGTTTACTTGGACTTTCAGAAGGCTTTCGACAAGGTCTCACATAACAGATAACTATGTAAAGTTAAAGCACATGGGATTGCAGGTAATGTCTTGAGATGGATAGAAAGGTGCATTGGCCATGCTAAATTCTCCCTCAGTGTATCCCGAACAAGTGCCGGAGTATGGGGGATTTTCACAGTAACTTCATTGCAGTGTTAATGTAAGCTTACTTGTGGCGCTAATAAATAAACTTTAAACTCGTGGTGAAGATAGGTGTCTCTCAGTTCTGGGAAATGTCTCCCCACCCCCACTTTCAAGTCAAGGTCTACCTGTTCACTGTGTGACTTTAACGTGAATTTATTTGCGCACCTTCTGTTTTTTGGGCAAGATACTATCCTGTTCATGGTCCAGAATGCATTTACTAAGCTCAGAGCATGCAGTGTGAAAGACTGGGAGCCATTTTATCTTGCTTTTCTCTCAGTTAAATAGCTTCACAGTGAAATTTCATCCTGTGGGTGGATTTTACCAATGAGCCGCTATGAATAGTGATCTCCTGGGGCCTCATTGTGCTGCACAGGTCAATGATTTGAAATGAAACAGCATGTGCCTCGCTCTTCATTGAAGAGGGAATTTGTGCAGACAAGGCAGTTCACCATTTTGCGAAGGCAGCAAAGATTCCCAAGGGTTCGGATGGAGATTGTGAATCACGTCTGCTTAAAACCATCAGCAAGATAGAAAACAATAGATTTCCAATCTTAAAAAAAACCAAATTGTTTGTTTAGCTGGTTTAGCTTTCAACTTATCGCACCGTCAGCTCTCACTCAATGGGAAACACTCTTGTTTCATAGTCATACGCTGTGTGTGTGTATAACTCCCACTCCCTGGACCTGAGCACATAATCAAAGGTAACACTCGAGTGGCATGCTGAGGGGGTGCTGCACAGTGGGAGGTGCTATCTTTTCGATGAGCCGTTGGAATCAGGTCTTCCTCTGCTCTCTCAGGGGAATATAGAATAGAATCATAGAATCCTTACAATGAAGAATGAGGCCATTCGACCTATTAAATCTGCACCCACCACAATCCCACCCAGTCCCTATCCCCGTAGCCCCACGTATTTATCCTGCTGATCCCCCTGAAACAAAGTGGTAATTTAGCACGGCCAATGCACCTAACTTGCACATCTTTGGACTGTGGGCGGAAACTAGAGCACCCGGAGGAAACCCCCGCAGACACAGGGAGAACGTGCAAACTCCACACAGACAGTGACCCAGGCCGGGAATCGAACCTGGGTCCCTGGCGCTGTGAGGCAGCAGTGCGAACAACTGTGCCACTGTGCTGCCCCTGTGAGGGTGCAAGGCAACATTTCAACACACAGTAATGGCGTTCTCCTTGGAGGTCTGGCCGATACTTGGTATCTCAGCTGCGTAAAAAAATACCCAGATTAACTGCCCGTTATCACTTTGGTGTTTGTGGGAGCTTGCTGTGCAATAAATTATCTGCTATGTTTCCCAGAAGAGAGACTAAACTTTCAAAAGTACCTTCACTGCCAGGCAATGAAAGCACTTTATAAATCCAAGTCTCTTTTTCCAAACATGTACCCCCTCCTCCCCCACACCTCCCCCCCCCGCCCCCCCACACACTTCCATCTCCCCAACTGCCACATTCCTCAGGAAGTCCCCTTAACAATTTGTATCTTGGTTCTGCCTTTCACACATTTCCATCACTTAATGGACACTTTTAGTACCTTTCTCAGCCTTTATCATCACCATTTAGATTCCCTTTGTCCAATTATAGCCCCCCCTCCACCCTCTGTAATAAGTCTTCAGAAGCAGAAGTCCCTTCACCAAAATCTCTTTATTTACAAACTCTAACAGCAGTACACAGAGTGCTATCAGTCAGCAGTCTACTTCCGGGGGTGTCAGAGGAACTGACACTCCCAGTTCAGTACAAGGCAAAGACTCCCTGATTGGCCCATCAGGGAGTTCATACACCAGTAGGCCAACTTCAATGGCCCGATTGAAGTCATTACACCATCACAGTATGAATCTAGTCTGATTTCCTTTGCCTTCAACTTTGACGAAGGTTCATCATAACTCAATGTGAAAAGGCTCTATTTTCTCTCCACGGATGCTGTCAGACCTGCTGAGTTCCTCCAGCATTTTCTGCTTTTTGGCTCTTTCTTTATCGTTTGATTTGAGGGAATTCTGAAAGAGCATTAGCCTGTGAAGCAATATGAACCAGTCGTTAAAAATATTATAGCTATCTCCTTTATTTTAACCATCAGATGCCCTGGTTAGGAATCTGAAAGAGTTAATCCATCGTTCTCGATATTTTACATCACCAGTCCAGATCAAGCGTTGTCATCAGTTGAAATGGCAACAAGAGATGGATTGCCAACACTGATTTGATTAATTCTTGCAAATTTAATCATCCAAACTTGCCCAGTGTCCATAAACTTTATCTGGAAGCTCCAGACCAACGCTGAAGAGTTGGCATCCCTGCTTAGAAGTCAGGACAGGCCGTTCAGGAAGCAGCTCATTTTATCATTTTAAAAGTCATTTTGGTTCTCATTTTTATATTTCAATTTTAATTCCCACATCAGTAATTACAATTCTGCCTAGCCTAGGCTTGCATTCCCTGGAATGCAAGTGAAGATTAAGGGGTGATTTAATTGATGAGCTTGAACTGGTTGAAGAATGTGACCGGGTAAGATAGAAGGTTTGCTCTCTGGAGAAGGAGGTGCAGAACGAGGCAACAGAACCTTAAAATTAGACTTAAGAATTGTGCACAGAGGGTAGGGCAAATCTGCAAACCTTCTCTCCCAAAAAGCTGTTCAGGTTGTGGAGAGTTGCGTTTGACAACTTCAAAGCTGAGACTGATAGACTTTTGTTTGGGAAGGATATAGAACCAAGGAGGTAAATAGATTTAAGATACAAATCAGCCATGGTCTAATTCAGGGGTCTCCAAACTTTTCAGTACAGGGGCCACATCGTACATTTTACATATTTTCGGGGGCCAAAGAAAAAAAATTAGTTTTATAAATGAATGAGTAAAATTTAAATGAATGAGTAAGTTTTATTTGGATCATCTTTGTAATCGGCATGATATGATTCAGAACAAAAGAGAAATGTGACAATTACAAAGAAACAATGCCGTGCTTACACTGAGAAATGATATATAATGAGTAAAAATGTCAAACGTTAGCAAACGCTCTGACAAAATAATCAATTACTTAACTGCAAATGAGGAAAGCTATTCATTTTTTAATTAATTTTATTTACTGAAATTTTACAAATGTTTACTTGAAATGAGAATTTGCCCCATATTGTGGCACACAATAAGAAAAATAAACACGCTCCAAGAAAGAACTTCAGTAAAACAAAGCAAAGAAATTCAAAATAAACTTGAACCATTAATGAAGATCAAACAAAAATAAATTCAGTCTGCACCTTTCTACACAATTCTGGCAATTGGAGTTTTCAATCGTAACCAACAAATCATGAAGTTTTGCACAAGATTAATGGGAATGTTGGAACTACTTTTTTAATTTCAAAATATTGCTGAACTGAGGTTTCAGGCTTGAGGAGCCAATTATTAGAATGGACTTCAAATGCTCATTAGATAAATTCACTCGATATTTGGACTTGACATACCTCATTTTTGAAAATGTTTGTTCACACAGGTATGTTGTACCAAAAACTGATACAAATCCACAAGCAAATCGCTTCAAATTTGGAAACTGCTCAGGCTGCAAAGATTTATAAAATTGGATCAGATTTCCTTCTTTATACTTGTCTTTTAGCATGTCATCTGATTGGAGATCAATAATTTCCATTTGAAACTGACTTGGGAGTGTTTCAACATTGCAGCCAAATGGATTTTGAAACAGCTTTATTTCATCTGTGTTTCCATCAAGATCAGAAAATCATTCCGGAAATTGTTTTTGTAAGTCCTTAATGATTTCTGTTGCAAATGAAGAAGGAAATTCTGCTTCACTTCATGAAATTTTTCACAACATGGAAAATGAACCAAGTTATGAACTTTCAGCTGTCCTTGAAATAGCATCAGTTTTGCCCTGAATGCCTTGACATGCGCGAATAGATCACAAATCAAATTTGTTTCACCTTGCAACTTCAGATTCAATTGATTCATATGGCCTGTCATGTCTGCAAAAAATGCCAATTTCCAAAGCCAGTCAGTGTTTGATAAAAGTGGTTCGGGTTGATTCTCCCTGTGAGAAAGGAATCAATTTCCTCTCTGAGCTGAAAGAACCGTGATCGAACCTTTCCACAACTAAGCCATCGAACTGCTGTGTAATAAGGCAAGTCACCGAACTCAGAATCAGTTTCTTTCAGAACATCACGAAACTGGTGATGATTAAGCCCGTGAGATCAAATGAAATTCACTGTTGAAACAACAGGTTTCAGAACGCAAGACATATCCACATATTTTCCGCACAATGCTTGTTGATGGATAATGCAATGCAGAAACATGGGTTTTGAGAATCCACCAACCTCACAAGCTTTTGTGATTTGTCCAACCAAACCTTTCTTCACCCCAGACATGTTCTTTCCTCCATCAATTGTCACGCATTGCAGTTTATTCCACTCCAGGTTATATTCCAACACAGCTTTTTGCAATTCTTTGAAGATGTCTTCTCCAGTTAATGTGCTGTGCATGCTATGCACTGATGCTAATTCTTGTGTCACATTAAATTCACTGTCGACACCACGGATGAATACTAGGAGTTGTGATGTGTCACACACATCAGTCGATTCATCAAGTGCGAGAGAATACAACTAAAAATTTCTTGCTTTGTCTGCAATTTGATGAAATATATTGCTTCCTATATCCTCAATTCTACGAGCAACAGTATTTGGCACAAGACTGATGATTTTGAACAGATTTTCTTTTTCTGGGCATAACTCTTCCACTGCTTCCATTATACACTCTTTGATGAGATCTCCATCGGTGAATGGCTTTCCTCTTTTAGCCAACACATAAGCTAGTTTGTAACTGGTCCTGGGTAAAGCTTCATTTTCAGTTATCTTCTGCGTAAAAAAAGCTTGTTGGGAAAGCAACCTGCATTGCATAGATTCAAATTTTGCCGAACGCTATGTTCCTGTGAATTGGAGTAACTTGGTTCATGTTTGGTCTCATAGTGCCGACGTACATTGTACTCCTTCAAAACTGCAACAGTTTTGTTGCATCTGACACACAAGGCTTTTTCACCTGCTTGTACAAAGAAGTACTTTACACCCCATTCTTCATTAAACAGGCGGCACTCACTGTCTACTTTTCTTTTCTTTATTCCTTCCATAACTGAATTGGTCTGAATTGCCGCCATCATTGTCATTGTTCTTGCTCATTTCAGACAGATGGAGCTTCCGGATTGGATAAAGCAGCTGTCACTCAGTCAATGCAGAGCGGCAATTGGATAACAGATGTCTCAATTGCTGATTCATTTAATGAACTGTCAGTCACAGGACAGCAGCTCTGATTGAACAAAAGGCCGGTAAAGAGGGCGTGGATTCCCATGGGTCCATCAGACACCGCCTGTGGCTTCCGCCCCCACGTCCGGATCCTGAGTCAGCAGCGGGGTTCCGGACGCAGGAGTGTTTTCGGCAGCGGGAATCCCGTCCCGCCCCACTGGCTGCGGGCCAGATGTAGCCCGCTGCGGGCCAGATGTGGTCCACGGGCCGTAGTTTGGAGACCCCTGGTCTAATTCAATAGTGTAATAGGCTTGATGGGCTGAATGGCCTCCACCTGTCCTCACATTCTCACCTAAATGTAGACCAGTTATGCCTGCCTGACTCTGGACTTTGCCCTAGAATCAGAAATCTGCATAAATGTTAAAAGGGATGCATGCTTGCTGATCACATGATTTGATGGTGATGTCATTAGGGTGTTTCTACAGGCTGCTGTGTTACTTTCAGTCTGTACTTTGTATGGGCAAGACCTCCTCTTTTAAATCTGATTTTGATTTGAGTTATTATTGTCACATGTATTGGGATACAGTAAAAAGCATTGTTTCTTGCATGCAATATAGGCAAAGCATACTGTTCATAGAGTACATAGGGGAGAAGGAAAGGAGAGAGTGCAGAATGTAGTGTGACAGTCACAGCTGGGGTGTAGAGAAAGATCAACTTAATGCAAGGTAGGTCCATTCAAAAGTCTGACAGCAGCAGGGAAGAAGCTGTTCTTGAGTCGGTTGTTACGTGACCTCAGACTTTTGTATCTTTTTCCCGACGGAAGAAGGTGGAAGAGAGAATGTCTGGGGTGCGTGGGGTCCTTAATTATGCTGGCTGCTTTTCCGAGGCAGCGGGAAGTGTAGACAGAGTCAATGTTGTTAGTTTGAATCCACGTGTGCAAACCAGGGCCGGAATTCTCCAGCTGTTCACGCCGGCGAGATTCTCCGGTCCCACGGACAGTGCACCCCGGGTTTCCCACCAGTGTCGGGTGACGTTAATGGGAATTCCCATTGACAGCGGCGGGACCAGAGAATCCCACCGCTAGTAAACAACGTGCCGCCTCCCATCAGCAGGAAACAGACGGACGGAAGGCCAGAGAATCTCGCCCTACGTCTTTCTTACTTTTTGTTACAACCCACAACCCCTAACATAGTTAGGACAGTAAAGTAAACAAAAAGCAAGACCAAATACAGTGCAAATACTTCAATCCTTAAATACAACTTGTGCTGGAGGATTGCTCCTTTCGGTAGCTTTTGAATTTTCATTAAAACACCCTGTTGTACTTGGAAAAATAATAAATGGAGCGGTTCTGGTCCAATCCCACTGAACATTGTTAAAGCATGTTGCTGAACACATTACTGCCCAGAGAGTTACTGTTACAATTATCGAAGGGCTACTGAGTCATTCTTCATGTCTCAAACCCTAGTTACAATATCATTAAGCACCAACTGCCCTCCCCGTACGCTTGGCAGTGGATTTCAGGATGATGGGTATCACTGATGACGAACAGATCGGAAACAGTGTCACTCAGAGCAAACAATAAAGCTTGGGCAACTACAAGAATATAAAAGATTTATCGCACCATGAAAAAGCACAGAAGTCATTTAGGCCTTTCACTTCAGAGGCCAAAGGAATCCCAAACTATCCCCAGCAGGCAGGTCTGTCTTATCCCAAGGTATGGCAAAATGTCTCAACCTCATTCTTGGGGCCTGGAACAGTCTGAAAATCACAGCCAGGGTTTTCAATTCTTTGATTCTCTGATATCGACAGAGAACACTTGTGTTTTTTTACAGCACCTTTCACAACTTCAGCATGCCCCAGAGCACCTTATGGCCAATCAAGTTCTTTCTGAATGAAAGCAAAACACTGACGGTGCTGGAAATCTGAACGGCAACAGAAAATTCTGGAAGTACCAACTTTTAAACACAGTTTTCCAGGCATTTTTTTTTCAGAGCTGTGTTTGAAAGTTGGTTTTGTTTTGCCTTTGAGTAAAAGAAGGGTCAAAATGTTTGGGAAAAGAAGCACAGAAACATAGAAACATAGAAGATAGGAGCAGGAGGAGGCCATTTGGCCCTTCAAGCCTGCTCTGCCATTCACCATGATCATGGCTGATCGTCCAACTCAATAGCCTAATCCTGCTTTCTCCCCTTAACCTTTGATCCCATTCACCCCAAGTGCTATATCCAGCTGCCTCTTGAATACATTCAATGTTTTGGCATCAACTACTTTCTGTGATAATGAATTCCACAGGCTCACCACTCTTTGGGTGAAGAAATCTCTTCTCATCTCCGTCCTAAATGTTCTACCCTGAATCCTTAGACTGTGACTCCTGGTTTTGGACTCCCCCACTTTAAGGAATATCCTCCCTGCATCTACCCTGTCTACTCCTGTTCGAATTTTATAAGCCTCTATGAGATCCCCTCATATGTCAGAACTCCAGCGAAAACAATCCTAACCCAGTCAATTTCTCCTCGTACATCAGTCCCGCCATTCCCAGAATCAGCCTGGTAAACCTTTGCTGCACTCCCTTGAGAGCAAGAACATCCTTCCTCAGAAAAGGAGACCAAACTGCACACAATATTGTGGCACAACGCTGCTCCTGTACCCGAAACCTTTGCAATGAAGGCTAAGATACCATTTGCCTTCTTTACCATCTGCTGCACCGACATGCCTACCTTTAGTGACTGGTGCACAAGGACACCCAGATCCCGCTGCACACTCCCCTCTCCCAATTTACAACCATTCAGGTAGTAATCTGCCTTCTTGTTTTTGCTTCCAAAGCGAATAATCTCACATTTATGTGACCACTAAGAAGACAACAACCTTTATATAGTCTAGAGTGTGCTTTTTCTGCTTTATCTTGGCCTGTATGCTTGTGGATAACTGGGGGTGGGGGGGCAGGGGGCTCTAGATTTGGCAGTACCATCTTTTTTCTTTGTGGACAGATGTTTACAAAGTGCCTGTAGAATTTCCCCTTTGAATGTCTCCCACTGAGTTGAAAGAGTTTTTCCTTCTAATAGCTGTATCCAGTCCACTCATTCCAAACCATCTCCTAGCTTTGTAAAAGTTGTCTTCCACCAATTTAAAATCTTTACTTCTGTTCTATCTTTGCCCTTTTCCATAATGATGCCAAATTTAAATGTATTATGGTCCCTCCACGCCCCACCATCGTTGCTACTTCATTCACTTGTCCAGCTTCAGTTCCGAAGACTAAGTCTAAAATTCCACCCCTCGAGTTGCTCTAAAAGTTCTCCTGAATGCAGTTCAAGAGGTTTGCACGCTCTGTGCCCTTCACACTGTTTGTATCCCAACGAATATTAGGGTATTCCAGCGATGACTACCCTATTGCTTTTACACTCAGAAATGTCCCTACTAATTTGCTTTACCAAGTCCCTTCCACTATTTGGGGATCTATAGTATAGTCCTAGCAGCGTGGCTGACCTTTTTTTATTCATTTAGTATGGTGGCAAAGTGATTAGCACTGCTGCCTCACAGCTCCGGGGACCAGTGTTCGATTCCCGGCTTGAGTCACTGCCTGTGTGGAGTTTGCATGTTAAGAAGAACAAAGAACAAAGAAAATTACAGCACAGGGACAGGCCCTTCGGTCCTCCAAGCCTGCCCCAGCCGTACTACCTGACTGAACTAAAGCCCCGTACATTCCGGGGACCATGTTCTCCCCGTGCCTGTGTGCGTTTCCTCCGAGTGCTCCAGTTTCCTCCCACAGTCCAAAGATGTGCAGGTTAGGTTGATTGGCCATGCTAAATTGCCCCTTAGTGTCCTGAGATGTGTCGGTTAGAGGGATTAGCCAGGTAAATATGTGGAGTTTTGGGGATAGGGCCTTGGTGAGATTGTTGTTGGTGCAGACTCGATGGGCCTCCTTCTGCACTGTAGAATTTCTATGATTTCTATATCATCTCTCCTCACAGCTGTATTATATTCTGTAACCCATAATGCTACATCCTCCATCTTTCTTATTCCTGTGCATATCCTGCCTGAAAGCTCTCTCTCTCTCCAAAGGGATGTTGAGCTGCCATTTTTGCCCTTTCTTATGCCAGATGTCTATTGTAGCAATGACAGCCAATGAACTGAGTGCACAGATAAACACATGGCAGCATGATATCATTGTTATAACTTCATATAATTTTTTGAGCAAGTAACAAGGAGGATTGATGAGGGTAGTGCAGGGTGTTTCTTCAGAAGTAACTCTTCAAATGCAGACAATAAAAATATAACAAAACTTACTCCAACTTACAAATCAAAGAAAGGGTTTAACAAAGAAACTTCATTCCTCCAAATTTGGGGCCTCATCCTGGGCCACTCCAAGCTTCCCACAATTCCAAACAGGTTCTTATTTATAATGAGTCAGCTGGTCAGCTGACTATTATATCATTCTATAATTGGCTCCATGGTTTACTGGGTCATCTGACCCTTACAGCTTGTTACCATTGGTCACATTGCAGCCAATACAAAGTTGTCACCGGTTACATTCTAACAGATTCCCTTTATTTTAATTATTTTTTTCAAAATAATTTAAGCCAACCATCCTTCAGTATTCTTAATAACTTTCCAGTACCTGCACTCCTTTTTGTAAAACAGTCAGATACCTGTAGATTTGCACAAACCCAGTTAAGTTTGAAAACTTCCTTGTTTTCCAGCATTTGTTTAATGCTGGCCAAATCAATTCTTAGTCGTTTTTCTGTGACACTTTTTGTTGAGTGAACATTGTCCCATAAAGACCGATTGTCCATGTAACACTCAATTCGTACTTTCTTACCCGATGTGCCCACAAAAAATAATTGTGTTAATGTGTCTGACAAATATATCCCCATATCCAACACCGAACAACTAATGCGAGGGTTTCAGCCGCCAATCTGCTTTTGACTACCTTTCTTATTTTCTTTGCTTCCCAGGCCGAGGGGGGACATTTTCCTGAGTGCTGGGTTTACTTGAAACTGGGAGTGTGTCAGATCTGACTTTTAGGCCCGTTCTCAGGCGCCCCCGTACGCACTCTGCCTGCAAAAATATCAGCAATTCTGAATTGCGCTGCACTAGCCTGTGGGCGGGGCTTAACATGCCCGAAATCCTGCAACTCCGATCGGTGCCTCCAACTGCGCATGTGCAGAAAAACAAATGATAGAATGTGGCTCCCCTGCCACATCGCTCCCGGGCCCCCACAGACATTGCCCCACCCCCACAACATTACTGACCCCCTTATCCCCCCCATCCCCTCCGCCACCCAGACCAATCGTGGGCCCCTCCCCCTTCCCCTCACTGATCTCAGGCAGAGTGGCAGCAGACCCCCCTTTCCCCCCTTCCCCCTCACTGATCTCAGGCAGAGTGGCAGCGGACCCCCCTTCCCCCTCACTGATCTCAGGCAGAGTGGCAGCGGACCCCCCTTCCCACTCACTGATCTCAGGCAGTGTGGCAGTAGACCCCCCTTTCCCCTCACTGATCTCAGGCAAGGTAGCAGCGGACCCCCCTTCCCATTCACTGATCTCATGGGCTTAATGAGCTCATTAAGTCAATTTAAATGCATGCAGCCATTTTCGGGCCTTGGTAAAGGTGGAACTGGCGCAGAGGCAGGCGCGCCTCACACCCGACTTTACCAAATTTTCATGCCCGAAAACGGGCGCAGCGTGATGGTAAAATCAGGCCCCATATCTTCCGGTTTTTCTAGTGCTGGGAATTTAATCACACATTCCTCTAATTTTAGCTTTTTTAATGTTTTATTAGACTGCAAGATCTCTCTGACTATGGCGCGCCTCAACATATTATTGAGCTCCAGGATATTATAGCTCCCATCCGGTCTTGTCATAGCCAATTTAGCTGTCCTATCATACTGCTCAACAATTCTGTTTCTTTTTCCTTGGCTCATTCCTCTTTTTCCATTGACTTTTCCCTGGAGATGGGAATGGGATCAATACTGTTTGGATATCCTTGTTGATTCATCATTACACCAGAGGTATTTTGTCAGATATCAAGACCAAGATATCGAAAAGCACCAGCCGCTTGACTCCCTATTTTAAATTCTGTTTTCAGCTTCTCAATCATCCTTTTTCCAAATTCTTCTGAGCCACTCCATAGGAAACCATCCACAGGCATCATAAAAATTCCAGCTAATTTTCCTTCAGCCTTCCATGAAAACATTGCTGCATCTGCTTTGAACTGGACACAGCCAGTCTTCAGCAATACAGGTCGTACAGAGAAATACCAAAGACTGAATCCATATACAGATTTATTTAATTTCCACAAATGTCTCTGTGTATTACTTGCTTCTTTGGGTGGGCTCAAAATAATGTTCTCTGAAATGTTTCGCCCTGCAGAAATGCTGCTTTGATATCTATTGATTTACACATCCAATTGTTAGATGCTAGAACAGCGAAAAAAAATGTCAGTGTCACTTCCCCTGCTGTGGATGAATCAACCCTAATGTCTCCCCCATCCAAATGTTCCTCATACCCACGGGCTACTAACCTGGCTTTAGCTTTATACATCTCATCTTGCAAAACTTTCTCTGTGCAAACCCACTTATGGGACAAAGCAGGCTGTCCTTCATCTGGTACCTTGGTGTACACCCCAAACTCCTTCCAACTGTCCAGCTCTCTCTGTTTGGCCTCTCTTCCTTCCGCGAGCTCCATTTTGTTTGCAGCTATCAATACTTCCTTATCATGGGGGCTTCTACTCCTATTCCTATCATTGGTTTGATTCCTAGCCTTCCTCGTTAAACTCCGGCCTCTACTGTTGTGTCTGTTTCTGTCAGGGCTGCTACTCTCAGACCGCTGTTCTCTGTTGACACACCTTTGGCCACAGATTCGTGACTTTTTCCTGGGTTCAAGAATGCTTGCTGTCTCATCCTGAGTACTTAGATCTTTTTTTTTTGTTTCCATCTGTGTTGTCATCTCCAAACCTAAAGCAGGTAAAACGATCATGTTCTTCTACTTTCTTTCAGTCTTTATGATCAAGGACTCTAAATAATAATTTAGCCAATCTTGGCCGCAGACAGTGAATGTACACCCACTATCTACAACAGCACAGTTGAAAGACTCTATCTTCAGGATGCTCATTATGGGACCCAATTTTTCTGCCACCAAAACAATGCTTTCCTGATCCTTATCCTCGTTACTGTCGGTTTCCATGTATTCTGTGTCACATGTGGTTTCAAAGACATGGTTTCTTCTTTTCAGGCAATTTACAATGTAGTGGTATGGGGAATCGCATTGGAAACAGCGATTCACAATCCCTCTAGCATTCCTTTGATTTTAGCATCTTTTATCAGTTTCCCATGTGTGTCTTCTTTCCCCATTTTCAAATTGGTTATAAACATTCTCAACACTAGGTCTGTTATTAATGTAACTGTCTCTGTTTAAAGGCCTTCGTGTACCATTTGGTCTGGCACGCGGTTGAGTCACCATTGACTCCTCCGTTCTGGGTGTTATGGCATTCCGGACTGCATTGAACAAGGTGACGGGGAAGGATTGTATTCCGAAAAACTTTTTTAATGATGCTGACATTTGATCGAAGAGGGGCTCTGTTCCCCTTAATTGTATTCCAGTCATTACTAAAAGAGTATCCATTTGCGACAGACACGTACAGTCCAACAACTTGAAAGCCAATAATGCATCTGGAATCTCTAAATTAAATTTCATTAGCCTGTTATGGCCCTATCAACATCCATGCTATACTCTTCCATGGACTGAGTATCTTGTCACCTAATCCTGTCAAACATCACCCATCGTTCATAATTCTCCAAGAACTCATCTTTTTGGTAAAATTTATCTAAATATTGTAGCAGGAGCTGTAGCCCTTCTTCTCTGTTTAGAGCATCTGCCGTCCAATTGGAAAATACTTTGCTTCTTATCTTGCTCCTAATTGGAAGTGACAAAGCTAATGCCATGCCTTGCTTTTTTTTCGGTATTGTGGTGACAAGAGTCCACATTTCCACCTCTGCCTTCCATTGCCGATATGGTTCAGCATCTGAAAAGACAGGGGGACAATCAATCCCACCAGTTTACTTCTACCTTCTGCCATGGTTGTAGCACTCCTTCAAAAACAAACACCAAGTTACAATGGGTTTTCCTCTGCTTCCAATGTTTCTTCAGAAGTAGCTCTTCAAATGCAGCCAATAAAAATTGAACAAAACTTACTCCAACTTATACATCAAAGAAAGGGTTTAATAAAGCAATTTAATTACTCCAAACTTGGAGCCTTGTCTTGGGCCACTCCAAGTTTCCCACAATTCCAAACAGGTTCTTATTTATAGTGAGTAAGCTGGTCAGCTGACTATTACATCATTCTGCAATTGGTTCCATGGTTTACTGGGTCAGCTGACCCTTACAGCTTGTTACCATTGGTCACATTACATCCAATACAAAGTTATCACCGGTTATATTCTAACACAAGGGATGTTGTCTACATGGTTTTCAGTAAGGCTTTTAACAAGGTTCCACATGGCAAACTGGTCAGAAAAATGAGATCTCATACAATACAGGGGAAGGTAACAGGTTAGATCCAAAATTGGCTCAGTGACAGGCAACAAAGAGTAATGAATGATGGCTGTTTTTGCAAATGGAATAGTTTTCAGTGGAATTCTACAGGGCTCAGTCTTGCTGTTCGCTGTTTATTAATTGATTTAGATTTAAATGTGGAAGACATGATTGGGAAATTTGCAGGTGATACAAAAGTTGGCTGGAAAGGTGATAATGGAAAGGGTAGCTGTTGACTCCAAAATTAAAACAACGGTTTGGTTGAGTGGGCAGAGAAATAGCAAATGGAATTCAATCCAGAAAAGGGTGGGGTAATGCATTTGAAGATGGCAGGACAGATGGACAAGACGGTCAAGAAATCACATGAAATGCTTTCCTTTATTGGGTGAGGTATTGAATGTAAAAGCAGGAATGTAATGGTGGAACTGTATAAAAGGCCACAAATGGAACTTTGTGTGCAGCTCTGGTCATCACGTTACAGGAAGGACATAATTGCTCTGGAGAGACTGTGGAAGAGATTTACAAGAATATTGCCATAGCTTGAAAATTGCAGCTGTGGGGAGAAATTGGATGAACAAAAAACAAAGAACAAAGAAAATTACAGCATAGGAAAAGGCTCTTCGGCCCTCCAAGGCTGCACCGACCATGCTGCCCGTCTGAACTAAAACCCTCTACCCTTCTGGTGACCGTATCCCTCTATTTCCATCTTATTCATGTATTTGTCAAGATGCCCCTTGAAAGTCACTATCGTATCTGTTTCCACTAACTCCCCTGGCAGCAAGTTCCAGGCACCCACCACTCTCTGTGTAAAAAACTTGCCTCGTACATCTCCTTTAAACCTTGCCCCTTGCACCTTAAACCTATGCCCCCCAGTAAATGACTCTTCCACCCTGGGAAAAAGCTTCTGACTATCCAAAATGTCCATGCGCCTCATAATCTTGTAGACTTCTATCAGGTCGTCCCTCAACCTGCGTCATTCCAGTGAGAGCAAACCAAGTTTCTCCAACTCTCCTCATAGCTAATGCCTGCCATACCAGGCAACATCCTGGTAAATCTTTTCTGTACCCTCTCCAAAGCCTCCACATCCTTTTGGTACTGTGGCAACCGGAATTGAACACTATACTCCAAGTGCGACCTAACTAAGGTTCTATGAAGCTACAACACGACTTGCCAATTTTTAAGCTTAGTGCCCCGGCCAATGAAGGCAAGCATGTCGTATGCCTTCTTTACTATCTTCTCCACCTGCATTGCCACTTTCAGTGACCTGTGTACCTGTGCAACCAGATCCCTCTGCCTATCACTACTCTTAAGGGTTCTGCCATTGACTGTATATTTCCTATCTGTATTCGACCTTCCAAAATGCATTACCTCACATTTGTCCAGATTGAACTCCACCTGCCCTCTCTCCACCCAAGTCTCCAACTGATTTATATCCTGCTGTATTCGCTATCGGCAAATCCACCAACCTTTGTGTCATCCGCAAACTTACTAATCAAACCAGTTATATTTTCCTCCAAATCATTTATAACTATTACAAACAGCAAATGTTCCAGCACTGATCCCTGAGGAACGCCACTTGTCACAGCCTTCCATTCAGAAACGCACCTTTTCACTGCTCCCCTCTGTCTTCTATCACCGAGCCAGTTCTGTATCCACCTTGCCAGCTCACCTCTGATCCCATGCTTCACCTTCTGCACCAGTCTGCCATGAGGGACCTTGTCAAAGGCCTTACTGAAGTCCATGTAGACAACATCCACTGCCCTATCCTCATCAATCATCTTCGTCAATTACTTGAAGAACTCGATCAAGTTCGTGAGACACGACCTCACCTTCACAAAATCATGTTGCCTCTCGCTAATACGTCCACTTATTTCCAAGTGGGAGTAAATCCTGTCTCGAAGAATCCTCTCCAATAATTTCCCTACCACTGATGTAAGGCTCACCGGCCTGTAATTATCTGGATTATTCTTGCTACCCTTCTTAAACAAAGGAACAACATTGGCTATTCTCCAATCCTCTGGGACCTCCCCTGTAGCCAATGAGGATGCAAAGATTTCTCTCAAGGCCCCAGCAATTTCCTCCCTTGCCTCTCTCAGTATTCTGGAGTATATCCCATCAGGCTCTGGGGACTTGTCTACATTAATGTTTCCCAAGAACCCCAATGCCTCCTCCTTTTTGATCTCAACATGACTCAAACTGTCCAGAACTGGCTTGCCTGCAGAAGGCAGAGAGTGGCTGTGGAGGGGTCTTTCTCTGCATGGAGGTCAGTGACCAGTGGAGTGCCCCAGGGATCTGTTCTGGGACCCTTGCTGTTTGTCATTTTCATAAATGACCTGGATGAGGAAGTGGAGGGATGGGTTGGTAAGTTTGCTGACGACACCAAGGTAGGTGGTGTTGTGGATAGTTTGGAGGGATGTCAGAAGTTGCAGCGAGACATAGATAGAATGCAAGACTGGGCGGAGAAGTGGCAGATGGACTTCAACCCGGATAAGTGTGTAGTGATCCATTTTGGCAGATCCAATGGGATGAAGCAGCAGTATAATATGAAGGGTACCATTCTTAGCAGTGTAGAGGATCAGAAGGACCTTGGGGTCCGGGTTCATAGGACTCTTAAATCGGCCTCGCAGGTGGAGGATGCGGTCAAGAAGGCGTACGGCGTACTAGCCTTCATTAATCGAGGGATTGAGTTTAGGAGTCGGGAGATAATGCTGCAGCTTTATAGGACTGTGGTTAGACCCCACTTGGAGTACTGCGCGCAGTTCTGGTCACCTCATTACAGGAAAGATGTTGAAGCCATTGAAAGGGTGCAGAGGAGATTTACAAGGATGTTGCCTGGATTGGGGGGCATGCCTTATGAGGATAGGTTGAGGGAGCTTGGTCTCTTCTCCCTGGAGAGACGAAGGATGAGAGGTGACCTGATAGAGGTTTACAAGATGTTGAGAGGTCTGGATAGGGTAGACTCTCAGAGGCTATTTCCAAGGGCTGAAATGGTTGCTACGAGAGGACACAGGTTTAAGGTGCTGGGGGGTAGGTACAGAGGAGATGTCAGGGGTAAGTTTTTCACTCAGAGGGTGGTGGGTGAGTGGAATCGGCTGACGTCGGTGGTGGTGGAGGCAAACTCGTTGGGGTCTTTTAAGAGACTTCTGGATGAGTACATGGGATTTAATGGGATTGAGGGCTATAGATAGGCCTAGAGGTAGGGATATGATCAGCGCAACTTGTGGGCCGAAGGGCCTGTTTGTGCTGTGGCTTTCTATGTTCTATGTTCTACACACCCTTTCCCAGACTCATCATCCACCAAGTCCTTCTTTTTGATGAAAACTGACACAAAGCACTCATTTAACACTTCGCTCATTTCCTCTGGCTCCACGCATAGGTTCCCTCCCCTGTCCTTGAATGGGCCAACCCTCTCCCTGGCTACCCTCTTGCTCTTTATATATGTATAAAAAGCCTTGGGATTTTCCGTAATCCTGCTGGCCAACGATTTTTCCTGACCCCTTTTAGCCCTCCTTACTCCTTGCTTAAGTTTCTTTCTACTTTCCTTGTATTCCACACTTGCTTCATGTCAAAAGTGATGCATTTTGGTGGGAATAATGTAGGGAGGAGCTACACGATAAATGGAAGAACCATAAAGGGTGTAGAGACGCAGAGGGACCTGGGTGTGCAAGTCCACAGATCTTTGATGGTGACGTCACAGGTGGAGAAGGTGGTGAAGAAGGCATATGGCATGCTTGCCTTTATAGGACGGGGCATAGAGTATAAAAGTTGGGGTCTGATGTTGCAGATGTATAGAACGTTGGTTCGGTCGCATTTGGAATACTGCGTCCTGTTCTGGTCGCCACACTACCAGAAGGACGTGGAGGCTTTGGAGAGAGTACAGAGGAGGTTTACCAGGATGTTGCCTGGTATGGAGGGGCTTGGTTATGAGGAGAGATTGGGTAAACTGGGGTTGTTCTCCCTGGAAAGACGGAGGATGAGGGGAGACTTAATAGAGGTGTATAAAATTATGAAAGGCATAGACAGGGTGAACGGTGGGAAGCTTCTCCCCGGGTCGGTGGTGACGTTCACGAGGGGTCATAGGTTCAAGGTGAAGGGGGGGAGGTTTAACACAGATATCAGAAGGACATATTTTACACAGAGGGTCGTGGGGACCTGGAATGTATTGCCGGGCAAGGTGGTGGAGGCGGACACACTGGGAACGTTTAAGACTTATCTAGACTGCTATATGAACGGAGTGGGAATGGAGGGATACAAAAGAGTGGTTTAGTTTGGACCAGGGAGCGGCACGGGATAATTGTTCTTTGTTTCTCGTTTCAAGGCTTCATTCTATGATCAACTTGCTGGTGCCAGTACAGAGCGAGACTGCGGATAGTTGGGAACCTGTCTCGGGGGCAGGGAATTCATATGGTGTTCGTGGAAGTGGAAATGAATAGGGTTGGGAAGCATTTGCCGATCAGGGCCAGTGTGATCTCCTGGACTCGTTTCGATCGCCTCAGGGGGTCGGAGAGGAATTTCCCAGATTTCTTTTCCCCATATTGGCCCTGGGGTTTTCACTCTGGGTTTTCGCCTCTCCCTGGAGATCACATGGTCTGGAATGGGGGGGTGGGGGTGAGCTAATAGGTTGTGATGAACAAAGCATCGTAGCTGTGAGGGACAGCTCGGTGGATAGGATATTAATATGTAGATAGGCTGGAAAATTGGGCGGGGATCCTGGATTCAGGATTCAATCCTGGACCGGGGAGCGGCGTGGGCTTGGAGGGCCGAAGGGCCTGTTCCTGTGCTGTATTGTTCTTTGTTCTTTGTTCTTTGTCTTCCCAGCCTCCTAGCCTTGACAAATGCTTCCTTTTTCTCTTTGGCTACGCTCACGATATCTCTCGTTATCCAAGGTTCCCAAGACTTGCCATACTTATCCTTCATCCTTACAGGAATGTGCTGGTCCTGAATCCCTATCAACTTACACTTGAAAGCCTCCCACACGCCAGATGTTGATTTGGCCTCAAGCATCTGCCCCCAATCTACATTCTTCAGTTCCTGCCTAATATCTTTGTAATTAGCCTTCCCCCAGTTTAGCACTTTAACTTGAGGACTACACTTATCTTTATCCATCAGTACCTTAAAGCTTACTGAATTGTGGTCACTGTTCCCGAACTGCTCCCCTACTGAAACATCGTCCACCTGACCAGGCTCATTCCCCTTCCCTAGTATGGCCCCTTCCCTAGTTGGACTATCTGCATACTGTTTCAAGAAGCCCTCCTGGATGCTCCTTACAAACTCTGCCCCATCCACGCCCCTTGCACAAAGTGAGTCCCAGTCAATATAGCGGAAGTTAAAATCTCCCACCAAAACAACCCTGTTACTTTTACACCTTGCCAAAATCTGCTTACATATCTGTTCCTCTATCTCCTGCTGACAGTTGGGCAGCATGTGAGTCACCTGAAGAAGGGTCTTGGGGCTCCGAAAGCTTGTGTGGCTTTTGCTACCAAATAAACCTGTTGGACTTTAACCTGGTGTTGTTAAACTTCTTACTATATTCTCCTTAACCAGTAATGCAACTCCCCCACCCCTTTTACATCCCTCTCTATCCCGCCTGAAACACCTGTATCCTGGAATGTTAAGCTGCCAATCTTGTCCTTACCTTAACCAAGTCTCTGTAATTGCAACAACATTGTAGTCCCGAGTACTAATCCAAGCTCGATGTTCATCTTAGTGTTGGGGTTGTTTTCCTTGGAACAGAGAGGGCTAAATTGTGATCGAATTGAGGTGTATAAAGTTATGAGAGGCTGAGCTAAGATGTATCAGAAAGATTTGTTTGCCCTGGCTGAGGGGTCAATTACCTGGGAACATATTTAAGGTGATTGGTAAAAGGATTAGAGAGGACACGAGGAAAGATCTTTCCAACCAGAGAGTGGTGGGCATCTGGAATTCACTGTCTGAGTTGGTGGTTGAAGGTGAAATGTTCAGCTCATTTCAAAGATACCTAGATCTGCATCAAGTGCTTATCAGGCTAAGGACCAGGAGCTGGAAAGTGAGATCAAAATGAGCGGTTTGTTTCTTTTTACTCTTTTTTGATTGCACGGAACTGAAGGGATGAATGCCTCTTTCAGCATCAGAACTTTTCTGAGGTTCTAGATTTCTGTCCCCAGAGCATTTGACCCATCAGAATAGGCTGGAAGTAGGTTCCGAACACCAGCAGTGGTGAAGTACGGAAGTCTGAGGTCACGTACCAACCGATTCAAGAACAGCTTCTTCCCTGCTGCCATCAGGCTTTTGAATGGACCTACCTCGCATTAAGTTGATCTTCCTCTACACCCAAGCTATGACTGTAACACGACATCCTACACTCTCTCCTTTTCTATTCTTCAGCTCTACCCATATTGCCTTGCTGTATGAACCCTCCGAGGAGTCTCTATGAATGGTATGCTGCTTTGTCTGTATAACACACAAGAAACAATACTTTTCACTGTATGCTAATACATGTGACAATATTAAATCAAATCAAAATCAAATCAAAAGTGAGGTCCCTAAGTGGGCATTAATTGCCCACTCAATGCTCTCAATTGATGTTTGGGCAGGAATCAGGTTCTGTTAGCAAATTGACACAGAGGCTTGTGGCATCAAATTCTGTGCGTGCCCTTCTGATCCTGATCCACATCATTACAATCCAACCAAAACACACACAAACTCTCATTAACACACATTCCCACATATACATACATACTCACACGCATTCATTCACACAATATACACACACCTCATAGAATCATAGAATCATAGAACATAGAACAGTACAGCACAGAACAGGCCCTTCGGCCCACAATGTTGTGCCGAGTTTTATCTGAAACCAAGATCAAACTATCCCACTCCCTATCATCCTGGTGTGCTCCATGTGCCTACCCAATAACCGCTTAAATGTTCCTAAAGTGTCTGACTCCACTATCACTGCAGGCAGTCCATTCCACAGCTCATAGAATCCCTTCAGTGCAGAAGGAGGCCTTTCGGCCCATCGAGTCTGCACTGACCACAATCCCATCCAGCCCCTAGTCCCGTAACCCCACACATTTACCCTGCTAATCCCCCTGACTCTAGGGTCAATGTAACATGGCCAATCAACCTAACCTGCACATCCTTGGACTGTGGGAGGAGACCGAAGCACCCGGAGAATGTGCAAACTCTGCACAGACAATGAACCCAGGTCCCTGGTGCTGTGAAGCAGCAGTGCTGCCCACTGTGCCACTGTGCTGACCTTAAATATAAACTCACAGGCACATGAGCACATATCATTTTAGACCACCCTCACCCCGCTTCCCCCCCCCCCCCCCCCCCCCCCCCCGCCGCAACCAAACTTTAGCTTGGCTCAGTTAGCAAACCGTCGTGTATTTTGGATTGGTACGAAAAGCTCAGGTTCAATTCCCAATCCAGTTAAGGTCAACTTTGGACCTGCTTCCTAGCCCTGCCCTGAGAGTGAAAGGCAAACCGTCCATGGCGAGAACTGCCGAGATGGAGAGCTCAGGATGAAGCAGTAGACAATGATCTATGCAGCTGGCTTCAAGCAGAGATGATGCGATACTAAAGTGTTTTCGCTGAAATTCCCCACTCAGCAATTTTTGTGGCGGTGTTAACTCTTTTATTTCAGTTATCATATATTATCCCAGAGTGTAAATCTCAAAGCCTCTGTGATTTAAACGTGACAGTACACATGAAGTATTTACTGATAGTGTAACTGCCGGACTATAAAATAGCAGGGAGCTGCTGCTGTGTTCAAATGAAAGATCTGAAATGAATTTACTCAATGCCTATCATCGCCTGCTTAGCTTTTCCTCCTATTCGAAAATCAAACCTGCCTGAGACAGTTTACATTCTTATCGAAACTGACTGATTTGAAGGACGGTAGAATTAATACTGGAAGTGCTAGTTTAAATGATAGAGATGTTTCCAGCCCGCAGATCTGCTTCCTAGCCTGCATAAGCTTCAGTGTTTAATTAAAGAAATGTGTAAACTGTGAATATACTTTGCCAATGGGGGAAATGTGGCATTATGCAAGTTACATGCTCAGGGCTCTGTCAGTCTCGATGCTTCAGGATGTCAGAACATAGCTGAGAGCAAAGTTTTAAAGTTTATTTATTAATGTCACAAGTAAGGCTTACATTAACGCGGCAATGAAGTTACTGTGAAAATCCCCTAGTCATCACACTCTGGCGCCTGTGCGGGTACACTGAGAGAGAATTTAGCATGGCCAATGCACCTAACCAGCACATCTTTCGGACTGTGGAAGGAAACCGGAGCACCCGGAGGAAACCCACGCAAACACGTGGAGAACGTGCAGACTCTGCACAGACAGTGACCTAAGCCGGGAATCGAACCCGGGTCTCTGAGGCTGTGAGGCAGCAGTGCTAACCACTGTGCCACCATGCCACCCACATCCACAGTGACAGCAGCATCTGTCTCATGGGTAAACCTTGAGAATTCCCTAGTATCCGGACTTCTCGGACCTCATTGGAACTACTGCACCTGCTCTCAGCCAAACAATTTGATTTGATTTGATTTATTATTGTCACGTGTATTAGCATACAGTGAAAAGTATTGTTTCTTGCGTGCTATACAGACAAGGCATACTGTTCATAGAGAAGGAAAGGAGAGAGTGCAGTATGTGGTGTTGAAGTTATAGCTAGGCTGCAGAGAAAGATCAATTTAATGCAAGGTAAGTCCATTCAAAAGTCTGATGGCAGCAGGGAAGAAGCAATGGCTCCAACTCTCGAGTTCACATTTATTCTTGGTTCTGGCCTTCTCAAGCAAGGGCTGTATTTATTGTCCTTCCCCAGTTTGCCTCAAGATGTGCTGATAGGACTTTATCTCGAACCCCTGTTGACTTAACTGCATTCTGAAATGACCGAGCAAACCATTTGCTATCAAGGATCACTTGTTTAGCAATAACCTGCTCACTGATACTCAGTTTGGGTTCCACTGGGCCCACTAAACTCCTGACCTCATGATTACTCTGGTTCAGATACAGACAAAAGATTTGAACTCGAGAGGTGAGATGAGATTGACTGCCCTTGCCATGGACAATAAATGCTGACCAGCCAGCGATGCCCATAGCCCATGAATTAATTTAACACCCTGAATTTTCCCTCTCAACAGTAAATGTTTCCTCTCTGACACTATCAAAGAGGTAGGCCAGCTGGTGGAAGCTGCCATGCAGCCTCTTCCTACTGGGGAAATGTCTTGTCAGTGGCTGCGGAGGTGGCAGCTTGGAGCATTTAGCTTTAATGTAGCTGGAAACTTCTAGCTGTTCACAATGACATTCGTTACATCAGTCGATGTACAGAACAACCTCTGACCTTTGATTAGAATAAAATCCTGCAGTGCAGAAGGAGGCCACTGGGCCCATCGAGTCTGCACCGACCACAACCCCGGGCCCCATCCCCATAATTCCACTTATTTACCCTGCCAGTTTCCCTGACACTAAGGGACAATTTACCATTGCCAATCAACCAAACCCACACATCTTTGGAGTGTGGGAGGAAACCGGAGCACCCAGAGGAAACCCACGCAGACACGGGGGAGAATATGCAAACTCCGCACAGTCACCCGAAGCCAGAGTTGAACCTGAGTCTCTGGCGCTATGAGGCAGCAGTGCTAACCACTGTGCCACCGTGCCACCAGGTTCAATTTGAAAGCAAAACAGAGCGATGCACAACCAAACTCTTCAAAGTACCCAGAAGGAAAATAAAACAGTAAAATGGGGAAATAAGAATACTCGTCAAAACTGTATCTTTCTTTCTGGATAGGTGGATTCTCTAAGTGTAGCGAGGTCATATTGGTCTCAGTTGTGTCTCAGTGGGTGAAAAACTTGCTGCTCAGTCAATAGATTCCTTTCTTTAAGTCTCTGTAATAGTCCCAACAATATATCCCACTTTAAATCTTAACTTGACTGATAAGATAACAAGTGTTACAGTGAAAGAATGGTGACATTGTTCCAAGTCCGCAAGTGTAGAAGACAGAGGGTGGTAGTGGAAGGGTCTTTTTCCGGCTGGAGGCCTGTGACTAGTGGTGTTCCGCAGGGCTCTGTATTGGGACCTCTGCTGTTTGTGATTTATATAAATGATCTGGAAGAAGGAGTAACTGGGGTGATCAGTAAGTTTGCGGACGACACAAAACTGGCAGGACTTGCAGATAGTGAGGAACATTGTCAGAGGCTACAGAAGGATATAGATAGGCTGGAAATTTGGGCAAAGAAATGGCAGATGGAGTTCAATCCTGATAAATGCGAAGTGATGCATTTTGGTGGGAATAATGTGGGGAGGAGCTACACGATAAATGGAAGAACCATAAAGGGTGTAGAGACGCAGAGGGACCTGGGTGTGCAAGTCCACAGATCTTTGAAGGTGACGTCACAGGTGGAGAAGGTGGTGAAGAAGGCATATGGCATGCTTGCCTTTATAGGACGGGGCATAGAGTATAAAAGTTGGGGTCTGATGTTGCAGATGTATAGAACGTTGGTTCGGCCGCATTTGGAATACTGCGTCCAGTTCTGGTCGCCACACTACCAGAAGGATGTGGAGGCTTTGGAGAGAGTACAGAGGAGGTTTACCAGGATGTTGCCTGGTATGGAGGGGCTTGGTTATGAGGAGAGAATGGGGAAACTGGGGTTGTTCTCCCTGGAAAGACGGAGGATGAGGGGAGACTTAATAGAGGTGTATAAAATTATGAAAGGCATAGATAGGGTGAACGGTGGGAAGCTTTTCCCCTGGTCGGTGGTGACGTTCACGAGGGGTCATAGGTTCAAGGTGAAGGGGGGGAGGTTTAACACAGATATCAGAAGGACATATTTTACACAGAGGGTCGTGGGGGCCTGGAATGTGTTGCCGGGCAAGGTGGTGGAGGCGGACACACTGGGAACGTTTAAGACTTATCTAGACAGCTATATGAACGGAGTGGGAATGGAGGGATACAAAAGAGTGGTCTAGTTTGGACCAGGGAGCGACGCGGGCTAATTGTTCTTTGTTTCTCGTTTCAAGGCTTCATTCTATGATCATCTTGCTGGTGCCAGTACAGAGCGAGACTGCGGATAGTTGGGAACCTGTCTCGGGGGCAGGGAATTCAGATGGTGTTCGTAAAGCAGAAGTGGAAATGAATAGGGTTGGGAAGCATTTTCTGATCAGGGCCAGTGTGATCTCCTGGACTCGTTTCGATCGCCTCAGGGGGTCGGAGAGGAATTTCCCAGATTTTTTTTTCCCCATATTGGCCCTGGGGTTTTCACTCTGGGTTTTCGCCTCTCCCTGGAGATCACATGGTCTGGAATGGGGGGGTGGGGGTGAGGTAATAGGTTGTGATGAACAAAGCATCGTAGCTGTGAGGGACAGCTCGGTGGATAGGATATTAGGATGTAGATAGGCTGGAAAATTGGGCGGGGATCCTGGATTCAGGATTCAATCCTGGACCGGGGAGCGGCGCGGGCTTGGAGGGCCGAAGGGCCTGTTCCTGTGCTGTATTGTTCTTTGTTCTTTGTTCTTTGTTGTATGGCTTGGAGGGGAACTTGCAATTGGCAGTGGTCCTATGCATCTGCTGCCCTTGTCCTTCTGGGTGGTAGCGATTATGGGTTTGGATGATACTGAATTTAACACAATCTACCCATTTCCATTCCATATACCTTAATGATCTTAACCAACAAAAATCTATCAAATCCTGACTTTTTTATTATTCTGGAGCCCAACTGCCTGACTGAAGACAGTTGTTTCACTGTCAGGTAAAGTAGCCAGAGTCCCAGGTAACCATCGGCTTCTCTCCCTTTTGAGGGGGAGAGCTGATTGGTGGTGGTTTAACCTGAGGATCACCATACCACAGGCGAGGGACAAGCTTGAGAAGGTGGGGCTGAATAACCTCAGCCGGTTCGGGAATTGAACCCGAGCTGTTGGCATCGCTCTGCATCAGAAACAAACCGCTTCTCGGCCTTTTGGCTAAGATCAAGCATCAGGTCAAGCCCAAGATAGGGTGCAATGCCTTATCTCGTCAGCTTGGATCTTGTTTGTCTCTTATGGGGACCTTGAATTGGATTCAATTTGGTTTTTGGAGCAAGCAGAGAATGGATTTGGGTTTGATCATGGAAGATCATAGAATTCCCACAGCGCAGAAGGAGGCCATCGAGTCTGCACCGTCCACAATCCCACCCAGGCCATTCTCCCACAACCCCTCATACCCTGCTAAGCCCCTTGACACTGTGGTTAATTTAGCATGGCCAATTAACCTAACCCACACATCTTTGGACTGTGGGAGGAAACCCACACAGACAGGGGGAGGACATGCAAACTCCACACGGACAGTGACCCGAGGCCCGAATTGAACCCGGGTCCCTGGCGCTGTGAGGCAGCAGTGCTAACCACTGTGCCACCATGCTGCCCCATGCCACTGTGCCACAGTGCCGTTCCAAACCCAGTTTGCCTGGTCCATTCTGAACATCGGCTTTGTAACTTTAAGGATGGAGTAAACATTTGAAAAAAACTGCCCAATCAACTGAGCTGAACTAAATGCTGAGCTGAAGCCAGGGAAGGCACTGAATGTGCTGAGCAGCTGACGGTTATGCCACTCCAGAGAGATAATTCTGCGACTGAAATCTAAAATTAAAGTAAAGGTACAAAAAAGAACCCTCCGAGCAAGGCTGAAGGAACTGTTGGATAGCATCATCTTTTGTAATCCATTTAGCAAAGATCAAATGGTTATGATCGCTCATGATTCATTTGAAAATGCCTCTCACTTTGCTCTCCTTCTGTTGAATTGAAAGGATACTGTTGCCTCTGACAAACGGAACACAGTTTGCTGAGCCCACCTTTGTGGAGAAACTTTTAATGAGCGTGTATAATTGAAAGGCGAACGCTCCAAGTTGATGGCTGCACCTGCATGAGGTTAATTCCTCTCTTTCCCATGTCGATTCAGGAACGTCTGCTAGCTGAGTTGCCAATTACCTCGCTGGAACTCACCGTCAGAACAAATTATTTTGAAATCCTCACAAATAGCCGAGGAAGGAAAGCAGATTTACTCAAATGAGGTCACTTCTAAAGGAACAGACAAATTTGCTTCATTCCTGTATAAATAAAAGGAAACAGAAAGAACTAACTTACTTTTGTATCGAATCTCTCCTGACCTCAGTGCATCGCAGCATGCTGCCAGGAAGGTACCTCTGATGCAGAGTTGTTGTTGTCAAGTGACAGCCATTTTGTGCAGTAAGAAGTCTCACAGCACCAGGTTAAAGTCTAACAGGCTTATTTGGTAGCACAAGCTTTCGGAGCACTGCTCCTTCATCAGGTGAGTGAAGAATTGGGCTCACAGACAGGGCATATATAGACACAGACTGAATTTGCATTATCTTGTAAAGTGAGTCTGTGTCTATATATGCCCTGTTTGTGAACCCAATTCTTCACTCACCTGATGAAGGGGCAGTCCTCCAAAAGCTTGTGCTACCAAATAAACCTGTTGGACTTTAACCTGGTGCTGTGAGACTTCTTACTGTGCCCACTGCAGTCCAACGCCGGCATCTCCACATCATAGCCATTTTGTGCACAGCGAGATTCCTCGTTGGTCAGATAATTTCATAGAATCATTGAATCCTACAGTGCAGAAGAGACCATTCGGCCCATCATGTTTAGGTATTCTTTCAGGAATAAATATTGAGGATTGGAGAGACCCCACCCTACTATTTTTCAAAATAGTGCTATGGCTCATTAAATGGGGACCGCCAGGTTTCCTGCCCTACCCAATGGCCACCCAGTGAACCCTGTCAAGTTTGCCAGTGCCCTCCAGAGAGGGAACCCTCGTAATCTGGGACTCTGTGTCTGATTGAGGCACTGATATCGGCAAGTGGCAGTGACAGTGCTGAAAGGTATCCACCTTACATCCGACTCCCCTCCTTCTCCTCCTGGATACTCCCCCTCCCCCGCAACCCCTGAACCACAATCCCCATTCCACCCTTAATAACATTTGGTCTGGGGTTCCTCAATGATCTTGGGTTCTAGTGGTTATATTGCCCCCACCTGCCACCAATCCTGAGCTGTGTGGGTGGCAAGGAGAAACTGGAAGATTCTAACTGGCCAGCAGCTCCCAATGGCTGAAACTTCCACCATCCCCCCTCTCCTCAATCAATCATGGGGAGGGTCCGCAGGGGCCACTTAAGCATCTGAAGATTTGATTCCATCTGACCTCTCCCATGGAATTGCTGGGGGTTCCATGCCAGTTCCTCAGCTGGTGGGTAAGAACCCTGTTTGTGAACCCAATTCTTCACTCACTTGATGAAGGAGCAGTGCTCCGAAAGCTTGTGCTACCAAATAACCTTGTTGGACTGTAACCTGGTGTTGTGAACCCTTACAGAAGGCTTGTGTGTGATCCAGATAAGGTGCCAATGCCCAAAAGCGACAGGTGGAATATCGTGAATAAATAAAAAGTCTAAGTATCTGTGTTTCTTCTGTAATCTACTTCAAACATCCCCGGCAACTATTATGATAGCTGTCAAAAAGCTAATGTTTAAAATCTCATGTTTTATTCAACATAAGAGGCCCGATGTAACTGAGTGACAAACAGGTGCCTCATGTTTCAATAGGATTTATTTTCATGGCATGCAGAATGTGAGCACAGAAGTGCATCATTTTGGATCTGGCAATGACCACACAATGCCACCAGCTACGCTGTGCATTATTGATGCAGAGCTCAGGGAAAAGATCATCACAGGGAATGATTTCCTGCCATTGTTTATGACAGTGTGATTAAAGAAAAAGGAACAACCTCTGGAGTAAATTATCACAAACTATTGACAGCACAAGAACTGGGAACATGGGATTGAAAAGACAAACACATCATTCATGATGTTATTGAATGTCAGAGCAGGCATGAGGGCCGAATGACCTACTTCTGCTCTTGTTTGCATGTTCTTATGTAACTGGCCATTTGGCCAAATTGATCTGTGCCTGAGCCCAGTGGCACAGTGGTAGCACTGCTGCCTCACAACGGCAGGGACACCAGTTCGATTCCTGGCTTGGGTCACTGTCTGTGCGGAGTCTGCACATTCGCCCTGTGGGTTTCCCCCGTCTGCTCCAGTTTCCCCCCACAGCCCGAAAGACATGCTGGTTTGACGTATTGGCCATGCTAAATTCTCCTTCAGTGTACCTGAACAGGCACCAGAGTGTGGCAACTAGGGGATTTTCACAGTAACTTCATTGCAGTGTTAATGTAAGCCTACTTGTGACACTCATAAATAAACTTTAAACTTTCTAAGCTTAAACTTTCTCATAAGCATAATTGTGGTAAATGGTGAGATAGTCTGCATGTTGCACTGTTCTTCGACGGATAGCTTTCGGCTGGGACATTACTGGAAGCCCCCTGCCCAACTTCGAGATTGTGCAGTGGAATCTTTCACTTCATGTATCATTGAGAAAATGGCACCATTGACAGTGCGGCACTCCCTCAGTACTGTCCCTCTGATAGTGCGGCACTCCCTCAGTACTGTCCCTCTGATAGTGCGGCACTCCCTCTTTATACTTAAATGGATTTAGGCTATTCATCTTTACTGCTCTCTGTGATAGCAGGTTTCACATTATAATTACTACTTCTGAACTGAACTCTCTATTGGATTTATTAATGACTGTATATTTGCAGTTGCTTGGTAGTACAAAATTTAAATATTGCGAAAAAGAGAGACAAACTGCCCAAACTTTTAATCATGTATTCATCAGGACAAATACTAGAAAGACAAGTGTCAGGCAATCCCAACAATTGAAACAACAGAAACGGGAGAAGATTGCTTTGCAATTGGGCAGCAATGTTGGACAATCCTGAGTGTGCTATTAGCTGCACTAACAATCTATTTAATATATGTGATGGAAATATTATTATTTTAATATTTGCTGTCTGTGGGTGTCTGTCTTAATTTCAACTTAATTAAGCAGGGGACTGAGTGCATACGGAATTAAGAATATCAAGAAGTCTAGATGTATAAACAGGCATTTGAAATGGAGATATCCAAGTTAAGATAAGCGACAAGTAATCGCAACACGGTGAAAATTTGTATTAGGAGATAAATGAGGATTTTGATTTTTTTTTGCACTTAACTTTCAAAGAAAGCTAAATGGTTTTACAACCTAAAGAAAGGTCATAAGTAAATTTTGAAAAGGTTAAGGTTAAGTTTTATTTGACCCAAGAATGGGGGCAATAGAGGACATGATCTTAAAAGATTTTTATATTTTGAAGGGAAGGCAATGGCTTCGTGGTATTATCACTAAACTATTAATCCAAAAACTCAGCTAATGTTCTGGGGACCCGGGGTCGGATCCCATCATGGCAGCTGGTGGAATTTGAATTCAATAAAATATATCTGTAATTAAGAATCAACTGATGACCATGAAACCATTGTCAATTGTTGGAAAATCCCATCTGGTTCACTGATGTCCCTTAGGGAAGGAAATTTGCCGTCTTCACCTGGTCTGGCCTACATGTGACTCCAGAGTCACAGCAACGTGGTTGACTCTCAACTATCCTCTGAAATGGCCCAGCAAACCACTCAGTTCAAGAGCAACTAGGGATGGGCAATAAATGCTGGCCAGCCCGAGATACCCATGTCCCATGAATGAATAAACAAAAGACAGTTAAGTTCAGAGAGATGCAGCAAGCAATAGTTTTAAATACAAAAGAAGGAAAATACAGTTAAAGAGAGGTTAGAATCTCTGCTGGGCAGTGGCCATGTAAGATCATGATTAAAGTGCTGTGCTGGCATAGAACTGTCAAAACGAGCAAAGTGAAGCGGTCTTCAATCATCTCCGAGAAGTGTCCGTTTGATCCAGAAAACAGGGTTTTGTTGTAAAGCTTTTGGAATCGTCCACAGTGGGTGTGTGTGTGAGAGAGAGAGAGAGAGAGAGAAAGAGAAAGAGAGAAACCCTCTGAAGTATGTTCCATGCAGCAACAGTGAGTGCTTTTTGGTAAATTTACGAGAATTTTTATAGGTTAAGTATCAAGGGGATTGTTGCTTACAAGAGATGTTTGTGAGTCTAACCAAGTAAAATTCCCTTCAGGACATATTTTAAAGGCTAATTTTCACCGTGTGGATGTAATCTCATGTGTTTATTTTTAGTTTATTTCATTAATAAATGTTTCAATTTGCTGTTTAAAACCTCCAAAAGCATTATTGGAATTTTTGACTCCTGACTTCAGCACACATCTGATAGTGAAATACAAATTGAAAACCACTGGGATCGCTTGCCAAGTTTGTCTTTAGAATTTGATTGCCACAGCGCACTCCACCTGCCACAACATGACAGATAAGTTGTTGACCTTATAATGTGGTGCATTTACTTTTGCTAAACTTAGGCTTAGACCCATGGTGGACAGTTAAGTGTCTGAAGACCAGATTCCATTAAGCTCCCCGACTGTGGAACAGATGGGGGTTGGACAATGGGCACCAAGACTCTACCACTGGCCCCAGTCCATCTCTGTTACTCCAGCTGTTACTGGAGAAAAAGGAAGATTCAAGAATTGAGTAAAGTCAAGATTAAAAGTGAAATTGGGATAAAATAAAGGAATTGGATAAAAGGAGAGCTGATAAGTGCAACTATCTGAAGGGGTATTTTTAATATGCGAATCAGCATTGGAAAACAAGAGTTTCCCTAAGTGACTATAGAAATACAATGGTGTAGAGTCATAGAGGTTTACAGCATGGAAACAGGTTCTTCTGCCCAACTTGTCCAATGTCACCCTTGTTTTTAACCCTGAAGCTAGTCCCAATTGTCTGCGTTTGGCCCATACCCCTTTATACCCATCTTACCCATGTAACTGTCTAAACGTTTTTTAAAAGACAAAACTGTACCCGCCTCTACTACTACCTCTGGCAGCTTGTTCCAGACACTCACCACCCTCTGTATGAAATAAATTGCCCCTCTGACTCTTTTGTATCTCTCCCCTCTCACCTTAAATCTATGCCCTCTAGTTTTAGACTCCCCTAACTTTAGGAAAAGATATTGACTGTCTAAAAATCTGGAAAGGAGTGTTCGAACTGGAGAAGGGTGGGTTCAAAATGGAGAGAGAAGAATATAATTTGCACCCATTTGCTAAAAGCCTGGTCCAAGGTGTTATTAAGATAGCATAACATCAAAGGGAAAGGACAGTATGACCATTGGAGGATAGCTGAGTACAGCTGGAGAGAAGCAGTTACCACTATAGCGACACCCAGCTGTAGAAAGCAGTCTCTGCCGAAAACAAGATGCTGCTAAAAGCTGCTGTTTTACAAAACTGTAGCAGAGAAGAACCGCTATGCTGAACTGAAGATGGTCTTCCGAATCCTGGAAAATAAACTGTGGGTGGTAACTATCTGCTGGATTTAGCTCATTGAATAATATAATATTGGCTGTTGTTTGGGAAAAGGGATGTCTCACAGTTCAAAAACACAGGTAGTTGGGAACAAAAGGGTAACTTCATGAGATACTAGCTGGAATTCTACCACCCTGTCCATCACGGGAATCGCGGGGTGGACCATGGGAAGGTTTGTTGACCTCGGGCAGGATTTTCCTGTCTCAGGTCGAGCGAGGCTGTAAGATCCCACCCACTGGGCCCGATTTTACCAAAATTTGGGCGCGAAATCGTGGTAAAGTTGGGCGTCGGGCCTAAAACGTGGTCCAGTCCTGACCCAAGGCCAATCGCGCCTTTACCAACGGCCGATCTGGGCGCCGATCCGGCGCGCGCCCGAATCGGCCAGCGGGCCGATTTAAATGCATTTGCATGCATTTAAATTGGCATAATGAAGCCCGCGCCCAACTTACCCAAGGATTCCCACTTTACGAGGCTCCGATCCGATCGGCGCCCGCGCATTTACCGTGTTGCTGAATTCAAGTCCGATAGGGCTTCAACTCAGCAACTGAACCGCCGAATCGCCCCCGAGCACCCTTCACGGACCGCCCCCGCGAACCACCGGCAGCCCACCCCCTCCCCCGATCGGACCACCTTGGGACGCAGGCTCCGCCAGCAGCACCTCCCCCCCCAACCCCCCCCCCAACCCCCGCCCCCCCCCCCCCCCCCCCCACCCCCCCGGGATCTGACCCCCTGGGCCCCCGGCCTACCTTGATCGCTGGTATCCGCTGAAAGCATCTTGCGATCCTGGATCCTGGCTTTGCTCCGGGGGTCCTGATGGGTAGGATGATGTCTCTTCACTGGCGGGCGGGGGGGGGGGGGAGGGGGTGGGGGGGGGGTGGGGGGGGGAGGGGGTGGGGGGGGGTGGGGGTGGGGGGGGGGGGATGTGACATCTCTTCCCTGGGGGGCGGGGGGGCAGAGGGGGGGGAATGTGACATCTCTTTCCTGAGGGGGTGGGGTGGGGGTGGGGGGTGGGATGTGACATCTCTTCCCTGAGGGGGGGGGGGTTTAGGGGGGGGGATGTGATGTCTCTGCCCCTGGGGGGGGGGGGGGGCCTAAAACGGGTGCGAAATTTTGGTAAAATCGGGCCCTGTGTGTATAGCCATCAGTGTGGTTAAGAGTACGGTTGCAGTGTATTATATTCCTTTTTGTTACATGCTTTTCTTTCAAGCTAATACATATTCTTTATTAATTGATCACAAATTGACTAAGATATTTCTCTCAGGTTTGCATATTTTTCCTCACATTACACCAAATGGAAAATATACACCACTAAGAACTGATGTTCCAAGTTATCATAGAGTGTTAGAGTCATAGAAGTTTACAGCATGGAAACAAGCCCTTCGGCCCAACTTGTCCATGCCCCCACCCATTTCTTTACACCCCAAGCTAGTCCCAATTGCCTGCGTTTGGCCCATATCTCTCTATACCCATCTTACCCATGTAACTGTCTAAACGCTTTTTAAAAGACAAAATTGTACCCACCTCTAATACTACCTCTCACAGCTTGTTCCAGACACTCACCACCCTCTGTATGAAGAAATTGCCCTCTCGACCCTTTTGTATCTCTCCCCTCTCACCTTAAACCTATGCCCTCTAGTTTTAGACTTCCCTACCTTTGGGAAAAGATAGTGACTGTCTAGCTGATCTATGCCCCTCATTATTTTACAGACCTCTACAAAATCGCCCCTTAGCCTCCTACGCTTCAGAGAAAAAAGTCTTAGTCTCAAAATAGCTTTGGCAATCACGAATACTTATCTGGGTGTAAAAAATAAAACTTTGAAGGGTTTACAGGCGGTAACGAAACTTAAATAAAAAAACTTGCGAATAAGTTAAATTTCGCATTTCATACAGGAGAAAAGAAAGCAGAATTAATTGAAGGTACAGCACAGCGACTGAGATTAGAAAGGACACCTGAGATATCACAAGGAAGAGCCACTGGAATGAGCTCATATTCAGCTGTCAATGAAAAACTTGGAATAGGAAGAATGGTAAAGAGAAATGAGAAAGCAAGAATGAGAGGAGAGAGAAAAAGAAAGAGAAAGGGAGGAAAAGGAAGAAGAGAGGGTTTCAAAGGGAGCAGACAGAGAGGCAAGAGATTAAAAGACAAAAGGAAAAGGAATTGGAAATGGTAAAGTTAGATAAGGGGGAAGAGAAAAGGAGAGAGACAGAGGGGGCAATCTGACTGGCTCGCCCCGTCGGTGGATCGGTGTGGCAAGCCGGTAAGATCGGGCAAGAGGTGAACAATTGTCGTCACATCCGGTTTCTCATCTTTCATGATGGTATCGGGACTGATCTGCCGACGAACTCAGCTTTGTGCCCCTAAACGGCGTGAAGCTGATTTCGATATTCATGACCTCATTTAAATATAATTAGTGAGTCCCTGATGCTCTTGTCTGGGCTCACTTGCTCTTGCCTGCTCGCCAGTCGAGGTCCTCACCGGCAAGGATCACGTATGGCCCCCACACCAGTGGGGACCAGATGTGGTGGCCTTGCCAGTGGGACTAGAGGGCATTGAAGCCCCTCGGGTGGTCAGAGGCAGGGCTGGGTAATGCCCCTTGGGCAGTGTCAACCTGGCACCCTGGTAATCGCACCCTGGCATGGCCCAGCTTACTATTCATTCTTCTTATTATTCCCTGACTCAACAAATTCTGAGCTAAGCCATGAGTCTACTCGGCGGTACCATTTCAAAGTTTTTTTTTGAAATCCGAATACATTTTACCCATCAAGTTAGCCTTACCTACCCTTATTGATACGTTGCCAAAGATTAGTCAAGCATAACCTCTTTTGGAATAGGTGCTGAAATTCTTTAATACATATTTAGTTCCTGGATGTTTTCTATTGCATCTTTGAATAAGAATTCTATCCTTTCGACCACCTATGGTTAGCCAATTTCTCCAATATTCCCTGCACTTGTTCTACCTCGATTCTTCTATGCAGAAATCACAGGAGTCCATTATGAATGACTTTGTTTTATTTATGCGTAATTGTGTCTCTGCTAGTCGTCCCTAACATCTTTTAATATGGACAGATGCAATCCATCTGGCCAAGAGCCTTATCCTCATATTTCTCAAGAATTTAACTCTGTAGATTTACTGTTCCTTTTTAATGTTTTTATGTATCTTTCCTCACTTTTCCATGTTCACTCTCGTTATCCCTTTCCTTTATTACTCATTTAATAAGATGCTTATCATTTTCTTTAGTCTTAATATTTTCCTGACTTATTTATTGATAATGTCATTACTTGCTGGTTTGCTCTTTTTGGTGGCAGAGACTTTCCCTGGATTTTATTGGTCAGCATTTTAAATGTTTTCCACTGCATCTCTGTTGCCGACAGCAATTTTTTTCCCATTTAATTTCTTTTGTTCCATTGTCAAACCCTGAAAACACCTACAATATGAGGATGAAGTTGAAACAAATGCAAGAGTGAAGGAAAAACATTTCTTTTGACATTGTTCCATTGTGTTGAGGAACTCGGAGCGTGACTAATGCGCTGTGGCTGATTTCTGACTCACCAATGTCTCCCAGTGCCAAAGCAAACCAAAGGAATAGCTTATCACCACGATATAACCTTCAGCATTTTCAGCAATCTTCTTAACATTTTCAGAAAGGCTCGACCTTAACAATTACCCTCGTGAGTTCAAAACAGGGCCAGTTAAAATTCTGACCAATTTGCAGACAAACGTCGCTCTGGGTAACCTATAGATTATCATAGAATCATAGAATCCCTATAGTGCAGAAGGAGGCCACTTGGCCCATCGAGTCCACACCAACCACAATCCCACCCAGGCTCCATTCCTCCAACCCCACATATTTACCCTCATTACAATCCAGCCAAAACACACATACAAACTCTCACTAACACACATTCCCACATATACATACATCCTCACATGCATTCATTCACACAATATACGCACACCTCACAGAATCATAGAATCATAGAATCAGTGCAGAAGGGGGTCATTCGTCTGCACCGACCACAATCCCACACAGGCCCCATTCCTGCAACCCCACATATTTACCCTGCTAATCCCCCTGACACCGGGGTCAATTTAGCATGGCCATTCAACCCAACCTGCACATCTTTGGACTGTGGGAGGAAACCGGAGCACCCGGAGGAAACCCACGCAGACACATGGAGAATGTGGAAACTCCACACAGACAGTGACCCGAGGCCAGAATTGAACCTGTCTCCCTGGTGCTGTGAGGCAGCAGTGCTAACCACTGTGCCACCATGCCACCCATAATGATATATTTAATATATTACAGGATTGACAACCTAGAGGCATGAGTTCGAATTCCATCCATGACTGTCAGGTAATTTAAATTCAGTTAACTAAATAAATCTGGAATAATAAGTTGGTATCAGTAATGATGACTAGATAACTACCCAATAGTTGTAAAAATCCATTCTGTTCATTAATGCTCTTGAGGGAGGAAAATCTTCCACCGTTACTTGATCTGGCCCACATGTTGCTGCTGGTTTGGAGCAATGTGGCCTCTGATAATGTCCCAGCAAACCATTCAGTTGTCAAGGTACTGGCTCACCAACAACTTCTCTGGTGCGACTATTTAATATATGTAATATATATATATGTATTTTTCTATATGTATATTGTGTGTATAACAATACTTCATGCCAACTACAAGACTGAAAACCATGCAGGTCCTAAATAGATATTGGCTTGGTCTATGAATGAATGAAAACACCTTTGTGCCTAAACTTACTTCAGACACTGTCATTCATTTCCATTTAAGCAGAAACTTTAGACCCAGCAAAAAAGTTGAACATTTATAATCAAAAACTAACCTATTCCTTGAACTCACTTTGTCATACTTAGCTCAGCTGATTACTGGAGACAATCTTGCCTGAGTGAAAATGCTGTGGGATCAAATCACACTTCAGTGAAATGCACAATTTGTGCTGCATCTTTAGAGCTCAGGTGTTAAACTGAGGCCTTCTGTGCCTTTTCAATGGATTCGGAATGATCCAACAGCACCTTTTCACTTATGGCATGGCGTTCTTTGGATGTTTAGACTGATGTCTGTATCTCAGAGAGCACCGCCAAAACAGACTTTTTTTTGTGGAAACCTACTGGTTGAAAACTGGTGGAGTCATTGCCTAAAAAGAGTTAGGAAATCATGTTGCAGCTATATAAAACCTCGGTTAGGCTGCTTTTGGAGTATTGCATGCAGTTCAGGTCACCACACTACTAGAGGAATGTGGAAGCTTTGGAGAGAATGCAAAGGAGGTTCACCAGGATGTTGCCAGGTCTCGAGTGTGTTGGCTATGATGAGTGGTTGAATAAACTGGGATTATTTTCACTGGAAAAATGGAGGGTAAGGGGAGACCTGATAGATTCTACAAAATTATGAGAGGTATAGACAGGCTGGATAATCAGAGTCTTTTTCCAAGGGTGGAAGTGTCAATTATAAGGGGAACAGGTTGAAGGTGAGAGGGGGAAGTTTAAGGGAGATGTGCGGGGGAAGTTTTTCATGCCGAGAGGGGTGGGTGCCTGGAACATGCTGCCAGAGGATGTGGTTGAAACAGGCACATTAGAAACATTTAAGAGGCATCTGGATGGGTACATGAATAGGGAGGAAATAGAGGGATACGGACCGAGTAAGGGCAGAAGGGTTTTTTTTAGTTTAGTTAGGGCATCATGATCAGTACAGGCTTGGAGGGCTGAAGGGCCTGTTCCTGTGCTGTATTTTTCTTTGTTATTTTTGTTTGTCTTCTGACTGCTTTGGCCGGCCTCTACCTGAATCTGTGCTCTACTGCACTTTTCTTTCTACTTAATGTGGTTACACTTCAAAAATAATTATTAGAATGTGAAGTGAAGTCTTTCTCTACACCCTAGCTATGACTGTAACACTACATTCTGCACTCTCTTGTTTCCCTCTCTATGTTTTGTCTGTATAGCGCACAAGAAACAATACTTTTCACTGTATGTGAATACATGTGACAATACTAAATCAAACCAAAACCAAACCAAGGTATTGTGGGGTGTGGAAAATATCACACTGCGACAGGGGAGGCTGGTCTCTGAGGGTAAGGTAGAACAAGTTGTTAATTGCATGTGACTGTGCTGTACTTGACAGGGAATACTTAATACTGACAGTATGTTCCTAAATCCCTCACTTAACATGATTAAAGCAGTAAGTAAGTAAAGTCGCCATCGTCCCTGATGATTATAATTACAGGTAATTACAGGCCGGTGAGCCTTACATCAGTGGTAGGGAAATTATTGGAGGGGATTCTTCGAGACTGGATTTATTCCCACTTGGAAATAAGTGGACGTATTAGCGAGAGGCAACATGGTTTTGTGAAGGGGAGGTCGTGTCTCACGAACTTGATCGAGTTTTTCGAGGAAGTGACGAAGATGATTGATGAGGGTAGGGCAGTGGATGTTATCTACATGGACTTCAGTAAGGCCTTTGACAAGGTCCCTCATGGCAGACTGGTGCAGAAGGTGAAGTTGCATGGGATCAGAGGTGAGCTGGCAAGGTGGATACAAAACTGGCTCGGTCAAAGAAGACAGAGGGTAGCAGTGGAAGGGTGTGTTTCTGAATGGAGGGCTGTGACAAGTGGTGTTCCTCAGGGATCAGTGCTGGGACCTTTACTGTTTGTTATATATATAAATGATTTGGAGGAAAATGTAACTGGATTGATTAGTAAGTTTGCAGACGACACAAAGGTTGGTGGATTTGCAAATAGCGATGAGGACCATCAGAGGATACAGCAGCATATAGATCAGTTGGAGACTTGGGCGGAGAGATGGCAGATGGAGTTTAATCCAGACAAATGAGAGGTAATGCATTTTGGAAGGTCTAATACAGATAGGAAATATACAGTAAATGGCAGAACCCTTAAGAGTATTGATAGGCAAAGGGATCTGGGTGTACAGGTACACAGGTCACTGAAAGTGGCAATGCAGGTGGAAAAGGTAGTCAAGAAGGCATACAGCATGCTTGCCTTCATCGGCCAGGGTATTGAGTTTAAAAATTGGCAAGTCATGTTGCAGCTTTATAGAACCTTAGTTAGGCTGCACTTGGAATATGGTGTTCAATTCTGGTCGTCACATTACCAGAAGGATGTGGAGGCTTTGGAGAGGGTACAGAAACGATTTACCAGGATGTTGCCTGGTATGGAGGGCATTAGCTATGAGGAGAGGTTGGAGAAACTTGGTTTGTTCTCACTGGAGTGACGGAGGTTGAGGGGAGACCTGATAGAAGTCTACAAGATTATGGCAGGCATGGACAGAGTGGATAGCCAGAAGCTTTTTCCCAGGGTGGAAGAGTCAATTACTAGGGGGCAAAGGTTTAAGGTGCGAGGGGCAAGATTTAAAGGAGATGTACGAGGCAGATTTTTTACACAGAGAGTATTGGGTGCCTGGAACTCGTTGCCGGGGGAGGTAGCGGATATGGTCGTGACTTTTAAGGGGCGTCTTGACAAGTACATGAATAGGATATGAATAGAGGGATATGGTCCCCAGAAGGGTAGGGGGTTTAGTTAAGTCGGGCAGTATAGTCGGTGCAGGCTTGGAGAGCCGAAGGGCCTGTTCCTGTGCTGTAATTTTCTTTGTTCTATAGGCTGCTCTCCTCTTTGAGGGATAGAACTGACTGGTGGCGATTTTCACCTAAGGATTGCCACACCTCAAATAAGGGTCAAGTTTGAGAAGGCGGGGCCTTCATGAATAACCTCAGTTGGTACAGGAATTGAACCTGTGGTGTTGGCAGCGATTTGATTTATTATGATACAGACAAAACATACCGTTCATAGAGAAGGAAATGAGAGAATGCAGAATGTAGTGTTACAGTCATAGTTAGGGTGTAGAGAAAGATCAACTTAATGCAAGGTAAGTCCATTCAAAAGTCTGATGGCAGCAGGAGAGAAGCTGTTCTTGAGTCGGTTGGCGCGTGACCTCAGACTTTCGTATCTTTTTCCCAATGGAAGAAGGTGGAGTAGAGTATGTCCAGGGTGAATGAGATCTTTCAGTATGCTGGCTGTTTTTTCCGAGGCAGCGGGAAGTGTAGACAGTGTCAATGGATGGGAGGCTGGTTTGAGTAATGGATTGGGCTTCATTCATGACCCTTTGTAGCTTCTTGCATTCTTGGACAGGAGCAGGAGCCATACTAAGCTGTGATACAACCATAAAGAATGTTTTCTATGGTGCATCTGTAAAGGTTTCTGAGAGTCATAGCAGACATGCCAAATTTCCTTAGTCTCCTGTGAAAATAGAGGCGTGGATGGGCTTTCTTAACTCTAGCATCGGCATGGAGGAACCAGGACAGGTTGCTGGTGATCTGGACACCTAAAAACTTGAAGCTCTCGACCATTTCCACTCCTTATCATCAACCAGCCGTCAAGTCAGCTGACCTAATCAACTCCCAGTGTCACCACAAGGACCACAGTTGCTCAAAGTGAAGGTCCAGCACCGTCCCAGGGAAGTAGAGATGCGCAATGAATCAGATTTGGGATGCCAGCTATAGTTCAATTCTCAGTAGCAGTTTTGCCCTCTGAGTTGTCGGGTTTGAGCCCCACTCCAGTGGCTTGAGCAGAAGGTTTATCCTCAAACTCCAATGTGGAACTGAGGAAATGTGTCTTTTTGTTGAGATGCTAAACCAAGGTACAGTCTGTCCTCTCTATTAGAAGTAAGATGTCTTATCACACTGTTTTAACAAAAAGGAAGGGAGTTCTCCCTGATGTCCAGATCAATTATTGTTCTGAAACAAAACTTACAGTTCAACAAAAGCATGAAGTAACAGTAATTCCCTCATTCTCCATGGCAACACCTTGACCAAACAGGGTTGACTTGTCAACCAATCAGCACCCTTATACAGTATAAATTGTTGTTGCCTTTGAAATTTGGCATTCTTGTGTCTGTCCTGATGAGTACAAGGAGGAAAACTTCAACATGTCTCTTTTCTCAGCAATATTGAGTTTCTGCACTACCAAGCGACTAGCTATAATACGTCATATGTTCATTGAGGGTGGTACAGTGGCACAGTGGTTAGCACTGCTGCCTCACAGCATCAGGGACCCAGCTTCAATTCCAGCCTCGGGTTACAGTCTTTGTGGAGTTTGCACTTTCTCCCCATGTCTGCGTGGGTTTCCTCCGGGTACTCGGGTTTCCTTCCACAGTCCAAAGATGTGTGGGTTAGGTGGACTGGCCATGCTCAATTGTCATTGGTGTCAGGGGAATTGGCAGGGTAAATGTGTGGGGTTACAGCAATGGGGCTTGGGTGGGATTGTGGTCGGTACAGACTCGATGGGCCTCCTTCTGTACTGTAGGAATTCAATGATTCTGTGATGTTATGGTTTCACAGTGTCATTTATGGGAACTTGCTGTGTGTAAATTGGCTCCTGCGCTTTCCACATTAAAGCAATGATTGGACTTCAAAAGTACTTTATTGGCTGTAAAGTGCTCCATGATATCCAGAGATAATAAAATGCGCTATATAAATACAAGACCTTTCTTTGCTTTTCTTTATAACCCATTTACTGTAAACACCTAAAAATGTGATCACTTATTTTTCCCAGTCTGAACGTATCTCACTTTGATGAGTAATAGAGAACCAAAATAATTAGCAAATTTGTGTTTTATGTCGTGGAGAGCTGCATTTGGGTTTGAAATGCTGGCAACTTGTTGATTTATTCAAAGCTTGGGGTTTGAAATCAGCTGTGCGATGTGAAAGTTTAGCATTGCATCTTGCTGAAGAAACAATATTTCACATTCTGAATGTACGATAAGGTCAGATGTGAAAGCAAATAAAACCCAGGTTAACACCAGTAATTTTCAACAAATGGCCAGTAAATCAAACTGACTCATTTAATAGTTATTCAGCATTTCTTTCAAAGATTTTCTGTACAATAATAGCCATAAATAAATGACTTTAACATTAATGTAAAAAGGTTAAAATGAGCAAACTGTGGACAACATCTCCAAGGGGTTTGTGTGGTTAGAACAAAAGAATTTGATTTGATTTTTTAAAATTTTGATTTGACTTGATTTGATTTATTATTGTCACATGTATTAGCATACAGTGAAAAGTATTGTTTCTTGTGCGCCAAATAGACAAAGCATACCGTTCATGGAGAAGGGAACGAGAGAGTGCAGAATGTAATGTTACAGTCATTGCTAGGGTGTAGAGAAAGATCAGCTTAGTGCGAAGTAGGTCCATTCAAAAGTCTGATGGCAGCAGGGAAGAAGCTGTTCTTGAGTCGGTTGGTACGTGACCTCAGACTTTTGTATCTTTTCCCCAACGGAAGAAGGTGGAAGAGAGAATGTCTTTAATTATGCTGGCTGCTTTGCCGAGGCAGCGGGAAGTGTAGACAGAGTCAATGGATGGGAGGTGGGTTTGCGTGATGGACTGGGCTACATTCATGACCTTTTGTAGTTCCTTGTGGTTTTGGGCAGAGCAGGAGCCATACCAAGCTGTGATGCAACCAGAAAGAATGCTTTCTATGGTGCATCTGTAAAGGCTGATGAGAACTTGGGTTTCTTATGTTTGTGACTTAATTTTGACACCTCGGGCATCCTGAGGTGTGAAAGAAATTGGAAGTCTTTCATTCTTATCTGTATCATCCTTCACAGTCAATGGATTACCTCGGAATTGTAGTCACCGTTGATGTTGATCCTTAAGGAGCATCTTAACGTAGAAGAGAGATGTGAAGAGATGGATAGAGGGAATTCCAGAGGAAGGGGAATTAGGGTTGCTGAAGAGCCAGAATCCATAGAATCCCGACAGTGCAAAAGGACGCCATTCGACCCATCAAGCATGCACCAACAAAAATCCCACTCAGGCCATAAGACCATTAGACATCGGTTCAGATTTAGGCCCATCGGGTCTGCTCCGCCATTCAATCATGGCTGATATTTTTCTCATCCCCATTCTCCTGCCTTTTCCCCATAACCCCTGATCCCCTTATTAATCAAGAACCTATTTATCTCAGTCTTAAAGACACTAATGACCTGGCCTCCACAGCTCACTGCGGCAAAGAGTTCCATAGATTCACCACCCACTGGCTGAAGAAATTCCTCCTCATCTCTATTTTAAAGGTTCTTCCCTTTAGCCAGATGTTGCGCCTTTGTGGGGATATTCCCGTCGGCCCAATTCCCATAACCCCACATATTTACCCTGTTAATCCCCCGACACTTTGTTACTTCATCAAGCTAACTCAGAGAATCATAGAATCATAGATTCCTACAGTGCAGAAGGAGGCCATTTGGCCCATCGAGTCTGCACCAACCACAATCCCACACAGGCCCTATCCCCATAACCCCATGCATTTACCCAAGCTAGTCCCCCTTAGCATGGCCAATCAACCAAACCTACACAACTTTGGACTATGGGAGGAAACTGGAGCACCCGGAGGAAACCCACGCAGACACAGGGAGAACATGCAAACTCCACATAGACAATGACCCAAGCTAGGAATTGAACCCAGGTCCCTGGCACAATTAGGCAACAGTGCTGACCGCTGTGCGACCATGCCGTCCTAAATTGAGGTTTTGCATTCAGATTAGATTCAGATATTTACTATGATTAGACTGAGTAGATTAGCTGATTCATCATATTTTTGTGAAGGTGTATTATGTTAATTATTAGCATGCTGTGACCCTTTGTCACTTTGGCAAGTTAACTCTCGCAGTCTTTGGTGCATTGGCCAGAATCTGAGACAAAACGCATCTAAAAGTCAGTCAGAATGACTTTGCCGGAAGAAGCATGTCCAAAGGACTTTCAAAAGAAGACCGTTCAATGATGAAAGGTGCTGGAGTTTAATAGAGCAGCAACACTTCTGACAGTCAGAAAAATGGCTAAAATTAGATATTGGCACTAACGGAATCTTCTGGTTTTTACCAAGAAGTTCGAGACACAGCAAAGGAAATTTAAAACTTAATTTTTGATCCACTTGCATTGTATAAATCACTAGAAAAACATTCACTGCTGTCGAGTGAGAGAATGTTTAAACAATGAGGCTTAACAAGGATCCGTTTCAGAATAAGGAAACAGCAGCACTTTTTCTCCTTTGCACACTCGACTCCACTGATCCCCTAGTGGCTAAATGTTTATATTGCATGAAGAGCTCAGCCATAGCAACAATAACGTGTATTTATGAGGGATCTTTGGCATTGGCTATGAGGAGAGGTTGAATACACTAGGATTGTTTTCAATGGAAAGACAGAGGCTGAGGGGAGACCTGATAGCGGTCCACAAAATTATGAGAGGCATAGGCAGGATGGCTTTTTCCCAGGGTGATAGTGTCAATTACACGGGGGCACAGGTTCAAGGTGAGGGGGGAAAGTTTAAGGGAGATGTGCGGGGGAAGATTTTCCACGCAGAGAGTGGTGGGTGCCTGGAGTGCGCTGCCAGAGGAGGTGGTAGAAGTAGGCACATTAGCAATATTTCAGAGGCATCTGGATGAGTACATGAGTAGGGAGGAAATAGAAGGATACAGACCGAATAAGGACAGCAGGTTTTTTTTTCGTTTAGTTAGGGCATCAGGTACTGGCTTGGAGGGCCAAAGGGAAGGGCATGTTTCTGTGCTGCACTTTTCTTTGTTATTTGTTCTTCTTGTTCTATAATGCAGCAAAAGGTCCCAAGGCACCTTGTAGAAGCATTATTAGAAAAGAAATGATACTGACCAATATAAGGAGATACCAGGACAGATGACCAAAAACCTGAGTCAAAAAACAGATTTTAACGTCCTAGAGAGAGGCAGAGAAGCTGGGGGAGAGAATTTCAAATCTTAATGATAAAAATCAGGGATGTGCAGGAGTATTAAATGTTGGTTGATAGTTTATGTTGAGTTGTTTGAGGATACTGTGCCTTTAAGAAATGTATTTTTAATCATGCTCCTTTGCTGGAAGTTGTCAGCACCATTTTATCTGTAACTGGTCTCCTGTATTGTTAGGGCCTAATGCAGAGTTCCTGGGGTTTTATGGTCCTTTGGGGATTGCTGAATGGAGCTTGATTTGGGATGATTGACAGGTCAGGTGATGCCTGGGGAGTTTTTCTCACAGAAAAGTCCAAGGTTTGAGTTTTGGTTTACTTTCTGCCAGGACCTGGTAGGAGAAGGCACTGTGTTCCTGTCTCTCTCTCTCTCTCTCTCCCCAGAGACTTTTTAGAAAGTTCCAGGACTGGGGAGCCTCAAAGATTTGATCCAAAATTCAAAGACCAATTCACAGCAGGAGTTAAAAAGCTTCAAAATCCGGCATCACGTGAGGCATACTTGCTTTTTGTGCCAAGCTCAGAAGGGGTTGTATGTTTCTAGGAAGGTGTTTGACTTGGACCAACAGAGATAGCTAGCTGTTAAGGTTTATATTGTATCATGTTTGATTTTTGTAATTGGTAAAAGTTTTGCTGAATCTTTTTATTATATTTTAACTGTGATCTTAAATGAACTTTGTTTGGTAAAAGCTTCCTAGTGGGTCACTTGAATCATACCTGGAGTGAAACATCTTACGCTTACCTGCGCCAAATTCAAATGTAAAAACTTAGGCTAACTTCATAAATCACCTTGGAGTTTCTGGCCTGGATCTTAACAATTAGTTGATCTAAACTGATATAATTAGCGTCAGTACCACTTGGGAGGGGGAAAATTAGTCTGAAATCCTACTCCTCATTGGCAATTTGATATTGCCATTTTTTTCATGCACCCACAGTTTTTCCTTTTGCAGAATAGGTGGAAGGATTTCCAAATTGATTATTAACCTATCAAACCCTGTTATAGATGTCCCTTCCATCGCTAACAAGCGACAACAAGCCAAGGAGTTGGATATGAACCCAGAGCTTCTGGTCCAGAGGTAGGGATGCTACCACTGTGCCATAAGACCTCCCATCACTTTTACGCAACGGATAAGAATAATGTTAATGCCCATGCATTTGGAGAACCAGCTGACAGTCACTGCCAAGGGCTCCAGTGATTAGTGGCCTCATGATGGATGCGCACAGGAGCAGCTGGTATTGATGGAACTAAGCCACAAAACCATCCTGACTTGGAACTGTATGGCCGTTCTTCCAGTTACAGGATCAAAATCCTGGAGCACCCTGCAAAAGAGTACCGTGGGTGTACCTACACCAGATGGACTGCAGTGACAACTAGGCACGGACACTTGCCAGTGATACTCACATCCCTTGACAGAAGTTAAAAAATCATACTCCCAAAAAGACACAATGTATGTTGGAGAATAAGAGGGGAGAATATTAGTGAAGTGAAAAATTATTGGAATCTGATTCCCAAAATTAGAATTTCTAAATATGTAAACTAATCCGGGTGATCTTACAAGAAAAATACTAAGTGCTGAACGAGTGTGAAAACGGGCGAGTTTCAGACCCGAGGGAAACAAGCAAATGAACTGCAATTAAAATGGAAGTTGCATCAAGGCTGTGGCTGTGATGGAGAACTCGGTTTGTTCTCACTAGAACGATAAAGGTTGAGGGGTGACCTGATGGAGGTTTACAAGATTATGAGTGGAATGTACAGACTGGAAAGTCAGATGCTCTTTCCTCGGATAGAAAAGTCAAATACTAGGAGACATACGTTTAAGGTGCATGGGGAAAAGTTTAGAGGAGATGTGTGAGGCAAGTTTTTTTACACAGAGGGTGGTGAATGTCTGGAACACGTTGCCTGGGGAGGTGGTGGGAGCAGGTACGATAGCAGCATTTAAGGGACATCCAGATGAATACATGAATAGGATGGGAATGGAGGGATATGGACTCTATAAGTATATATGGTTTTAGTTTCGGCAGGCATCATGATCGGCGCAGGCTTGGAGGTCCAAAGGGCTTGTTCTTTGTTCTTTATCATCAGTTATTTGTAACAAAAAGACTTCAGATAAATATATCTTCAGCTCCACCTTCTGTTTTTGAGAATCTGGATTTTGGGAGTATAGAAATGTAAAATAATACGTTCAGCTCTGAGACGCAAGAGCCAAATTCCCTCCAGCATTGCATTGGAGTGGGAACCCAGCAGAACATTTTGATGAATAATCCAGACCCATGCCGGCTGGATCCTGAACTTTGTTGCGAAATTCAGCGATTAAAGCAGTGACTCAATGGGTAACATCTCTCATCTTTGAGTTGGAGAATCATGAGTTCAAGTTCCAGTCCAGGAACCTGAGTACAGAACATAGGTTGACAACCCATGTGCAGTATTGAGTGAGTCTTTGGAGGTGCCGTATCTTGCAAGGCTTGTTGCCCTGACTGCCATCTCAGGGAGGTGTAAGTGACCCCATTGCATAATGTGAGGGGTGTGCAGGGAAATTCTCTCCAGTGCCCTGGCCAACATTTGTCCCTCAACCAATATCGCAAAAAAAACCAGATGATCAAATCATTATCTCATTGGTTTTTTGGGAGCTTGCTGTGCACAATTTGGTGATCATATTTCCAACTGTGGCTGCAGCTTAAAAACAGTTCATTGGCTGCAAAGAGCTTTGGTTTGCCTTGAGACACTACAGAAACACATGATGGTTTTACTCATTCATGTTAATAGTGAGGGATTCAGCAATTCTAATGCAAGTGAAATTGTCTCTTTTTGGACATGGTCATCACCTGATATTGTCTCTACTCACCTGATGAAGGAGCAGTGCTCTGAAAGCTTGTGATTCCAAACATACCTGTTGGACTTTAACCTGGTGTTATGAGACTTCTTACTGTCACTCATTCATGGGACGTGAGTGTCGTTGGCAAGGCCGGAATTTGATGCCGAGACTAACCTGCACTTAAGAAGGTGGTGGTGTGCCACCTTTCTCAACTACTGCAGTTCATTTGGTGTAGGTACATGCACAGTGCTGTTTGGGAAAAACTTCAAGGATTTTTTTTCCCAATGACAGTGAAGTAACACTGATATGGTCCCAAGTCAGGCTGGTGTATGGCTTGGAGGGGAACTTACTGGTGGTGGTGTTCCCATGCTGCCCTTGTCTTTCCAGGTGACATAGATTGCAGGTTTGGAAGATGCTGTCAGAGGAACCTTGGTGAATTGCTGCAGGGCATCTTGCACATGGTACATACTGCTGCCACTGAGCATCGGAATTAGAACAAGTGAATATTTACAATAGGCTGCTGATCAAGTGGGCTGCTTTGTCCTGGATAGTGTCGAGATTTTTGAGAGATGTTGGAGCTGCATCCATCCAGTCGAGTGGAGTGTATTCCATTGCTCTCCTGACTTGTAGATGGTGGTCAGGCTTTGGGGACTCAGGAGGTGTAGCATTCCCAGTCTCTGATCTGCTCTTTTCCTCGGGTGGATGGAGCTATTACAAGGGGGCATAACTATAGGGTTCGTGGTGGGAGATATAGGAAGGATATCAGAGGTAGGTTCTTTACGCAGAGACTGGTTGGGGTGTGGAATGGACTGCCTGCAGTGATAGTGGAGTCAGACACTTTAGGAACATTTAAGCGGTTATTGGATAGGCACATGGAGCACACCAGGATGATAGGGAGTGGGATAGCTTGATCTTGGTTTCAGATAAAGCTCGGCACAACATCGTGGGCCGAAGGGCCTGTTCTGTGCTGTACTGTTCTATGTTCTATGTTCTATGCTCTTGTAGCCACAGTATTTCTATGGCTAGTCCAGTTCAGTTTCTGGCCAATGGTACCTTCCAATAAGTCCAATCAAATGGTCATTAACTGCTATTGTGTGAAATAAATGTTACTTGCAACCTATCAGCCCAAGCCTGAATGGTGATCTGGCCTTGTTGCATGTGGTTACAGTTAGGCAATGGTGTTAAGGAACTTTGGCAGGTAAAATTAAGCTACAGATCAGTCATTTTCTAATGAAATGGCAGAATTGGCTGGAGGGGTCTAAGTTCAGTTCATTCATTAAGTTCATTTATTAGTGTCACAAGTAGGCTTACATGGACACTGCAATGAAGTCACTGTGAAAATCCCCTGGTCGCCACACTCTGGCGCCTCTTCGGGTACACTGAGGGGGAATTTAGCATGGCCAATGCACCTAACCAGCACGTCTTTCAGACTGTAGGAGGAAACGGAGCACCCAGAGGAAATGCACGCAGACACGGGGAGAACGTGCAGACTCCGCACAGGGAGTAACCCAAGCCGGAAATCAAACTCAGGTCCCTGGCACTCCTGAGGCAGCAGTGCTAACCACTGTGCCACCGTGCCACCCCGTCTAATCCTATTCCTCTATGGTTAGCTTCGAACAACAAGAACCAATGCAAATAGTGCCTTTTTAATTCATTAAATAAAATAATCCTGCTTTGATGCGCGTAGCTATGTGGTGAAGTGCCCTTAAAATGCATTTAACAGGCATTTTCTGTTTCATAAGAATGATTTATTGGTATATTTTCTGAAGTGTCATCAAACCTTAATTTAAATGAATAAATGCAATGGAGTAAAGAAGGAAGAAGAAAAAGACTTGCATTTCCAGAGCACCACAAGATGTCCCAAAGCTCTTTGCAGCCAATGAAGTATTTTTGAAGACTAGTCACCGTTGTAATGTAATGTTTTGCTTCAGGATTATTGCTCAGAGAAAGGGAAATCCAATTTGAATTGCAATATTTCCACCTCAGTTAATTTAATCACCCTTGTGGCACAGCTGATTCTAAAGTAAAATAGTTTATCAGGAAAAATATAGATTCCTGGAAGAAGCAATTGGCACATGGAACTGATTGACGTTCCGGAGATGCTCGTCATTATACTGACAGTGTAAACGCAGGTAACTGGAAAACATTTCCTGCTTGTATCAGATCTACAGCAGATGGTTTCTAAGAGAGAAAGCCGATGTTTAATATTTCTACACCAGCCCCTTGTAAAATCTCATTCTGCAATGGAATTTTTATTGAAACACTTTATCACACAGCGTCTCAGTCTGTGCAAGATGCTTCTGGTGTGAGAAGGAAATAATCAACATTTTGCCCCCATAAATATTTGCGGTGTCGCGCAGAGCTGAGCAGGGGTGATTAAGGGGCACCTTCGAAGCTGGATCAGGGCTATCTACTTAGGGGTTGCTTCACTTTTCTTTCTGAAGGGTTTTGCTCTGAAGTGATTTTCATGTTTGGAACATTCGGAACAGGAGGAGGCCATTCAGCTCGAGGGATACTCATTTTCCTTTCAATGAGAAATGACTGAGCTGGACCTTAACTCCATTTACCCGATCCTTTTCACCCTATCCCTTGACTTTTTAAATCATCAAAAAATGTCAACCTCAACCTTGAAAGCCACAAGTATCCACAATCATCCATAACAGTTTAAGGGAGAGAATTCCCGATTTCCAACACACTTCGTGTGAACGCACAAAGCATAGCGGCACTGGGGCACAGCGGCTATTACTGCTGCCTCACAGCGCCAGGGACCCCTGGTTCGATTCCCGGCTTGGGTCACTCTCTGTGAGGAATTTGCACGTTCTCCCTGTGTCAGCGTGGGTTTCCTCCGGGTGCTCCGGTTTCCTCCCAGAGTCCAAAGACATGCTGATTAGGTGCATTGGCCATGCTACATTCTCCCTCAGTGTAGCCAAACAGGCGCCAGAGTGTGGCGACGAGGGGATTTTCACAGTAACTTCACTGCAATGTTAATGAAAGCCGACCTGTGATTAATAAATAAAGTTTACTTTACTTTAAAGTGCGCTTCTGATCTATTTTAAAACAAATCATAAGTTTTCGGAGTGCTGCTCCTTCATCAGATGAGTCCTTTCTCCATCTTTGCAAGAATCACGAGCACTCCGAAAGTTTGTGATTCCAAATAAACCTGTTGAACTATAACCTGGTGTTAGAGGTCATAGAGGTTTATAACATGCAAATAGGCCCTTTGGCCCAACTTGTCCACACTGCCCTTCTTTTTTCTAAACCTCTAAGCTGTCCCAATTGCCCGCATTGGTGTTGTGTGACTTCTTACTGTGTCAACCCCAGTCCAACGGCGGTATCTCCAAGTCATATTTTAAAATAATAATGGTTGCAATGAATTTCTGCATGGTTTAGATTCATGTTTGCAATGATATTATCTTACCAAAACAAAGTCTGCACAGCCCTCGAACACTGGGACATTATCTCCCAACCAGCCCACGGCGGGTTTGTTGGGTATGATGAATCTGGCATCAAATCACATTGAAGTTCACCAAATGGCGGGTTAATGGTGGCGCGCTCTTCCTGCTGGCTGGTGGCACAAATGTCATTTTCATTCATTCGAATCTCAGGAATGTTCATTAAAACATCTGCATGCCAGCGCCTCGTCTGGCTTTCCGACCTTGCATCACGCCAGCATGAGTTTACGTTGGCGTCATTGGGTGTTAATGAGTGGCATGCACAAGACAATCCTCAGTTCGCCAGAGGCTTTGACGTGAGTTCAACAACCTTTCTTCAACCATGCAGCACTGCTCCTGATGCGCTGGTCATCACTCTGCCACAAAGGATCGGGTCCTGCCCTCCATCTCCATTCTGAACTGGTCTTCATGGACAGCACAGTGCTGCTGGACCCACCCTTGTCACTATCTCAGATCAGTGCCTGGGGTTGGGGAGCATCTCCTTCCCCCCTGGTCTGACACACCCATGTCTATCTGGACAGCACCATGCTGTTGGAATCAGCCAGCCACTGCAACAAAGGTCTGGAATTCGACCGGGACTGGAGAGCAAGCTGAGAATCATAGAACCCCTACAGTGCAGAAGAAGGCCATTCGGCCCATCAAGTCTGCACTGACCACAATCCCACCCAGGCCCTATCCACATAACCCCATGCATTTACCGTAGCTAGTCTCCCTGACATTAAGGGACAATTTAGCATGGCCAATCTGCCTAACCTGCACATCTTTGGACTGTGGGAGGAAAGCGGAGCACCCTGAGGAAACCCACGCAGACACGGGGAGAATGTGCAAACTCCACACAGACAGTGACCTATGGTCGGGAATCAAACCTGGGTCCCTGGTGCTGTGAGGCAGCAGTGCTAACCACTGTGCCACCGTGTCGCCTCATGAGGCCAGGGATCTGGGAGCATGTGGTTTAATTAAGGTCTAATGTGGAAGGAGGGCTGTATGGGGGGGGATGGTGGTAGGGTGAGGGCTCACGATGACGGACAAGGAATGCATGAAGGAGATGAACAATGAAAGCAAATGGACGATGGAGGGGAGGGAAGCTGGGCTCTGACCAGGCTGCATGAAAAGCTGACATACAGGAGGTGAAATGGATATTTCATTGTTTACTGGAAGGGGATGGATGAAGACTCCAGATGCAGTGAGTAAGGGTCCAGGTGGAACAGAGGAGCTCGGGCGTAGGATGGTTGAATCAAGGAACAGACATTTTCTTGAGGCTGCTAAGCTTTGCCCTCTGGGTTGCTGACTTCCTGCACAGTCTGGTAAACACAGTAAGAAGTCTCACAACACCTGGTTAAAGTCCAACAGGTTTATTTGGTAGCAAATACCATAAGCTTTTGGAGCACAGCTCCTTCGTCCTCAGTCTGGTAAAGACAGCTGGGCTAGAGAGAGTGAGATGAGTGTGTCGGGCTGGTGTTTAAATATGGCGCCAGGATCTTCAAACACACCAGTTGAGGGGTGGGTGGACAAATCAGCTGCCCGTTCACCAAGAGAGTTGGAGGGGATCTCACTCGCCCATAATTAATGAGCTTCCAAGTGCAGAATCTGGTGCAGGATCCTGCCATTCTGGCTGCCAGGACAGGTGCCACTGGAGCTACCCACACCACACTTAGTCTCAAACTTGGGAGAATTTCACCCATAATCTTTTCTAGTTCTGACAAGTAAATTAGGGTGGCACAATGGTTAGCACTGGTGCCGCAAAGCGCCAGGGACCCAGGTTTCATTCCTGGCCTCGGGTCACTGTCTGTGTGGAGTTTGCAGGCTCTCCCCATATCTCCGTTTGTTTCCTCCCACACTCCAAAGATGTGCAGGTTGGGTGGATTGGTTATGCTAAATTGCCCCATAATGTCAGGGGGCTAGCTAGGGTAAATACATGGGGTGATGGGGATAGGGCCTGGGAGGGATTGTGGTTGATGCAGACTCGATGGACTGAATGGCCTCCTATGAGTATGATTCTATGAGCAGAATGAACCTAAGGTGACAAAAAATGGACTTTTTTCCGAAAGGCTAATTTGACTAATAGCTTTTCTCAACCTATTTTGTCAAGGTCAGCATGGTGGCACAGTGGTTAGCACTGTTGCCTCACAGCACCAGTGACCCGGGTTCAATTGTGGCTTTGGGTGACAGTCTGTTTGGAGTTTACACAATCTCCCCATGTCTCCGTTGGTTTCCTCCCACACTCCAAAGATTCATAGATTCATAAAATCCCTACAGTGCAGAAGAGGGCCATTTGGCCCATCGAGTCCGCACCAACCACAATCCCACCCAGTCCCTATCCTCGTAGTCCCACATTTTTACCCTACTTGTCTCCCTGACACTAAGGGGTAATTTAGCATGGCCAATCAACCTAACCCACACATCTTTGGACTGCGGGAGCACCCGGAGGAAACCCACGCAGACACGGGGAGGATGTGCAAACTCCACACAGTGACCCAAGTGGGGAATCGAACCCGGGTCCCTGGTGCTGTGAGGAAGCAGTGCTAACCACTGTGCCACTCATAAAAATAATTTATTGGCCAGAGCCCGCTGTGACCTGATCAGTTGTTTTGGCAATGAGAAACACTTCCCCTGACCGGGAATCAAATCGGGGCCGCAGCGGTGAAAGCGCTGAATCCTAACCACTAGACACCCAGGAAGTACAAGATGTGTGGGTTAGGTTGATGGGCCATGTTAAATTGCCCCATAGTGTCAGGGGAACGAGCAGGGTAAATACCTGGGGCTAAGGGGATAGGGCCTGGGTGGAATTGTTGTCAATGTAGGCTCAATGAGCCGAATGGCCTCCTTCTGCACTATAGGGAACCTATGATTCTATGAATTGCTGATAAGACACCCTGAAAAAGTGACCTCAGCTTGTCTACAGTGTTGGGAAGTAGACATTGCCGCAGAGGTTGGATCCATTGCACTAACAAAACTCATTACTTTCATGGAGCTAGACCAAGACTGATTACTCAGAGCCCCTCCAGGCTCACAGCCAGTTAGTTAAAGCAACCTCTGTTGAGAAAAGCAAGCATTAACATATATTTCCCAAACTAACCCACGTCAAAAGCTTTGCTACATTAACTCTGAGACACTTTACTTTTAATTCAGAAGTTAAGAAGGCTGTTTTGTCTTGAGATATTTTACAAAGAGCTATCATGTGACATGTTTGAGAAATGCCCCAGCTTACAAACGAGAAAATATAAATAATGCTGATTCCAGATTAAGATAATTTTACAAGCTCCCAAATTTTCATTACTGCCGCCACAAAGGGATAAATGCAAGAATTTGGTAAATCTGTATGATAGGTTCGTGCAAACTTGCATCCAGTCACTTTCCCTGCAACTCATTAATATTCAGGATGGACATCAATGATGTAAGTAACACTGTTGTGTGAGAAACCATGTCATCATCGACTGATGCACCAAGGTCTGAGAAACAGGTTGGCAAAGAGTGTGTTTCCCTGCAAATTGGATCTTGGCAACTGCAGAAGTTTTTTTTATTGCGCCAGGGCTGGTTTGAATTTGTCATTCAAGCGGCAACGACTGCTCTTGGGCTATTGCCAGGAACGCACAGGTAAAGCAATCCAACATAAGATGCTTTTACAAGTCGGTGCCCAATCCTTCCTTCCTGTTAAGCAGTTAAAATGGAATCAATGGAGACATGGAGAGAACGTGCAAACTCCACGCAGTCAGTCACCCAAGGCCAGAATTGAACCCAGGTCCCTGGTGCTGTGAGGCAGCAGTGCTAACCACTGTGCCACCGTACTGCCCTTGACAAAAGAGGTTGAGAAAAGCCATTAGTCAAACTGGCCTTTCAGGAAAAAAGTCAATTTTTTATTAAGAAGTTGTTGCGAATTTTGTCAGTTCTAAAGAGAATCATAGGCACTGAACCCATGCACATATAGACATCCTTTTCAAAATATTATCAACATCTCAAGTGACCACTGATTGCTTCGAATAAAAAAAAATTGTTCAATGGGATTTTTTTAATGGCTGACTTCTGAGGAGAAGGTCTGTAGGAAACTGTCCCCTTCATTTACTTGGTACCACCGTGAGGATAAATAGGTTGAATAGTTCATCACGAGAGCCAAATGTTCTCTTTTCATCATTGGCAAAGAGAAAATCCCATTCGCAATAAGGTTAGAGACCGGGGATAGATCCTCTAACTAAAATTCCACCCTATTTTCAGTTGCACATTTTCGTCTAAGCATTGTGACATTCAGAGACATGTTTAAGAAAATGGGATAAGTGGTTCTACTTTCAAAGCTAGAGGGCGCTAAATGCCTAAAGCAGGTCAAAATAGAACAACAAAAAACAGCTGTTACGGTGACAATCATTGCCCTAAAACTGGGACTCAGGTGTTCAGTTGGCAAAATTGCTGGGCCAGATCTAACCATTCACTCTACTCTAAAAAAATTAGAAACTAAACAGTTTCAGAGCACAAATACCTGTTGGGTCCCAGATACCATGGACAGCTCTTGGCCTGATTAGAAAATTCCCATTGGAATTTGGTCATTGGCCTCGACAGGCCTTCTAGTTATCATCACAAGCTACCTACCATTTGGGAGTGGGTAGCCATCAGCCTACCTGACCTGCCTTCCAAAAAATGGCCGGATGTCAGGAAAATGCAAAGAATTTGATTTGATTTGATTTGATTTGTTATTGTCACATGTATTAACATAGTGAAAAGTATTTTTTCTTGCGCGCTATACAGACAAAACATACCGTTCATAGAGAAGGAAAAGAGAGAGTGCAGAATGTAGTGTTACAGTCATAGCTAGGGTGTAGAGAACGATCAACTTCATGCGAGGTAAGCCCATTCAAAAGTCTGACAGCAGCAGGGAAGAAGCTGTTCTTGGTACGTGACCTCAGACTTTTGTATCTTTTTCCCAAAGGAAGAAGGTGGAAGAGAGAATGTCCGGGGTGCGTGGGATCCTTAATTACGCTGGCTGCTTTGCTGAGGCAGCGGGAAGTGTAGACAGAGTCAATGGATGGGAGGCGGCACGGTAGCAGAGTGGTTGGCAATGCTGCTTTACAGCTCCAGCGACCTCGGTTTGATTCCTCGCTTGGGTCACTGTCTTTGTGGAGTTTGCACATTCTCCTTGTGTCTGCGTGGGTTTCTTCCAGGTGCTCTGGTTTCCTCCCACAGTCCAAAGATGCGTGGGTTAGGTTGATTGGCCATGCTAAAATTGCCTTTTAGTGTCCAGAGATGTGTAGGTTAGAGGGATTAGTGGGTAAATATATGGGGACAGGGCCTGGGTGGGATTTTGGGGTGCAGACTCAATGGGCCAAATGGCCTCTTTCTGCATTGTAGGATTTCTATGGTTCTATGGCTGGTTTGCGTGATGGATTGGGCTACATTCACAACCTTTTGTAGTTTCTTGTGGTCTTAGGCAGAGCAGTAGACATACCAAGCTGTGATCAGACATGAGGAATTTCCCAGGCCTCGGCACCTCCCTCTGCAACTGGATCCTGAACTTCCTAACTCACAGACCATAATTAGTAAGGATAGGCAACAACACCTCCTCCACGATAATCCTCAACACCACAAGGCTGTGTTCTCAGCCCCCTACTATACTGCTTGTACACCTATGACTGTGTGGCCAAATTACCCTCCAATTTCAGAAGAATGCTTTCTATGGTGCATCTGTAAAAGTTGCTGAGAGTCACAACTGACATGCCAAATTTCCTTAGTCTTCTGAGAAAATAGAGGCATTGGTGGGCTTTCTTAACCATAATGTCGGCATGGGGGGACCAGAACAGGTTGTTGGTGATCTCGACACCTAAAAACCTGAAGCTCGTGACCCTTTCTACTTCATCCCCATTGATATAGACAGGGGCATGTTCTCCCCTATGCTTCCTGAAGTCAATGACAATCTCCTTCATTTTGTTGACATTGAGGGAGAGATTATTGTTGCCACACCAGTTCACCAGATTCTTGTGGTAAACCACTGTTAACTTATTGCCTGTGTGTGTGTGTGTGTGTGTGTGTGACATGCCTGGACATGCCCCTGCCAGCCCGGCCTGGGACTCCTCCCCCCTGGTCCAGGTATAAAGGTGACTGCTCCCCACCCCCTGCCTCAGTCTCTGGACCAGTTCATCGGCATGGGTGTGCTCCAAGTCTTTCGCTAATAAAAGCCTATTTGTTCTAGCATCCAAACTAGTCTTTGCTTGATTGATAGTGCATCAATTCTCTATCTCATTCCTGTACTCTGTCTCATCATTGTTTGAGATCCGACCCACTACGGTGGTGTCATCAGCAAACTTGAAAATCGAATTGGAGGGGAATTTGGACACACAGTCATAGGTGTACAAGGAGTACAGTAGGGGGCTGAGAACACAGCCTTGTGGTGTTGAGGATTATCGTGGAGGAGGTGTTGTTGCCTATCCTTACTAATTATGGTCTGTGAGTTAGGAAGTTCAGGATCCAGTTGCAGAGGGAGGTGCCGAGGCCTGGGAAATTCCAGGATAGCCGCCTCTATTCCCATTCCGAATTCCAGTCCTATGACTCAGTAGGGTGTCATGGTGGCACAGTGGTTAGCCTCACAGTGCCAGGGACACGGGTTCGATTCCTAGCTTGGATCACTGTTTGTGAGGAGTCTGCATGTTCTCGTCATGTCTGCGTGGGTTTCCTTCGGGTGCTCCTGTTTCCTCCCACCGACTGAAAGACGTTCCAGTTAGATGTATTGACCATGCTAAATTCTCCCTCAGTGTACCCAACAGGCGCCCGATTGTGGTGACTAGGGGATTTTCATAGTAACTTCATTGCAGTGTTAATGTAAGCTTACTTGTGACATTAATAAAAACGAGAGAAGAAATAAGCAATAATCTGATCAGCTCCGAAAGCAGCAGATAAAGGAGAACTTCCCGTTCCCGACTCCCAAATAATCATAAAATATCACAAACTCCCATGGTGCCATAGAATCCCTGCAGTGCCGAAGGAGGTCATTCAGCCCATCTGGTCTGCCCTGACTCTCTGGAAAAGCAACTTACCCAGGCCGTCTTCCCATAACCCTGCACATTTACCCCATTAATCCCCCTAACCTACGCACCTTGGGACACTAAGAGGCAAGCTAGCATGGCCAATCCATCAAACCTGCACATCTTTGGACTGTGGGGGGAACCCCACGCAGACAACGTGCAAACTCCATACACACAGAGACCCAAGGATGGAATTGAACCCGGGTCCCTGGTGCTGTGAGGTAGCTGGGTTATTCACCGTGCTACTGTGCCACCCACAATAGTCAGTTGAGATCTTAAAGCATTTCCACATTACAGCATTCTTTGTCAGTGCGATAATGTGATATATGTTGCATTTATTTAAATAGATAAATCCCCTGCAGGGATTTATCTATTTAAATAAATGTGACATATACAACATTATAGCACAAGCAGGGGAAAGGTGAGTTGAGATTCTTTTATCCTTTTACCTGTATTGTGGCAGCTAGGGCAGTGGTATGCTCCTCCTGCCAGATGTGGGAAATTAGGGAACAATCTAGTCTTCCTGACAACTTTGTCTGCAGGAAGTGTGTCCAGCTGCAGCTCCTCACAGACTGCATTGTTCGGTTGGAACGGCAGCTGGATGCACTGCGGACCATACGGGGGTCAGAAAGTGTGATAAACGATAGTTACAGGGAGGTTGTCACACCACAGGTTCAGTCAGGTAGATGGGTGGCTGCCAGGAGAGGCAGGTAGGTAGTGCTATTCCTTTTTCAAGTAGGTATACCGTTATGGATACTGTTGAAGGGGATAGCCTGTCAGGGGGAGATACCAACAGCAGCTAGGCCTGTGGCACCATACCTGATTCTGCTGTAGAACAGGGTTGGGCAAAGAGCAAGCGAGCAGTAGTAATAGGGGACTCGCTAGATAGAGGCACAGACAGACATTTCTGTGGCCGCGATCGAGAATCCAGGATGGTGTGTTGCCGCCCTGGTGTCAGGGCCAAGAACGTCTCTGAACAGTGGCAGAACATTCTTAAGGAGGAGGGTGAACTGGAGTTACACCTGAACTGGAGGGGGACTAATGTCCTGGCGGGGAGATTTGCTAGAGTCACTTGGGAGGATTTAAACTAATTTGGCAGGGAGGTGGGACCCAAAGCAGCAGGGAGACAGAAGAGAAGGTTGAAGACAGCATGCAAGTTAAAGAGAGCACATTAAATAGTAAAGGCAGTGTCAGTCATCCTAGTGCGAGACAGATCAAGCAAAAGCAAAACAGAGAGTGAGGGAAGTCCAGATTAAACTGCATTTATTTCAATGCAAGAGGCCTGACAGGCAAGGCAGATGAACTCAGGGCATGGATGGGAACATGGGACTGGGATATTATAGCAATTACTGAAACATGGCTAAGGGAAGGACAGGACTGGCAGCTCAGTGTTCCGGGATGCAGATGCAATAGGAAAGAAAGAATACAGGAGGTAAGAGAGGAGGGGGAGTTGCACTTTTGATGAAGGAAAACATTGCGGCAGTACTGAGAGGGGATATATCCGAGGGTTCATCCACTGAGTCTATATGGGTTGAACTGAGAAGTACGAAGAGGGAAGTCACTTTGATAGGGTTATTCTATAAGCCCCCAAACAGTCGGCAGGAAATTGAGGAGCAAATATGTAAGGAGATTACAGATAGCTGCAAGAAAAATAGGGTGGTAATAGTAGGGAATTTTAACTTTACCAACATTGACTGGGACAGCCATAGTATTAGAGGGTTGGATGGAGAGAAATTTGTTGAGTGTATTCAGGAGGAATTTCTCATTCAGTGTGTGGATTGCCCGACTAGAGAGGGGGCAAAACTTGACCTCCTCTTGGGAAATTGCGGGTCCCCTAGCAGAGATATTTGAATCACATCTGTGGTGGGTAAGTTGTGAGAAGGTATTTTGAGAGACAGGATCTACAAGCATTTAGAGATGCAAGGACTGATTATGACAGTCAGCATGGCTTTGTGAGTGGAAAATCATATCTCACAAATTTGATTGAGTTTTTTGAAGGGGTAACCAAGAAGGTAGATGAGGGCAGTGCAGTTGATGTTGTCTGCATGGACTTTAGCAAGGCCTTTGACAAGTTACCACATGGTAGGTTGTTGCATAAGGTTAAATCTCACAGGATCCAGGATGAGATAACCAAATGGATGCAAAATTGGCTTGATGACAGAGACAGAGGGTGGTTGTAGAGGGTTGTTTTTCAAACTGGAGGCCTGTGACCAGCAGTGTGCCTCAGGGATCAGTGCTGGGTCCACTATTATTTGCCATTTATATTAATGATTTGGATGAGTATTTAGTAGGCATAGTTAGTAAGTTTGCAGATGACACCAAGATTGGAGGAAAAGTGGACAGTGAAGAAGTTTATCTCGGATTGTAAAGGGATCTTGATCAATTGGGCCAGTGGGCTGACAAATGGCAAATGGAGTTTAATTTCGATAAATGTAAGGTGATTCATTTTGGTGGATCGAACATGGCAAGACTTAATTAATGATAGGGCATTGAGGAGAGTTATAGAATAAAGAGATCTCGGGGCACAGGTTCATAGTTCCTTGACAATGGAGTCACAGGTGGACAGAGTGGTGAAGAAAGTATTTGGCATGCTTGGTTTCATTGGTCAGAACATTGAATACAAGAGTTGGGACATCTTATTGAAGTTGTAAGGCCACACTTGGAATACTGTGTACAGTTCTGGTCACCCTATTGTAGAAAGGATATTATTAAACTCAAAAGTGTGCAGAAAAGATGACTAGGATGCTACCGGGACTTAATGGTTTGAGTTATAAAGAGAGGCTGGATAGACTGGGACTTTTTTCTCTGGAGCGTAGGAGGCTGAGGGGTGATCTTATAGAGGTCTATAAAATAATGAGGGGCATAGATCAGCTAGATAGTCAATATCTTTTCCCAAAGGTAGGGGAGTCTAAAACTAGAGGGCATAGGTTTAAGGTGAGAAGAAAGAGATACAAAAGGGTCCAGAGGGGCAATTTCTTCACACAGAGGGTGGTGAGTGTCTGGGACAAGCTATCAAAGGTAGTAGTAAAGGTGGGTACAATTTTGTCTTTTAAAAAGCGTTTCGATAGTTACATGGGTAAGATGGGTAGAGAGGGATATGGGCCAAACATGGGCAATTGGGACTAGCTTAGGCGTTAAAATAGGGGTTGCGTGGACAAGTTGGGGTGAAGGGCCTGTTTCGATGATGCAAACCTCTATGACTGTGCTGGACTGCCAGAGCAGATAATATAAACGTGCGTTCTTTTGCACCTAATTCACAGCTGGAGTGGGAGTTCGACGTCTGCTGTGAATTTTTGGAAGTATTTTGAAAATTGGAAGTTCAAAGTGAAAACATTGATTTACTTTCCATTTCAATCCAGGTGCCATTCACGGGTTGAACTGTAATAAAATTACAAAATGAAGTGAACTTGTTCACCAATCCTATTTATTTTCTAGTGGACATATCGCTGAATATAGAGCAAAAAACTGCCTGTAAGTTGATATTCGTTCAATCGGCATTGATGAGAAGCGTGTAAGGTTAGCAATCTTTGGAAATTCACACAGGTACAGCAGAGGGAAGGGGGTGTTGGTGACAGAATTAAGGACTGTTTATTGGTACGGGGACAGGAATCTTCGATCTGCATGTGACAGAAGGAATGTTCAATATTTCGCTATAGAATTTCCCATTTCCCCAAACCAAGATCTCACATTTTATAAAATGAAACATTACAGAGAACAAATCGAAGGCATGATCAAATCTAACCCCAGCCTAATTGAATTCACTTTTTCTTTTTCAACATGCATTCAGTGTACATGCTGTGCACCGAATACTGACATAGAAACATAGAAACATAGACAGAGAATATAGGAGCAGACGGAGGCCATTTGGCCCTTCGAGCCTGCTCTGCCATTCATTACGGTTATGGCTGATCATCTAACTCAATAGTCTAATCCTGCTTTCTCTCCATAACCTTTGATCCCGTTCGCCCCGAGTGCTATATCCAGCCGCCTCTTGAATACATTCAATGTTTTGGCTTCAACTACTTCCTGTTGTAATGAATTCCACAGGCTCACTACTCTTTGGATGAAGAAATGTCTCCTCACCTCCGTCCGAAATAGTCTACCCTGAATCCTCAGACTGTGACCCTTGGTTCTGGACTCCCCCACCATCGGGAACATCCTCCCTGCATCTACCCTGTCTTGTCCTGTTAGAATTTTATAAGTCTCTATGAGATCCCCCCTCATTCATCTGAACTGCAGTGAAAACAATCCAAACCTAGTCAATCTCTCCTCATACATCAGTCCAGCCATCCCCAGAATCAGCCTGGTAAACCTGGCAGTCCATCCATGTTGATCACACAAGCATCAACACTGGAGGAAATAAGTTCTCCAGAAGCCTGGACTTATTGGAATTCTACTTCTGTACCTGACATCTCCACTCCAATCAAGAGAATACAGTTGTGCTTACATTTCATCTGCATGGTAATGCCTCTGGGAAAGAACTCTGCCTTTCCTTCCGAGGAACTAGGTTTTTCACAACCTCCAGATAAAATATCTAGGTGTCACACTGGACATGATTCTCACTGGCCTGCTATGTCTCATTAACACTGGGCAAAAATGTGAAAGACCAGGGTCCAGGAACTCATTGGAATTTTATGCAGGAATACAGCCTAAACACTTCATCCTGTGATCATGACCCTAATCTACACTGTCGCAGAATGCTGCTCTGTCTCGTGGTCCTGCAACCTCCACACAAAGATCATGAATGCCACCGTGAGAACAACGCAAGGGACACGCAAGTCCACTCCAACAGAATGGCTGCCGGTGTGGGCCCACATTGACCCACCTGCTTTTCATCATGATTTATTTGATTTGATTTATTATTGTCACATGTATTAACATACAGTGGAAGGTATTGTTTCTTACGCACTATACAGTCAGAGCACACCGTTCAGAGAGAAGGAAAGGAGAGGGTGCAGAATGTAGTGTTACAGGCATTGCTAGGGGAAAACAAAATGTTCTCCACGAGATGGAACAAAATCACAAGCAACATCAATCCTTCCTGTTCACAAAAACTTGAATATTCATAGAATTATAGGATCCTTACAGTACAGAAAGAGGCCATTCGGCCCATCGAGCCTGCGCCGACAACAATCCCACCCAGGCCCGATCCCTGTCGCCCCACGTATTTGCTCTACCAATGCCCCTGATGCTGAGAGGCAATTTGCCATAGCCAATCGACCTAACCCGCACATGCTTGGAAAATTGCACCACTAAAACATTTAAAGTTACGATTGCCGTTCTGAGAAACAACGGCTAATATTCCTGCATCTGGTATCAACCCACTATCCAGATGAACTGAATTGTGGATCACATGTAACAGAAAAGACCAGCACCTCATCACTGGTCCAGCAGCAGAGTACCCTGGCTTCAATGTAGGCAGAATATGGATGCCAGTCCGTGTTGCCAACACAACCAAAGCAAAAGCATTGTCCCTCAAGACAGTGGATGGGACTCAACCCAGTTTGCACAGAGCTTGGATGATGAGCGCGATCTTACCACCCGTTCGTTCATGCCATGCTCCTGCTGCAGCGAGGCTGGAGAATTTGGCGGCCAGCCAAGTCTCCGTTCACTGCGGTGGGGTGGGAAAATCCCACCGGTGTGAACAGTGGTAAGATTCTGGCCGATGTGACCAATTGCTCCATCGCGGAAGATGAGAGATTGAGACTGGGACCATTGGGCGGTATGATGGCACAGTGGTTAGCACTGCTGCCTCACAGCTCCAGGGACCCGGGTTCAATTCCCGCCTCGGGTCACTGTCTGTGTGGAGTTTGCACATTCTTCCCATGTCTGCGTGGGTTTCCTCCGGGTGCTCCGGTTTCCTCCCACAGACTAAAGATGTGCAGATTAGGTTGATTGGCCATGATAAATTGACACTAGTGTCAGGGGGATTAGCAGGGTAAATACGTGGGGTTACAGCAATAGGGCCTGGGTGGGATTGTGGTCGGTGCAGACTCGATGGGCCGAGTGGCCTCCTTCTGCACTGTAGGGATTCTATGAAGTCACCGGCCATGGAAAACATCACATCAACTCGTTCACTAAGATATGTTGCATGAGGTATCTCATTTCTCCACTAGTTCGTTAAACTAGGAGTTTTGCCCAGCATACAAAAGTGTTACAGGCCAATTTTCTCCAGCAATATTAAGTTCTGTACTATCAAAGCAAGTGTTTGGAAAGTAATAGGACTGAATTCATTGGAAGAAAAGTCCAGTCATGGAACATATTTGCTCTTATTGGATTTGTTGAAGTAAGCTCCAATTTACTGCTAGTCACTATAAAAATAGGCATGTGAATGACAAGGAAATAATCGAACAGTACAAATGTTTAATATTGTAGAAGCCTCATCTCGATTTGATTCAACTGTCTCATAAATAATTAAAATTAATCATGAATCGCTTAGTGGTGTCCAACATCAGATGTAAAACATCAATACATTTATATCAAATGTGGCACATATTTCCAATAAACATTACGCTCACATTTCTGCCAAGACTTTTGGAGCGATGTTTTTGTTACATAGTTATATGTAATTTACAGCACGGAAACAGACTATTCGGCCCATCAAGTCGATGCTGTTGCTCGTATTGCACATAACCCTCATCCCATCCTTCTTCACAACCTGACCTGTGTGTCCTTCTGCAGGAAACAGAAAAATAACAGGTGAAATTAGAAGGCGGGACAAACAAAGGCAACTATCAATTAGGTTTAGAATGTGGAATAGTGTCAAAAAGACAAAGTTAAGGACACTCCACCTAAGTGCATGATGGCCCAGTGATGATCACTGCTGCCTCACAGCGCCAGGGACCTGGGTTCAATTCCAGCCTCAAAGTTCTCCCTGTGTTTGTGTGTTTCCTTCGGGTGCTCCGGTTTCCTCTCTCAGTTCCAAAGATGTGCAGGTTAGGTGGATTGGCCATGCTAAATTCTCCCTCAGTGTTATGAGGATTAGTAGGGTAAATATATAGGGATACGGCCTGGGTGGGGATTGCTGTCAGTGCAGGTTTGCTGATTTCCTGCTGCACTGTAGGGATTCTATTCTATTCTATGATTCGCAATAAGGTCGATGATTTTAAGGCAAAACAGCGGTGAATGGGTATGGTTTAATTGCCATTACGTGGCTACACTTTAAGCTTTAAGTTTATTTATTAGTGTCACAAGTAGGCTTACATTAACACTACAATGAAGTTCCTGTGAAAATTCCCTAGTCGCCACACTCCGGCGCCTGTTCGGGTACACTGAGGGAGAATTTAGCATGGCCAATGCACCTAACCAGGGTGACCAAGACTGGGAACTGAATATTCAAGGATATTCGAAGGATGGATAGAAAGGAAAATGAGGTGGTGGTTTTGTGCTGACAATAAGGGATAGGATCAGTACATTCGTGAGGGAGGATCTCAGATTGGAGGAAAAAAATGTGGAATCTTTCTGGGTGGAGCTAAGAAACAGTAAGGGACAGCAAGCTTTGATAGGAGTTGTTTCTTGGCCACCAAACAGTCGTGGGAGTGTGGGGCACGGTATTAACCAGGAGATTAGAGAATCGCATAGCATGATTAATACTCTAATCATGGGGGACTTCAATCTGCATATAGACTGAGTAAACCTAATGAACGCTAACACTGTGAAGGACCAGTTTCTGAAGTGTGTTAGGGATAGTTTTCTAGAGCATGAGGAAATAACTAGTGAACAGGTTACTTTAGATCTAGTATTATGTAACAAGAAATGGCTAATTTATGTTCTTGCTGTGCTTTGGGGGTGAGTGATCATAATATGCTGGAATCTTATTTTCTATTCAAAAGTGTAAAATAAAGTAAAGTTTATTTATTAGTCACAAGTAAGGCTTACATTAACACTGCAGTGAAGTTACTGTGAAATTCCCCTCGTGAGGTATTAATCCAAAGCCAGAGGCAGAATTTTCCCATCCCCCCTGTCACGGGAATCATAGCGTGCAGGACACGGACCATGCAAAGGTCCGTTGACCTCAGACGGGATTTTCCGACCTTGGGGTGAGCATGGCCAAAAAAATCCCACCCAGGGGTTAAAGTTGAACAAAGAAAATTATGAAGGTATGAGGAGCAAATCATCAGAAGTGGATTGGGAAAATGCATTAAAAGGTATAAAGGTGCACAGGCAATGGATGGTCTTTAGAGAATTATTATATGGTTTACAGCAATTATACATTCCTTAAAAACATTTTTTACTTCCAAAAAAGTCTGTCAACCATGGCTGACAAAAGAAGTTAATGATTGTATAACATTAAAAGAAAGAGGTTTATAAAGTTGCCAGAAATATCAGCAAACATGAGTATTGTGAGGATTTCAGAATAGAGAAAAGGAGGACAAGAAACTGATAAAGAAAGGGAGAACAGAATATGAATGTAAACTGGCACAAAACTTAAAAATGGACTGTAAAACCTCTATAAATATGTAAAAAGGAAATGTTTGACTGAGACAAATATGGGTCCATTGCAGGCAGTGTCAGGAGAATGTATAATGGGGAATAGGGAATGAAAGAGAAGTTAATGATTACTTGTGTCTGTCTTCACAAAGGAAGGTACAAGAAATCTTCCAGAATCCGAGATCTAAGGGACTAGGAAGAATGAAAAACTAAGAGAAAATATTATTTGTAAGAATTTTTTTTTGAAAAATGAATGAGATTCAATGTTGATAAGTCCCACACAGGAGTCTTTCAAGTTTTTTTTACACTTTATTTATTCGTGTCACAAGGAGACTTACATTAACACTGTGACGAAGTTACTGTGAAAATCTCCTAGTCCGCCACACTCTGGCACCTGTTTGGGTACACTGAGGGAGAATTTAGCATGGCCAATGCAGCTAACCAGCAATTCTTTCGGACTGTGGGAGGAAACCGGAGCACCCAGAAGAAATCCACGCAGACACAGGGAGAATGTGCAAACTCCACACAGATAGTCACTCAAGCTCGGAATTGAACCCAAGTCCCTGACGCTGTGAGGCAGCAATGCTAACCACTGTGCCACCGTGCCACCCGAATTTGGTTAGCACAATTCAAATAGGAGGCAATGTGTTGGGTTTAGGTTTGGTTAACAGGCAGAAAACAGACAGGAGGAATAAACGGGTCATTTTCACATTGGCAGGTATTCAACAGAAGGTCGAGAGATAGTTGATAGCTGCACCTCAGTGTAAAGGAGAGGAAATCACGGAAACTTTTTATTCAATCGAAAACCAATCAAACCAGAAACGATAATCAATCAGCCAATAAGATTACACATCTCGAAAATAGACATACTGGGAAACCGAGACAAACCAAAAGAATTCAGGACAGAATTTCCAAAAATAATTGGAGGTTCGGGGAAAATGAAAACAGCCTATCAGAGCTCATTGAGACCAGATGCAAAGTCAATGTGTTCATCCCAAGCAAAGTTCCACTCCTACTTTTACAGAACGTGAACAAGAATGTGAGCCAATGATGCAGCAGGGATCATCCCAGCTGTAACTAAATCGACTAGTTAATGTTCAGAAATAGAAAATGCTGGAAAATCTCGTGCCGTTTGACAGCATCTGTGGGAAAGAATAGAGCCAACGTTTTGAGTCTGGATAACACTCCCTCAGAGCTCTGACGAAGGGTCATCTAGATTCCAGTGTCCGCAGTATTTTGCTTTTGTTTAACTTGGCACTCAGGCATGGTTCCAATACTGAAAACCAATGGCTCATTATGAATGTGTGTCAACCTCAGACAGTTAAACAAAGCAGTGGAAAGGGAAATCCACCCAATGGTGTCTATGAGAGGCTGGCAAGCATAAGAACCATAAGAACACAAGAACTAAGAGCAGGAGTCGGCCATCTGGTCCCTCAAGCCTTCTCCGCCATTCAATAAGATCATGGCTGACCTTTTTGTGGACTCAGCTCCACTTACCCCCCCGCTCACCATAACCCTTAATTCCTTTACTCTTCAAAAATTTATCTATCCTTGCCTTAGAAACATTCAATGAGATAGCCTCAACTGCTTCATTGGGCAGGTAATTCCACAGATTCACAACCTTTTGGGCGAAGGAGTTTTTCCTCAACTCAGTCCTAAATCCACTCCCCCTTTTTTTGAAGCTATGCCCCCCTAGTTCTAGTTTCACCTGCCAGTGGAAACAACCTCCCTGCTTCTATCTTATCTATTCCCTTCACTATCTTATATGTTTCTATAAGAGCTCCCCTCATTCTTCTGAATTCCAATGAGTACAGTACCAGCCTACACAGTCTCTCTTCACAAGCCAACCCTCTCAACTCCGGAATCAACCGAGTGAATCTCCTCCAGCAAAACCCAGCAAAAAGCACAATTTTTACATGTTGGAGACAAACCTGCTCCCACTTTGGAAGTAATTATTAAATTACTAAAAGGATTTTTTACCACACGTGGCATTCCAAGTATAGTCATTTCAGACAATGACCCACAGTTCTCAAATGAATTTTTTTGATTTGATTTGATTTATTATTGTCATGCAGTGAAGGATACAGCAAAAAGTATTGTTTTTGCGCGCTATACAGATAAAGCATACTGTTCATAGAAAAGGAAATGAGTGCAGAATGAAGTGTTACAATCATAGCTGGGGTGTAGAGAAAGATGAACTTAATGCCAGGTAGATCCATTCAAAAGTCTGATGGCAGCAGGGAAGAAACTGTTCTTGAGTCGGTTGGAACATGACCTCAGACTTTTGTATCTTTTTCCCGACGGAAGAAGGTGGAAGGGAGAATGTCCAAGGTGTGTGGGGTCCTTAATTATGCTGGCTGCTTTCCCGAGGCAATGGCAAGTGTAGACAGAGTCAATGGATGGGAGGCTGGTTTCAGCATTCCTTGGAAACCTATCGGTTCGTCCATGTGACGAGTTCATCCAGCTACCCACAAGCTAATGGAGAGGACAAAAGAGGGCTAAAGATGGTAAAGGCATTGTTGAAAGAAAATAACAACATCAACTTGACACTGTTGACTTACATTTCCACTCCAGAGCGGTTTGGCTCTATTTGAGCTTCTAGTGAAAACATGACTATGGATACAGCAACCTGTTCTTCCACACATGGCCTTGTGGTATTATCGTGAAACAGTTAATCCAAAAACTCAGCTAATGTTCTGGGGACCCATGTTCAATTCCCACCATGGCAGATCGTGGAATTTGAATTCAATAAAAAAAAATCTGGAATTAAGAATCTACTGATGACCATGAAACCATTATTGATTGCCGGAAAAACCCATCTGGTTCACTAGTGTCCTTTCTGGAAGGAAATCTGCCGTCCTTACCTGGTCTGGCCTACATATGACTCCAGAGCCGCAGCAATGTGGTTGACTCTTAACTACCCTCCAAGGACAATAAATGCTGGCCAGCCAGCGACGCCCATGGCTCATGAATGAATAAAAAAAACAAGCTTATGCCATGTTTGAAAGCAGCTGAAAAAGAGATAATGAGGGAGAAGGAGGATGAGTATTATGCAAATCAAACCAGAAATTATAATCAACATGATAGAGTACCAGAGCTCTAGACAGGGAAATCAGTATAGAGTCATGATCCAAACCACGAAAGCTGTTTTGGCAACATCAGATTCACGACCCACTAAGTCAGGTAATCTCTCCTCATTTCTGTTTTATGTCTGTCAACCCTTAGCTTAAAACTATGGCCTCTAATTCTAGAAAGTCCAACAAGGGAAAACATCCACTTTACATCTACCCTATTAATTCCCTTTAGCATCTTATTAACTTAAAATTAGATCTCCTCTCATGCACATATCATGTAGAGACTGAAAATGGAATGTTGAGAAGAAATACAGGTTCAGTTGTATCTCCAAGAAGAAGACTATCAATGGAATGGACCAACTACCCAGATGTTTAAGAGGACAACCTGTACATTAAACCAATAGCTTTTGATGATCCATATATTGCTCCACTGAGTCTGAGAGAGTACATGGAGAACTTGAATCCTATACATCCTCTGAGGGATCTGAGAACAAGGTCACAAATGTCAATGAAATCAACTCCTAGATCTAAGGTTATATCTTCTGTTTTCACTGGGATAGGTGATCTGATGTGAAGATGCCGGCGTTGGACTGGGGTGGCCAATCTGCTAAGAATATCAGATATGATCATCAGGCTACCTGGTTTGCACCTAATCTCACAGTCATAACCTTGAATCTTTATCAACATAAAAACATAAGAACTAGGAGCAGGAGTAGGCAATTCAGCCCTTCGAGCCTGGTCCGCCATCTAATACAATCATGGCTGATGTCATCCCAGCCTCATCTGCACCTTCCTGTCCGCTCCCCTAACCTTCCATCTCCTACTAATTAAAAAATTATCTATCTGCTCATTAAATTTGTTTCGTGTTCCAGCGTCCATTGCACTCTGGGGTGCAGAGATTCACAGCTCTTTGAATGAAATAATTTCTCCTTATTTCTGTTTTAAACATGCACTCCTTAGCCTAAAACTATGGCCTCTTATTCTCGAATGTTCAACAATGGGAAACAACCTACATCTACCCTGTCAATTCCCTTTAGCAGTGAAAACAATCCTAGTTTACTCAACCTCCCCTCATAGCCAACAACCTTGAGACCAGGCAACACCCTGGTGAACCTTCTTTGCACTCTCTCCAAAGCTTGCACGTCCTTCTGGTAGTGTGGTGACCAGAACGGTACGCAATACTCCAAATACGGCCAAACCAAAGTTTTATATAGCTGCAACATGATATCCCAACTCTTGTATTCAATGCCCCGGTCAATAAAGGCAAGCATACCTTATGCCTTCTTAATCACCTTGGATACCTGTGTTGCCACTTTTAGGGATCCAGATCCCTCTCTATGTATAGTTAGGAGAATGTTCAATAAAAGGCAAAGTTTACTAACAGCCTTGCCTCCTGCAGTCTCTATCAATCCTGTCCAAGGGCAAACATACATAAGATATACAATTATGATAATTGATCTCTATCTGATGTTTCTCAGGGGTTTGATCACTACTGTGTTCTCGCGATTAATCATCAATTGCTGGAGGTTCCTGGAGGTCGATCCTGGAGGGTTGGTGTCATGTTTTTATAATGATATAAAGGCACCGATCACTCATAAGGGATCAATTAAACATATTGGGGGTTCGTTTATTAAGTCGAGGCATATCTGAACAGATTATACATAGATATATCACTTAATGGTGTGTGTGTGCGTGCTTGTGTGTGTGTGCGCGTGTGTGTGTGTATGTGTGCGTGTGTGTGCGTGTGCGTGCGCGCGTGTGTGTGTGCATGTGTGTGCACGTGTGTGTGCGTGTGTGTGTCTGCGTTTGTGCGTGCATGCGCATGCATGCGTGCATGTGTGTATGTGCGTGTGTGTGTGTTCTGCTTAAAGCAAAACCAAAGCTAAAGCAGGATTGCATGACACACTTCCTTTGAGTGATGTCATGTTGCATTCCCTGAAAGGTATATTACAGTTGGGAACTCCACCTTGGCAGTGTCCTCCAAATCCTAGAGCTGATTAAAAAGAAATATTCTGAGATGGATATCTGCAATCCCAAACACCGATTTGACCTGCATTTCCGAGTTGTTGAATTCTGCGTTTCATGAAGTGCCCTCAGAACTTTCCAACAACCAACTCCACGAAATGAATATGAATGAACAACTGGAAATATCTGGGGTAGCATGAGACAGTGGGTTTGCAGAATGAACTTGCACCTACAGATTTGACTCTTATCCAGGACTGGTGCAGTGAAAGTCTCTTCCTAGCTTGCTGTAAGGAGAGTGTGTCAGGATATGTCAACCTACATCCTATTGCTTCTTGGCTGACACAGGAAAGCTGTCTAAACTGATGAGATGTGTTGTGCAAAGTGTCATCTAAATTGCACTGATTAGGAAGATAATGGTCCACAATTTAGGCAGTGTGGCAATCTCCATCAGATTGCCACACTTGACAAACTTCCCTCCGCCGTAATCGTACAGCTCCTGTCTTGCCCAATTTTCCCCACTTAAGCTGGGGGAGACAGGAGCTGTGCAGCATAACTGGGGGATGTTTAAAGGCACAAGGAACAGATAAGTTCCACTGGGAAGTGGTTTAGGGTGGGGGATGGGTGGGGGGGGGGACTGAACGGCAGAGGTTGAGGGTGAGTAGAGAGAGATGCGGGGGTGGGCGCGGGGTGAATCGGACCAGAGCCGGAGAGGGGGATCAGAATTGGGGGTGGGTGGGGGGAGGGTCAGACTTGAGGGGTTGGGGGAAGGGTCAGACCAGGCTGGGTGTCAGAGCCAGGGAGGTTGGTTGGACTGGGAGGAGGTGTTGGGGATGGCGGGTTCCTCCGAGGCTGGGTCTGGGTGTTTCGTTAGTTACTCTGGAATTAGAAGGGATCTTTTTCTTCGAACTCTTTCAGAGTAACTGTCAGAGTTAAACTGACGGAACCATCTGAAGTTAGTGATTTACGTTACTTCTGTTGGATCATTCCCATCCCAGAGCAATTGCCCAGGGGCAGTTAGCACTCTTGGGCAATTGTCGGGTGAACCCTTACCTGGGAACTTCCTGGAGGGATTCCCCAGTGCATCATTGTGGTAACCCCCCAGCCCCGACACTGGGGAGCCAAGAAGTTGTGAGCCAATGCATTTATAAGGCTGAGGTCGAGAGGCACCTTTAAGGAAAAACAAAAAGATCTTACCATGCATTTTGCTCATGCTAAGCTTCACTCTCCAAAACTCTTGTAGCCAACCTCTTATCTTCCAGCCTCCAAATTGGAGCTTATTGGAAAATGTTGTTGAAGGAGCCGTATTGAATTGCTACAGTACATCTTATAGATGGTACACACTACTGCTACTGTGTCTCTGCAGGGGAGGGAGTGAGTATTTATTGTGATGGATGGGTTTCTTTGTCCTGGATGGTGTCGAGTTTCTTGAATGTTGTTGGAGCTGCATTCATCCAGGCAAGTGGAGAGTATTCCACCGCACATCTGACTTGATGTGCCTTTCAGAGATGGTCAACAGGCTTTGGGGAGTCTGGAGGTGAGTTACCCACCACAGGGTTCCCTGTTCTAGCCTGTTCTTGTAGCCACGGTATTTATATATCTAACCCAGTTCAGTTCCTGGACAATGGGAAGCCCCCAGAATGTTGGTGGTCAGGGATTCAGTGATGGTAATGCCATTGAATTTCAATGGTTAGATCCCCTCTTGTTGGAGATGGTCTTTGCCTGGCATTTGTGTGGCACAAATGTTACTTCAGCCCAGGCCTGAATGTTGTCCAGTTCTTGATGCATTTGGACAGGGACTGCTTCAGTATCTGTGGAGTCGTATCTGGTGCTGGACATTGTGCAGACATCAGCAAACATTCCCATTTCTAATCTTCTGATGGAGGGAAAGTCATTGATGAAGCAGCTGAAGATAGTTGGGTTGGGGACACTACCCTGAGGAACTCCCGCAGTGATGTCCTGGAGCTGAGATAATTGACTTCCAATCACCACAACCATCTTCCTTTGTGCCAGGTGTGATTCCAACCAGCAGAGAGTTTTCCCCCGATTAAGGCAGTCACCCAGACTCAAAACGTTGATTCTATTCTCTCTCCACAAATGCTGTCAGACCTGCTGAGACTTTCCAGCACTTTCTGTTTACGTCTCAATTCCAACAATACTCTGGCTGAAAATAGCTGCAAATGGGACAGCCGTATACTTTGCATTCAGAACCTGCTGCATTATGATCCTTTATTTTCATAAATACGCAAATTTCCCATTCCATAAAACGCTTGGCAGCAAAATGAAAATTTGACTTGGCTAAATGCGAAGTTGCTACCAGAGTATTTCCACTGCCAGCTTCACAAATATAGCACAATTAAGAGGAAGCGCAAATTCCACTGTGACCTTTTTATACTTAAGTAATAAGATTGAATGCTGATAATGAACTCACTTGCATTGAGCGGGGAATTAAATGAAGCAGGTTCACTGAAGGATTTAAGCTGCAGTTTTGTCCTTTAATTGGTCTGCCTATCCTGAGCTCCCTGCTACACTGCAGCCAGCTATCCATTATTGCTTAATCATTAAAGGCAAATTTCTGTATGGTTATTTGCTTGAATGTTATTTGGATATGCAAGTTCCATAATGCTATTGCATGTCAATAAAGTTCTGCCCAGTCAGAATAATAATAATATAAATAGCACATAAATTCCATTATTTCCCCTTTCCGAATATTCAAAAATGGGATGTATTTAATTAAAGAAATAATGGCCCACATTTATAACCTTTCATGGTTTCAGGACATCACAGCCAATAAAGCACTTTTGAATTGTGGGGTGCAAGGGCAGGTCTGTGGGTTTTGAGGATATTAAATCTTTATTTTTTTATTATTAGTGTCACAAGTACATTAACACTGCAATGAAGTTACTGTGAAAATCCCCTATTCGCCACATTCCGGTGCCTGTTCGGGTACACTGAGGGAGAATTTAGCCAATCAACCTAACCAGCACGTCTTTCAGACTGTGAAAGGAAACTGGAGCACCGGGAGGAAACCCACGCAGACGCGGGGAGAATGTGCAAACTCCACACAGACAGTGGCCCAAGCTGGGAATTGAACCTGGGTCCCTGGTGCTGTGAGGCCGCAGTGCTAACCACCTTGCCATCGTGCTCCCAGTGACACACTTCTTCACACTGCAAGGTGAAGATGTGGCATCGATAAAAGATGGTGCTCGAATTTTCAGCTGCGAGAATTTTTTTTAACCAGAACTAATTATCATGAGAATTTTGGAGATATCCGGAGCAAATAAGGAGAGGCAAAGAAATAAAAAAGAGTGAGGTGATGGGAGTGAATTGTTATTGATTGCAAATTGTGTGGATACATCATAAACTGCTGTATCCACACAAGAGAAGTACATGTGGAGAAAAATATGAAAATGCTTGAACAATTTCTAAGCTTTTACAGATATGCACTGACAATATAGAAAATTGAGACAGAGGTGTAAAGCTGACCAGGACACAGGAACATTGCTTTTGTCTGTCCCTGGCACCCAGAAGCAGTGTTGAATCAGGAGAATGTAAGAAACAGAAAGAGTTTGTGCTTGCCCTCTTTAAGAGGAACACTCTTGATTTTCAAAATAATGAAACCTGGGAACTGTGTGTTGTGATGTGATGACAAGTACCTTTAAGGAGCTGTATACGAAACTACCGTCATCACTTGCACATTGACAGGAGATGCGATGTATTAGTCCCATGACTTGTAGTCAGTCCCATGACTTGTAGTCCGCAAGAAGCAGAAGTAGAAATAAGATGTACTGCATTTAGTTCTCTGTTAACTTTATCTGTATCCCGTCTCAATTTCAAATAAAGAACCAAGATATTGTTTCATTTGTGTGTGATTTGGGTGAGAGGGTAGCAGCATGATTTTGAAGATTCGACTGCAAAAAAATGACCGGGCAGCACTGCTGCCTCACAGCGCCAGGGACCTGGGTTCGAATCCGACCGCGGGTGACTGTGTGGAGTTTGTACGTTCTCTCCGTGTCTGCGTGGGTTTCCTCTGGGTGCTCCGGTTTCCTCCCACAGTCCAAAGATGTGCAAGTTAGCTGGATTGGCCATGCTAAATTGCCTCTTTGTGTCCCATGATGTGTAGGCTGGGGGGATTAGCGGGGTGAATACTTGGGATGAGGGGGATGAGGTCTGGGTGGGATGTTCTTTCGGAGATCAGTGCAAACATGATGAGCCAAATGGCCTCCTTCTGCACTGCAGGGATTCAATGATATACAAGCCTTCAAACACAACAGAAGAAATTAATTGCTATGAAAATGAAACAACTATCAAGACTCACCTTGTATAAGGATTCTAAAGCTTTGCCAGGATTCTACACACAACACCTACCTTCTGGGATTTCACCTCACTCCAACCAGCAGCCATTGGCTCCCAGTAGGACTGTTGAAATTTGTGAGATCTTAGATAGTAAAAGTATTTCTGCTGCAGAGTTTAAGCAGGAATAGAATTTAAATAGGAGTGTCTGGAGGGCTTCATTTTAAGTGAAAGTTTGCAGACAGGAGAATTCATTCTATTGAAGTGAAATCCTGCAGATTGGGCTGGGATGTATCTACCTGGTAACAGTTCCTAACAGCCAGAAGCAACCTGTAAAACATCTTCTTCACTGGTGTCTTTCTTTTTTAATTCTGCAGCCATTTTCCAGCTCACATCAATGCTTTCCGAGCAGGGCTGGCGGCATGATGGTTAGCACTGCTGCCTCACAGTGCCAGGAATTCGGGTTCGATTCCCAGCCTCGGGTCACTGTCTGTGTGGAGTCTGCACATTCTCCCCGTGTCTGCGTGGGTTTCCTCCGGGTGCTCCGGTTTTCTCCCACAGTCTGAAAGACGTGCTGGTTAGATGCATTGACCCGAACAGGTGCCGGAGTGTGGCGACTGGGGGAATTTCACAGTATCTTCATTGCAGCGTTAATGTAAACCTTACTTGTGACTATTAAATAAACGTTACTTTATTTGTAATGCTAGATCTAAAAGGTGATTTTTTATTTAAGTTGAAAGTTAAGGGGAATGGTTACTTCATGGGGAATGATGCACATGTTTCAGCCCAAATTCAATGAGCCATGAGTATTTTCAGGAAATCTTGCATTATATCTATTGGGAAAAACACATGGGTTAATGTCCTTTCTTGAAATCTTAGACAGCAGAATAATATCAAGAAAATCTAGCACAGAGGCAGGTTGAAGCAAGAGGGTAGAGCTTTAACAGTATTTAATTTAATGGAGTCATCTTCATATATTGATAGGTTTAAAGAATGAATGCAGAGGATGCTCAAAGGCTTTGTTTCACATTAGTCATTGCAGAATTGCAGCAGATAAATTCGGTAGTACTTTGTCAAAAGGAGTCTATGAATTGGATTGGATGATTTTGATAAGCACAGGCCTTTCACTTCAAGAGTCTTTGGTTGAATCCTGTCTTGGTTCATGGAATTAAAGTCTCTACACTCTCCTTCCCTTTGTTACCTGTAAATGTCTACATGAAAAATGTTTGCATAATCACAATAAGAGTTTTGACAACACCAGATTAATCACAAACCAGGGATGCCCTGCCCACTGTTGAGTTTGGTGGCGGGAGAGGGGATTGGTGCATTTAATTGGGTAGGAGGGTGGCAGCTGGCACTTTCCTGCTTGTGCCCCAATTATGTCCATGGCAGGAAGGCTGGTGGACAGCCTTTCCGCACCATTGCCAATCTGACACCACTGGTATTCACCCAGTAGCGAGGAGAGGGACTCCCCAGGTGGAATGCTTGAAAATCACTGTTGGGATTGCTTGTGGGTCCCTTGTTCAAAGACACTCAATACTTGATCAAGGGATGTAACTTCGGAAAGAGAGTACCTGCTGAGAGCCACATTCTGAGGTTTGCTGTCTACCCACCTATGAACCCTCTCCCACCATTACTCACCTGTGTCTGGTCTCTGGTATGTGTAGTGCCAGCAGTTGCCAATGTGTCCCCAGTGGTGCTGCCAAGCAATGAAGGGTTGCTGGCCTCAGCAGGGCTGGGTGTTCTGTTGTTGTTTCCGATGCCTAGGTCGATTATCCATCTACCTTCATTCATTTTAGTCTTCTTGTGGTTTGATACAACTGAGTGGTTTGCCTGGCCCTTGATCTAAAGTCACATGTGGGCCAGTCCAGTTAAAAGCAGCAGATTTCCTTTCCTCCCTAAAGGACATTAGTGAACCAGATGGGTTTTGAGTTTAACTTTTAATTCCAGAACTATTCATGGGGTTTAAATTTGCCAACTGCCGTGGCGGCATTTATTCTTGTCACTAGAACATATCCCTGGACCTTCTGGATTACAAGTCTAGTAGCATTACTAAATTAACATTATCTCCGCCCAGTTAAATTTCAGCAACCCTTTCTCCAAAATAGATGGTGAGAGATACAAGTTGATTTATAACCTAGGTGTGTCTATGAGCCTTTGCATACAGCTTAGATCTATTGACACAGTATTTAGAGCTTAAGAACATAAGAACTAGGAGCAGGAGTAGGCTATTTGGTCCATCTCAGCTCCACTTACCCGCCCACTCAGCATAACCGCTTAATTCCTTTCCTGTTCAAAAATTTATCTATCCTTGCCTTAAAAACATTCAATGAGGTAGCCTCAACTGCCTCACTGGGCAGGGAATTCCACAGATTCACAAACCTTTGTGTGAAGGAGTTCCTCCTCAACTCAGTCCTAAATCTGCTTCCCCTTATTTTGAGGCTATGCCCCCTAGTTCTAATTTCACCCACCAGTGGAAACAACCTCCCTGTTTCTATCTGATCTATTCCTTCATAATCTTATATGTTTCTATAAGATCTCCCTTCATTCTTCTGAATTCCAATGAGTATAGTCCCAGTCTACTCAGTCTCTCCACATAAGCCAACTCTCTCAACTCCAGAATCAACCTAGTGAATCTCCTCTGCACCCTCTCCAGTGCCAGTATATCTTCTGAGGTAGCCCAGCAAACCACTCAGTTCAAGGGTAATTAGGGATGAACAGCAAATGCTGTCCTTGCCAGCGAAGCCCCCAACCATGAAAGAATACAAATAAGGAAAAAAAAACCTGGAGATGGAGATAGCTTCTTGCCTGTATCCTTTTTACTGTTTATCTGTATATAGTCTCAAGTAGTTAACAAAGACTTGTTGTGAACCTACTGAAGACTACACAGACTTGGTTAACAGACACATTCTGTAACCAACACCTTCCCAAAATTACCACAGCAACTACATTTGATAAAAGGTATTTCATTGACTGGATTGTCTGGCTTTGGGACCTCTGAATTTGTGAAAGGTGCAATGAGACTCATGGTTCTTTTACCTTTTCCATTTGCTGAAGATTTATGTACAATCTAATTAGTTTTCCACTTGAAGGATATCAAATGGATATACCGCGTACCAAGCTTAATGAGTTCAGGGTTACATTTGTTTTAAATCATTCACGTTAAAAAAGGATTAACTTAAAAGTTTATTAGTCACAAGTAGGCTTACATTCACACTGCAATGAAGTTACTGTGAAAATCCCTTAGTCGTCACACTCTGGCACCTGTTCGGGTACACTGGGGGAGAATTTATCAAGGCCAATTCACCTAACCTGCACATCTTTGGACTGTGGGAGGAAACTGGAGCACCTGGAGAAAACCCACACAGGCACGGGGAGAATGTGCAAACTCCACACAGACAGTGACCCAAGCCAGGAATCGAACCCAGGTCCCTGGCGCTATGAGGCAGCAGTGCTAACAAATGTGCCACTGTGCCGATTCACCATAATTTCAGATGTTTGGTGATTGCATGTCTATTGTAGGTCAGAGGCTGCACAAAATTCCATTCACATTAATGTTATTGGGAGGGACCTCCCGGCCGTGCTCACCCTAAGACTGGAAAAAAGTGGCCAGGGTCAACGGACCTTTGCATGGTCTGTCCCGCCCGCTACAATTCCCGTGGCGGGTGAGATGGGAAAATTCTGCCCACTGGCTTATTCCACAAAGGATGGCAGGATTGACAACTTAGACTAACCTTAAATATTGCCTTCTGTATGGAGGTATTCAAAACTATAAGGGTGCAATCTTACTGACCGTTTACGCAACGCTCCCGCTGCTGCGAGCTCAGAGAATTTGGCGACCAGCCAAATTTCCATTCATTGCAGCAGGATGAGAAAATCTCACCGGTGTGAATGGCCATAAGATTCCATCCCAAGAGTTTAACAGAGTAAATAAGGAGAAATACTTTACCCAAAGATTTACCAGAATGTTGCCTGGTATGGAGGACATTAGCTATGAGGAGAGGTTGGAGAAACTTGGTTTGTTCTCATTGGAACGATGGAGGTTGAGGGGCAACCTGATAGAAGTCGACAAGATTATGAGGGGCATGGACAGAGTGGATAGTCAGAAGCTTTTTCCCAGGGTGGAAGAGTCAATTACTAGGGGGAATAGATTGAAGATTCAAGGGGCAAGGTTTAAAGGAGATGTACAAGGCTAGTTTTTCACACAGAGGGTGGTGGGTGCCTGGAACTCGCTGCCAGGAGAGGTAGTGGAAGCAGATACGATAGTGACATTTAAGGGGCGTCTTGATAAATACATGAATAGGATGGGAATAGAAGGATACGGTCCCTGGAAGGGTAGGGGGTTTCAGTTCAATCGGGCACCATGGTCGGTGCAGGCTTGGAGGGCCAAAGGGCCTGTTCCTGTGCTGTAATTTTCTTTGTCCTTTGTTCTTTGAGAATACAGAATTAAGCAACACTGGCAAAAGAGGAGAATATCTTGTGCTCAGTGACTTATGATATGTAATGCGTTGCCTGAAATATTCAATAAATACTTGCAGAAAGAAACTGTGTAAACTTTTAAGGGAAAAAAATGTCAGTGCTATGGGAAAGGAGAGAGCCATAGGACAAAATGGATAATTCTCAGAAAGGTCACAGGCACAATGGGCCTAATGGACTCTATGGACAAGGCCTGATAGAAGGCTGCAGTTACTCTGAAAACTTCACCCACTACCACTGTTCACCAGGTGCAAAGTTAAAATTAAATGCTTCCATTACTTTTAAGGTGTACAAGTTTGTCAGGCTTTCAAAAAGAATAAAGAGGCTGTTTTGCTGATGATGCTGAAAGCCTGCAATCAGAACCGCACAGTTCAAGGGATTCTATTCAGACTGGGATAACATTTGTGAGAAATCCTCTTCGCAAACGAAAACTGCAAAGGCAGAAGAATATAGCTGCTCGCACACTGTTCAGAAATTGTAGGCAAGAGGCGACAGCATTGATAGGGTTGTGGCATTCACGACAGAATTACACAGAGGTGCCAATCACACCTCCTGCTGGCTAAGCTACTTCATGATTATAAGCAACTGGCTGCATCCTTCAGACAAAAAAAGTAAGAACAAACTTTTTTCCACTCATTCTTGGGATGTGAGCAGTGCTGTCAAGGCCAGCATTTATTGTTCATCCCTAGTTGCCCTTGAGAAAGTGGTGGTGAGCTACCTTTGGCTAAATGGCTTGCTGGATCATTTCAGGGGGCAGTTAAGAGTCAACCACATTGCTGTGGGTCTGGAGTTCCATGTAAGCCAGACCAGGTAAGGGTCACAGATTTCCTTACACATTGCATTAGTGAGTCAGATGCATTGCAACACATTCTGATAATTTTTATAGTAACTTTTCCTTTAACAAGTTTTTTAAAAATTCATTCATGGGACATGGGCATCGCTGGCTGGTCAGCATTTATTGCCCATCCCTAGTTACCCTTGGAGAGCAGTTGAAAGTCAACCACATTGCTGTGGCTCTGGAGCTACATGTAGATCAGAACAAGTAAGGATGGCAGATTTCATCCCCTGAAGGACATTAGTGAACCAGATGGGTTTTTCGACAATTGACAATGGTTTCATGGTCATCAGTGGATTCTTAATTCCAGATATTTTTTATTGAATTCAAATTCCACCAGCTGCCATGGTGGGATTCAAACTTGGGTTCCCAGAACATGAGCTAAGTTTCTGGAATAATAGTCTCGCGATAATACCACTAAGCCATCGCCTCAGGATATCCCAAAGTATTTTATAGTCAAGAAAATATTTTGGAAGTGTAGCTACCATTATAGTGTAAGATCAGGGAAATATACGAAGGTCTAGGGTTTAACCATTTAATTATAGCAAGGTCCAAAAATAGCAATGTCATAGCCAGGATCAGGCTATTGAGTTGGATGATCAGCCATGATCATGATGAATGGTGGAACTTGCTCAAGAGGCCAAATGGCCTCCTGCTGCTCCTATTTTCTATGTTTCTATAAATATACAGTGCAGGTTCCCAATTATAGTAGGGTTTAAATGGTTAAATTAGGGAAGATTGCATCAACTTGGTTTGCATTCCCTCGAGTTTAGAAGATTAAGTGATCTTTCAAAGATAAAGGGATTCAATGGGCAGATACAAGGAATCTTTTTCCCAGATGGGACAAGGCTGTTCGCACAAAGTTGGTGGAACTTCCTGCATCTACCCTGTCTAGCCCTGTTAGAATTTTATAAGAGATCCCCCCTCATTCTTCTGAACTCCAGCGAAAACAATCCTAACCAACTCAATCTCTCCTCATACATCAGTCTCGCCATCCCAGGAATCAGTCTGGTAAACCTTCACTGCACTCCCTCTCGAGCAAGAATATCCTTCCTCAGATAAGGAGACCAAAACGGCACACAATGTTCCAGGTGTGGCCTCACCAAAGCTCAGTGTAATTGTATCAATACATCCCTGCTCCTATACTCGAATCCTCTTACTATGAAGGCCAACATACCATTTGTCTTTTTTGCTGCCTACTGCACCTGCATGCTTGACAAGTATTTTTGTTCAATTTTACTAATATATTCAAGGTATCTTAGGCAGAAGATATACTGCACCCAGTGCAGACTCAGACTAACTGCCAAGAGACAACCTGCAATGGTTAGATTTGTCAGTTCTGGTTGCAAGTATTTCTGGAGATTTCCATAATATCCCAGCTCCCAGATTCCCAGCCCCATGTTTCCGCCATTGCTCCATCCAGCATGTCCATCCTCATTGTGTACCATCTACCCATGCCAATTGGAAGGTAAGCAGACTTGTATTACTTGCCTGCTGTGCAGGGTTAGTGACCTCGTGGGACCTCTGATGGCCAACCTGAGGGCAGTGAAGATCACTCCGGGCCTTGGCAGCATCCAGAAGGTGCTCTTCCTGCTGTTGGGGCCATCTCTTGCCTGGAGCAGTCTGGGACTGCAGACAATGAAAGGTCTTGTGTGTGAGTGTGGTTTGAATGTGGTGCCTGGAGCGAGGTCATGGCAGGGTGGGTGAATCACAAGTTGCTTGCTGGCTAAATGGCATGTTTGCTTCTGCTGAATATTAAATGAGCAGATAGGTGGACAATCAGGTGCAAAAACACACTATTGTTGTCGCGGGGAAAAACCCGTGGTGGGGAAAATCCTACCCCTTATCATAAAATCCTACAGTGCAGAAGGAGGCCATTCGGCCCATTGAGTCTGTACCAACCACAATCCCACCCAGGTCCTATCCCCATAACACCATTTACCGTACTGGTTCCCCTGACACTAAGGGGCAATTTAGCATGGCCAATCCACCTCACCCGTACATCTTTCGACTGTGGGAGGAAACCGGAACACCCGGAGGAAACCCATGCAGGCATGGGGAGAATGTGCAAACTCCATACATATCGTGACCTGAGCCAGAAATTGAACCCGGGTCCCTGGCAGTGTGAGGCAGCAGTGCTAACCACTGTGCCACCATTGCAATTTCCTTGCAAATTACCAAGTTTCTGCCATGATTAAATCATACTGGGTGTGACCAGCTTATTGTCAATGAGGGCAAGAAACAATCGAATCCCATGTTCAAACCTATTCATTAAGAAAAGTGGAGTTTAAAACAAGAGGGCATAGGTTTAAGGTGAGAGAGGAGAAATACAAAAGGGTCGAGATGTGCAGTTTTTTCACTTAGAGGGTGGCGAGTGGCTGGAACGAGCTGCCAGAGGCAGTAGGGGAGGTGGGTACAATTTTGTCTTTAAGAAGCATTTAGACATAGGAAAAATGGAGAGAGCAATATAGGCCAAACGCAGGCAACCGGGACTAGTTTAGCGGTAAAAACTTGTCCAAAATGGACAAGTTGGGCTGAAGGGGCTGTTTCCATGTTGTAAATCTCTATATATCTATGACTCAATAACTGGTCAATTTTTTCACACACAAGATAATAATATCATTTCTCTTTCCTACCTTCTTTCATCAAGGCAGCATTGGGTTTGTGTTTAAAAATAGATGCAAGACTTTTCTTGCTGTTAGAAAAAAATGTGATATATTAACATTGTTGTCCTGTTCCATTTACAATATAAGAAAAACAACTTGCATTTCCATAGCGCCTTTCAAGGCATCCCAAAAGCACTTTTCAGCCAATGAAATGCTTTTGGAGTGTAGCTATTACTATAATATATGAAACACAGCAAGTAATAATCAAAGTGCACGTTCCCACAAACAGCAATGTGATAATGACCAGATAATGTGATCTTGTGATGTTGGTTGAGGAATAAACATTTAGCAGAATATTGGGGAGACATCCCCTGCTCGCCTGCAAAGTGTTGCTGAGAGGACAAACAGGGGCTCCAGTCAATATCTCATTCAAAAGACAGCACCTCCAACAGTGTAGCACACCCTCGGGGCGAGCTGTGATTTTTGTTTGCTTTCATGGCCTGCAAAAAGGCTTGAACCCAGAATGTCCTGACTCAGAACTGAGACAGAGCAGGCACCCAGAGGAAGCAACTTAACTCCATTTCATTTCAGGGTAATTTTGGATCATATTGGCTGAAGATCCGTGAAATAGACATTGATTCTATGCAAGAGTACGAAATGGGCAATAATGAATCTGTAGCCTCCTGTGTCTTTCCCAGCTTTAACATTTCAAATTCTACACAGTAAAGAAATATCAGTTTTTCCAATATCCCCATGGTGTACTGTATGGTGGCTGTGTGAATAGTTGTGTATGCAGGTGAGTGTGTGTGTGTATGTGTGTGTTTAATTTAGTTCAACTGAAGACTGCCAGACTTCAAGGCTTAATTCACCAAAGGGTTAGGTGCAAAGCAGGCATTATGAGGTGGAGATGAGCAAAGGCAGGATGGGATCAGCAATCGGCAGGATAGAAATTTGCATGAGGAGATACATAATAATTGAATTTTTAAAAATAAATGAAAGGAAGGTTTAAAACGGGCAAAGGTTATAGAGTCATAGAGGTTTATAGCATGGAAACAGGCCTTTTGGCCCAACTTGTCCATGCCGCCCCTTTTTTTAAATCACTAAGCTAGTCCCAATTGCCTCTGTTTGGCCAATATCCCTCCATACCCATCTTACCGATGTAACTGTCTAAATGCTTTTTAAAAGACAAAATTGTACCCACCTCTACTACTACCTCTGGTAGCTTGTTCCAGACACTCACCACCCTCTGTGTCGAAGAATTGCCCCTCTGGACCCTTTTGTAACTCTCCCTTTTCACCATAAACCTATGCCCTCTAGTTTTAGACTCCCCTACCTTGTCTGTGCCCCTCATTATTTTATAGACCTCCATAAGGTCACCCCTCAGATTCCTACGCTCCAGAGAAAATAGTCCCAGTCTATTCAGCCTCTCCTTATAACTCAATCCATCAAGTCCCGGTAGCATCCTAGTAAATCTTTTCTGCACTCTTTCTAGTTTAGTAATATCCTTGATGGTTTGAGTTATAAGGAGAGGCTGGATAGACTAGAACTTCTTTCTCTGGAGCGTAGGAGGCTTAGGGGTGATCTTAAAGAGGTCTATAAAATAATGAGGGGCATAATAGTAGTTTAATAATATCCTTTCTGTAATGGGGTGACCAGAATTGTACACAATATTCCAAGTGTGGCCTTACCAATGTCTTGTACAACTTCAACAAGACATCCCAACTCCTGTATTCAATGTTCTGACCAATGAAACAAAGCATGCCAAATGCCTTCTTCACCACTCTGTCCACCTGTGACTTCACTTTCAAGGAGCTATAAACCTGTACCCCTTGATCTTTTTGTTCTATAACTCTCCCCAACACTCTACCATAAACTGAGTAAGTCCTGCCCTGATTCGATCTTGTTTTCTGAAATACAAACTATTTATCTGGGAGTGACTAGAGGCTTTTCCCTTCATGGATGTGTTCTCAGCACAGCGCACTCTTTAAGACATTATATGGCCGGTCCACCTATAAATGAATAAAACAATGTTATGAAGGATATTGTTTCATTTTATTTGGTTTGATTTATTATTGTCACATGTATTAGTATACAGCAAAAAGTATTGTTTCTTGCGCGCTATACAGACAAAGCATACCGTTCATAGAGAAGGAAATGAGAGAGTGGAGAATGTTGCAGTCCTGCCCTGATTCGATCTTGTTTTCTGAAATACAAAGTCACAGCTAGGGTGTAGAGAAATGCAAGATAAGTCCATTCAAAAGTCTGACAGCAGCAGGGAAGAAGCTGTTCTTGAGTCGGTTGGTACGTGACCTCAGACTTCTGTAGCTTTTTCCCGATGGAAGAAGGTGGAAGAGAATATGCCCGGGGTGCATGGGGTCCTTGATTATGCTGGCTGCTTTGCTGAGGCAGCGGGAAGTGTAGACAGAGTCAATGGATGGGAGGCTGGTTTGTGTGATGGATTGGGCTACATTCACGACCTTTTGTAGTTTCTTATGGTCTTGGTCAGAGCAGGACCCATACCAAGCTGTGATACAACCAGAAAGAATGCTTTCTATGGTGCATCTGTAAAACTTGGTGAGAGTCGTAGTTGACATGCCAAATTTCCTTAGTCTTCTGAGAAAGTAGAGGTGTTGGTGGGCTTTCTTAACTATAATGTCGGCATGGGGGGACCAAGACAGGTTGTTAGTGATCTGGACACCTAAAAACTTGAAGCTCTCGACCCTTTCTACTTCGTCCCCATTGATGTAGACAGGGGTATGTTCTCCTTTACGCTTCCTGAAGTTATTCTTCCTTAAAGTGGTACACAACATGAAAGATATTTATATTCTGGGAAAGGCAACTTCCAAAGTAAGTTAAGAAAAATTGGCTTAAAGATGAAAGAGAAAGATCATATTTAAGGAAAGATTGAAAACTGGGTTATGTGAACTAGTAAGGAGCTTAACAACACCAGGTTAAAGTCCAACAGGTTTATTTGGTAGCAAAAGCCACACAAGCTTTCGGAGCTCCAAGCCCCTTCTTCTCACCTGAAGAAGGGGCTTGGAGCTCCGAAAGCTTGTGTGGCTTTTGCTACCAAATAAACCTGTTGGACTTTAACCTGGTGTTGTTAAACTCCTTACTGTGTTTACCCCAGTCCAACGCCGGCATCTCCACATTATGTGGACCAGCCATGTAATGTCTTAAAGAAGTTAAAAGCCTCTGGTCACCCCCAGAGAAATGTGTGTTTGTTCCAGAAAGCAAGACTTTGTCATAAGCCTTGGAATTCATTGCCGATCGAGAATGATCAAGAAGCCCTCATCTATAGCAACAGTGGGTGTTTTGCAGTAACGATACTGGAATTTTTATAACTTAAGAGTATATGGGGACTGTTGCCTGGGAAAGGGTGTTTATCTGTGAATCTAATTAAGTAGAAATCTTTTGGGAAATGTTGTTAGACTGAGTTTAACTGTGTAACCATAAACTTGTGTGGTCAAGTTTTCTTTTCTTTTGCTAATAAATTATTTAATTTCATATTCAAAAACTCCAAAAGTGGTTTTGGATTTATTACTCCTGATTTCAGTACACATATCTTCTCGTAATGAAATTGTAAATTGCAAATTGTTGTGATAGCTTGGTAAAGTTTCCCTTTGGGATTTAGTCAGCCTGGTAATTATCACCTGCCATTTCATACAGCAAAAAAATAGAGGCCGGATTGCCTCTGGTTTAACAATGTAACAAACATACTGCTGGCCTTTATTTTTAACTTGGCAGTACAATAATATCTGTGCTGTCTTAGCTGCTTTCCATCGGTGGATGATGACTACATACCCAAAGATGCCATTGGTGGTGAACTGCCCACTCAGTCACAACCTCCTGGGCATCCATACATGAACACTTGCAACTAAGATATGAAGATGGCTGAAATTGGCACTGATGACTGGGAGACAGTCACTGATGAGTGACCTCTGGAAGCTGATTGTTTTGATGGGTATTGGAAGAGGGGAGCAGAAATGAGTCGAGAAGAGGGCGCAGAGCAAACAGAGACCAATGAATGGCGCATCTTCTCAGCCCACTGTCATCAAAAGCAGCAAATACAGCAGAGAGTGGCACGCTAGAGCTGTGAGAAACATCAGGCGATGCTTAACAAAGCTGACCCACCATGGTGCAAATCATCATCTTACGAGTGGGAAGGGGGCCATACAACCCATTTAAAATTAGACGTAATGCCTCCACTAACACTGAACAAAATAGCCATTTTAAGTTAATGCAGTGAAGTTCTGCAAAGAATCAATGTTCAGGTCACAGTTGAAACACCATGGCCATTTCTGGTCATTGCTCAGTAATTGCAAAGTCAGTAAATGCAGCCTAATCTGGAATCAGTATTCTCTGACACCAAAGGAAGGGTGACACTTTCACCTGAAGTCAGTGAGTTGGCACGGTGGCACAGTGGTTAGCACTGCTGCCTCAGGGTGCCAGGGACTCGGGTTTGCTTCCAGGCTTGGGTGATTGTCTGTGTTGTGACCAAACGGGCCACCTAAGATGGCGATTTGCAAAGCACGCTGGGATAATTGTCCAAGTACAGAAACACACAGGCTGAAGCTTAAATGAAAGGGATAAACAGGCTACAGCTCTATAGAATCCACAGGAAATTGGCCATCCCAAAGACTCTGGTCAAACAGAGTTGTTTCCCAGACACAGGAGCACTTTAATCTCTTCTTTGGAATGCCAAGATGGCGCCGGAGCAAGGCAACGTCTTGCAAGCTGTGTCCAGCATAGCTTCTAATTCTATCTTTTACTCTCGTTCACTCTCTCGTTTCTTTCTCTATGAACGGTATGTTTTTGTTTGTATAGCACGCAAGAAGCGATACTTTTCACTGTATGTTAATACATGTGACAATAATAAATCAAACCAAACCAAACCAAACAAAATTGGCTTGATGACAGAAGATAGAGGGTGGTTGTAGAGGGTGCTTTTTCAAACTGGAGGCCTGTGACCAGTGATGTGCCTCAGTGACCAGTGCTGGATCCACTGTTATTTGTTATTTATATTAATGATTTGGATGGAAATTTATGGGGCATGGTTGGTAAGTTTGCAGATGACACCAAATTGGTGGCACAGTGGACAGTGTAGAAGGTTATCTAGGATTGCAACGGGATCTTGATCAATTGGGCCAGTGGATCAATGTATGGCAGATGGAGTTTAATTTAGATAAATGTGATGTGATGCATTTTGGTCGATCGAATCGGGGCAGAACCTACTCAGTTAATGATAGGGCGTAGGGGAGAGTTACAGAGCAAAGAAATTTATGGATTCATAGCTCCTTCAAAATTGAGTCACAGGTGGACTGGGTGATGAAGAAGGCATTCGACATGCTTGGTTTCATAGGTCAGAACATTGAATAAAGCAGTTGGGACGTCTTGTTGAAGTTAGACAAGACATTAGTATGGCCACACATTGGAATACTGTGTACAGTTCTGGTCACCCTATTATAGAAAGAATATTATTAAATTAGAAAGAGTGCAGAAAAGATTTACAAGGATGCTACCGGGACTTGATGGATTGAGTTATAAGGAGGGGCTGGATAGACTGGACTTTTTCTCTGGAACGTAGGAGGCTTAGGGGTGACCTAATAGAGGTCTATAAAATAATGAGGGGCATAGATCAGCTAGATAGTCAATATTTTTTCCCAAAGGTAAGGGAGTTAAAACTAGAGGACATAGGTTTAAGGTGAGAGGGGAGAGATACAAAAGGGTCCAGAAAGGCAATTTTTTCACTCAGAGGATGATGAGTGTCTGGAACGAGCTGCCAGAGGCAGTAGTAGAGGCGGGTACAATTTTGTCTTTTAAAAAACATTTAGGCAGTTACATGGGTAAGATGGGTTTATCACGGCATTGGGATAACCAGCATTAAGACAGCCAGGCTCCATACAGTCTCGGGAGGGCATAGTCTTCTGTAAAACATGGTCATCTAGCAGAGTGGGGGGAACGATGAACACATCATTGTAAATCAGTTGGGCAAATACAACGCTTTAATAATCGGGTAAACTGAACTGTCCAGAGAAATGGATTAGCAGGGATGTACTGAACAAAGTAGTTTGCATAAAGAGATTAGAAGAACTAACTTGTATTCAACTCGAGGAATTAATATCCTAATGTAAACCTTTGTGAATCTGTGCGAATCTACGATAGAATCATAGAATCCTACAGTGCAGAAAGAGGCCATTCGGCCCATCGAGTCTGCACCAACCACAATCCCACCCAGGCCCTATCCACATATCCCTACATATTTACCCACTAACCCCTCTAACCTATGCATCCCAGGACACTAAGGGCAATTTAGAATGGCCAATCAACCTAGCCCGCACATCTTTGGACTGTGGGAGGAAACCGGAGCACCCAGAGGAAACCCACGCAGACACAGGGAGAATGTGCAAACTCCACACAGACAGCGACCCGAGCCAGGATTCGAACCCAGGTCCCTGGAGCTGTAAAGCCAGTAAGAAGTTTAACAACACCAGGTTAAAGTCCAACAGGTTTATTTGGTAGCAAAAGCCACACAAGCTTTCGAGGCTCTGAGCCCCTTCTTCAGGTGAGTGGGAATTCTGTTCACAAACAGAACTTATAAGACACAGACTCAATTTACATGAATAATGGTTGGAATGCGAATACTTACAACTAATCCAGTCTTTAAGAAACAAAACAATGGGAGTGGAGAGAGCATCAAGACAGGCTAAAAAGATGTGTATTGTCTCCAGACAAGACAGCCAGTGAAACTCTGCAGGTCCACGCAACTGTGGGAGTTACAAATAGTGTGACATAAATTCTGATTCTAGGATCGCATGATAAAGACTCAGGAGGAAAAAAGCAGAAATATTTATGTGAAATAGTGTGACATAAACCCAATATCCCGGTTGAGGCCGTCCTTGTGTGTGCGGAACCTGGCTATCAGTTTCTGCTCCGCTGTAAAGCAGCAGTGCTAATCATTGTGCTACCATGCCACCCAAACGATGAGCAGAGAGAACTAGCAGGCAACCTATGATTTCAGGCCCAAGTTCAGCTCTCCCTCAAGCACGTGGAATAAAAACTTCTCTTGAAGTTCGACATGGTCTCCAAGGCTCGACTTATTTTATTTCCCTCCTACATTATTGTAGAGTTTCAAAAACCTTTTTTCCCTCTATCACTCTACTGTTGTACCACGACTTTGATTAGTGTATCAAATGTTTAAATCAAGTTTCTCATTAAACAATTGCAGTAGTTTTAGGATTCATTCATTACTTAGAGGGGAAAGAAACTTACTTTGAACTAGACTTCTCTTTTTTTATGATGGTAATCCCACTTGACAGATTGTTGTGTAGATTTCAAAGTAGCTTTCCGCCTCAGTAACCCCCAAGAGTACTTCAAATGAAAAGACAGCACTGATGAAAACAGTGTTACTGTTGACATTAATCACTTTGATGCCCATCTGGAACTTGACATTGGCATTGAGACATAAAGGCTTTAAAGATATCTTTCATACAATTTATATGCCGTTCAACCTCTAACATTGTGTGTGACTGGATATAAAGTACGACCCATTAGCACAGTGCACTTAAGAAAACAAAGTGGAAATGTCTTATGGAGTCGGTTTAATATTATTCATCTCATATGCCTTCCAGCCATGAGCCTGAAGCCAAAGTTTGCATTCATCATTGGGTGAAGTGACCAGAAAACTGAAATATTATGTTTGCACAAAATTATTTAGCTACCATTACCTCACAGCAAGGCAGGGAGCAAAGCGTCTCATGAACTGAGTAAGACTGTCGAGTGAACAATATCAGATATCTTTCAACAATTGGATTCACAGTCTTATGGAATAAACATTACAGGAGGGAAATTAAAGAGAACCTCATCTTAAAACATATTTTATTTTCATCAACTATTTCAGAATGGTGGCAGGATTTCTGCACAAAATTAACAAAGTTCTTAAAAATTCTTTTGTGGGATGTGTCTCTGGCAAAGCCTGTCTGCATTTGTTGATACACAGAAAACAGGGCATATAAAGACACAAACTCAATTTACAGAATAATGAATAATGATTGCCAGGTTCCGCACACATGAGGACGGCCTCAACCGGGATCTTGGGTTCATGTCACACTATCTGTAACTCCCACAACTTGCCTGGACTTGCAAAGTCTCACTGGCTGTCCTGTCTGGAGACAATACGCATCTCTTTAACCTGTGCTAATGCTCCCTCCACTCACATTGTCTGTACCTTTAAGACTTGATTAGCTGTAAAGACTCACATTCGAATCATTATTCATTATTCTGTAAATTGAGTTTGTGTCTTTATATGCCCTGTTTGCTGTGTATGAGCAGATCTCCCACTCACCTGACGAAGGAGCAGCGCTCCGAAAGCTTGTGGCGTTTGCTACCAAATAAACCTGTTGGACTTTAAACTGGTGTTGTTAGACTCCTTACTGTGTTTATCCCAGTCCAACACCAGCATCTCCACATCATGCATTTGTTGCCCATCTCATTTCAGGGGAAAGTTAACAATCAGCCACTTTGCTCTGGGTCTGGAGTCTCATGTCGGCCAGGCTAAGTATGGATGGCAGATTTCATTCCCTAAAGGGCACGAGTGAACCAGACCTGTCTTTATGACAATCGATGATAGTTTCAGTCACTATTACTGAGATTAATTATCAAGTCATAGAATCCCTACAGTGCAGAAAGAAGCCATTCGGCCCATCTACACTGACTTTCTGGCAGAGCATCCCACCCAACTCCATAGCACCATGTATTTGCCCTGCTAATCCCCCTAACCTACTCATCTTGGGGCACAAAGGGACAATTCAGCATGGCCAAACCATCCAATCTGCAAATCTTTGGACTGTGGGAGGGAAACCAGAGCACCCGGAGGAAACCCACAAAGACAAGGGGAGAACGTGCAAACTCCACACAGACAATGACCAAAGGCTGGAATTGAACCTGGACCCCTGGTGCTGTGAGGCAGCAATGCTAACCACCATGCCTCCCATGTCATTAGTTTCATATATTCCACATTTAATAATTGAATTTAAATTCCATCAGCTGCCATGGTGGGATTTGAGTCCATGTTCCCAGAGCGTTAGCCTGACAAAGTCCCTCAGTTTGACAAAGTCCCTCATGGTAGGCTAGTGAAAAAGGTTGGATCCCATGGGATAAAGGGGGAGGTGGCTAGATGGGTGGAGAACTGGCTTGGTCATAGAAGACAGAGGGTGGTAGTGGAAGGGTCTTTTTCCGGCTGGAGGCCTGTGACTAGTGGTGTACCGCAGGGCTCTGTATTGGGACCTCTGCTGTTTGTGATTTATATAAATGATCTGGAAGAAGGAGTAACTGGGGTGATCAGTAAGTTTGCGGACGACACAAAACTGGCAGGACTTGCAGATAGTGAGGAACATTGTCAGAGGCTACAGAAGGATATAGATAGGCTGGAAATTTGGGCAAGGAAATGGCAGATGGAGTTCAATCCTGATAAATGCGAAGTGATGCATTTTGGTGGGAATAATGTAGGGAGGAGCTACACGATAAATGGAAGAACCATAAAGGGTGTAGAGACGCAGAGGGACCTGGGTGTGCAAGTCCACAGATCTTTGAAGGTGACGTCACAGGTGGAGAAGGTGGTGAAGAAGGCATATGGCATGCTTGCCTTTATAGGACGGGGCATAGAGTATAAAAGTTGGGGTCTGATGTTGCAGATGTATAGAACGTTGGTTCGGCCACATTTGGAATACTGCGTCCAGTTCTGGTCGCCACACTACCAGAAGGACGTGGAGGCTTTGGAGAGAGTACAGAGGAGGTTTACCAGGATGTTGCCTGGTATGGAGGGGCTTGGTTATGAGGAGAGATTGGGGAAACTGGGGTTGTTCTCCTTGGAAAGACGGAGGATGAGGGGAGACTTAATAGAGGTGTATAAAATTATGAAAGGCATAGATAGGGTGAACGGTGGGAAGCTTTTCCCCGGGTCGGTGGTGACGTTCACGAGGGGTCATAGGTTCAAGGTGAAGGGGGGGAGGTTTAACACAAATATCAGAAGGACATATTTCACACAGAGGGTCGTGGGGGCCTGGAATGTGTTGCCGGGCAAGGTGGTGGAGGCGGACACACTGGGAACGTTTAAGACTTATCTAGACAGCTATATGAACGGAGTGGGAATGGAGGGATACAAAAGAGTGGTCTAGTTTGGACCAGGGAGCGGCGCGGGCTAATTGTTCCTTGTTTCTCGTTTCAAGGCTTTATTCTATGATCATCTTGCTGGTGCCAGTACAGAGCGAGACTGCGGATAGTTGGGAACCTGTCTCGGGGGCAGGGAATTCATATGGTGTTCGTGGAAGTGGAAATGACTAGGGTTGGGAAGCATTTTCCGATCAGGGCCATTGTGATCTCCTGGACTCGTTTCGATCGCCTCAGGGGGTCGGAGAGGAATTTCCCAGATTTTTTTTTTCCCCATATTGGCCCTGGGGTTTTTCACTCTGGGTTTTCGCCTCTCCCTGGAGATCACATGGTCTGGAATGGGGGGGGTGGGGGTGAGTTAATAGGTTGTAATGAACAAAGCATCGTAGCTGTGAGGGACAGCTCGGTGGATAGGATATTGGTATGTAGATAGGCTGGAAAATTGGGCGGGGATCCTGGATTCAGGATTCAATCCTGGACCGGGGAGCGGCGCGGGCTTGGAGGGCCGAAGGGCCTGTTCCTGTGCTGTATTGTTCTTTGTTCTTTGTTCTTTGTACTACTCCAGTGATAGTGCCATTACGCCATCTCCTAACATACAATTATATTGCACCTGTCATGTAGCAAAATGTCGCAAGGTGCTTCCCAAGAGTGTTATCAATCATAATTTGACACTGAGCCACTTGGAAAGACATTGGGACAAGTGGCTAGAAGCTCGATCAAAGAGATTGGTTTTCAGGAGGGTCTAATTGGAGACGTTTGAGAGGTGGCCAGAGAGAGATCCTTAGGCAGGGAATTCTAAAGTATACGACCAGCTGAGGGACGAGTAAACAATGATGCAGCAATAATGCAGAGATGCTCAGGATGGGCGGCACTATGGCACAGTGGTTAGCACTGCTGCCTCACAGCGCCAGGGACCCGGGTTCAATTCCCGGCTTGGCTCACTGTGTGGAGTCTGCACGTTCTCCCCGTGTGGGTTTCTTCCAGGTGCTCGGTTTCCTCCCACACTCCAAAAGACGTGCTGGTTAGGTACATCGGCCATGTTAAATTCTCCCTCAGTGTACCCAAACAGGCACCAGAGTGTGGCGACGCAGGGATTTTCACAGTAACTTCATTGCAGTGTTAATGCAAGCCTACTTGTGACACTAATAAATAAACTGAAAGGACCAGAATTTGAGGAGCAGAGTTAGCTCAGAGGGTCATGGAGCAGCTTGAAGAAGGTTACATCGATAGGAAGGAGAGGGCATCAAGGGATTTGGAAACAGGGATGAGTTATAAAATGAAGGAGTTGACAGAGAGGGAGCCAATGTAGATCTGTGAGCACAGGCATAATGATTAAATAGTTTCCTTTCATTTTTCTATTTTCTAAATCTGCTTTAGACTGTACGGTTTCCTCTTTTTGGTGGAATATAAGCTTGTGGTCAAAATCACAAAGCATTTTGGGGAAATCAAATGCCAAAAACATCCAATCTTGTCTGCAGCTGGGATTCTCCAGTACCGCTGTAATGAATGGAGTTTTGGCTGAGTGACAAATTCTCCATTCTCGCTGGCAGTGGGATGGGTATGGATATGTTCGGAGAATCCCGCCCAAAGGTTAATAAGGCGTTGAGAAAACTGGGACATACTCTTGTATGTATTGCCTCTACACTGGACAATCAAGAACAAGATATACTGAAAGACTTCCCAATTTCTTATATCCAGCAAAAGAAATGGAATTTGAAATGTCTCTAACTCATACACAAAAGATTCATTCAGATTGATTTGTCTCTTTTCTCTCTCTCTCGATCCCCATATTATATATAAACATCTTTCTCCCTGTCCCTCTCTCTAATTCTCTCCCCGTCTCTCTCTCTCTCCCCCTTTCTCATACAGACACACACACTACTTTCTCTCATATGGGTAAAGGGTAGAAATATGAGTAAAAACCAGCTGGATTGATTCAGCAGAGGCAATGTCCCTGGATTCTTGGGATGTATGAGATATCCCATGAGGAGAGATTGGGAAGAATGGGCCTGCCTTCTCCAACGTTTAGAAGAATTAGAGATGATCTCAGTATAAAATCCTGAGAAGGTTTGACAGCGGATGCTGACAGGCTGGTTCCATTAGCAGAAGCATCTATAACTGGGGGTCGCAGCCTCAGAATGAAGTGTTGGTCCTTTAGGATTGAGAAGAGGAGAAATTTATACACTCAGAGTGTTGTAAATCTTTAGAATTCCCCAGCCCACAGGGCTGTGGAGATCCAGTGGATTTGTGTGTTTAAGACTGAAATTGATAGGTCCTGGATATTAAGGGAATCCAGGGATTTGGAGATATGATGAGAAAGTGAACCTGAGGTGGGAAATCAGACTTAAGTCTCCCGGCTGGTAGAATCACCCCCATCTTGTTTGAGTTTTATAGAGCTTTGTTGTGACTGCATCTCGAGACTGCATCAGATTTGGTCTCCTTACCCAAGGAGAGATATACTTGTCTTAGGCCGAAAAGATCGGAGGTTTACTGGATTAATTCCTGGGATAGTAGGATTGTCTTCTGAAGAGGGATTGAGGAAACTGGTCTCTAGAGTTTCAAGGAATGAGAGGTGACCTCTTTGAAACTTACAAAATTCTTACAGGGCATAACAGGATAGATGTAGTTAGGATGTTTCCCCTGGCTGATGAACCAGGGATACAGTCTCAGAATCAGGGACAGGCCATTTAAGACAGCGGTGAGCAGGATTTTTTTCACTCAGAGGGTACTGAATCTTTGGAATTCTGAGGGCTGAGGAAGCTCAATGGTTGAGCCTGAGACAAAGAGTAGGAATAGATGGTCTTTTTCGAGGTGGCAGGCAGTGGCTAGTGAGGTCCCCCAGGGATCAGTGCTTGGACCCCAGCTATTCACAATGTACATCAATGATCTGGATGAGGGAACCAAAAGTAACATTTCCAAGTTTGTTGATGAAATGAAACTTGGTGCGAAAGTAAGTGGTGAGGAGGATGTTAAGAAGCTTCAAGGTGATTTGAACATGCTGAGTGAGTGGACAAATATACAGCAGATGCAGCATAACATGGTGCAGCATAACAATGTTACTATGTTCGGGACAGAAACTAATAGATTTCTGGATGCGAATGGCATCAAGGAATATGAGGATAACTTGGTAAAGTGGCATTGAGATAGATGGTCAGTAGTGGTCTAATGGAATGACAGAGCAGGCTCAATAGGCTGAATGACCTTCTCCTGTTGCTATGCTCTTATGGTGAGTGCAGGTCGACCTTGGGCTTGTGAGCTCAGGATTGGAAGTGTTGGTATAGATATAGCTGAAGGAGAGCGTTGTACATAGTTCATCCAAGTAGAGTGTAAAGGTGACATGGAGGCATAGGTTTGGATGGTGAGAGTGTGCACACCAGAGATGGAGGAGTCGGGGCCTCTCCATGCAAGACATTCACATGTCAAGATACTGACCATTTGACATACGTGGAGCATCAGTGCTGCACTTCCCCGTATTTAACTCTTGAGTCCTTCCACACTACACCCTTGTTCATCCATCATGGGCCGTGTTTTAATACCAAGATCAATGTTTCTGAAGGGCAATAGATGAATAACAGATAGGAGGGAACTAATGCTGGAATCTTGGGATAGTAAAGAATGGTCATGCAATGTGGAGATATGTGGAGGGCTGCTGGCTATGTTTTACAGCTGTCACATTCAAGGTCAATTTAATTCAATTTACTCCAAATAAAATAAATATAACCAAATAACCAAATAAAAAAATATACAAGAAGCTATGAAAATGGCATCTGAAGCAATTGAGAAAAATGGCAACAGCGCGCAACGTTATTAGTTCAAGTAAGTGAAATACTTCCATAAATCTAAAGAACAGTGTCTTTAAGGTCTAGGAGCACATTTGACTTGCGCTTCTGATGAGATTGAATTTGTTTTTCTGCAGAGTAGTGAGTTGTGTTATCCACTGCCTGAAAGGCTGTAGGAAGCACGTGTTTACCCCAGTCCAACGCCGGCATCTCCACATCGGAAGCACGTTCAACAGCATTGTTCAAAAGAAAACTGAATGAAGACTTCCGAAGGAATAAGAAAATGCCAAACTATGGGGAAGGAGGGAGAGAAGTGGGACAAAGTTGATTGCTCTTTCAGGAGCACAGGCATGATAGACTGAAGGCCTCTTTCTAAACGATTATATGGTTCTAAGAAATTGGGACATCCAAGATCACATTTTCCTCTGTTTGTAAAAATAAATGTGAGTTGACTATATTGATCCAATCAGTGCTTTCATAGGGCAATAGGCGAACGGTAGTGGATCCAGGCAGTCTGGGAGGCAGGAATTGATTTGTGCCATGATTAACCTTTCGAAGCGCTTCATAATGATGGATCTCAGAGCCACTGGAGGACAGTCATTAAGGCACGCTGCCTGGCTTTTCTTTGGTACCAGGATGGTGGTCTGGAACTGCTACCTAAAAGGGAAGCAGATTCTATAATAATTTCAGAAAAAGAGTTGGGTATATACTGCTCAAAGTGGAAATTACGTTTTAAAATCCAATTTAGAAAAATAAGGATACAGACAAAAAAAGAAGATTGAATGAGAAGGCAGACAGAGGAAAAATAGAGAGGAAAAAGACAGAATGAGTGGAAAACAACCAGCGAGAGAGATCAAGAGTGAGGCAAAAATATCTAGAGATTTGCCGACAAGCAAAGAGACGGTTCCAGAATTAGAAGTAAACCTAAAAGACAACAATAAATTTTTGATTTGATTTGATTTATTATTGTCACATGTATTAGTGTACAGTGAAAAGTAGCGTTTCTTGCACACTACACAGATAAAGCATACCGTACATAGAGAAGGAAAGGAGAGGGTGTAGAATGTAGTGTTACAGTCATAGCTAGGGTGTTGAGAAAAATCAACTTAGTGCGAGGTCGGTCCATTCAAACGTCTGATGGCAACAGGGAAGACCTCAGACTTTTGTGTCTACATAACTATTTAGATATTGTTTCCTCAGAGAGCATTGCTAGCCTTTCAGATAGTAATATGTTAATTTGCACAAAACAGGGTTCATGCAGTTGGATGAAACACTATTCAAATTGCACTACATACTTACAAGGAAGCTACAAATTAACACCATTTCCAATATATCACTGATTAAATGACCTGTGCTGATTGACAGAGGCAAGGTACAGTTAATTTCTAAAATCCATCAAACACTAAAAGGGTGACTAAATTTATAATCACCTCAAATTATGCAAACAGCATGTCTTCCTTTCTGAGCCGCACGGAATAATTTGAGAACATGACAACCTTAGACTGAAGCTGAAGAATATGAACACAAGGTTTAGGCATCAACAGGAGGGGTGATCTTCCTTGAAATTGGGCCATAACTTTCTGGCTCCCCAGCTTCAGATTTGGGGGTTTACCTCAATGATGTGCTGGAGAATTCCTCCAGGAGGTTTCCACGGAAGAGTTTACCCGGCAATTGTTCAGGAGCGCTAACTTCCCCTGGGCAATTGCACTGGGCTGGGAACCATCTGACAAAGTGATTTAAATTGCTAACTGATCAAAGGTTCTGTCAGTTTTACCATCAAAGTTAGTCTGAAAGCGTTAGAAGGAAAAAAAAGATTGTGGACGGAAAAAGAATGGCTACAACACTGATTTAACAACAATAATGGCAATGGTGGATTTAAAATGACTATTCTGGCTGAGAGTGAAGCATGCTAGGAATTTTGGTCAGCTTATAGGTTAAAACCAGATGCGGGTCGTAAAGCGGCTCCAGTCTGGGGGCTGTGATCTGAAGCTTCCCAAATAAGGGACGCTGTTTACATTAGCCAAGACACTGAGTCTCTGATTTATATGGCTGCTCTGTATGGGACATGTAAAATGAACTAAGCATCATGGCATCGTTCAAAAGTAATTTCATTGGATATTTGAGCCACGTGATTGGTTTCTGGTTACACAGTTGGCTGAATGACAGAGAATCTTCCGGACGCGAGTGGAGAATTGTGGATAAAAGGTACTGCAGTCATTTGTTTGGCAGTGATAACTCGAAGAGACCAACCATCGCAACAAGGCCTGTACCCCGAAGGATGCTTCAGAGAGGGGAAGATAGAGGTTTTCCTGAACTTGGTAGTATCTCTTTTCAGTTAAATAGTTAAAGTTGATGTTTAGTTAAAGTTAAAGTGCAGTTTAAGAGTTAAAGTTCAGTAAAGAGTTAATGAGTTGCAACTGTTTATGTTTGAGTTGATACTAGAAGTGTTAAATAACAAAATTGTTGAATTACTGTCCTTGTTTGTCTCATTAAACTGGAATGCTTGGAAGGTGTTTAAATTAAAACTGGATAACAAAGTACTTCCAACTTCTAACCCCCCCGACCAGACACCCCCATCCCGACCCGAATCCATGCCCCCAACCACACTCCACTGATGTCTGCACCTCCAATGCCCCAATGTCCAAACCCCCCACCCCCCTCACCCAATGTCCAGACCCCCATGTCCGTAAATTCAATCCCCCGCACAACATGTGTGGATCCTCCTCGCCCATGTCCGCGGACACTCACCCCCGCTGATGACTGAACCCCCACATCACATTCACTTACATAAGAACATAAGAACTAGGAGCAGGAATAGGCCATTTGGCCCTTCGAGCCTGCTCCGCCATTCAATAAGATCATTGCTGATCTTTTCATGGACTCAGCTCCACTTACCTGCCCGCTCATCATAACCCTTAATTCCTTTACTGTTCAAAAATGTACCTATCATTGCCTTAAAAACATTCAATGAGGTAGCCTCAACTGCTTCACTGGGCAGGAAATTCAACAGCTTCACAACCCTTTGTGTGAAGACGTTCCTCCTCAACTCAGTCCTAAATCTGCTCCCCCTTATTTTGAGGCCATGCCCCCTAGTTCTAGTTTCACCTGCCAGTGGAAACAACTTCCCTACTTCTATCTTACCTATTTCCTTCATAATCTTGTATGTTTCCATAGGATCTCCCCTCATTCTTCTGAATTCCAATGAGTATAGCCCCAGTCTACTCAGTCCCCCCTCATAAGCCAACCCTCTCAACGCCGGAATCAATCTAGTGAATCTCCTCTGCACCCCCTCCAGTGCCAGTATATCCTTTCTCAAGTAAGGAGACCAAAACTGTACACAGTACTCCAAGTGTGGCCTCACCAGCACTTTATACAGCTGCAACATAATCTCGCTGATGTTAAACTCCATCCCTCTAGCAATGAAGGACAAAATTCAATTTGCTGCACCTGCAAACCAACTTTTTGTGATTCATGCACAAGGACACCCAGGTCCCTCTGCACAGCAGCATGCTGCAATTTTTTACCATTTAAATAATAGCCCATTTTGCTGTGTACTCCTACCAAAATGGATGACCTCACATTTACCAACATTGTACTCCATCTGCCAGACCCTCACCCACTCACTTCGACTATCTATATCCCTTTGACTATCTACCTTAGATGCTTATCTTCTCCCTTCAATGGGACCTTTAAATTCACCTGCTTTCTGGTCGCTAGTGCGATAAAGAGGGGTTTGTTTCCTTTGCTTCGTTCCTTTTACACCACCGCTGGAGCTGGGGGCATGCTTCGCTTCTCCAGTCCCACCTGGTCTGACTCATGAACATTGGGAGAGACAGATGCTTTCCGTTTCAAATGCAGTTAAGTCAATACAGAGTGTCAATCCTCCACTGATTGCTACTCCGTTATGGTATAAATAGTTCTTAAAATTCAGACACACCAGAGAAGGAGGAAATAGGATTTGCAAGGATGATATTGAAGCTGAGAGATTATACTTATGAAGGTTGGAGCAAGTTGGCATTCTTTAAATATAGAAAGAATGGTGACCTGATAGAGATCATGAAAATGATTCAAGGGATGTGATAGGGCAAACATAGGGAACATTGTTCCACTTGTGGGGAGGCGATGGCCTAGTGGTACTATTGCTAGACTATAAATCCAGAAACCCAGCTAACGTAGAATTTGAGTTCAATGAAACAAATCTGGAATTAAAAATCTATTGATGACCATGAAACTATTGTCGATTGTCAGAAAAACCCATCTGGTTCACTAATTTCCATTAGGGAAAGAAATCTGCCATCCTCACCTGGTCTGGCCTATATTTGATTCCAGACCCACAGCAATGTGGTTGGCTCTTAACTGGCCTCCAAGGGCAACTAGGGATGGGCAATAAAAGTGCTGGCCAGCCAGCACAAATCCTATGAATGAATAAAACAAAAACCAAAACCAGGATCCTTAATTATAAGACAGTCACTAAAAAATGCAATTGGGAATTCAGGAGTAATATCGTTACCCAGAGTGTGATGGGAATATGGAACTTGCTACCAAAGGAAGCAGTTGAGGTGAATAATATTGACAATGTAAAAGGATGTTAGGTAAATGTATGAGGGACAAAGGAGTAAAAAGATATGCTGATAGAGTGGAATAAAGGAGGATGAAAGGAGACTAATGTGGAATAAGAACCTCAGTGGGCTCAATAGACTGCCCCTGTAATGACCACTCTCAGTAATATTCAGACCATTGGCAGATCTGCAAATGTCAATGCAAAGTAATAAAAACAGTGACAAAAGCAACTCCAATAACCAGCTCATGACAAACCAAAAACTTTGAAACATGGACTTGTCCAAGATTGGATCAATTTTTTACCTATCGTGGAGTTTCAGCCAAGGCAAGCAAGCCATTAGACTGAGCTGTGCATTATGTCATTGTGTTAAAATCACTGACGCTTTCCTCCTCAGACACTCATATTAAACTGATATGAAACTGTCAGAATATATCAGTTGTGCTTTGTTTATCCACTTTATATTCAAACCAGTTTTTTCACTAACATCAGCAAATGAAAAACAATATATTCTGAAGTGTTTGGCTGGCTGTGTTTGAAAGATATCACAATCATCTTATTTTGATGAAGCATCATCGTTTTTCAGGAACTTTGAATAATTCTTGAAGTTAAAATGTTTTATGAAATACGTCGATATGGGACCTTATCATTGAGTGCTTGTGTGAAAGCATATTTGTATTACCTACCATACTTGTGTATACTTTAAACTACGTTTAAATAAATTTCAATCTCACAGCACCTGAAGGTGGAAGTTTCTCAACATGCTAGCCAGAGCCAACCATCAAAAGCATTGGAATGCAAATGGGACGTGTTTGACAATGGGCACCCTATACCAATTACCAGTTTTGTGCCCACACATCACGTTGAGAATCTTGGGCTTCATCATCACCATTTACCTAAAGCCAGGATTTTTTTTTTAATCTATCCCCCGGATCTTTGAGAAGATGGCGGTGATCCTTCCTTTTGAATGGTGCAGTTCATGTGCAGAAGATGCTATTAAATCAACTTCCAGGATATGGTCCCAATGATACTCAGCAACCAATGAAATGAATGACTTCCTGGGAATCACCTTTGATGAGAAGCTTAACTGGATGAGTGAAATAAATAGCATGGCCACAGAAGCAAGTGAAAGGCTGGATATTGTCTGGAGAGTAACAGATCATAGAATCATAGAATTTTACAGTGCAGAAGGAAGCCATTCAGCTCATCGAGCCTGCACTGACCACAATCCCACTCAGACCCTATCCCCATAATCCCATGCATTTATCCCAGCTAGTCCCCCTGACACTCAGGGGTAATTTATCATGGCCAATCCACTTAACCCGCACATCTTTGGACTGTGAGAGGAAACCGGAGCATCCGGAAGACAGCCATGCAGACACGGGGAGAAAGTGCAAACTCCACACAGACAGTGACCCGGAATTGAACCTGGGTCCTGGTGCTGTGAGGCAGCAGTGCCAATCACTGCGCCACTGTGCCACCCCAACTTCCTGGGAATTTACTGGGAACCACCTTTGATGAGAAGCTTAACTGGCTGAGTGAACTAAATACCATGGCCACAAAAGCAGGTCAAAGGCTGGATATTGTGTGGAGAGTAACAAATGTTTTAGCTCCCAAAATCCATTACCTACATGGCCTAAGTCAAGAGTTTGATGAAATACTCTTCACTGGCCTGGATGAGTGCAACTCAAACACTCAAAAAGCTCCATACCATTCAGGACGAATTATTGACACCCTATCAACCAGCTTAAACATTCACTCAACCACCAGCGCGCAGTGGCAGCATTGTGTACTACCAGCAGCATGCACCTTCCAAATCTGCAGCTACAACTTAGAAGGACAAGGGCAAAAGGCTCAGGGGAGCATCATTCCTTACAAGATTCTCTCCAAGCCACTTACCATCGTGACTTGGAAATGTATCATTGTTCCTTGACCATTGCTGAGTTAAATTTCTGGAACTCCCTATCTAACAGTACTGTGGAAGTACCTTCACCATACAAACTCCGATGGTTCAAGATGCATTTTGATTTGATTTGATTTATTATTGTCACATGTATAAACATACAGTGAAAAGTATTATTTTTTGCGTGCTATACAGACAAAGCATACCATTCATAGAGAAGGAAACGAGAGAGTGCAGAATGTAGTGTTACGTCATAGCTAGGGTGTAGAGAAAGAGCAAAGAAACGGCCTGTTGCTAGCCTTGCTGGTGATGTTCACAGCTCATGAATAAATTTTAAGAACTATGACTCGGAAGGTGAGGATGTTCCCTTGACATTGCTGCCATTCTCCCTCTTTTTGAGAAATGTTGTATTGCAGAGAGGTGCTGTTGAAATAGTCTTGGTGAATTGACGTGGTGTGGTTAGTATCCACTGCAGCCATTTCATCATGAAGGGTAGGATACTGAGATCAGTGTCAGGGTAACAGAACAACTAAACCGCTTGGTCTTGGATGGTATCAAGTTTGAGCATTCCATCACACTCGCAAAGGGGTCAGGAAGTGAGCCACTCATCAAAGTGTACCCAGTTTCTGACCTTCTCTTGTAGCCAAAGTGTTCAATATTGCTGCTAGAGTTCGGGAGTGGGATTTTCCGGCCGCGTGCATCCCAAGATTAGAAATTCCCGCCCGAGGGGAAAAAAGTACTGAAAGGTTTTAAACATTGTCAAAGGAGTGTTTAATAATAAAGAACAAAGAACAAAGAAAATTACAGCACAGGAACAGGCCCTTCGACCCTCCAAGCCTGCACCGACCATGCTGTCCAACTAAACTAAAACCCCCTACCCTTCCAGGGACCGTATCCCTCTATTCCCAATGTGTTTGAAGAAAGTATTGAACATTATAGGAGACAATTGAAGCTCAAGTTTGATTCTGATGGGACCAACAACCCTGTCAACGAAACAAACAGCCGAGCTCACAAAGAAGGGTGTAAAAAATGTTGCAAAAGAGTGATTCAGCACTTCAGCTGGACAGTTTAGTCAGCTGCTCGAAGGTATACACAGCAAGAGGTTAGCAACTCACTGCGTGATCCTGTGTAAGATTTCTTGTAATGTATTTGTGATGAACAGGTGTATTGTAATGGGGCTATTGTGATTTACCTCTGAAGTCTGCTTTCTCAATTTAAATCTGACTACTGCAGCTGCCTCTTTTATTCACTTTTGCTTTTCCCTTGATTGTCCTCTGAACGGTATCTTGTTCAGCTTCTGAATCTCTGTTCTCTTAACTTAACTCTTCCTAAGACATTCTCTCTGTCCCAATTCACTGGTTATCTGGACTATACCTGGTTCTTTGGAAAGTCTGCCTCTTCACAGCTTCCTTGTCCAGTCTAGCTGATCTTTTCCTGGTAGAGTTGAGAGATGTTCACTCTCTTGTGTCCTACTGTAAACAATTTCGGCTGAAGACTCAAACTCAAAAGGCTTCCTACATTAAAAGGGCCCCCAGTTGCTCAGCAATGATCACATACTTCTGCTAAATTATTTACTTTTCATGCTATAACCCTCTCTAAGCACAATAGAAATATAGTTTGAACTGAGCAAACCCCCGCACATACAAACACCATTGTCCAGCATGAGTCAAACTCATAATGTTTACCCCTCCTTCCACAGAAACATTAACTCAAACACACTTAAATCTATATCTTATTTCTAATGTTTACCAAGACAAGTATAAATCCCTTAAAACTACCTTTGTTTTCCAACAGGAGGAGGTAATCACTTCCCCAGCCTTCTCTTTTTAGAGACAAGCACCTCGACTTGTTCAGTTCTTCCTGATGCTTATCATCTCTCCGTTCTTAGACATGCACCTCCTTTTTCTCACCTCCACATCTTCTGTGGATTTAATCTTGTTTTTAGATTCACACTATCTCTCCTTATCTCAGATCTTGCTGGAATGCCCGCTGACATCCGTTGAAATGTGTCTCCCTTTCATACTCTGCCTCTTCTGTCTAATTCCAAATAACATATGGTATATACAATCTACTTATTTTTATGTGAACACAAATTGCAACTTACCTAAACTTGCAAGAACAACAAGGAAAGATTGTTTCATTGCCTGGATAATTGTGCTTATTTTTTTTTCCCCCTGTAATAACTGTCTTGAAATGGTAAATAGGGTTTTGTAATTGCAATGCTTTATGACACCTACACTGATGTCAAGTGACTGCACTAATTCCCTCCAGCAAATTATTTGCGGACATGCTCAATTTAATTAGCTACTTAATATTATCGTGAGAATTAGGTCGCCCTTGTGTCAAGTCTCAGAAAATCAGTGAACCACACGTTCTTTCAAACTGTATTTTGTGATTACATTCAGAAACAGAAAGTTTCAGGCACAGAAGGATACCGTTTGGCCTATTGTGTCTGTTCTTGCTGAAAAAGAGCTACTCAGCTCTTTGTCTGTAGCCCTGTAGGTTACAGCACTTTGAGTGCACATGCAATTACTTTTTTTAATTACAATAATGGTTTCTTCCTCTACCACACTTTCAGGCAATGAATTCTAGACCCTCACCACCCTTTGAGTGAAACTATTTTCCCTCAATATCCCTCTAATACTTCTCCCAATTACTTTGTGGGTGGCACGGTGGCACAGTGGTTAGCACTGCCACCTCACGGCGCCAGGGACCCGAGTTCGATTCCCGGTTTGGGTCACTGTCTGTGTGGAGTTTGCACATTCTCCCCGTGTCTGCATGGGTTCCCTCCGGGTGCTCCTGTTTCCTCCCACAGTCTGAAAGACATGCTGGTTAGGTGCATTGACCCGAAGAGGCGCCAGAGTGTGGCGACTAGGGGATTTTCACAGTAACTTCATTGCAGTGTTAATGTAAGCCTTACTTGTGACACTAATAAATAAACTTTAAAAGCTTTTTTTCAATCTATAGCTCCCCTACTAACAGGAAAAGTTCCTTCCTATCCACCCTATTTACACAGGAGAATATTGGACATGATTTTATTTTCTTGACAACTTCAAGAGAAATGCCAGGAGCAACATCAACCACACAACATGGTCTTTATTGATCTGACCAAGGTTTTTGCCTCAGTTAATCGGGAAGTGCTATGGAAGACCTCAGTTCAATAGTCCACTTACAGTCCAATATCAAAACCATCGTGAGTGGTGCCCTCATGGAACACCAATTAAGCTGAAAAAGGAACTATGATTGTAATGTCCACAGACCTGGCCCTCTCCCCCTGATTGATGGTCAGGAACCAGACCACACGCGGCCACGACAGGTTGGAAGTGGCATACAGCCATGTCCCGCAGCCAAACAGTTACCTGATAACCTCAGATGGTGCTCACTATGTACGGAACTGGTGGTAACCACGGCAGGTATCAGAACCAGCATCAGCAAATGCCACAGTACCACAGTCATCCAGCTTAGAATCCAGGTCTCTTTCACAAGTGGAAATGTAGTCTCCTCCAGAGGCCTGTGCAGCAAGCCCTGCACCCACTGGGCACATCGAAGGAACGTCCCAGGTCATCCACACTGAGGACACTTGCCCAAGAACATCTACAGCACAGCCCCCAACTGCCATAATCACACATTCAAAGCTTATAATCAAACCAAATACAAGGTTCCAAGACTATGTCACGGACTAGCCTACAACTGGCCTTCCTCAGCTTTCAGTCAACAAAACGGGGGTGGGGAGTGGGGAGGAGATGCGGTGGGCTATGCACCAGCTGAAACAGCTTAATGTCTCACCCGATGTTAATGGTTATGCGTTGTTAGCCTGTTCAATCTGTATGTTGTCAAATGTTTTGCACACAGTTACTGCTTACGAACTCTATTACATCTCAATACCATTGTTATTCCAGCTTAAACAGAGAAGACGTAGGCCAAGTGGTCACATAATGCCACGGCTACTTCAAGGGTCACGTGTTGCTGGAAGGGCACGAGTATCCACCCCCCCCCCCACCCACCCCCCACCCCCCACCCCCCCCCCCCACCCCCGGAGCACGGGTATGTAAGGGGTATGTAAGAACTGCTCAGAGTAACTAATAACCAACCGTTGTTATGAGTCCTTGGTTGCCAGTCATTGGAATCCATTACTTTCACAGTCACGATTGGAAATGTCCCAATAAATATCAGTTTAAATTAGTTGACAGGAAATGTTTCTGAAATAAATGTGGCACGGATTGATCTTGCTGAGGTTTGAAAGCGAGGATAATGTAATATGCATTGAGTAAAACTATTTTTTTATTAATTAGTCAATCTCCTGTGGTCTTGCTGACAGAAAAAAAATTAAAATTATATTGGAAATTGAATAGGCCTCAAAGGCTGACAACTCTAAATTGGCTTACTAATCAAAAAACAAAGAATAGTACAGCATAGGAACCGGCCCTTCGGCCTACCAAGTCTGTGCCAACACAGATGCCTCTCTAATCTAATATTTTCTTCCACTACGTGGTCTATATCCCTCTATTCCCTGCCTATTCATGCATCTATCCAGATGCCTCTTGATCATTGTTATAGAATCTGCTTCCATCACCTCCTCCGGCAGCGCGTCCTAGGCACTCACCACCCTCTGTGTGAAAAACTTGCCCCTTTCATCTCTTTTAAACTTTCCCCCTCTCACTCTCAACTTATGCCCCCGAGTAATTGACCCTTCAACCCTGGGAAAAAGATTCTGACTATCCACTCTATCCAAGCCTGTCATAATCTTGTAAACCTCTATCTGGTCCCCCCTCATCCTCCGACGCTCCAATGAAAACAATCCAAGTTTCTTCAACATTTCTTCACAGTCCATATCCTTCAAACCATCAACATCCTGGTAAATCTCTTCTGCATCCTTTCCAATGCATCAACATTCTTCCAGTAGTGTAAAGACCAGAATTGTGCACAATACTCCAAATGCGGCCTAACCAAAGAGCTGCAACATGATTTTTCAATCCCTATACTCAACGCCCTGACCAATGAAGGCCAGCATGCCATATGCCCTCTTGACCACCTTGTCCACCTGAGTTGCCACCTTCAGTGAACTGTGGATCTACACATCTAGATCCCTCTGTATGCTAATAAGAACATAAGAACATAAGAAATAGGAGCAGGAGTAGGCCATCTAGCCCCTCGAGCCTGCCCCGCCATTCAATAAGATCATGGCTGATCTGACGTGGATCAGTACCACTTACCCGCCCGATCCCCATAACCCTTAATTCCCTTACCGATCAGGAATCCACCCATCCACGCTTTAAACATATTCAGCGAGGTAGCCTCCACCACCTCAGTGGGCAGAGAATTCCAGAGATTCACCACCCTCTGGGAGAAGAAGTTCCTCCTCAACTCTGTCTTAAACCGACCCCCCTTTATTTTGAGGCTGTGTCCTCTAGTTTTAACTTCGTTACTAAGTGGAAAGAATCTCTCCGCCTCCACCCTATCCAGCCCCCGCATTATCTTATAAGTCTCCATAAGATCCCCCCTCATCCTTCTAAACTCATATTTCTCATACTAATATTTCCAAGGGCTCTACCATTTACTGTATACTTCCCTTCTGCAGTAGACCTTCCAAATCACCAAATCAAAGGCCTTGGGATTCTCCTTAGTCCTGCCTGCCAAGGACATTTCATGGCCCCTTTTTCCCCTCCTAAGTCCCTGTTTAAGCTCTTTCCTGCTATCTTTGTATTCCTCAAGAGCCTTATCCATTTTCAATTTCCTGAAATTTATGTATGCCTCCTTCTTTTTCACTGAGCTCACAATCTCTCTTGTCACCCAGGGTTCCCAAACCTTGCCATCTTTATCCTTCATTTTTATAGGGACATAGTTGTCCTGTATTGTTAACAACAGACTTTTAAAAGACTCCCACATATCGGATGTGGATTTACCCTCAAACAGGCTGCCCCAGTCTACATTCCCTAACTCCTGCCTAATACTGTTGTAGGTAGACTTCCCCCAGTTTAGTACTTTCACTCTGGGGCTACTTCTTTCCTTTTCTACAAGTATCTTGAAACTTATAGAATTGTGATCACTGTTCCCAAAATGGTCCCCCACTGAGACATCAATCACCTGTCCGGGCTCATTTGCCAGAACCAAGTCTAAGAGTTGGACTATCTATATATTGCCTCAAGAAGCACTCTTGGAAACACTGAATAAACTCTGCCCCATCCAAGCCCCTGGCACTAAAGGAATCCCAGTCTCTGTTGGGAAAGTAAAAATCACCCATCACAACAACCCTGTCGTTCTTACATCTTCTCATAATCTGCTGACATATCAGTTCCTCTACTTCACGCTGGCTGTTGGGAGGTCTGTAGTACAACCCCAACAGTATGATTGCATCGCTCCTGTTCCTGAGTTCTACCCATATGGCCTCACTGCAAGTTGTCCTTCCTCCGTTTAGCTTGACATTCTCCCTAATCAATAAAGCAACACCTCTTTTGTCACCCTCTCTATCTCACCTGAAGCATCTAAATACTGGAATGCTAAACTGTCAGTCCTGCCCTTCTTTCATCCAAGTCTCCGCAACTGTCACAAAATCATAGTTCTATGTAGTAATCCAAGCTTTAAGTTCATCCGCCTTATCTGTCATGCTCCTTGTGTTAAAACAAACACACCTCAGACTTGTCATGTTTTGTACACTCTCCCTGTGTTTTATTTCTTTTAGCCTTACTGGACCCGTTCACTGAGTTCTCCACAGTACTCTGTACTGTGGCCCTCTTTGATTTTTATCTTTGGTTTCTCCGCCTTTCACTTTTCCCTTACTGCCTTTTGTTTCTGTCCCCACCTCACTTCCCTCTGACTTCCTGCATTGGTTCCCATCCCCCTGCCATGTTTAAACCCTCCCTAATAGCACTAGCAACCACTCCCCCTCGGACATTGGTTCCAGTCCTGCCACATGCAGACCATTCGATTTGTACTGGTCCCACCTCCCCCAGAACCGGTTCCAATGTCCAGGAATTTGAATCCCTCCCTCTTGCACCATCTCTCAAGCCATGTATTCATCTTAACTATCCTGACATTCCTTCTCTGACTAACACGTGGCACTGGTAGCAATCCTGAGATTACTACCTTTGAGGTCCTACTTTTTAGTTTAACTCCTAGCTCCCTAAATTCAGCTTGGAGGACCTCATCCCATTTTTTACCTATATTGTCGGTGCCTATATGCACCACAACAGCCGGTTGTTCACCTTCCCCCTCCAGTATGTCCTGCAGCTGCTCCGGTACATCCTTGACCCTTGCACCAGGGAGGCAACATACCAACCCGGAATCTCATTTGCGTCTGCAGAAATGCCTGCCTATTCCCCTTACAATTGAGTCCCCGTCACTATAACTCTGACACTCTTTTTTTCTGCCCTCCTGTGCAGCAGAGCCAGCCATGGTGCCATGAACCTGGCTGCTGTCACCATTACCTAGTGAGCCATCTCCCCCAACAGTATCCAAAATGATGTATCTGTTTTGGAGGGAGATGACCACAGGAGACCTCTGCACTGACTTCCTACTCTTCCTCTGTCGAATGGTCACCAATTCCCGATATCCCTTAGTAATTATTATTTGCGTTGTGGTCAATTCACTGAACGTGCTATTCACGACTTCCTCAGCATCGTAGATGCTGCAAAGTGAATCCATCCGCAGCTCTAGAGCCATCAAGCGGTCTAACTGGAGCTGCAGTTGGACATACTTCCTGCATGTGATGGAGCCAGGGACATCAAAAGGGCCCTGAATTCCCAAATGGCACAAGAGGAGCATGACAAGGGTCTGGGATTTCCTGCCATGACTTCACCCTTAAATTAACTTAGCAACAACTAGAATGCCAAGAAAGAAAAAAAGAAAAAAGAAAAGAAAAACTACTTACCAGTCACCAGCCAATCACTTGCCTGCTGGCTGGGACGTCACAATCCGATTCCTTTCTACAGCTCACTTGCCCCCGAGTCTCCCTCACAGGTTCTCCACTCCTCCCGAAAATGAGCACCTCTTTCCCCTCAGCACCAAATTCCCACTCAGCTCCAAATTCCCGATACCCTCACTCTGGCTGAATCTCACTCCGGCTGCAGTCTCTCTCCCAATCGCGTAGTCTCTCTCCCACTGGTGTGCACAGGCTCAATTGAGTTTGAAATTTATTCAACAGTCCTGGACATTAAGTAAATGGAACTGAATTTTGAAAGTGAACTTTGAGATATATACAGCTGACTTAGTTAATGATTCAGTTACAACTTTTAAAGTGGTTCATTTTATTTCCGTTGCTGACAATATGTTTGGTGGCACTACAGTTGCTATATACTGTGTCACTTTCAAACTGGATCAATCTGCAAAAACCACATTTCATGATGAGACTGGGTCAATTTAAGAGGGCAGAAGATTCTTACTTTTAAACCAACAGAAATCATGTTATGTTAGAGTCATTCACTATCAGGACGATGATTGCAGAGGAATATCTATCAAACTAACTCCCCAAACTGAATGCAACCTGCCTAAATATATAATAAAGATTATGTTATGTCCATAATAGGTTACAGTCATAGAGTGGGTCCGATTCTGAAGAAATTCCTGGCCTTTAAGACACTAGTTACAAACAAAGAACATACGGCCCAGGAACAGGCCCTTCGGCCCACCAAGCCCATGCCAATACATGGTTTCTATCCCTTTGATCGCCTCCATTATGTGTCTATCAAGATACATCTTGAACATTGCTAATGTGCTTGCTTCCACCACCTCCACCGGCAGTGCGTTCCAGGCACCCACCATCCTCTGTGTGAAAAACTTTCCCTGCACGTCACCCCTAAACGTACCCCCTCTCACCTGAACCCTGTGCCCTCTTGTATTTGACACTTGCACCCTGGGAAAAAGCCTCTGACTATCCACCCTATCTATGCCTCTCATAATTTTGTAGGCTTCTATCAGGTCACCTCTCAGCCTCAGTCTTTCCAGTGAAAATAACTTGAGTTTATCCAATCTCTTCTCATACCTAAAACCCTCTGAACCAGGCAACATCCTGGTAACCAACAGAGAAAATGCTGGAAAATCCCAGTAGGTCTGGCAGCATCTGTAAGGAGGGAAAAGAGCTGACATTTCAAGTCCAGATGGCCCTTCGTCAGCTTTGAAAAAGGGTAATCTGGACTTGAAACATCAGCTCCTTTCTCTCTTACAGATGCTGCCAGACTTGTGGGATTTTCCAGCATTTTCTCTTTTGGTTTCAGTTTCCAGCATCCATGGTAATTTGCTTTTAACATCCTGGTAAAGCTTCTTTGCACCCTCTCCAAAGTATCCATGTCTGGTTAGGCCTGACCTGGAGTATTGCTTCCAGTTCCGGGTGCCATACTTGAGGAAGGATATGGAGGAATTGGAGGGTGCGGAGGAGATTTACAAGAATGATTCCAGGGATAAAGAACTGTGGCAATGAGGATAGATTGGGGAGGTCGGAACTGTTTTCCTTGGTGAAAGGAAGACTGAGAGGAGACTTGATAGAGATGTTCAAGATCCTGAGACAGATAAATAGGGTAAATAGTGAGAACCTGTTCCCTCTCAAGAGAGCATCAAGAATTAAAGGGCACAGATTCAGAATGAACAAAAGAATTAAAAGTAATGGAAAGAAAAAAAAATCATCTCAAGGGTGGTTGGAACAAATTTTCTGAGAGGGTTGTAGAGCCAAATTTGATCGAGATATTCAGGAGGGAATCGGATTGTTATCTGTAAGGAAAGAATGTGCAAGGTTAGGGTGATAATACAGGGCGGTGGGACTAGGTGGAGTGCTCTTTCAGAGAGCCAGTGCGCACCCGATGGGCTGAATAGCCTACCTCTTCACTGTAAAGAGTCTGCATCTGTGATTTAACCTTTTCAGTTAAAATAAATTTTGTTTTGAGGTATTAGCATTAAAGCTAAGAGTTGGCAGTTTCTCCAGCAAGAAGAAATTTGAAAATATACTCATCTCAGTGATACAAAAGAGCTAAACATTGGCAGACCTCCTGATTCGAAAATATATTCAAGGAGGAAATGATTCTTCAAAATGTGGGAACTAAATTATATTCTTCACTTTTGGTGAATTTTGACTCAGTCAAGTTTAAGGGGAGAAGGTGATGGAGGGACCATGTCACTGAAATGAGAATCTAGAGGCCTGGCCTAATTCCCTGGGGACTTGGGTTCAAATCCCACCCCATCACCTGCTGGAATTTAATTTCAGTCAATAAACCTGGAATATAAATCTAGTTCACGGTAATGCTGTCCTTGAAACTATCATCAATTGTTGTAAATATGTACCCGGTTCATTCATGCCCCTTTTAGGGGAGGAAATCTGCCACCCGTACCCAGTTTGGCTGCATGTGACACCAGACCCACAACAATGTGGTGATTGTTAATTGCCCTCTGAAATGGCTCAGCAAACCAGTCGGCTCAAGGAAAATTAAGGATGGGTAATAAATGCTGCCAGCGATGCCCACACCTGATGAAAGAATATATAGATTAAAAAATTAAAGGTACAAAATGCAGAAAGGTCTCTTTCCTTTCAGTATTAACATTTTATTGTTAGAATGCTGGCAATATTTTTGAAGGATCAGAAAGAAGGGAGGGTGGAAAGAAAGACGGAAGGAGGAGGGAGAGAGGAAGGAAGGAAGGACGGAAGGGAGGGAGGGAGGGAGGGGGAGGGAGGAAGGAAGAAAGGAAGGGAAGGAAGGAAGTAAAGGAAGGGAGGGAGCGAGGAAGGAAGGAAGGGAGGAAGGGAGGAAGAGAGGGAGGGAAGGATGGATTCACTTTGTTTTGCCCTAAATAGGAGTTAGCATGGATAGAATAGGCTGAATAACCACCCTCTGTCATGTCAATGTTGACTGATCACTTGTTGGCCGCTAATAGGACCTGCTACACAGAGCCCAGCTTTTCGTTTCAAATTCTGCCAATCCCAGATCTGTTCCTGCCTCAATCTCAGGGGATTGTCCTGCTACACCTGTGCGGCATCGTTTATTGCTCTGACACTCCTGAGTCAGATCGTCAATTTGCTGTCAATTAGTGCCACATAACGAGCAGCTTTACGCTGCAGAGCTGTCGCTGTGAGGAATCGGCTCAGACTGTCCAAATGTATTTCACTCAGTTCTGATCGTGATTGCTGTGAAATGATGTGATCATTAGCTGACACATGTCATGAGAGCGTGACTGGCTAGTGCTGGCTAAAACCACATGCAAATCTAATTCTGCATTTCTTAATTTCATTATTTTACTTCACTAGCTCAGCGAGGCAGGCAGAAACCAATTGCTGTTTAACTATTTAGAAGCATCAGAACGTTGTCTTTCTTTTAAGATTAGTTCCGAGAATCATCGAATCCCTGCAGTGCGAAAGGAGGCCATTCAGTCCATTGAGTCCGCACTGACAACATCCTATCCCTGTAACCCCACGTATTTACCCTGCTTGTCCCCTTGTCACTAAGGGGCAATTTAGCATGGCCAATCAACCGAACGTGCACATCATGCCAGTGGCGCCTTCATTTCACAGGTGGCATGGAGGCACAGCGGTTAGCACTGCTATCTCACGGCGCCAGGCACCTGGGTTCAATTCCGGCCTTGGATGACTGTGTGGAGTTTATACATTCTCCCCATGTCTGCGTGGGTTTCCTCCGGGTGCTCCGGTTTCCTCCCACAGTCCAAAGATGGGCGGGTAAGGTGGATCGGCCATGCTAAATTGCCCCTTAGTATCAGGGGGACTAGCTAGGGTAAATGCATGGGGTTATGGGGTTAGGATCTGGGTGGGATTGTGGGCGGTGCAGACTCGATGGGCTAAATGGCCTCCCTCTGCACTGGAGGATTCTGTGATCTATCTATGATCTTTGGAGTGTGGGAGGAAACAGGAGCATCTGGAGGAAACACATGCAGACACGGGGAGAATGTGTAAACTCCACACAGACAATCACATGAGACTGGAATCAAACCTGGGTCCCTGGCACTGTGAGGCAGCAGTGCTAACCACTGTGCCACTGTACCACATTTGAAGCAATGCAAGCATCTGGTGGGAAGGTTACTTTTAGGTGTTCCCAGTAAGGAGAGAAACTTCAGCTTGCTACAGTTCGCTTTACCCACTGCAAATCAAACCATAAAAATAAATCAGTGCCAGATACTTGAAGCTGAGCAAAGGTTCTGTACATTAAATAAACAGCAGTCAGGCGCCTGGGGGGGGTTCCCTTTAAACCAGTTTTCTCACACCATCTGCCTCAGTAATTCTTCCAAGACAGTTCCACTGATGATATCATTAACACTGACAGCTCATGCAAAGACATTCAAAACAAAAGGATACCAACATCAATCACAATACTTGGGAATTTTGGCGAGACAATCTAATATTAGTAACCTCGCATAATCATCTTTTTTTTAACAAAGAACACAGGCTTACAAGAGACTTGAGTTAATTCAGAGCGACAAGAGAAGCTAGAATAGAAACAGAAGATTCTGGAGATTCTTAGCAGGTCAGGCAGCACCTGTGAAGATGGAGACAGTGGGCATTTTTCACGCTGATGACCCTTTTCCAGATGTGGAGGAACTGGGATTGTTCTCTTGAGGACTGTGGTGAACCATCGTTGGTTCCCACCAGGTAGTGCTGAGCCAGGGTCTGGCCAGTACTATGAGTCTGTATATATGTTACTGTTGGGGTTCGGGTTGGGCTGTTCTACATGTTACTGTTGGGGTTAGGGTTGGGCTGTTCTACCTGTAATATAGTTCTTATGGTACATCCCAGTCGGGCTCCGCCTCCTGGGAGAGGTATAAAGGTCACTGCTCTGTCTGGGACCCCTCAGTCTGGGATCGTGTATTAGATATGGTAGCTCTATTGTAGTAGTCAATAAAAGCCTTTATTTCCTCGAGCACCTCTAGCCTCGTGAGTTATATCGCGCATCAATTTTATTGATAACTATTGAACTCTCTTCGTTAAAAAAAAAGAAAACGACACAGAGAGCATGGAGCAAATGCTGGACCCACGTGCGGCGGGCGCCTCCAACACCTTGGACCACTGGTTGAAATGTTTTCAGGATTACCTCGAAGCCTCCGCAGCGGTCACCACCGACGCCGACAGACTCCGGGTCCTCCACGCGAGGGTAAGCGACGCTGTATATCTCGCGATCCGTGGGGCCACCGACTACAAAGGGGCCCTCGAGCTTCTTAAGAAGCGCTACATTAAACCGCCGAACGAGATGCATGCTCGATATCTCTTAGCCAATCGACGGCGGCAGCCCGGCGAAACGACGGAACAGTACGCGTGCGAGCTCCTACAGCTAGCCAGGGGCTGTAACTGCAAAGCAGTGTCGGCAGACCAGAACATGAACAACCTCGCTCGAGATGCGTTTGTGGCGGGAATCGGATCGTCTTATATCCGCCTTCGGCTGTTGGAGCAAGGTAATCTCGATCTCACTAAGTCTATAGAGCGAGCGGATGCGCTAGAAACGGCCTCCAAAAGTCTGGCAATGTATCCCGCCGACCACGTGGAGACAGCGTGGCAGGGGCAGTCACAGACCCCACTTCATCCAGCGGGACCGAAAAGCTGCGTGATTGCGTTCCCACCCTCGGGCCTGACGACGGCAGCAGCTCCAGGCGGCCCGCGGTGTTACTTCTGTGGGGGAGTGAAACACCCTCGGCAGCGATGTCCCGCTAAAGCGGTGTTGTGCTCCGCCTGCGGCAAGAAGGGGCATTATTCGAAGGTATGTCGATCCAAACTTCCATCCAGGAACAGCAGTGCGGCGTGTGACTCCCCGGAGCCGGTTTCCTCGTCATCGGCATCGTCAAGGGCTTCTTCCACGTGCGAGGCCAGGACGTCGCCATTCCAGACGACAGAGTTGCAAGAGACGCGCGACCACCAGGGGCCGCTGATTTTGGCGCCATCGCCCACGTGCGACCTATGGGAGCAGCCATTTTGGTCAGCATCGACCGCGAATGACCAGCAGGGGTCGTCATCATCCATCTCAGCTGCCTGCAGTGGCACCCACGAACCAACGGTGGCGTCGATCATCCTGGACCAGGCAAAGCCTCACAGACTCGACAAGTCCATGATGGACATACAGGTAAACAAACGCACGATTTATTGTCTGTTTGACAGCGGGAGCACGGAGAGCTTCATTCACCCAGACGCCATGAAGCGGTGTGGCCTCCAGATCCAGCCTGTCAAGCAGACAATTTCGATGGCGTCAAGGTCCCGGTCTGTCACCGTGCTAGGGAGTTGTGTGGTAAATCTAACGGTGCAGGGCATGGTTTACGAGAGCTTCAAGCTCCTGGTGTTACCGCACCTTTGCACGCCAATACTCCTTGGACTAAATTTCATGGTCCACTTGAAGAGTGTAACCCTACAGTACGGTGGGCCACTCCCTCCGCTTTCAGTGGGAGACTCACAGCCTCTAAATTGCCCAACGCGCTCCACCTGTAGACTCTCGACGCTTAAGATTACCACACCCTCCTTATTCCAGAATCTCGTGCCAGGCTGCAAGCCCATCGTGACTAAGAGTAGGCGTTACAGCGCTGAGGATCGGATCTTCATTCGATCTGAGGTTCAGCGGCTCCTCAAGGAAGGGATCATACAACCTAGCGCTAGTCCTTGGAGAGCGCAGGTCGTGGTGGTCAAGAGTGGGAACAAACCCCGGATGGTCATAGACTATAGTCAGACCATTAACAGATACACGCAGCTGGATGCGTATCCCCTCCCGCACATTTCTGACATGGTCAACCAGATTGCGCAGTACCGGGTGTTCTCCACCAACGACCTAAAGTCTGCCTACCACCAGCTCCCCATTCGCCCAGAGGACCGACAATACATGGCTTTTGAGGCGGATGGTCGCTTGTACCATTTTCTAAGGGTTCCTTTTGGTGTCACCAATGGGGTCTCAGTCTTCCAGCGTGCTATGGACCGAATGGTGGACCATAACGGACTGCGGGCTACCTTCCCGTACCTGGATAACATCACCATCTGCGGCCATGACCAGCAGGACCACAATACCAACCTTCTTAGATTCCTACGCACTGCATCTCGCCTGAATCTGACCTACAACAGGGAGAAGTGGGTATTTCGCACGTGCCACCTAGCTATCCTCGGATACGTGGTGGAAAATGGGGTCATTGGCCCTCATCCAGAACGTATGCGTCCCCTCCTCGAACTTCCCCTGCCCACCAGCGTAAAAGCGCTGAGAAGATGCTTAGGCTTCTTCTCTTACTACGCACAGTGGGTTCCCAATTACGCGGACAAAGCCCGTCCGCTCATCAAGTCTACCTCTTTTCCCCTAGCACCAGAGGCTCGTTTGGCCTTTGAAAAACTAAAAGCCGACATCGCGAAAGCCACGATGCACGCTATCGATGAGTCCATCCCCTTCCAGGTGGAGAGCGATGCATCTGAATTCACCCTGGCCGCCACACTTAACCAGGCGGGCAGGCCCGTCGCCTTTTTCTCTCGCACCCTCCAAGGCCCCGAAATTCGACATTTGGCGGTGGAAAAGGAGGCCCAGGCCATTGTGGAGGCCATCCGGCATTGGCGCCATTACTTGGCGGGAAAACGGCTCTCCCTGATCACGGACCAGCGGTCCGTGGCGTTCATGTTCAATAACACGTTACGGGGCAAGATCAAGAACGATAAGATCTTGAGGTGGAGAATCGAACTCTCCACCTATAATTACGACATCATGTATCGTCCAGGGAAACTCAACGAGCCCTCGGATGCCCTGTCGCGTGGAACATGCGCCAGTATGCAGGAGAATCGATTGCAGGCTCTCCACAATGGCCTCTGCCATCCGGGGGTCACTCGGCTCTACCACTTCATAAAAGCCCGGAATCTCCCCTACTCGGTGGAGGATGTCAGGTCCATAACCAGAAGCTGCCAGGTATGCGCGGAATGCAAACCGCACTTTTACCGACCTGACAGGGCACAACTCGTTAAGGCCACTCGTCCCTTCGAAAGACTGAGTGTGGATTTTAAGGGCCCCCTTCCCTCGACAGATTGGAATGTATACTTCCTCAATGTGGTTGATGAGTACTCACGATTCCCTTTTGTCATTCCCTGTTCTGATATGACCGCTGCCACGGTTATCAAGGCATTTCGTGATCTTTTCACCCTGTTCGGTTACCCCTGTTACATCCACAGCGATAGGGGCTCGTCGTTCATGAGCGATGACTTGAAGCAATACCTGCTCTCATACGGGATTGCCTCTAGTAGAACCACGAGCTACAACCCATGGGGTAACGGACAGGTGGAACGTGAGAATGCTACAGTCTGGAAGGCTGTCTTACTGGCGTTGAAGTCTAAAGGCCTTCCAGTCTCCCGTTGGCAAGAGGTGCTCCCTGATGCGCTCCACTCCATACGCTCACTCCTGTGTACGGCAACCAACGCTACTCCCCATGAGAGACTGTTTTCATTCCCTCGGAAGTCTTCCTCTGGAACCTCATTACCGTCTTGGTTGACGTACTCAGGACCTGTCCTCCTGCGGCGACATGTTAGGACCCGCAAGTCCGACCCTTTGGTTGAACAGGTCCATCTCCTCCACGCCAACCCTCAGTATGCCTATGTGGCATACCCTGACGGGCGAGAGGACACGGTCTCGATTCGAGACCTGGCGCCAGCAGGGGGCTTGGAAACCCCTGTCGCTCCCATTCCTCCTGTTAGAGACCCCCCAACTATTGTTTCCCCTCCTGACACGGCGCGGGCAGCATCGGGACCATCACTTAATCCTTTTACTCCCATGTCCAGCTTGCCTGAGTCCAGGAGATGGTCGCCACTTCAAGGCGTGCCCGAGTTCAGCGAATTGTCACCACCTCGTGGTCTACCGGCCCATGAGACATTGGAGGAGCCGTTGGACACCACCTTGGGGAGAACGCCACCACGAGTGTTTATACTGGTGTCATCGCCGGTGTTGAGGAGGTCACAACGACGGTGCGGTCCCCCAGACCGTCTGAACTTATAGACTGATGAACAATTGTTCTGTGTTTTTGTACCCCGCCGGCCTTTGTTTTCAAAGTAGGGGTGAATGTGGTGAACCATCGTTGGTTCCCACCAGGTAGTGCTGAGCCAGGGTCTGGCCAGTACTATGAGTCTGTATATATGTTACTGTTGGGGTTAGGGTTGGGCTGTTCTACATGTCACTGTTGGGGTTAGGGTTGGGCTGTTCTACCTGTAATATAGTTCTTATGGTACATCCCAGTCGGGCTCCGCCTCCTGGGAGAGGTATAAAGGTCACTGCTCTGTCTGGGACCCTTTAGTCTGGGATCATGGATTATATATGGTAGCTTTATTGTAGTAGTCAATAAAAGCCTTTATTTCCTCGAGCACCTCTAGCCTCGTGAGTTATATCGTGCATCAAGGACAAAGGTTGATGGGAGATTTAATAGAAGTGTTCAGAATTAACAGAAATTTTGATATAGTTAACAAGGAGAAACTGTTTCCATTGGCTGCAGGGTCAGTGATCAGAGAACATAGATTTGACATCCAGCGATTTGCCACCATATAATGAACAGTGTCGAATCCTTCTGTTGAGGTATATCTGTGGCTAACAAAAACAGAAAATGCTGGAAAATCTCAGCAGGTCTGACACAGCATCGGTCTGCCATCCAGACTCAAAATGTTGGCTCTATTCTCCCTCCACAGATGCTGTTAGACCTGTGGAGTATTTCCCACATAATTTTTTTTGCACCATAGTCTTGATTAGGATGCTTTCTGAAGCTATTAGAACATAGAACAGTACAGCACAGAACAGGCCCTTCAGCCCACGATGTTGTGCCGAGCTTTATCTGAAACCAAGATCAAGCTATCCCACTCCCTATCATCCTGGTGTGCTCCATGTGCCTATCCAATAACCGCATAAATGTTCCTAAAGTGTCTGACTCCACTATCACTGCAGGCAGTCCATTCCACACCACAACCACTCTCTGCATAAAGAACCTACCTCTGATTTCCTTCCTATATTTCCCATCATGAACCGTTTAGTTATGCCCTCTTGGAATAGCTCCATCCACCCGAGAAAATAGTCTTTGAACGTTCACACTATCTATCCCCTTCATCATTTTATAAACCTCTATTAAGTCTCCCCTCAGCCTCCTCCGCTCCAGAGAGAACAGCCCGAGCTCCCTCAACCTTTCCTCATAAGACCTACCCTCCAAACCAGGCAGCATCCTGGTAAATCTCCTCTTCACTCTTTCCAGTGCTTCTGCATCCTTCTTATAGTGAGGTGACCAGAACTGCACACAATATTCCAAATGTGGTTTCACCAAGGTCCTGTACAGTTGCAGCATAACCCCACAGCTCTTAAACTCCAACCCCCAGTTAATAAAAGCTAACACACTATAGGCCTTCTTCACAGCTCTATCCACTTGAGTGGCAACCTTCAGAGATCTGTGGATATAGACCCCAAGATCTCTCTGTTCCTCCACAGTCTTCAGAACCCTACCTTTGACCCTGTAATCCACATTTAAATTAGTCCTACCAAAATGAATCACCTCACATTTATCAGGGTTAAACTCCATTTGCCATTTTTCAGCCCAGCTTTGCATCCTATCTATGTCTCTTTGCAGCCGACAACAGCCCTCCACCTCATCCACTACTCCACCAATCTTGGTGTCATCAGCAAATTTACTGATCCACCCTTCAGCCCCCTCCTCTAAGTCATTAATAAAAATCACAAAGAGCAGAGGACCAAGCACTGATCTCTGTGGCACTCCACTAGCAACCTGCCTCCAGTCCGAAAATTTTCCATCCACCACCACCCTCTGTCTTCGATCAGATAGCCAATTACCTATCCAATCAGCCAACTTTCCCTCTATCCCACACCTCCTTACTTTCATCATAAGCTGACCATGGGGGACCTTATCAAACGCCTTACTAAAATCCATGTATATGACATCAACTGCCCTACCTTCATCAACACACTTAGTTACCTCCTCAAAAAATTCTATCAAATTTGTGAGGCACGACTTGCCCTTCACGAATCCGTGCTGACTATCCCGGATTAATCCGCATCTTTCTAAATGGTCGTAAATCCCATCCCTAAGGACCTTTTCCATCAATTTACCAACCACCGAAGTAAGACTAACCGGTCTATAATTACCAGGGTCATTTCTATTCCCTTTCTTAAACAGAGGAACAACATTCGCCCTCTCTAGTCCTCTGGCACCAACCCCGTGGACAGTGAGGACCCAAAGATCAAAGCCAAAGGCTCTGCAATCTCATTCCTTGCCTCCCAAAGAATCCTAGGATATATTTCATCAGGCCCAGGGGACTTATCGATCTTCAGTTTATTCAAAACTGCCAGGCCATCCTCCCTCCGAACATCTATTTCCTCCAGCCTATAAGCCTGTAACACCTTCTCTTCCTCAAAAAGATGGCCCCTCTCCTTGGTGAACACTGAAGAAAAGTATTCATTCATCACCTCGCCTATCTCTACTGACTCCATACACAAGTTCCCACTACTGTCCTTGACCGGCCCTAACCTCACCCTGGTCATTCTTTTATTCCTCACATAAGAGTAAAAAGCCTTGGGGATTTCCTTGATCCGACCCGCCAAGGACTTCTCATGTCCTCTCCTCGCTCTCCTAAGCCCCTTTTTCAGCTCATTCCTTGCTAACTTGTAACCCTCAATTGAGCCATCTGAACCTTGTTTCCTCATCCCTACATAAGCTTCCCTCTTCCTTTTCACAAGACATTCCACCTCTTTCGTGAACCATGGTTCCCTCACTCGGCCATTTCCTCCCTGCCTGACAGGGACATACCTATCAAGGACACCCAGTATTTGTTCCTTGAAAAAGTTGCACTTTTCATTAGTGCCTTTCCCTGACAGTTCCTGTTCCCATCTTATGCCCCCTAATTCTTGCCTAATTGCATCTTAATTACCTCTCCCCCAATTGTAAACCTTACCCTGCCATACAGCCCTATCCCTCTCCATTGCAATAACAAAAGACACCGAATTGTGGTCACTATCTCCAAAGTGCTCTCCCACAACCAAATCTAACACTTGGCCCGGTTCATTTCCCAGTACCAAATTCAATGTGGCCTCACCTCTTGTCGGCCTATCCACATATTGTGTCAGGAAACCCTCCTGCACACACTGCACAAAAACTGCCCCATCCAAACTATTTGACCTACAAAGGTTCCAATCAATATTTGGAAAGTTAAAGTCCCCCATGACAACTACCCTGTGACCCCCACACATATCCATAACCTGCTTTGCAATTTCTTCCTCCACATCTCTATTACTATTTGGGGGCCAATAGTAAACTCCTAACAACGTGACCGCTCCTTTCCTATTTCTAACTTCAGCCCATATTACCTCAGATTGCTCAATCTATTGCTCAGATTTGCTCAGATTTTGCTTCGATTCCGGGCTTGGTTCAAGGAACTCAGTTCCAGTTGCTTGTTCCTGTGCTATGTTCATAATGTACAGCCATATGTAAGAAATCTCAATGAATAATAATCTTTATTCATAAGAACGTAGGTGTTTATGAGGGCATCAACAAACATGGAAAAAGTTTGAATGGCACAAATCGCATCTTTAAATTTGCTATTTTTGTCAACAGAAGAAAATGACATTAAGAAAAGAGTATAATTTATTTTGTGTATTGAACAACCCATTGTTTGGTTCAATACAGCATCATCCCATCATGTTGTGGGATGATGCTGTACCTGTTTTTTATTTTTCATTTATTATTGTCACATGTATTAGTATGCAGTGCAAAGTATTGTTACTTGCGCGCTATAAAGAGAGAGCATACCGTTCATCGAGAAGGAAATGAGAGTGCAGAATATAATGTTACAGCCATAGCTAGGGTGTAGAGAAAGATCAACTTAATGCAAGGTAGGTCCATGCAAAAGTCTGACGGCAGCAGGGAAGAAGCTGTTCTTGAGTCGGTTGGTACATGACCTCTGACTCCTGTATCTTTTTCCTGACGGAAGAAGGCGGAAGAGAGAATGTCCGGGGTGTGTGGGGTCCTTGATTATGTTGGCTGCTTTGCTGAGGCAGTGGGAAGTGTAGACAGAGTCAATGGATGGGAGGCTGGTTTGCGTGATGGATTGGGCTACATTCGCAACCTTTTGTAGTTTTTTGCAGTCTTGGGCAGAGCAGGAGCCATACCAAGCTGTGATACAACCAGAAAGAATGCTTTCTATAGTGCATCTGTAAAAGTTGGTGAGAGTCGTAGCTGACATCATAGAAATCATAGAAACCCTACAGTACAGAAAGAGGCCATTCGGCCCATCGAGTCTGCACCGACCACAGTCCCACCCAGGCCCTACCCCTATATCCCTACATATTTTACCCACTAATCCCTCTAACCTACGCATCCCAGGACACTAAGGGGCAATTGTTTAGCATGGTCAATCAACCTAACCCGCACATCTTTGGACTGTGGGAGGAAACCGGAGCACCCGGAGGAAACCCACGCAGACACGAGGAGAATGTGCAAACTCCACACCGACAGTGACCCAAGCCGGGAATCGAACCCAGGTCCCTGGAGCTGTGAAGCAGCAGTGCTAACCACTGTGCTACCGTGCCGCCAAATTTCCGTACCGTACATGCCAAATTTCCTCAGTCTTCTAAGAAAGTAGAGGCGTTGGTGGGCTTTCTTAACTATAGTGTCGGCATGGGGGGACCAGGACAGGTTGTTGGTGATCTGGACACCTAAAAGCTTGAAGCTCTCGACCCTTTCTACTACTCTAGGATCATCCTTGTTAGAATCCATGCCAGAAACTCCAAGGTGTTTTGTGAAGGTAGCCTAAACCTTAAGCTTTTACATTTGAACTCGGCACGGGTGAGCATAAGGTGTTTCACTCCAGGTATGATTCAGGTGACCCATCAGGGAGCTTTTATCAAACAAAGTTTTTTTAAGAACACAGTTAACATATAATAAGATAAATTAGCATAACTTTTACCAGATACAAGAAACAAACATGATATAGTGTGAACCTTAACAGCTCGTTAACTATGATGTTCCAAGTCAAACAACACCCTAACAAACATGCACCTCTTTCTAAGCTCAGCACAAAAAGCAAGTGCACTCCCATGATGCTGGATTTTGCCATTTTTTAACACCTACTGTGAATGGGTCTTTTGGATGTTGAATTAAAACTCTGAGGCTTCCCAGTCCTGGAACTTTCAGCATACTACTGCGGAGAGAAACAGAAATACACTGCCTTCTTCCACTAGCTTCTAACAGCAACTCATAGACAGCAGAATTTTCAACTCCAGAGAGAGGGGAAAACAACAGCCATTGCTTTCTGCCTCACATCCAACCAACTTTGGAGCAAAATGAAACTAAAACCTTGGACTTTTACTGTGAAAAGAAACTGGCCCCAGGCAGCACCTGACCTGTCAATCATGCTCCACCCAGCAATTCCAAAATAATCACAAAACCCCAGGACACTGCATTAGGCCACATTAAAAATAAACAAGATGTCCATTATATTGCTTCAGTAACAGTTAGAGGACACTGTCTACAGACAGCAACAAGAAAATACCAGAGCCTGTTTGAAAAACCTGCTGAGAAATATGAGTAGAATACATTTCTTAAAAGCACATTATCGACACAATCCTCAAGAGTCAACCTAACAGTGAACTGCTCAGCATTATTAGCTGTGCTATTTTATGAGTTGTCTCGAGGTTATGGTATTGGACGAGCAACCCCAGATGTTGTGAGTTTTATTCCCAACAGCAGCTGTGCGATCGAGTTTGTTTGTGGTTGGCACTGGGAAACAGCAGCAGATTGCTTGGAAATTTCAGGCTGGTTTATTAATAGGAAGAGATCTTGCCACCTCCCTACACATGTTTCAGTTCTGCTCCATTTGGTTTCACTTTAACAGGCTAGGTGGAACTGAATATCAGCGAGGCTTCACATAACAGCAGCTGATCTAATAACCTCTGTCTTGCATCATTTGCCAAGACTAATTTCTAGCCCAATGTCTTCTGAAGGCAGCCTAACGAACCACTCGGCTCAGAGGGATAGATAATCAATGTGACCTTGCGCATTTTTTTCAAAAATACTGAAAATCCATCAAATAAAATTTATTATGCAAATTGGCAGAAAATATAAATGCAATTTAAATATCACTGAAAAAGAGACATGCTGCTGAAGTTTTTCATCTTGCACTTACCAGGACAAATACAAGAATGCCAAATTTCAAAGGGAACAACAATTGACACTGCATGGAAAAAGGGTACAGAGCCTACTTGCCTAAAAATCAGCACTCTTAAGCATGCATTACAAACTCTTGTTCCCTTTGAGATTTGGTATTCTTGCAAATACATCTGATGAGTGCAAGACAAAAAGATTAAACATCATGTCTCCTTTTATAACAGTGTTCAACTTCCATACTACTAAGCAACTATTTGAACAGGTAAACAAAGCATGTGAAAATATTATTATTTAAATATTCCCACATATTTAATTTTATCTTTAAAGACAAATCGACAGTCTAAATTAAATTGCACCATTTAGTTTCAAAATATATATGTCACTTGTTCGGAAACTAAAGATGGTTATAAGGGATTTATATTTGTATTGGTAAACATTTGCAAAAAGTTATAGTTTTAAGTCGGTTTCATTTAATGTTTCTGCGAAAGGAAAGGTAAAACTTATAATTAGATCCATGCTGAAAAAAGGTGTTTGTATGAGTGGTTGTTGGCTCAGTTCCAACTGTGTTCCTATTGTGTTTAGAGAGGGTTATGGTGTGAAGAGTAAATAAGCCAGAAGAAGTATACAGGTATTGCTTAGCAACTGGAGGCCCTTTTAATGGAAAAAACTTTTTTTTGTTCTTTGCTTAGCTGAATTTGTAGGTAGTTGAAGAAGGACAGCAGGGTGTAAACATCTCTCAATTCTCTCAACTCAAGTTCCATTATGGAAATTCCAGTCCAGTTAAACCACCAACTGGGATCGTAATATTCCTCTACAATCCAGTCAGGAACTCAGAAGAAAATTCTTTACCCAGAAGGTGATTAGGGTCTTGAAAGGGTGGATGTGGAGAAGATGGTTCCTCTTGTGGGAGAATCTAGAACTAGGGGTCACTGTTTAAAAATAAGATGTCATCCATTTAAAACAGAAATCAAGTGAAACATTTTTTTCAGAGCATCGTGAATGTTTGGAACTCTCTTCCTGAAAAGACGGTGGGAGTCGTCTCTGAATATTTTTAAGACAGAGATGGATAGATTCTTGGTAAGCAAAGGGGTGATAGGTTATCAGGAGTAGGGAGGATGCAGATATGAGGTTACTATCAAATCAGCTATCATCTTATTAAATGGTGGAGCAGGCACGAGGGGCTGAATGGCCTTCTCCTGTTCCTTGTTCATCTGTTCATTTGTTCGTGGGCCATTTGGGCTGAATGGCCTGATCTTGGGCTGCAGATTCTAGCTAACTCAGTGTAATCTGAAACTTCTATTGCGCATTCTTTGAGTGAAACATTTAAGGGGCGTCTTGACAAATACGTGAATAGGATGGGAATAGAGGGATATGGTCCCCGGAAGGATAGGGGGTTTTAGTTCAGTCGGGCAGCATGGTCGGTGCAGGCTTGGAGGGCCGAAGGGCCTGTTCCTGTGCTGTAATTTTCTTTGACCTTTGTTCTTTGGATAAATTATAGTCACATGCTCACCTTTGGGGCATTTGCTTAATCAAGCAGATCAAATGCTGGCAGTCCTCAATTTTACATCCCAGAAAGCTGGAAGTCAATATCACAACGCTTTTTATAAAAGTGATTCTCTAATAACAACACAGAGCAGCTGATCTCGTCTCATCTTTAGCAACAGAGCCTGAAAATGATGTTTTCCTGTGATCAGTGACTGCGCTAATGAGTGAAGATAGTTCCCTGAGTTACTGCCTGTGCTAGCAAGTATCTGCAGAGTCCATCACCTGATTGATCACTAATTACAGACCAAGGCAGTGTGTGCTGGAAATAAATCAGAAGGATTGAATTTCAGAGATCAAAGTTGCCCAGGGACAAGCAGAAGTGCTTAGAGCAGTGAATATTTAAAGACTGAAGGTCGCCTGGGGAAGAACTGGAAAATAAACAGCCCCAGAAAACGATGATGCTGGGTTAAAGCTTTATCGGCGAGAAAACTGGAAGGGAAAGGAGCAGAAAGATACTGGGGAAGCTCACAGTTTCTCACTCCAATAATTAAAGACCGATTTTGATGATGCATGATTCAATTTTAACTGAAAGGTCGAGATATGTATTTTGCCAAGAATATAAGTCAGTCAAACGTAATGGCCTGAACGTTACCCTCACCCCAAGGGTGGGATGGCAGGCGGGGAGGTGCGTAAGATTGGGAGCCATTCTGGCAGCACTGTGGCTCTCGCCTCTACCCATCCAGTCCCACAGGCATTTTACCTGCCCACCCCACTTCTCTGTGGGCCAGTTGAGGCCCTAAAATGCCAATTAATAGCCAGTCAATGGCCTCCTCCCATTGCCATGTTGAGGCTGGCACATACGTCCAAACTGTCCCACAAGAGGTGTTGGCCTGGTGGGCGGGCTGGGGAGACTGGGTGCGGGGGTCCCGGTCAGACACTCCTGTGCCGTCCCTCCCTCCTTGCTGTGACCTGTCACCACATGCCTCTTGTCCTATTACTTCCTTTGTCAAAGCCTGTCAACCTGACCCTGATGACAGTCTAGGCTCACCTCATGCTCCAGGCTCCATTGATGATCATCTTCCTCAGGGATTGGTGTAATCCCAGCAATGACCAGCACTCCCAGTGGTACAGTTGGGACCTGAAAAATGCAGGCCATTTGATTTGAAGGGGATAGAAGCACCACCTCAATTGAAGGCCCTGGGGCCATTAAATAGCCCCAACATGAGGCACCATGCCTAAACATGCTCGTCTCCAATCTTACTTTGGGGTGGGTGCGTGGGGACTCTGCCCCCAGCAAAACATTGACCCATAGATTCTTAAATAATTAAAAATACTTTACAAATATGGTACTTCAGTTGTCCTCTCACGAACATCATCAAATTATATTTATTAAATACCTTTAACACCATGAAATGCCCCAAGGCACTTCATAGGAGCATTATAAAATAAGATTTGACACTGAGCTATATAAGGTGATGTTAGGCACAAACCTGGTCAAAGAGGTAGGTTTTAAGGAATGTTTTGAGAAAGGAGCGAGAGGTAGAGGAGCAAAATTTTGGTAGGAATAACAGCAAAATGGACTATTATTTAAATGGTAAAAAATTTGCAGCATGCTGTTGTGCAGAGGGACCTGGGTGTCCTTGTGAAAGAATCACAAGGAGTTGGTTTGCAGGTGCAGCAGGTAATTAAGAAGGCAAATAGAATTTTGTCCTTCATTGCGAGAGGGATGGAGTTTAAAAACAGCGAGGTCATCTTGCAGCTGTAAAAGGTGCTGGTGAGGCCACACCTGGAGGAGGAACTTCTTCACACAAAGGGTTATGAATCTGTGGAATTCCCTGCTCAGTGAAGCAGTTGAGGCTACCTCATTGAATGTTTTTAAGGCAAGGATAGATAGATGTTTGAACAGTAAAGGAATTAAGGGTTATGGCGGGTAAGTGAAGTTGAGTCCACGAAAAGATCAGCTATGATCTTATTGAATGGCGGAACAGGCTCGAGGGGCCAAATGGCCTACTCCAGGTCCTAGATCTCATATTCTTATGTTCTTCAAATGATTTGGGGAGGAATCTCCAGAGCTCAGGGCCTCCGCAGCTGAAGACACGGCCACCAACAACAAGCGTGCTCAGGGCTGCTCAAGAAGCCAGAATTAAATGAGTACAGATATTTCGGAGGGCTTTGGAATGGAAGAAGATTACAGAGAGAGGGAAGGAGCCATGGAGGGATTTGAAAACAACAGGGAGAAATTTAAAAATCAAGCTGTTGTTTGACCAGGAGTCAAAGCAGGTCAGTGAGCACAACTGATCTGAAACTCTGGATAATGATCCTATAGGGAGTTCGTAAGAACATCAACGTGGGCTCTTTTCAACGGTAAGCCATATGGAATCCAATCCCTTTGAAAGAAAATATTTATATTCTTGTCTATCTTTGAAAATTCTTCTCTTGATTTATCTGAATGAAAATCCCAGAAGAATGCGCAATGATATTTGAAGGTTGAACATTAGATTTTTTTTGAACTGCAAGAATATTAAAATAATCAATTAATTTTCTCATCTGTGCAAATTGCATTAAATATAATTCTTGACAATTGAATGCGATTTGAAGATTAAATTTTGTCAGTGTACTCTGTTCCGTTGATATCGTCATTTCTGATATGAGTTGAGTTCTACTCCATTACCGTCCTGTGGGGAATTAAAAGCCGGCGCAAACATCACAGAATGAAATGCCGACAGGAGCATTATTAGAACATCATATCCAGAATAAGGATGAGAATATTAATTCCAAAATATTGATTGCATTGTGAAAAATAATATTTCCCGATTATATGCGCGTGCAGTACAGATGAATATTGGGCCTCAAATGAGATGTGAAATCGAAAATGGACAAGCTCTGACGCAAGGTGAAAGTTCGCAGTTTACATTTCTGCCAAGCATTGAAAACATATTGAGCACAGAGTAATTTAACCCGTCAGAACACTCTTCCCTGCTGCCATTGTGTTAACTTCGAAATCATTGTTGCTTAGCTACCAGATTCAAAATACCCCACAGTATTTTCAACTGTATTTTGTTCCTTCTAAAACAATCAAGTTTTAAGTTAAATGCGAGACTTTAAGCCTATTGGCTAACACTGCTGCCTCACAGCGCCAGGCCCGGGTTCAATTCCAGCCTTGAGTGACTGTCTGTGCGGAGTCTGCACGTTCTCCCCGCGTCGGTGTGGGTTTCCTCTGGGTGCTCCGGTTTCCTCCCACAGTCTGAAAGATGTGCTGCTTAGGTGCATTGGCCATGCTAAATTCTCCCTCAGTGTACCCGAACAGGCCCCGGAGTGTGTCGACTGGGGACTTTTCACAGCAATTTCATTGCCGTGTTAATGTAAGCCTACTTGTGACACTAATAAATAAACATAAATAAATAAAATATTGCCCCCTTGAAAAAAATGTGGCCTTCATTGTAATCATTTCATCTTTTTAAAACAAAATCTTTAAAACGTTCAAGTTCAGACTGTCAAACTGTTTCTGATTGGATCATCTCTTTGGTATATTTAAGCACACAAGAACAGGGTTGTAATCACTGAATCATTACCTGAACAGCTTTCTGATTTCCCGGTTCTGTCTACTCTCCTTAATTGCAATCATCGAGGATGAGGGAAAAAAATAGCAATTAACCAGCAGTTGCAATTATCAGTAGTCTGACCGTATCTGTGGTAAATAAGAAATATGACTCCTTGTGGTGAGTTCCTAACTCCTGTAAGGTTGCAAGTTTTTCTTACTCTACTGCACTTATTCTACACAAAGAGCATTTTGATTCAGCCTGTGATTGGACCATCGGGGCAGCACCCTGCTTACAATCCTGAAATTGGATAATTGTGCAGCGAGGTGAATTGTGCTGGGGAAGTGATGGCCTAGTGGTATTATCGCTCGACTATTAATCTAATAGCTCAGCTAATGTTCTGGGGGACCTGGGTTCAAATCCCACCAGAGTCGGTGGTGGAATTTGAATTCAATAAAAAATATCTGGAATTAAGAATCTACTGGTGACCATGAAACCATTGTCAATTGTCGGAAAATCCATCTGGTTCACTAATGTTCTTTAGGAAAGGAAATCTTTACCTGGTCTGGCCTACATGTGACTCCAGAGCCACAGCAATGTGGTCGGCTGTCAACTGCCTCTGAAATGACCTAGCAAGCTATTTAATCAAAGGCGACTAGAGATGGGCAATAAATGCTGGCCCAGCCAGCGACGCCCATGTCCCACGAATAAATTTATAAACAGCACCCGTGGAAGCATCTCAGCCCATTGATCTGCATCAGAGAACAGCCCATTTTGTTGCTCAGTTCTTCCCTTGTTGAATCATAGGCCTATGGGCCATTCAACCCATCAAGTCTGCACCAACTGTCTAACAGAACGTCTTACTCTGGCCCTTTCCCCCTGCCCCATACCCATAACCTCGTGCATTTACCATGGCTAATTAATCTAACCTATACATCTTGGGACACTAAGGGAGAAATTAGCATGACCAATCCACCTAAACTGTACACCTTTGGAGTGGGGGAGGAAACCGGAGCACCCAGAGAAACCCATGCAGGCACGGGGAGAATGTGTAAACTCCATGCAGACAGTTAGTTACCCAAGGCTGGAATCGAACCTGGGTCCCTGTGCTGTGAGGCAGCAGTGCTAACTACTGAGCGACCGTGCCGCCCATGTAATTATTTTCACCTCAAGTATTTGGTCAATTCTTTCCAGAAAACATCGATTGAATAATATGTTTCCAGAGCCCCGTCAGGCAGTGCATTTCAAATACCCATCACTCATTGCATGAAAAAGGACTTTTTCGCTTCTTTCTCAAAAAGAAATTTGCTGAAGCAGTTTGCAAAAAATGGGAGCCATTGAGTTGGCTGTCAACCTGAATCCTGAACCTCCCATCAGGGAGACGCAACCCATTCCTGAATCCTCCACTCTACCTTTACAGCCTGGTCTCTCATGGGACCCAACCTGGGTAACTCACGGACAGCCCCAGTGCCGAGCCTCTTGTTCTCAAGCCCCCCCCCCCCACCCTCTGGCCAGCTCCCACTATGGAAGGGCACTCCCTCAGCTGCCATACGGACAGACACCCAGGAAGGAGGACACAGGAAGCGCTGCCTGCATATCAGAACTTCACAACCCCTCTAAAGCAAGGGACACCAAACGTGAAGTGAAGTTAAGGCCTGCAAGTGACCCACTTCAACCCCTCCCCCTGGTATGGCGATTCCGGGACTCCCATCCCCTGTCCCCGAGTTGAACTGATCTGCATCCCCCGAGTTCTCTCTGGTACCCCCTGGGCAGTGCACACTGGGAAGGTGTTGTCTGCCTAAGCGCTCACCTCCGAAACCTTCCTTGGAGGTGAAGACACCAAGTTCGCGCTTGTGTGGAGCTGTTATAAATGGTAGCGGTGTGATGTCACACCCACTGAATATCCAGTGAGCGGGGACGTCCTGGAGAGAATGCTCACTCATGATATGCTAATTATTAAAATGAGCTTTCTGCGGCCCCACAGCGTGTTTCACGCCACTCCGCCAGCGAGGGGCCAGGGAAATCAGAACTCAGAAACTTGTCGGCACAAATCACGCTTCCTGGATTTTGTGCCGCACTGTCATTCCCAAAGACAGAGAGTGCGGCTTCAAACCTGTGGTGAACCATCGTTGGTTACCACTGTGGGTTATTCCAATGTTACTGTTGGGTTAGGGGGTTGCCACTGTGGGGGTTGTATAATGTTGTTGGGTTAGGGTGTTTACCTGTGGTAGATGTTGTTATGGCACATCCCGGTCGGGCCCCGCCTCCTGGGGAGAGGTATAAGACCCTCTGCTCCGGCGGGACCCCTCCAGTCTGAACTGGTGTACTCGTGTTAGTTAGTTCCATTGTTTGCTAATAAAAGCCTTCAATAGCTGAAGCCTTGTTCTACGTGCTTGATTGTCGCGCATCAAAACCCCAACATTTCCTCTGTCTGGGGGTGGTCTAGAAGAAGGAGTCACAACCTCAGGATATATGGAGGAGAAATGTCTTCACTCAGAAGGTGGTGAACCTAAAGTAAAGTGAAAGTAAAGTAAAAGTAAAGTTTATTTATTAGTCACAAGTAGGCTTACATTAACACTGCAATGAAGTTACTGTGAAATCCCCTCGTCACCACACTCCGGCGCCTGTTCGGGTCAATGCACCCTAACCAGCACGTCTTTCAGACTGTGGGAGGAAACCGGAGCACCCGGAGGAAACCCACGCAGACACGGGGAGAACGTACAAACTCCACACAGACAGTGACGCAAGCTGGAAATCGAACCCGGGTCCCTGGCGCTGTGAGGCAGCAGTGCCAACCACTGTGCCTGTGGCATTTTCTACCACAGAAGGCTGTGGAAGCCAGGACACTGAATACATTTAAGAAGGAAGTAGATGGATTTCTAGACTCTAAAGGCGTTGTAGGGCACAGGTTGAGAGTGGGAGAATGGCGTTGCAATAGATGATGAGCCACATTGAATTTTGGAGCAGACTCGAAGGACCGGATGGCCCACTCCTGCTCCTATTTTCTATATATTCCAGTTGGCGTTCTTTAAATGTCCATGGACCCCAGCACAGATCTGGACAACATTCAGACTTGGGCTGACAACTGGCAAGTAACATTCCTGTCACACAAGTGCCAGGCAATGATCATCTCCAACAAGAGAGGATCTGACCATCTCCCCTTGACATTCAATGGCATTACCGTCCCTGAATCCTCCGCTGTCAACATCCTGGGGCTGACCACTGACCAGAAACTGAATTGGATCAGCCAGAAACTGGCAGCGTTCAACCAAATTTACAGACTGGTATTCCAACTGTCTGACTCAATTACAGTTGAGCCTGTCAAAGGATTCTTCAAGCCGTAAAGAGATGCTTAAGGAAAGCTTACTGTCAAATACAGCACTCTGCGTGTAAATTATGAGTGGAGTCTTTGAGGAATGCTCTGCTGGAGCTGAACCATGGCATCAAAATAAATGGCATGGAAACTTAGGGTGGCACGGTGGCACAGTGGTTAGCACTGCTGCCTCACAGCATCAGACCCAGGTTCAATTCTGGCCTCAGGTCACTGTCTGTGTGGAGTTTGCACGTTCTCCCCGTGTCTGCGTAGGTTTCTTCCGGGTGCTCCGGTTTCCTCCCACAGTCTGAAAGATGTAAGGGTTACATTGATTGGCCATGCTAAATTGTCCCTAGTGTCAGGGGGATTCGCAGGGTAAATGAGGGTTATGGGAATAGGGCCTGGGTGGGATTGTGTCAGTATAGACTCAATGGGCTGAATGGCCTCCTTCTGTACTGTAGGGATTCTATGGAATTAGGTCCACCAAAAAGCATATTTAAAAAAAATAGCCACAGTAGCACATTGCTCAATGATTGTGCTGATGCAGCATGGATACAATGGAAAATTATGTGGAAGGTGTGTGTGCGCGCAATTCACAGAGATTATCTTGGCTGAAAGCAGATGGATATATTGCTTTCCAGTCATGTCAATTCCCATTCTTCAGGTGAGTCACCCTCACAAAACAACACGCAAGAAAAACAAACCATTTCATTGTGACTCTCTCCCATAGAAAAAGGTTTGAGTTTATTTATTAGTGTCACAAGTAGGCTTACACTCACACTGCAATGAAGTTACTGTGAAAATCCCCTAGTCGCCACACTCCGGCGCCAGTTCGGGTACACTGAGGGTCAATTTAGCACGGCTAATCCATCTAATGAGCATGTCTTTGGATTGTGGGAGGAAACCGGAGCACCTGGAAAAAACCCACACAGACACGGGGAGAACGTGCAAACTCCACGCAGGCAGTAACTCAAGCCAGGAATCGAACCCGGATCCCTGGCGCTGTGAGGCAGCAGTGCTAATCACTGCTCCATTGCGGGGGAATTTGGGGAAAACTCAAGGAAGGTCTCAAAGTGCCAGCACTTTCTTTACAAAGGGTGCAGCGACCAACTTGTCAATCAACGAGATGGAAGGTGGATGGTACTCACAGTTAAAATTGAAACAAACAGAGTCAATTGTTCGGCAAACAAGATAAAAGCAAATTACTGCAGATGCTGGAATCTGAAACCCAAAGAGAAAATGCTGGAGGCAGGGTCTGGAACTCAGGGTGGAGGAGAACAAGGGACCAGGGGCCTTGTAGAGACAGAGAGTGAGCAGGGTTGCAGCCAGGTGCTGGAGCAGCAGATCAAGCCTGGTGAGTCATTGCACTGGGGAATTGAGGCCACAAAAAGGGAAGAGATCTGGAGCATCAGCCGTGAATATTCCCTGTGAGTGGTTTGTTCCTTAAAGTTAAGCTTCGTCCTGAGAGTCTGTGCAGTTTTGACACCAATGGATTAAAAGTTTGGTCGAATTATCCTTTGAGCTGTCCACGTGTTTGAATTCCAGGAGACATTGGGAGCAATCACTGAGTGAATAACTGCCAACTTCTCTTTCTCATTGTGTGGGGTAGGTTAATTGGTCATGTTAAATTGACCCTAGTGTCAGGGGGATTGCTTATGGTATTTGCTACCAAATAAACCTGTTGGACTTTAACCTGGTGTTGTGAGACTTCTTACTGTGCTTACCCCAGTCCAACGCCGGCATCTCCACGTCAGGGGGATTAGCAGGGCAAAATGTTTTGGGTTACGGGAATAGGGCCTGGGTGGGATTGTGGTCAGTACAGACTTGATGGGCTGAATGGCCTCCTCCTGTACTGCAGAGATTCTATGATTGCAAAATTCTCAAATGTAACCAAATCGCACCAACACAGCAAAGAATACAATCGAAAATGTTCCCGAACGTACACTGTTAAAGGTTTTTCCCTTTGAAAAATCTGAACATCTCTTTCAATTCACAGCACTGTGAAGTGGGTTGAGGGGTTAATTGGGCAGAAATGTTGATTAAATTGCTTGCAATTAAATGGAGTACATTGTACTCTAACCTTCAAACAATTTGACTTGCTTCTTGTAGATAATGATGTCATTTCCATTAAATTCATGAAGGAGGGAGCATCCCATTTCTATCGCTGAACCCATTTTCAAGCTGATTTGATTAGAATGCTGAAAGCAAACATTCTAAACCACATCGCGCAGTAATTATAGTCCATACTGCTTGTAACTGAGGGATTACCAGATCACAAACATGCAATCGCAACGCAAATCTCAACATTTTATCCCTCTATATTACTTCATACGTTTTAATTAAGAATTTGAACAGAATAGAAACGTTATCATTTCAAACGGGTGCAGGAAGGGGTGGTGGCACGGTGGCACAGTGCTTAACACGGACCCAGGTTCCATTCCCGGTTTGGGTCACTGACTGTGTGGAGTTCTCACGTTCTCCCCATGTCCGTGTGGGTTTCCTCCGGGTACTCCAGTTACCTCCCACAGTCCAAAGATATGCAGGTTAGGTGGATTGGCCAGGCTAAATTCTCCCTCAGTGTACCCGAACAAGCGCTGTAGTGTGGCGACGAGGGGATTTTCACAGTAACTTCATTGCAGTGTGAATGTAAGCCTACTTGTGACACTATTAAATAAACTTTACTTTATTTTAAAGAAAGTAACCTGGGAATGTCCTTACTCAATGGGTGGGATTTTCAGCCCACCTCCCCCACCACCCCCACCACGGTGAGTTTTGTGGCGGCAGAGACAACTTGTCATTAGCCGGTGATGTGATCTTCCCGTCCTGCCGTTTTCAATGTATTTTCCCGTTATCCTTCTTTTTATTATTCATTCATGGGATGTGGGCGTCGCTGGCTGGGCCAGCATTTATTGCCCATCCCTCATTGCCCCTTGAACTGAGTGGCTTGCGAGGTCATTTTCAGAGTGCATTTTAAGAGTCAACCACATTGCTGAGGATCTGGAGTCACACGTGGCACAGACCAGGTAAGGACGGCAGATTTCCTTCCTTACAGGACATTAGTGAACCTGCACCAGGGAACCCACAATGGTTGGGAAGGGTTGGATGGCGGGGTGGGGGAGGAGGGGGGCGGGAATTGCTTTTCGCTTCCTACCATCAGCGGAAACAACCGGAACACTTCAGCTAATATTGATGGCGGCAGGGCAAATTGATGCGACAGTTTAAGAAGCTTATGGAGCGCTTGCCTTTTTTGATGGAGGCATGGAACACAACAGCAAGGACACTGTTCTAAACCTTTAGAAAGCACCGATTTACTCTGGGTCTGCATTGTAGGCAAGACGTCAGGACCTTTGAGAGTGTGCAGTGGAGATTTACTAGAATGGTACTAGGTGTTATAATGTAACCAATGATGACATTGGAATCTGTTATAATATAACCAATGATAACATGCTATGAGGGTCAGCTGACCAGCTGATGTAACCAATGGCAAAATGATGTGATGGTCAGATAACCCGGTACAAATAGAAAGCGGATGGGGACTGTGGGGATCTTGTGTGGCCCAGGGTGTGTGGTATAATAGAGTTTCTTTATTCAAACTTTTCCTTTGATTATGAAATTATTTCTTTCATAGTTTGCAACTAAAGATCCTTGCTGCCAGATGAACACTTGGGATGCCAGACTTCATTTATATGGTGAAGCTGGAGAAGCTGGGACTGTTCTCCTTTGAGCGGAGGACGTGAAGGAGAAATGTGATAGAGGCTTTCAAAATGATGAGAGCTCACAATAGAGTAAATGTGAAGACATTGTTTCTACAATCAAGGGAGAGGTGGGGGTGCCAACAATCAGATTAAGAAGTCTCACAACACCAGGTAAAAATCCAACATGGTTATTTGGAATCACGAGCTTTCGGAGCGCTGCTCCTTCATCAGGTGAGTCACCTGATGAAGGAGCAGTGCTCCGAAAGCTCGCTATTCCAAATAAACCTATTGGGCTTTTACCTGGTGCTGTGAGACTTCTTACTGTGCCCACCCCAGTCCAACGCCGGCATCTCCACATCATAGCAACCAAAGGACACTGGTTGAAAGCAATAAGCAAAGGAACCAGAAGGGAGATGGGGGATTTTGATCCATCAGGTATCAAGTTGTTATGATCGAGAGTGCTGCTGGGAATGGCAGTGGAAGCAGATGGTAATTTTCAGAAGGAGTTGGATATACACTTGAATTTTTCAGAGCAGGAGATACAAGACTAACCGGATAGCTCTTTCAAAGAGTCAACACTGGCACAATGGGCTGAATGGCCTCTTTCTGTGCTGTACGATTTCAGCCAATGAGATAGATTTCACATTTACAGATGGAGTCAAATTTAGCTCCAAGGTGGAAAGCTAAACATCTGTACCAGTCTTGGCAGCACATTCCCTACCTCCTCTGATAACACGGACTATTTGCAGATTAGATTGTGGCTGGAAGGTATTGTTTTAAAGTCTTGTAAATTTAACAGCAAGTAAAAGGCTTAAAATGAAAGTCAATCAGATGTAGCACGTCGGTGAGTGCACACAGTACAACCAAGTTGCTCGAAGGCTCAGTTCAATCTAGGCATTGCCTTTTATTTGACTGCGGGATTATGTTTAATTATTTTTTTCGGTGAACAGTCGCACATTTCTAAATGAATTCGAGCCTGTGGCACACACTAAATAAACAGACACGCTTTTTGACAAACTATCTTGTAGTCATTTTTTTTCGGTTGAGTCATTTGTGATAAGTCAAAACAATGTAAAATGCAAAGGTACCCATTCAGTTGTAAATGATGGGTTTAGTAAGGACTTAGAAACATTTGCCCATTAATGTAACATCCATACCTTGGTATTATAGAAACAAGTTGTTGTCCAATCAGTAATCCCAGTTGAGGATAAGGGGTAAACCTTTGAGAGGTGAGGTGAGGAGAAATTTCTTCACCGAGAAGGTGGTGAATGTGTGGAATTCACTATCATTGAATGTAGTTGAGGCCAAAACGTTGTCTGATTTCAAGAAGAAATTAGATTTAGTTCTTGGGGCTAAAGGGATCAAGGGAGATGGGGGAGAAGCGGGGCTCAGGATATTGAATTTGATGATCAGACATGGTCAAAATGAATGGCGGAGCAGACTCGAAGGGCCGAATGGCCACCTCCTGCTTCTAGTTTCTATGTTTTTATTTAAATATTAATGATATGCTTTGCAGAGTGAGTGAAACAGGTGATAGCAGACATGTCCAATGCTAAGATGTTTAGCATTCTCAATGCAAAATGCAGGGTCTGGCAGATGAAGCACCCTCCAAACTAACCACATTCATGTCTCTAGTAGGCAGATTTTTTTTTGTATGCTCTATGGGATCTCCACTGGCAGCGAGATCCTCCATTGGTGCATGGAGCAACTCTCTGCAGACCTACCTTGCGAGATCATTGTTGATGACATCCTGGTTGGGACATACTATGCAAGAACATGATGTATGTCTTTGTCTCGTCCTTGACAGAATCAGAACCATACAGCTGAAGCTTAATCCTGCAAAATACAAATACATAGAACATAGAACATAGAACATAGAACATTACAGCGCAGAACAGGCCCTTCGGCCCACGATGTTGCACCGACCAGTTAAAAAAAAAAACTGTGACCCTCCAACCTAAACCAATTTCTTTTCGTCCATGAACCTATCTACGGATCTCTTAAACGCCCCCAAACTAGGCGCATTTACTACTGATGCTGGCAGGGCATTCCAATCCCTCACCACCCTCTGGGTAAAGAACCTACCCCTGACATCGGTTCTATAACTACCCCCCCTCAATTTAAAGCCATGCCCCCTCGTGCTGGATTTCTCCATCAGAGGAAAAAGGCTATCACTATCCACCCTATCTAAACCTCTAATCATCTTATATGTTTCAATAAGATCCCCTCTTAGCCGCCGCCTTTCCAGCGAAAACAATCCCAAATCCCTCAGCCTCTCCTCATAGGATCTCCCCTCCATACCAGGCAACATCCTGGTAAACCTCCTCTGCACCCTCTCCAAAGCCTCCACATCCTTCCTGTAATGTGGGGACCAGAACTGCACACAGTACTCCAAGTGCGGCCGCACCAGAGTTGTGTACAGTTGCAACATAACGCTACGACTCCTAAATTCAATCCCCCTACCAATAAACGCCAAGACACCATATGCCTTCTTAACAACCTTATCTACTTGATTCCCAACTTTCAGGGATCTATGCACACATACACCTAGATCCCTCTGCTCCTCCACACTATTCAAAGTCCTCCCGTTAGCCCTATACTCAACACATCTGTTATTCCTACCAAAGTGAATTACCTCACACTTCTCCGCATTAAACTCCATCCGCCACCTCTCGGCCCAACTTTGCAACCTGTCTAAGTCTTCCTGCAAATACAGGTTCCTTCTGTGGGCCATTTACTCACAGCTCGATCCACATGAGACAATGGCTAAGCAACAGATGGCCATTCCTGTGGACAAGAATGCTTTGCAACACTTTCTCGGTATGACAAATTACCTTTTTGTTGTGCATTTATTGTTTTTATAATGATTATTTACTAGCAGCCTTGCAGCTGAACAGAGGGATGATAATAGAGGACATCATTGGCTGTTTGTGCTGGTAACTGGGCAGTGCAACATCACAGCCTGTGGTGGTAACATCTCCTGAATAAAGCTTTTCATTTTTGTTGAAAATCCACAACCTCCTGAAGTCAATCTTGTGAACACCACACAAATAAACTGGCGATGAGGAAGCCGGCCAACGCTTGCCGCCACTCGAAGGAAACACGGAAGAAACAAAAACTCAGCGCCACATATAAACTGGTGATGAGGGAGTCGAATAATGGTTCCAGAAAAATGAAAAAATTCAAAGAAAATTACTTTGGAGAGGAGCTCTCCATGTGATCCATCCAAAACAAACTTGGTAACCGTGAACATTAATTACCCTGAAACAACAAAACAGGCTATGCTCAGTTTAGTGAAGTTTACCTATTTGTTGTGAATGACATTTTACATTGTGCAATCATCAATGAATATTCCCACTTCTGACCTTATGATGGATGGAAGATCATCGATGAAGCTGTTAAAGACTGTTGGACCTAGATCATTACATTGCAGAAGTCCTGTCGTTATATCCTAGGGCAAAGGTGATAGGTCTCCCACATCTACAATCATCTTCCTTTGTGCTAGGTGTGACTCCCTCCAATGAGGAACTTCCCTCAATTCTTATTAACTTCAAAATTGCCAGGACTCCTAGATGCTACACTCAATCGAAACTACCTTGCTATCAATGGCAGTCACTCTTGGCGGCACGATGGCATAGTGGTTAGCATTGCTGCCTCACAGCGCCAGGGACTCGGGTACGATTCCCGGCTTGGGTCACTGTCTGTGCGGAGTCTGCACATTCTCAACGTGTCTGCGTGGATTTCCTTCGGGTGCTCTGGTTTCCTCCCACAATCCAAAAGACATGCTGTTTAGGTGCATTGGCCATGCTAAATTCTCCCCCAGTGTACCTGAACAGGCGCCGGAGTGTGGCGACTAGGGGATTTTCACAGTAACTCTTATCTCACCTCTGAATTCAGCTCCTTTGTCTATATTTGACCAGAGGTTGTAATGAGACCTGGAGCTGAGTAGCCATGGATGAATACATTTCTCCTCATCTTTGTCCTTAATAGTCACCATTTTATTCTGAGCCTGTAACATTAAATCTAGACTTCCCATCCAGAGGAAACATTCTCCTACTTCAACTTCATCTTACCTTTAAGAATTTTAAATATTTCAATGCGTTCACCTCTCTTTCTTCTAAATTCAAGTTACTATAGACCCTGTCTACTTAATCTCTGCCCATAGAACAATCCCCACATCCCATGAATCAGTCTAGGGAACCTTTGTTGCAATCCTTCCAAGCCTAATATATCCTTCATTAGGTGAAGCGATCAAAAATGGAGACAGTCATACAGTTGTGGTCTCACCAGGGACCTGTACAATTGTAATAAGACTTATTCACTCTTACAAGCCAAACCCTTTGTAACAAAGACTTACATGCCACTTATTAGCTGATTGCTTATTTTACCTGCATGTTAGCTTTATGTGATTCATTCCTTTTCTATCGTTCTATTGGGCCAAGGGCAGGAAGGTGGGACTAGAAAGGGCACCTGGGTGTCCTCGGGCTGGCATGGACAAGATGGACTGAATGGCTTCTCCCTGTGCTGTAACTTTTTTTATGGTTCCATGATTCTGTGTACAAGGACATCCAGGTTCCTGTGATCACCAACATTTCCCTGTTTCTCACTGTTCAAATAAAATGTTTTGCTCTCTTTCCATTCGAGGTGGATAATTTCTCTTGATTTTGCCACTAAAGTACCCACACTTACATTTGCTAATCTCTTCCAATCTCACATACCGATAGAAACCGTTACAATTTGCTTCACTATTTGCTCTCATGTTCCATCTTCCATCCATTTCTTGGTCATCCTTTTTTGTACATATCTTGTTTTTGTTATTTACAAAGAACAAAGAGAATTACAGCACAGGAACAGGCCCTTCAGCTCTCCAAGCCTGCACCAACCATGCAGCCTGAGTGAACTAAAACTCCCTACCCTTCCGGGGACCATATCACTTCATTCCCATCCTATTTGTGTATTTGTCAAGACGTCCCTTAAGAGTCACTACCGTATCTGCTTCCACTACCTCCCCCGGCAGCGAGTTGCAGGCACCCACCAGCCTCTGTGTAAAGAAAACTTGCCTTGTACATCTCCTTTGAACCTTGCCCCTTGCGCCTTAAACCTATGCCCCTAGTAATTGACTCTTCCACCCTGGGAAAAAGCTTCTGACTATCCGCTCTGTCCATAGAACATAGAACATAGAACATTACAGCGCAGAACAGGCCCTTCGGCCCACGATGTTGCACCGACCAGTTAAAAAAAAAACTGTGACCCTCCAACCTAAACCAATTTCTTTTCGTCCATGAACCTATCTACGGATCTCTTAAACGCCCCCAAACTAGGCGCATTTACAACTGATGCTGGCAGGGCATTCCAATCCCTCACCACCCTCTGGGTAAAGAACCTACCCCTGACATCGGTTCTATAACTACCCCCCCTCAATTTAAAGCCATGCCCCCTCGTGCTGGATTTCTCCATCAGAGGAAAAAGGCTATCACTATCCACCCTATCTAAACCTCTAATCATCTTATATGTTTCAATAAGATGACTATCCGCTCTGTCCATGCCCCTCATAATCTTGCAAACTTCTATCAGGTCGCCCCTCAATTTCCAGTGAGAACAAACCAAGTTTCTGCAACCTATCCTCATAGCTAATGCCCTCCATACTAGGCAACATTCTGGTAAATCTTTTCTGTATCTTCTCCAAAGCCTCCACATCCTTCTGGTAGTGTGGCAACCAGAATTGAACACTATATTCCAAGTGCAGCCTAACTGAGGTTCTATAAAGCTGCAACGTGACTTGCCAATTTTTAAACTCATCGGCCCCGGCCGATGAACGCAAGAATGCCATAGCCTTCTTGAGTACCTTCTGCCTATCAATACTCTTCAGAGTTCTGCCATTTACTGTATATTTCCCATCTGGATTAGACCTCCCAAAATGCATTACCTCACATTTGTCCAAATTTAGATGAGTCACCGTTTCTGCCAAAACAGTGAGGAAAATTATTTCCTTTCTCACATACTTTGAGTTCACTCATGAAATTCCCATGTCTTGCCAGAAATCAAACTTCGCACCAAGGGCATTGGATTTTCTGGTTTTAAGCATCTCATGGATATCGCTGCAGTATAGTTGGTACCAGATTAGATCAGAAATCTAATTTCCTTTAAACTATCTCAAATTGACATGAATTAAAGATAGACTGCTCTTATTTTGTCACAGTGACATTTAACGAGAGTAAATAATAAAATAAATGGGCATTAAGTGAAAGCCAGTGTGGTAATTTATTGACCTTCAAATGACTGGTTCCTGGACTACAATCTCAATACACTTATATAGGCACAATGCTGGATTCATTCAATATAATCAGGGTTATATTAAAATCACTTTTCATTAAAAATCATTGAGAATGAAATTTATTTTATTTATATCATATTTGATGTTCTAAGAACAAGCAGACTACTTTCAACACTTGACTGAAACCAATTCTTTATGTACAATGACTGAAATAGAACAGGGTTCAAAGCTTACCATCCGAGGAGACATCTTGATCTCTCATGCCTCCCTCAGGTAAGATGTCCCCCACTTTGCACCAAGAGGTTGTACAGGGCCCAGCAGACAATGATGAGCTGGGACACTCTCTATGGTGAGTGTTAGAGAGTCCCGCCTTATGCAGTTCAAACAACTGAACCTCATTTTTCGGTGGTCAGTTGTCTGCGCAAACATGGACCTGGTAGAGGCATGTGTCATAAAGAACATAAGAACTAGGAGCAGGAGTAGGCCATCTGGCCTCTCGAGCCTCCTGCGCCATTCAATAAGATCATTGCTGATCTTTTTGTGGACTCAGCTTCACTTACCAGCCCGCTCACCATAACCCTTAATTCCTTTACTGTTCAAACATTTATCTATCCTTGCCTTAAAAACATTCAATGAGGTAGCCTCAACTGCTTCACTGGGCCGGGAATTCCACAGATTCACAACCCTTTGTGTGAAGAAGTTCCTCCTCAACTCAGTCCTAAATCTGCTCCCCCCTATTTTGAGGCCATGCCCCCTAATTCTAGTTTCACCTGCCAGTGGAAACAACTTCCCTGCTTCTATCTTATCTATTCCCATCATAATCTTATATGTTTCTATAAGATCTCCCCTCATTCTTTTGAACTCCAATGAGTATAATCCAGTCTCCTCAGTCTCTCCTCATAAGCCAACCCTCTCAACTCTGGAATCAACCCAGTGAATCTCCTCTGCATCCCCTCTAATGCCAGTATATATCCTTTCTCAAGTAAGGAGATAGTGTATGCATTGTGTCACATTTTCTATTTCTCCTCAACAATGTCAGGAAACAGAGGTAATCTATTTTTTTATTTTTAAGGTATAGCTTTCAGTAAGTTTAATTTTCTGTGTAAGAAAGGATTAAATCTCAGTTAGTTTCAAGTCAAACAAAGGTGCCTGCATGTCTGTGGTTTTGGTTTTATTATAAACTGTGCCCGCTTTGTAATTAGACGTTTATGATGTAATAGCAATTATATAGAGATTTAAAAAACTGAGCTGCTGGTTAGCATCCAGGGGCCACTCTAGGTTAGAAAGAACTTCTGAGTTTAGTTTTAATCTGAACTCAGAATGAGTTGGACAGGACCAGAGAGCTGAAAAAGCAAACTTCCCGAAAGGTGTTGGAACAAAAGCTGTTTCAGGAAGACAGTTAAGTTAAAGGAACAAAGAAGAAGAAGTTGAACAAAGTCCCATTGAAGTTAAGTAAAAAGTGGAGAAGTGCTCTGATTAAAAGACACAACTACTAGATCCTGATTTAAAATGAAAAGCCAGACATCCAAGGTAAATTAAAAGTTCAGTGGCATCTTAATACAGCTTGTCAAGCAGTAGTATTTTGTTGCATGGCTGGGTATCAGAGACTGTGTGGAACTAAAACCCACAGACATGCATGTGGAGATCCGAGGCAGAGGAATACTGGAAGGAGAGATTGAAATCCTGGAAGTGGATCTTTGGTGAAGGCTTCTGAAAGAAGGCATTGATTGGGAGAAGATTCCAAGGCTTGTTTTTTCGAGAGTGGAGGTTAGAAACACTATTGTGGAAGTCAGAGTTCCAGTGAGACCAGTTGGCTCATAGTGTGACAAGCATCTGGGTGATTTGATGAGAAATCCACAGACTTTGGGTGCCATCTGTCACTTGGTTTCGGAGTGTGGTGTGCTTGACCACAGTTGGTCTGTTGGTTCACATGGACTTTGTACTTACAAAAACATTATGGTATAGGAGATATTTTGTAATTTATGTTAACCTTAAAAATCTGTGTCCACCTGTGAAGATATGTGGGGTAAATGAGTATTGTGTTATAGTTAATCTTTCTGTATTTTATAAATGTTTTATGATTTTGTTTAAAGTTGATCGGCAGTCCTGTCTCTCTTCATCCACGTCTCTAAACAAAATAAAAGTTGGGCTTCATCATGCCAGGGTTCCATCCTGTGACCTGACTGTCCAATAGTAACGTTAGCTGGGATTTTAACAGCAGCACACTGCAGATGATGAAGTGGTGTCAAAATCCAGATCTCCTGGGATATCCCCAAGAAGCCAGGCCCTCAATTGTTGAGGTCCTTTAAAAACCTCCGACTCTTGGGAGTGGGACAGAAAATAGGTATTGTGGGAGCTTTCTGGGAGCTGAGCACAAAGAGGCAGGAGTTGTCTTCTGTAATCACATTTCAGCTGCATGTTCGAAGAGTGGAATCATTTTCTATTGATGATTGTAACTGGCTATTGCCAGGGAGCTCTCAGGGCTGCATGAGTGCAGTCAATAGCCCCTTGCACTTGCAGGGAAGCAGAGATTGCTGCAAAACCCGACATTCATGCAGCCTGGCTTTCGGGATATAGATGGAGTTGGTGATGTTGTGGTAATGTAGCCTGGTACTGCAGGTTAATACTTTGGGGACGTGGGTTTAATTCCCACCACAGTAGCTGCAGGTATTTAAATTAAATTTAAAAATTGAGAATTGGAGGCTAGTCTCAGTAATGGTGGCCATGGAACTATATTCAATTATTGTAAAAACCCATCTAGTTTACCAATGTCCTTTCGAGGGAGGAAATCCACTGCCATTACTTCACCTGGCCTGTATGTGACTCCAGACTCACAGCAATGTGGCTGACTCTTGTCTGACCTCTGAAATAGCCGAGTGAGCCACTCAGTTCAAAGGCAATTAGGGATGGGCAACGAATACTGACCTTGCTAGTGATGCTAACCTCCTGTGATAGAATAAAGAAGGTTCAGAACAACAAATTGAATTGCAAATCTGTGTCAGCACCGAGGAGAATTGACCATTGGAAAAGTTGCAAATCTGGCCCATCAAAATGAATCTGTTTTATCCTAAGCTGGTCCAATGGTGACACCAGTGTAAGCTGATGCTATCTGAAGATGCCTATATTGAAAACCATGACTACAGAATATAATTGCAACACAAAGAATGGATCAATCAATCCTCCATTTCTAAGAATATCTAAAAATGTCTGATTAAGATTCCAAGCCTGGAGGACGTCTGCAACTGTAGCCCCATAGACTATATCTCATCCTCCTTTTTGTTCTTTTGATATTGCTTTGTTCGTGAATTCTTATTCCCTGAATTCAATTGTTCTTCTCTCTATTGATTGGCTTTCACCTCCACAGTTTTGTTTTTCTTCTGTTCTCTCTGCTGGTGTTCACGGCTGCTCTGTGACCTTTTGCCTTCTCATGCTCTGCTCCTTTAAGCACATCCCCGGGCGTCATGAAGCAGGCAGGTGGAGACAGAATGCAAGGGAAAGAAAAGCAGGAAGAGACAGAGACGGAGAGAAAGACAGAAAACAGGGGGAGACACAAAGAGGCCAATGGAGCGAGGGTAATGTAGCATCATAAACGTCAATAGAAACTTAGATGGGAGTTCAAAACACAAGGCCAAAAGCGGGAAGGAGGGGAAATGTACTAAGATATTAAATCAAGCCCAATGACAAAGTTGAGGGAGCCAATAGCCAAGGACATGTTACAATTGAGGAAAGATTTAGCAACATCATTTTTTTCGCACACAAAAACAGAAAATGCTGGAAAATCTCAGCAGGTCTGACAGCATCTGTGGAGAGAGAATATGTCTAATGTTTGAAACATTGGCTCTATTCTTTGTCCACAGATGCTGTCAGACCTGCTGAGATTTTCAAGCTTTTGTTTCACATTCCAGCATCCACAGTAACTTGCTTTTATGTTATCATTTTTTTGTTCTGGTTCTGACTTGGCTTCTTGGCCTCTATCTCCGTCTCTTTCTCTTCTGTCTCTCTCTCTCTTTCTCTCTCTCTTTCTCTCTTTTTCTTTCTGTCCCCCTCTCAATCTCCCAACCTCTATCTCTCGCTGCCTCTACCTCTTTTCTGTCTTTTTCTTTCTCAGTAAGAAGCCTCACAACACCAGGTTAAAGTCCAACGGGTTTCTTTGGTAGCACGAGCTTTCGGAGAGCTGCTCTTTCATCAGGTAAGTCACCACCGCCCCACCTGCCACACCCGCTCCCCCCCCGCCCCCTCCTCACACACCTGCCTCCTCTCTCTCTAATTCTCTCTCTCTCTCTGCTTCTTCCACATTTCTGTGTTTCTCTCCATCTCTGTCTCTCCCTTTCTCTATCTTGTCTGTCTTGTATAATGTCATGAATTCCTACAATAGAGGTGGAAGCAAATAGGGGAATCTGCTTTGGTCTTTACAGGCTTGCCATATTCTTTGAGCGAGATGTTGTCGGTATCTTTATTTGGCAATGGGGTTGTTTTTTCTTTAAGCGTTGAAGCATTTGAATGCTTTTCGGTGGCTCAGGTTGTGTATTTACTGCGACTTTGTCACTTTCCACTGCCCTCAGGCCACTGTTGGCTGCAAAATATATACTTTGATTATAATATCCCTGAAATTACACTGTGTGACGCTGGCAGACAAAGGTTTGATGTGTTTGTATAAAACCCCTCTGCCATTTCAGCAAAGCCTTCAATCCCATTTCAAAAAACAAATTACTATTTCCACTAAAATATCAGAGAAGCAAAATTCAAGACGGGTATATCTATCTGCTTATGTCCTGCCGTGTAACTACAAAAGCATAGATATTTACAAAGCCAATAATACTTAAAATCACGAAGAGATAAAACTCCTTAAGGCACTAAACTCCTTAAGGCACTATTTTGATATTGGTTGTTGTTATAAATCAGGCTGTGCACAGGTACAAAACAGAATCTTTCATTATTTGTACCAGCGAGTATTTTTGGTGTTTTTCAGGAGCTGAGAAATGTCCTTAGGGATATATCTGAAAGCTATGCACTGACATTTTAATTTATTTTCTTTTCTGTTGTCAGGCCCTGTATTATTAATGTCTGCCCAGTTGCTCCAAGTTTTATACTTCTGCGAAGTGTAGATAATCTGTCCGTGGGACTTAAATCAGCTTTTGCCTGTAATTTCCTCCGGAGTTCTCCCGTTTGTTTTGTGTAACTTTGGAGGAAGTTCAGTGAGAAATCTGTGGGGAAAACCCCAGTGGATGATAAATGAAACTGTGTCAAAATAAATGAAGCAAAGCACAGAATACCGTCTAATCACATATTCCACGATGTACATCCCAGACCAAACATTGAATTAACATTACCGTGTATCAGCACTTCAGGTGAGATGCATTGGTCATGCTAAATTCTCCTCAGTGTACCCAAACAGGTGCTGGAGTGTGGCAACTAGAGGATTTTTCTCAGTAATTTCATTGCAGTGTTAATGTAAGCCTACTTGTGACACTAGTTTAAAAAACTTAAAATTTTAAACTTGAAAAAACTTTTAAAGCATATCTATAATACTCCACTTAATGTTTAATTGCTTCTATCTCTATAATGCCACAGAATTCCTAGAATCCCCACAGTGCAGAAGAAGGCCATTCAGCCCATTGAATCTCCACCAACTCTCCAAAAGAACATCTCATACAGGCCCAATCGCTACCCTATCCCTGTAACCCCACACATTTAACATTACTAATCCATCTAACCTATACATCTTTGGAGACTAAGGGGCAATTTGTTATGGCTAATCTAGCTAACCTGCACTGTGAGAGGACTGTAGGAGGAAACCGGAGCACCCAAAAGAAACCCACGCAGACATGGAGCAAACGTGCAGACTCCATACAGACAGTGACCCGAGGCTGGAATCAAACCTGGGTCCCTGGCGCTGTGAAGCAGCAGTGCTAACCACTGTGTCTCCCTTACACATCTATTAATCCTCTTCTTAGTATACATCCCACTCTTACTTAAAATACTTATTGCCATGAGCTCATGAAGACAAACAATCTTTTCAATTATAAGTCTCGTTTAAGCTTGTTAGTTTTAATAAGATCAAACCCATCTTGAAATCTAGTTCCTCACGCACAATCCAAGGTGAATAACACCAGGCATCCACGTTAAATAGCTAGAATATGTCACCCATCTATCACCTACTTGAACAAAAATAAATTCCATCTTCTGAATCTCTCCACAAAACGTAGAACATTTGGGGTGGGATTTTCCAGTCACGCTCGCCCCAAAGCCAGAAAATCCCGCCCAAGGTCAATGGACCTTTGCATGGTCCGTGTCAGCCTGCTACGATTCCCGTGGTGGGCGGGACGGGGACGTAACGTCTATGGTCTCACAATCAGGTCCAACACTCTGAAACCCGGCACAGCTTCAACATCCCGTTGAAAATCGTGTCTGAAATATTCCAAATGTTCTCTCACAATTAATCTATACAAAGTTAGGATAACTTCATTCAAGTGATAGTGTCCGAGCTAGTGATTTTTCTTGACTTGACAATGACTGGAAAACTGTGGGTAAATGTTGACATTGTTCAACTATCCTTTGCTAAAGAAGGTCCCATCACCATATGCATTATAATATGCAAAACCATCATAGTGGTGGGACACTGATTTGTCACAGGATGAGTAATCCAGATACTGAGGGTAAAAGTTCAAATCCCACCATTGCCAATGTTGACACTTGAATAAAATAAAAATCTGAAATTAAATGTCTAATGCTGACCATGAGACCATTGTCAATTGTGGTAACAACCCAAAAGGTTCACGAATGTCCTTTAGAGAAGGAAATCTGCCATCCTAACCTGGTCTGGCCTACATATGACTCCAGACCCACAGCAATGTGGTTGACTCTTAAATGCCCTCTGAAATGGCCTTGCGCTTCATGGGCAATTAGGGGTGGGCAATTAATGTGGGTCCAGCTAGCGACATTCTGAGTGAATCAAATATATGTTACTACCTTAGAATCCACCAAATTCACTGAATAGTCCTGATTGTTTTGAATGCTATCAATCTCCATTATATCCTATCATTGGTATCCAATTGTATCCAAGTCACAGAAGTTACATATCATCAGAATTTTTGTTTGATTCATTCATGGGATGTGGGTGTCGCTGGCTGGGTCAACCACGTTGCTGTGGATCTGTAGTCACATGTCGGCCAGATCAGGTAAGGATGACAGATTTCCTTCCCTAAAGGACATTAGTGAACCAGTTGGCTTTTACAATAATCAACAATGATTTTATGGTCATCATTGGAGTTTTAATTCCAGATTTTTACTGAATTCAAATTTCACCATCCTACCTGATGGGATTTGAACTTGGATCCCCAGAGCATTACCTTGTGTCTCTGGATTAATAGTCCAGCAACAAGATCGCTATGTCACTGCCTCTCCTCAAGATAAGTTAAAATATGACACAAGATTCTCTTCTAATGCAGAACATTTTTTTATTCATTCATGTCAGCATCTATTGACTATTCTAATTGGGCTTGTGAAATTCACAACGAGCTGTCTTCTTGACTACTGCAGTCGATGTGATATAGATACATCCACGGTGCTTATTCACCTTTTTGTGTCTTGGTACAACTGAGTAGCTGTAATTTTACATTGTTCAGGCGGACGGCCTGAGTGGGCAGGTGGGTGCCCAACCTGGGAGCATGTGAAGTTGCAGAAGAAGATGCGCATACCTCCAACGTTGTTATGCACTCGAGAAATATTTCAGTCAGCGGGCAGAAGCATTCAGAAGCATTCTCACCGACAATCATGCAGCCAAGGCGCCAATTGGCCTCCACTTTCCGTGGCCCATCTGTTGTTACGGTTATTCGGTGGGCCGATTGGTCAGGCAGCCTTTACATTTTAGCTGTAGCCTCAGTCTAGGCCAGAATGAAATGTCAGGGCTGAAATGAAATGGAAATTGGTGTCTGAGGACTGAGATTTGTGTTTGAACCTGCTGCTGAGAGACTGTAGCGTTTTTCCATCGTAATTTATTTTGTACAGGTCTGCAGCCCCCTGAGATTGGCAGTCACCCTGAGCATATCAGGAGTGCTAGCCCACAACCTCCCTTTTCTAAGCTCCTTCTGGCTACCCATTCATTGGCCAACCAGCGTGTAAACGTGTCCTGGGATCGCTTACGGAATAATCTCCCGAGTCACCAGCACCAAAGGTTACTGCAAATTCTGTTTTATATCACAGAAGCAATTTTTAACTCAGTAAGCTGAATTCCTCTTAATTCCGTGACATTTTAACAGCTCTTATTGGAACATCCTCAGAGGTCTTACTGGGAAGGCCAGAGCAATAAGATTACTCATTTCCAAAATTATTCCCATCAGTTATTTAAAACCCACTATTTGCAAAATTCACTGTTCCGTCTGAAGCCTCTGGTTCAAACGCTTTTGGAGGTCAGTATGAATAAAGGAGGTCTTGTGGTGAAGTAGATGTCCCTGCTTCAGAGCCAGGAGCTCTGGATTTGACTGTCACTTCAGGACTTGATGAACAATGAAGGTGTACTCATAATGCAGCCAAAATAGGTTGATGATCAACCTGCAATTTCTTCCAACATTCACCAGTTCAGGTTTACTTTAGTTTATTTATTAGTGTCACAAGTAGGCTTACATTCACATTGTAATGAAGCTACTGTGAAAATCCTCTAGTCAACACACTTTGGCGCCTGTTCGGGTACACTGAGGGAGAATGTAGCATGGCCAATGCACCTAACCTGCACATCTTTTGGACTGTGGGAGGAAACCAAAGCACCCAGAGGAAACCCACGCAGACATGGGGAGAATGTGCAGACTCAGCGCAGACAGTGATCCAAGCCAGGAATCGAACCCGGGTCCCTGGCAGTGTGAGGCAGCAGTGCTAACCACTGTGCCACCGTGCCGCCCCATAGTAGGAGATATTCCATGTGATGGAAAGAAATTGGAGCCTCCACCATCACCACCAATAGCTCCGGATGACAACATGTGGATAATCGTACCTGTTGCCATAACAACACAGCCTCCTTGAGGAGGCCAGTTGGCTCAGTTGGCTGGACTATTGGTGTGGATTAGACTGGTGCCAACAGCATGGAGTTCAATCCCTCTTCAAGCTGGTGTGGATTTGGAATCTGTCTTCTTGCCCTATCGGTGGGGGAGGTCGTGGCACTGTGTGTCGGACCTCACTTCAAGCACACAGATGAAGAAGGAGTATGAATAAAACAACATCTTTCCAGAGATTGCCATAGCTCAAAGCCATTTTGTCACTGCTCTTATCAAAAATAATAAACATTAGCCAGAACACAAAGGAGAAATGCCTTGTTCTTCTTTGAATAGAGCGATCATGTCTTGTATACCCGTTGAGAGAGTGGGTAGAAATTTGGATTAATGTCCCATCAGAAAAATAATTTCTGATAACGCACTGGACTGTTAGCCAAGATCACACCCTCATTCACATTGTTAGAGTGGATGCTGAACACACAAAGCTCGGAGTCTGAGGTCAGAGTGTGGCCATTGAGCTAAACTTGACATTTAAGGACACTGACCAAATTCTTTTTATTGATATGGCTTTACACAGTCAAAGACATGGATACGAGTGAAGGGACAGAAAAGTGAAAATGAGAGGTGAGTCAAGTCAAGAGGCTGGGGCTGAAGCTCTTTTCCCAGAGGAAGGATTGTGATGTGACCTGACTGAGGTTGCTGAGGTTAATAAAGGGTTTGATACGGTAGATGCAGAGATGTTTTCATTTACATGGGAGAACAAAACTAAGGTCCAAAATAAAAATCATTATTAAATCCAACAGGCAAGCAAAGAAACATTCTGCAGATACTTGAAACATAGAAACTAGAAGCAGGAGTAGGCCATTCGGCCCTTCAAGCCTGCTCCGCCATTTACTTTGATCATGGCTGATCATCGAATTCAATATCCTGATACCCCTTTCCACCCCATATCCCTTGATCCCTGTAGCCCCAAGAGTCTGAAAGACGTGCTGGTTAGGTGCAGGCACCGGAGTGTGGCGATTAGGGGAATTTCACAGTAACTTCAATGCAGTGTTAATGTAAGCCTTACTTGTGACTAATAAATAAACTTTACTCTTAGCTATATCTAATGTCTTCTTGAAATCAGACGTTTTGGTCTCAACTACTTTGTGTGGTAGTGAATTCCACACATTCACCACCCTCTGGGTGAAGAAATTTCTCCTCACCTGAGATCTGAAAGGTTTACCCCTCATCCTCAAACTATGACCCCTAGTTCTGGACTCCTCCAGACTAGAAATCTGACATTAAAAAAAGACTGGATAGTCTCATCAGGTCAGGCAGCATCTCTGGAGCAAAAGAGCATTCCAGGTTGAGATGACTTTTCAACAGAACTTTTATCCAAAATCCAACAGAGAACTCAAGAAAAATACTTTTGCCCAGAGAGTTGTTAGAACATGCAATTTGCTACCACAAAGAGAGATCGAGAGGGGCAGCAGAGATTTAAAAAATTCAGTCAAGAAATGTGGGCAACACTGGCCAGCACGGTGGCACAGTGGTCAGCACTGCTGCCTCACAGCGCCAGGAATCTGGGTTCGATTCCTGGCTTAGGTCACTGTCTGTGCAGAGTCTGCGCGTTCTCCCCATGTCTGTGTTTGTTTCCTCCGAGTGCTCCGGTTTCCTCCCACAGTCCAAAGATATGTGGGTTAAGTGGATTGGCCATGCTAAATTGCTCCTTAGTGTCAGGGGGACTAGCTAGGTTAAATATATGAGGTTATGGGGATAGGGCCTGGGTGGGACTGTGGTCAGTGCAGACTAGATCGGCGGAATGGCCTCCTTCTGCACTGCAGGATTCTATGATTCTAGGATTCTATGAACACTGACTAGGCCAGCATTCAAGCCCACCCCTAATTGCCCTTGAGTTTGTGGTGGTGAGCCGTTTTCTTGTACCACTGCAGTCCATGTGGGGTGGGTACATCCACAGTGCTGTTAGAGAGGAAGTTTCAAGATTTTGACCCAGTGACAGTGAAAGAACACCAATATATTCCCAAGTCAGGGTCATGTATGGCTTGGATGGGAAATCCCTGGTGGTGGTGTTCCCAAGTGTCTGCTGACCTTGTCCTTCTGGATGGTAGTGGGTTTGGAAGGTGCTGTCTGAGGAGCCAGGGTGAGTTACTGCAGTGCATCTTGTAGATGGTACACATTGTTGCCATTATGCGTCAGTGGTGGAGGGAGTGAATGTTTGTGGAAGGAATGTCAATCAAGCGGGTTGCTTTGTTCTGGATGGTATCAAACTTCTTAAGCGTTGTTGGAGTTGCACTCATCCAGGCAAATGCCATCACACTCCTGACTTGTGCCTTGTCGATGGTGAACAGGCTTTGAGGAGTCAGGAGATGAGTTACTTGCCTTAGGATTTCTAACCTCCGAGACTGGCCTCTGCATTTAAGCAGTGCCTAGCCAAACACATGAGGAAGGAAGGTATGGAATGTTACGTTCATGCAATCGAGTATAAAAGTTGGCAAATTATGTTACAGCTATATAAAACGTTGGTTAGACCACATTTGGAATACTGTGTCCAATTCTGGTCACCACACTACCAGAAGGACGTGGGGGCAATGGAGAGAGTACAGAAAAGGTTTGCCAGGATGTTGCTTGGTATGGAGGGTCTTGGCTATGAGGAGAGATTGAATAAACTGGGATTGTGCTCCCTGGAAAGACGGAGGCTGAGGAGAGACCTGATAGAAGTTTATAAACTTCTGAGGGGCACAGATAAGGTGAACAGCTGGAAGCTTTTTCCCAGGGCAGAAATGCCAATTACAAGGAGACACAAGTTCAAGGTAAGGGGGGAAAGGTTCAGTGGAGATGTGCGAGAGGAGTTTTTTACACTGGAATGTACCGCCAAGTGAGGTGGTTGAGGCAGACACAGTAGTGACATTTAAGACTTATCTGGATATACACATGAACAAGGGGGGAGTGAAAGGATACAGGCAGTAGGTCTAGATAGGAAAACATAATTGACGCAGGCTTGATGGGCCAAAGGACCTGTTCCTGTGTTGTACTGTTCTTTGCTCTTTGCTCTTTGAGATCAATGGTATTCATTACATGGCTCTCAGGATGTTGTGGTCCACCCTTGTCTTTCCTGCACCTATTTGTCATCAATCAAGTTTAAGTTAGCCAGACTTCAGACTTCCTTGGGTTTGAGGAATTGAGCTATCTCTCGCTTCAGAAAAGGAATCGGCAAAGCACCTTCATCCAGATTGCCATCATTTATAAGCAAATATGATGGGTATTATAAGCGCCCTGGAGTCTCTCTTAAATAATGTATTTCTCCACTTAGGAGTATACAATGAGAAGTCCAAATGTAACAGGCTAACAGAAAGGGTAATACTGTAGATGTGGTGTACATGGACTGGGATTCAATACAGTACCACACAACAGACTTGTTGGAAAAGTTATAGCTCATGGAATAAGAGAGACAGTAGTAATGCAGATACAAAATTGGTGGAACAACAGTAGGCAGAGTAATACTCAATGGATATTTTTTGGGCTGGAGGAAGGTTTGCAATGGTGTTCCCCTGGGATTGGTGATGTGACACTTATTTTTCCTATTTTTTATTAATAATGGTCTGGATCTTGGTGTGCAAGGGACAATTTCAAAATCTGGAGATGATACAAAATTTAGAAATATTGTAAACCATGAAGAGAACAGTTTAGAACTTCAAAGGGACATAGACAAGTTGGAGGAGTGGGCAGATAGGTGGCAGATGAAGAACATGGAGAGACAATATAAAATAAAGGGTAAAATTATTAAGCGGTTGCAGGAGCAGAGGGACCTGGGTGTATATGTGCGTCGATCATTGAAGCTGGCAAGACAGGTGGAGAAAGCAGTTAATAAAGCATATAATATTCTGGGCTTTATTAATAGGGGCATACAGTACAAGAGCAAGGAGGTTCTGCTGAACTTACACAAGACACTAGTTAGACCTCAGCTGGAATATCGTGCACAGTTCTGAGTGCCACAATATCGGAAGGATGTGAACACATTGGAGAGAATGCAAAAGAGGTTTACAAGAATGCTTCCAGAGATGAGAATCTTCAGTTATGAGGCCAGATTAGAGAGTTTGCTACTGTTCTACTTTAGAGGGAAGAAGGCTAAATGGAAATTCGATAGAGATGTTCAAAATCATGACGGGGCTGGACAGAGTAGATTGGGAGAAACTGTTCCCGCTCACAAAATGATCAGGATTGAGAAGGCACAGATTTAAAGTAATTTGCAAAAGAAGCAAACATGACGTGAGAAAAAAACCTTTTCACACAGCGAGTGGTTCGGGGTCTGCAATGCACTGCCTGAAAGTGTGTTAGAGGCAGGTTCAATCAAGGCATTCAAGAGGACATTAGGTGACTATTTTGAATAGAAACATTGTTCAGGAAAGGCAGGGAATGGCACTAAGCCATAATGCTCATTTGAGAGCCGGTGCAGACACGAAGGGCCAAATGGCCTCCTTCTGCACCATAACAATTCTGTGATTCTGTGATATATCACCTCAAGTAAGAGTAGAAGCATCTGACTATGCATTTGGCATCTTTACCATGAGAATAATTAATGTGGGTTCCGACACTTGCGAATTTTCAATGGTGAAGTTCCTATTTATGCTTTTTGTAAATCTGATGAGCTCATCTTTTGCAAGTATGGGTGTTAGCCCTCTGTGTAGGTTCAGCCCCCCTTCATTATCCTTGCCAGGCCCGATCATTAATAAATTATTTAACTGTTGAGAATTCACTTAGCATGAAGTTATGAGCTTTGCGATGTCTTACAGTAACAATCATTGTAACTTCAGTTTACTTGTTTGTTAATGTTATAATTGTATCTTATACTGGTGAAATCTTTTAATTAAAAAAGAAGAATGGTCAAAAAATATTCCTTCGTTTTTTCTCCTCTCGCTGAACCAAAAGTTATGTAGTTCTTACAATTCAACTAGGAGCCACATACCTGTATTTTTTCTTCTTGTAAAGGTGATGTGCATTGTTCTATTTCTGTGGAGATCAACTGAAGTGAATTGATAATGTTTCACAGGACACGGGTAATACCTAGTTCTATCGGATACCAGCATTTAACAAATTAATTTTTTAAAAACTTACTTGCTTAATTAATATTGCCGGCTTACAGACAAAACTGGACATACTTGCTCATGCCTGTTCATACCATTTTAAAATTCCTTTTTCCAAAAGCTACATTATCAGAATTATAAAATAGAACCTAAATATTCTATTTTTCTCACAATAGATTGGACTGGATACCCAGTGTTCAAAAAGCTTTTAAAGACACTCCAACATATTTTACTGAATGGACATATCTTTTAAGTGCTGTACTTGAAATATCTCTCTGTCTGGATGAAAACTTTAACCCTTTTCCGCTTTCAATAAGAGTTACCTTTTCAAATCATTTCTATGAACTCCAATTCTCTTCCTGCACCGAGTGGTGGACTAAAGCAGATTGTTTTTCCTGTTTCCATAGCTAGTTAATTCTTGAAACAGGTCACTAGTCTGTCACCAGAGGCTTATAGCTTGAAGGGGGCCACTCCGCATCAAGCATGGCAGCCCAGAAAACTCTCCCACTCTTACCGCCAGCCATTGGCATGGTGGAAGGATTCTAACAAACCTTCCTTGGTCATCAAGTAGGGGGATGGGACTCAAACCCAGAGTTTCTGGCTCAGAGACAGGAATGCTAATCCACTGCACCACAAGACCTCCTCATTACTATTATAGGAATCTTTATTCCTAAAACTGTAATGTTGTAATTATGTCTGACTTCTACCCAGTTATCTACATTGCACCTAATGATATGTACAGTTTACCTACCTAATTATATTCATACTCCTTCACATCAGATCAAGGGACAGGGGGCTATGGGGAAATGGCACAGAAAAGGAGTTGAGGCCGGCATAGGTCAGCCATAATCGTTTTACAAAGAGCAACAAAGAACAAAAAAAAGTGCAGCACAGGAAGAGGCCCTTCGGCCATCGAAGCCTGTGCCGATCATAATGCCCTAACGAAAAAAAAACCTTCTGCCCTTACTCGGTTTGTATCTCTCTATTCCCTCCCTATTCATGTACCCATCCAAATGTCTCTTAAATTTTACTAATGTGCCTACTTCCAACACCTCCTCTGGCAGTGTGTTCCAGGCACCCACCACTCTCTGCGTGAATAACTTCCCCCACACATCTCCCTTAAACTTTCCCCCCCCCTCTCACTTTGAACCTGTTTCCCCTTTGTAATTGACACTTCTACCCTTGGAAAAATCCTCTGACTATCCACCCTGTCTATGCCTCTCATAATTTTGTACACCTCTGTCAGGTCTCCCCTCAGCCTCTGTCTTTCACATGAAAACATGTGATCCTTGTTTATTCAACCTGTCCTCTCAGCCAACATATCGAGACCAGGCAACGTCCTGATGAACACTCTTTGCACCCTCCCCAAAGCTTCCATGTCCTTCTGATGGTGTGGTGACCAGAACTCGAATGCAATACTCGAAATGTGGCCTAACCAAGGTTTTATATAGTTGCCACATGATTTTTCAACTCCTGCACTCAATGCCCTGGCTGATGAAAGCAAGCATGCCATATGTCTGCTTAATCACCTTGACCACTTATAGAACATAGAACATAGAACAATACAGCACAGAACAGGCCCTTCGGCCCACGATGTTGTGCCGACCTTCATCTGAAACCAAGATCAAGCTATCCCACTCCCTACCATCCTGGTGTGCTCCATGTGCCTATCCAATAACCGCTTAAATGTTCCTAAAGTGTCTGACTCCACTATCACTGCAGGCAGTCCATTCCACACCCCAACCACTCTCTGCGTGAAGAACCTACCTCTGATATCCTTCCTATATCTCCCACCATGAACCCTATAGTTATGCCCCCTCGTAATAGCTCCATCCACCCGAGGAAATAGTCTTTGAACGTTCACTCGATCTATCCCCTTCATCATTTTATAAACCTCTATTAAGTCTCCCCTCAATCTCCTCCGCTCCAGAGAGAACAGCCCCAGCTCCCTCAACCTTTCCTCATAAGACCGACACTCCAAACCAGGCAGCATCCTGGTAAATCTCCTCTGCACTCTTTCCAGCGCTTCCACATCCTTCTTATAGTGAGGTGACCAGAACTGCACGCAATATTCCAAATGCGGTCTCACCAAGGTCCTGTACAGTTGCAGCATAACCCCACGGTTCTTAAACTCCAACCCCCTGTTAATAAAAGCTAACACACTATATGCCTTCTTCACAGCTCTATCCACTTGAGTGGCAACCTTTAGAGATCTGTGGATATGGACCCCAAGATCTCTCTGTTCCTCCACAGTCTTCAGAACCCGACCTTTGACCCTGTGATCCACATTTAAATTAGTCCTACCAAAATGAATCACCTCACAATTATCAGGGTTAAACTCCATTTGCCATTTTTCAGCCCAGCTTTGCATCCTATCTATGTCTCTTTGCAGCCTACAACACCCCTCCACCTCATCCACTACTCCACCAATCTTGGTGTCATCAGCAAATTTACTGATCCACCCTTCAGCCCCCTCCTCTAAGTCATTAATAAAAATCACAAAGAGCAGAGGACCAAGCACCGATCCCTGCGGCACTCCACTAGCAACCTGCCTCCAGTCCGAAAATTTTCCATCCACCACCACCCTCTGTCTTCGATCAGACAGCCAGTTACCTATCCAATCGGCCAACTTTCCCTCTATCCCACACCTCCTTACTTTCATCATAAGCCGACCATGGGGGACCTTATCAAACGCCTTACTAAAATCCATGTATATGACATCAACCGCCCTACCTTCATCAACACACCTAGTTACCTCCTCAAAAAATTCTATCAAATTTGTGAGGCACGATTTGCCCTTCACAAATCCGTGCTGACTATCCCGGATTAATCCGCATCTTTCTAAATGGTCGTAAATCCCATCCCTAAGGACCTTTTCCATCAATTTACAAACCACCGAAGTCAGACTAACCGGTCTATAATTACTTGTGTTGCCACTTTGAGGAAACTGTGGACCTGCATGCCAAGATACTCCTGTACGTTAATGCTCCTCAGGGTTCTGCCATTTACAGTATAATTAACATCTAACATACTGTATCAAAAAACCCACTTGGACACATCGAACAAATTGCTCTCCATCCGAGCCCCTGGCTGGACTGGATTCCCAGTCAATATGGGGGAAATTAAAGTCACACACCATAACTACTCTGCTTTTTTCACATCTTTTCACTATCTGAATGCACAATTGCTCCTCTGTCTCCTGCGGGCTGTCGGGAGGTTTATAGTATGCTCCCAACATTGTGATTTCACCCTTCCTATTCCTGAGCTCCTCCCTTAATGTCTCACTACAGGATCCCTCCAATCCCTCCCTCAACACAGCTGTGATCTGTCCCCTAGTCAGCAATGTAACCTCCTACCCTTTTGTTTCCCCTTCTGTCCTGTCTAAAACAATGATATCCCGGAATGTTAAGCTGCCAGTCCTGTCCCTCCTTTAACCATGTCTCCGTAATTGCAATTACATCATAATTCCATGCAGTAATCCAGGCTCTCAGTTCATCTGTTTTACCTGTTATACTTCTTGTATTGAAGCAAACGCACTCCAGACCTCCAGTCCCGCTGATCCCTGCAGCTTCCCTCTGCCTGCTCTTACTCTGCGCTATGTTTATCTCAGTCTCAATTTCTTACCCAGTCTCTACTCTTACTGGCCTGCTGTTCTGGTTCCTATGAATGGTGGGCCAATGCTGGCCAACTCCTGCTTCTATTTAGAACAAAGAACGAAAATTACAGCACAGGAACAGGCCCTTCGGCCCTCCAAGCCTGCACCGATTATGCTGCCCGACTGAACTAAAATCCTCTACCCTTCCAGGGACCATATCCCTCTATTCCCAACTATTCACGTATTTGTCAAGATGTCCCTGAAAAGTCACTGCTTCCATTACCTCTCCCGGCAGCGAGTCCCAGGTACCCACCACTCTCTGTGTAAAAAAACTTGCCTCGTGTATCTCCTTTAAACCTTGCCCCTCGCACCTTAAACCTATGCCTCCCAGTAATTGACTCTTCTACCCTGCGAAAAAGCTTCTGACTATCCACCCTGTCCATACCTCTCATAATCTTGTAGACGTCTTTCAGGTTTTGCATATTGTTGTTTAACATGCTGTTTTTAGGAACTCATGTAGGAGTGTTAAACAAAAGATAGCTGTAAAATAACCATCTAAATAAGAGAGAGAGAATTTAATTAATTACCATAAACATTATAAATATCATTGCTAAAAGTAAAAAAATAAACTTCCACAACCAGCATCAGTTGGAAGACAAGGCTGTGGAGTATCAGGAGAAATAGAGAGGTTCTGCTCAATGTATGGCTAAGCTTGGTTGGGTTATGCTTGGCATACTCTGTTAGCTCTTGTAATCATTTTTTATGTTTTCTGTATTAAGATACCCTTGTGAAGAATAAAATAGCAATGAATCTATTTTTAAAATTTCACTTGTGATCTGAATAGAATTTTGCGAAACCCATTTGGCCCTCACTTTGTTTCAAGTTATGCAAATGCATTGAGACAGATCAGAAGATGTTTAATGGATCCCTGGAGTAACATGGTTGTCTTATGAGGATAGGTTGGACAGACTGGGCTTGTTTCCACTGGAGTTTAGGAGAGTGAGAGGCGGCTAGATTGAAGGATCTAAGATCCTGAATAGTCTTGACCCGGTGCATGTGGAAATTAAGGGGGCGATTCTCCCAAAAGTGCTGAATTGGTGGGAAAACTGTTCTAGATCCCGACTGTTTTGTCAGTTCAACTTCTCACTCGAATCTCTGCGCTCTGTGCATTGCAGAGGTTCCAATCGTGAATCTCATTAAAAACCTGGTGAGGGGGGTGGGGGGCGGGGGGGGGGGGGGGGGGGGGGAGATTTTCGCGCCAGAGTCTGACAGCTCCAGAAATCTGCGCATGCACAGTGACTCCAATCTGTCAGTCTCCCCATTTGTTAGCCAGCTCGATCGCTGACCAGCGCGGGTCCCCCACAGTGCTGCCCCTCCAGCCCCCCCACCCCCCTCATGGCCCGATCGTGGCCCCCACAACAGTTCCAGGGCCAGCTCTGAACCCCGCCCCCCCCCCCGACCCCGGAAGGCCCCGATGTTCCAGCAGTGGCGATCCCTCCACCCTGTCACCCTGGCAGACCCCCCCCCCCCCCCCTCCAGGAGGCAGGCCTCCCCCCGGCAGACGGCCCCCACGCCCCAGACCACCCCAATCGCTGCCCTCCCTCCATCCCAGACTGATCGCCATGCAGCAGGACTCCCACCCCCACCGATCACCCTTCGGCCCCGCCCACAATAGACCCCGTCCCCTTGGCACTGCCCGATGCCTGGTGGGCAGTCCCAAGGTGCCCCTGGAGATGGGCACTTTGCCCCTTGGGCAGTGCCAGTGGGCACAGGCTGGCACTGCTAGAGTGCCCTTGCCCAGGGGGACCATGCCCCCGCCACCCGACCCCTGAGGGGGCCCCGATTGCCCCCCTTCATTCTGGCGAGGTCTCCCGCTAGTTCCCCGAACGTGGGGAGCTAGCCTAAACCCCGCCGGAATGAAGTACTCCTGGCAGGGTGGGTGATTCAATCGGGACCGGCAAGTTCCCAATAATGACATTTAAAATACATTTAAAATACATTTTTAAAAATTCAAATTACTTACTTGTCTTCCCGCCGGTTTCCAGCATGGTCTGGCCTGTGACTGTTCTCCGGCTCTGGGAGTTGCGCATGCGTTCCCTGTGCATGAGCAAATCCCGGAACAAGGCCGGCAACGCGCCTCTCCCACCCCGACCCGCCAGAAAAGTTGTGGGTCGCGATGGGAGAATCACGGCCTATGTTTCCTCTTGTGGGTGAGTCCAGAAATAGGGGACACTGGTTTAAAATTTGAGGGCACACTCCAAAGATGAGGAGAATTTTGTCTCTCAGAGGATTGTGCAACTTTGGAACTCTCTCCTACAAAAAGTAATGGAGGTGGAGTCATTAAATATATTTAAGGTGGATGTAGATAGATTCTTCAGAGAATCATAGAATCCCTACAGTGCAGAAAGAGGCCAACACTCCAAGCAGTATGTTCCTCTGCCCAATGCTCTTCTTCCTGTTTATCATTGAATGGGTTCTTCTGTACCCACTGTACAGTTGAGGCAACTGAGTCAACTTCTCGCAGAATGCTCCTCTGCCGCCTCTGCTGGGTGCTCTTCCTCTTCTTTAGAGGGAGCTTTGCTCACAATTGCCAACACTCCCCCCTCAATGCAAACCCTCCTCCAGACACACCTATCTGACCTCAGAAGGTGGCCAGCTGCAGCCACTACGTCCCCACCCCCCCCCTGCCATCCGCCTCCCTTCCCTCCACCCCCCCTCCCTCACCGCCCACCCCGCCCCCCTCCATCCCCAGTGTAGCGGTGAGGTGGACTTGGTGACCAGTGAGCTTCCTTTCCAGTGTCCTGTGTCAGACCTGTGTCGCTAACATCCAGTCAGGAATATCCGGGGGTGGGGGGTGGGGAGGTGGGGGCACAGGGTGGGGGGGGCAGCTCATTCGACAGTATTTCTGAGGCAAGTGGGGAGGAGGGAAGCAGGGTATCTACCCCGCTGTCTCTGTGAAACGAAATCAGCAAATGCGGATACTCGGAATCCAGACACTTTGAAAGAACCTTTTGTCATTGTGGCGCACTCATATTTCTACTGAGCAAACTATTACTGTAAATGTAAGGGCAGACAGAAGCCCGCACTTTCTGGACTGATCGAGTGCTGTTGTCAGTTTTCATCTCTATAATTCGGATAACGTCAAGCACAATGTGACCAGGAAGGTTGTAGCACTTCAGACAGAGAAAGGGAGAAAGAGAGAGGGGGGAGGAGGAGGATAACAGGGAGTTTGATACGTTGTGAGATTGATACTGCCTGCTGTGAATATCTTAAAGAAAATTGATAGATCCTCATTACAAAAAGCACTTTTAAGTGCTGAAACCAATTTGAAAGCCACGCTCTCTCCATTTTGCTAAAAAGGTTCTTGCTGTGCGAATCTTTGAACACAGAAACTATTTCATTTTAACCTTCAGACTGCTGAAATATTTCATAGCTACAAGCCTGCCTCAGAACCCATTTTAATGCGAGATCGTAATTCAGTCGGGACGTGATGACTAATGGCTTATAATTGTATACACGTCTTCAAGAGTTGCTGTCAGATCTCACGTTTTATTTAAACCGTCGCCAATCACAATGTTTCCTATTGATTATTTTGATCTTCAGCTAACCTGGAGGAGCTCTGAGGATTAATAAGGTGGAGTGTCAAGCAGTCTATAACTGACCTCTGATTCTAAGTAGACCACTTCTTCACAGTGGTGGCCTCGAAGGGACAGACCTGTCAGCAGATCAACATTATCACTCTGTTCCAGAGCCCAGGCTATCTGTGCATGGTGTGGCAGAGACATTAATATTAAGCCCTTGAAAGAAATTTCACAGAGTTCTGACTGATTGCTGTGAAATCATTTAATTTTCTTGTTCTTTAATGAGATGTGGGTGGCGCTGGCTAGGCCAGCATTTATTGCCCATTGCTAACTGCCCTCAAAGGTGCCTTTTGGACCACTGTAGACAAAGTGGTGTAGCTACACCCACAGTGCTGTTAAAGGGAGAGTTCCAGGATTTTGGCCCAGCAAAAGTAAAGAATTGGTGATGTAGAATCATAGAATCCACACAGTGCAGAAGGCCAGTTGGCCCGTCAAGTCTGCACCGACTCTCCAAAAGAGCATCGTACCCAGGCACCCCCTCATAACCCCGTGCATTTGCTATGGCTCATCCATCTAACCTGCATACCTTTCACCACTACGGGGCAATTTAGCATGGTCAACCTACCTAACCTGCACATCTTTGGACTGTGGGAGGAAAGAAGGGCAGCCGGAGGAAACCCGCACAGACATGGGGAGAACATGGGCTGGCACGGTGACACAGTGGTTAGCACTGCTGCCTCACAGCGCCAGGGACACTGGTTCAATTCCCAACTTGGGTCACTGTCTGTGTGGAGCCTACACGTTCTCCCCGTGTCTGCGTGGGTTTCTTCTGGGTGCTCTGGTTTCCTCCCACAGTCCAAAGATGTGCGGGTTAGGTGGATTAGCCATGCTAAATTTCCTCTCAGTGTCAGGGGGACGAGTTAGAGTAAATGCATAGGGTTGTGGGAATAGGGCCTGGGTGGGATTGTGGTTGGTGCAGACTTAATGGGCCGAATGGCCTCCTTCTGCACTGTAGGAATTCTATGTCCATGTCTAACATGCAAATTCCACACAGACAGTCACCCAAAGCTGGAATTGAACCCGGGTTTCTGGTGTTGTGAAGCAGCAGTGCTGACCGTTATGCCACCATGCCGCCCTCAAGAGAGCAGGAACGCAGACCCCCAATACCACAAATTCTGCAGTCCAGTATCCCACATTTGGGGATATTGCAGGTGTCAGCACGTCTGGAGTTCAATGGGATATCAACCGGCCTGATCATTGACCCTCCTGTGCCAGATAAGTATCAGTTCAAGTCAAGGTGGTGTGGCTTAGAGGGATACTTGCAGATGATGGTCATCCAGGCAAGAGGGGAGTATTCCATCACACTCCTGACTTGTGCCTTGTAGATAGTGCGGAGGTTTTGGAGAGTCAGGAGATGGGTTACTCCTTGGATAATTCCCAGCCTCTGACCTGGTCTTGCAGCCACAGTTTTTATATGGCTACTCCAGGTCAGTTTCTGGTCAATGATGTGGTGGATATAGTAGTGGAAATGCCATTGAATGTCAAGAGTAGATGGTTAGATTCTCTCTTAGAGTCCTTTATGGCACAGGGAGAAACCCATCGAGTCCATTCCAGCTAATCAGAGAGCACTCCATTCATTCCTCTTGGTTCATGTAACCCTGAAATATAATTTCCTTCAAATGCCTAACCAATTTCATTTAGGAAGCATTGATTATTTCTACATCCACCACACTCATGTGCAGCATCACCCCTCAGAAACTCTTCCTCGCATTCCCCCTGCATCTCTTGTGCCTGGTGTCCCCTAGTCCTTGTTGGACATGGTAATTCCCTGGCACTTGTGTGACATGAATGTTAGTTGCCACTTAATTAATTCAAGTGGACATATTTTTACAAGCTCCATTTTGCAGTGTATAGTGACAGCATTCACATCTATCACTATACACTTTGCAAAGCTGCGATGAAACGTCATTGGCCTGAAACGTTAACTTTGTTTCTCTCTCCATGGGTGCCGTCAGACCTGCTGAGTACTCCCAGAATGTCCTGTTTTCATCAGAGATTTTCAGCATCCGCAGTACTTTGTTTCAATAAAGACAGGGCCCGTTGAAAAACAAGAGAGTGCAGGTGGCAGGTACTAACTATGGCATCAATAGTCGTCAGTCAGTGGCACTGGTTGCTCAGGGATAAGCACATGTGCTTTGCAAAGTGTGTAATGAGTGATGTGAATGCTGCAGCTGCATACTTGGGTTTCCAAAATATGCCTGCACGCAACACGCCTTTCTGATATCTCCCACAGCTGGAAAGAAAACAGTTTGCAGGATTCAGCTGTCTTACTTCTGGCTTTAAGAGAATAATTTCATATTATTACAGGGTAAGTCTGCCTAAATGTCTTTTCTTTTCCTCCTAGCAGCCCTTTGTGACCTTTCTGTGAATAACACAGCTGAAAACCAAATAGGGTTATTTAGTTTTCCTGAAAATAGCCCACTCTGCACATTTATTTATCTGTGGCCTGGAAGCGCCTGCCTATAGTTTAAACTATTTATGTATCAGTACAATACAGATCTGTTATGACTGGTCATGATTATCATGACTTTAGATTTGTATTTTTGACACATGTGCTTTGTGTTACTGGGGTAGTAATCCAATTACTTGAATTAATGATTCAAAGCCATGGGAAATTTAAATTCAGCATATCAAATAAATCTCAGGTAAGAAGCTGGTTTCAATAATGGTGACCATGAAGCCATTTCATTGCAATAAATGTCCTTAATGTCCTGTAATGTCCTTTAGGGAAGGAAATCTGCCATCCTTACCTGGTCTGATCTACATGTGACTCCACACCCACAGCAATGTGGTTGACTCTTAACTGCCCTCGGAAATGGCCCAGCAAGCCACTCAAGTTCAAGGGATGGGCATAAAATTCTGATCTTTGCAACAATTTCCATATTCCATCCTTGAAAAAAAAGTCAAAATCATGCTTATTGCATTTTCCATTCATTTTAGGTGTATAATATCCAATTCATGGCAATTCCACTATTTTCTTAAATGTATGTAAATGTGTATTTGTATTCAACAGAAATTCCCAAATCCAAGACCTCTACCACCGAGAAAGACAAGGGCAGCAGACTTATGGAAACACCACCATCTACAGCTCCCCCTCCAAGTCACAAACGTCCTGAGTTGGAACATTATGACCGTTCCTTCACCGTTACTGGGTCAAAATTGCAGAACGCCTTCTGTAACAGTGCAGCGGCTGTACCTGCGCCACATGGCCTGCAGAGATTCAGGAAAGGTACTCACCACCACCCTCTAGAGGGCACTTTTTACACCAATTTTAACAGATGCACCATAGAAAGCATTCTTTCTGGTTGTATCACAGCTTGATATGGCTCCTGTTCTGCCCAAGATCGCAAGAAACTGCAAAAGGTCATGAATGTAGCCCAATCCATCATGCAAACCAACCTCCCATCCATTGACTCTGTCTACACTTCCCGCTGCCTCAGCAAAGCAGCCAGCAATATTAAGGACCCCATGCACTCTGGACATTCCCTCTTCCACCTTCTTCTGTCGGGAAAAAGATACAAAAGTCTGAGGTCACGAAACAATCAACTCAAGAACAGCTTCTTCCCTGCTGCCATCAGACCTTTGAATGCACCTACCTTGCATTAAGTTGATTTTTCTCTACACTCTTTCATTTCCTTCTTATTGAATAGAACATAGAACATAGAACATTACAGCGCAGAACAGGCCCTTCGGCCCACGATGTTGCACCGACCAGTTAAAAAAAAACTGTGACCCTCCAACCTAAACCAATTTCTTTTCGTCCATGAACCTATCTACGGATCTCTTAAACGCCCCCAAACTAGGCGCATTTACTACTGATGCTGGCAGGGCATTCCAATCCCTCACCACCCTCTGGGTAAAGAACCTACCCCTGACATCGGTTCTATAACTACCCCCCCTCAATTTAAAGCCATGCCCCCTCGTGCTGGATTTCTCCATCAGAGGAAAAAGGCTATCACTATCCACCCTATCTAAACCTCTAATCATCTTATATGTTTCAATAAGATCCCCTCTTAGCCGCCGCCTTTCCAGCGAAAACAATCCCAAATCCCTCAGCCTCTCCTCATAGGATCTCCCCTCCATACCAGGCAACATCCTGGTAAACCTCCTCTGCACCCTCTCCAAAGCCTCCACATCCTTCCTGTAATGTGGGGACCAGAACTGCACACAGTACTCCAAGTGCGGCCGCACCAGAGTTGTGTACAGTTGCAACATAACGCTACGACTCCTAAATTCAATCCCCCTACCAATAAACGCCAAGACACCATATGCCTTCTTAACAACCTTATCTACTTGATTCCCAACTTTCAGGGATCTATGCACACATACACCTAGATCCCTCTGCTCCTCCACACTATTCAAAGTCCTCCCGTTAGCCCTATACTCAACACATCTGTTATTCCTACCAAAGTGAATTACCTCACACTTCTCCGCATTAAACTCCATCCGCCACCTCTCGGCCCAACTTTGCAACCTGTCTAAGTCTTCCTGCAAACTACGACACCCTTCCTCACTGTCTACCACACCACCGACTTTGGTGTCATCAGCAAATTTGCTAATCCACCCAACTATACCCTCATCCAGATCATTAATAAATATTACAAACAGCAGTGGCCCCAAAACAGATCCCTGAGGTACACCACTTGTAACCGCACTCCATGATGAATATTTACTATCAACCACCACCCTCTGTTTCCTATCCGCTAGCCAATTCCTGATCCAATTTCCTAGATCACCCCCAATCCCATACATCTGCATTTTCTGCAGAAGCCTACCATGGTGAACCTTATCAAACGCCTTACTAAAATCCATATATACCACGTCCACTGCCTTGCCCCCATCCACCTCCTTGGTCACTTTCTCAAAAAACTCAATAAGGTTAGTAAGGCACGACCTACCTGCCACAAAACCATGCTGACTATCACCTATCAATTCATTACTCTCCAAATAACTATAAATCCTATCCCTTATAATTTTTTCCAACATCTTGCCGACAACAGAAGTGAGACTCACCGGTCTATAATTCCCGGGGAAGTCTCTGTTCCCCTTCTTAAACAATGGGACAACATTCGCTAACCTCCAATCTTCTGGTACTATACCAGAGGCCAACGACGACCTGAAGATCAGAGCCAGAGGCTCTGCAATCACTTCTCTTGTCTCCCAGAGAATCCTTGGATAAATCCCATCCGGACCAGGGGATTTATCTATTTTCAGACCCTCCAGAATATCCTGCACACCCTCCTTATCAACTGTAATACTGTCTATTCTACTCCCTTGCAACCCAGTGTCCTCCTCAGCTATATTCATGTCCCCTTGCGTGAACACCGAAGAGAAATATTGGTTCAATGCTTCACCAATCTCCTCCGGTTCCACACATAACTTCCCTCTGCCATCTATAACTGGCCCTAAACTTGCCCTAACCAACCTTCTGTTCTTGACATACCTATAGAATGGTATGCTTTGTCTGTATAGCGCACGAGAAACAATATTTTTCACTATGTTAATACATGTGACAATAATAAATCAAATCAAATTAGCAATGGGTAATAAATGCTGACTTTGCTGATGACATCCTCATCCAGGGAATGAATATAAATAATGTAATTATCTCAGGTTGGATTCTAGATGATGATTGCATCTTCGTGGTTGATATCTGTAGCAGGTGCCTAAGGATGCAATGATACTGTTGTGTTAATGAGAAGCCAACCTTCCATGGTTGGCTTCTCATTCCAACCTGAATCCAGAATCAGATCAGCTTTGACTTTGGATCGATACGAAAGCTTTTTTCTGAGTGTAAGATGGAACTGCTTTGCATCAACATTACAGCACTGTAAATAAACAGTGCAAATAAGATAGCTCTTGACCACTGCTGATTGTTTGCTTTGCAGTCTGTGTGCCTATCCATAAATCACATCCTTCCTCATGAATTATTCACTCTGTCCTGCTGATAAAATTAAACCCATTAAACATTGGCCACTGTGAAGAATTCTCTGCAGAGTAACTCAGCAATCCTGCGCTCCATTCGTGCTAATTTCCAAGCACAGGAGAGATTAATTTACTTTTGTCTCACTCTTCCACTGTGTTTATGTTCATATCTCCTTCCAAGATGTTGTGCAACCTCATCATCCCACCGTGATAGGGCCATTTCTAAATTAATTTTAAATACTATCAACTTTGTTTATGAGTATTTATTCTCATCACTGCTGAATCCAAAGAGGAATTCGGGAGAATTTTCTTTCGCCCAAGGAGTGCTGAAAATGCGGATTTTGCTGCTAGCAGTAGTCGTTAAGGCAAATTATATAATCGCATTTAAGGGGAAAGTTAGATAAACACATGAGGAGGGAAAATCTTTGGTAATATTCCCCATAATAAGCTAACCGGGTAAGGTTAGAGAATGTAGAGTGTGGGAGAGTGGCAGAAGGTGGAAGGTGGTGTTCCACAAGGTTTAAAGTTAATGCTTTTATTTATCAGTCATAAGTAAGGCTTATATTAACACTGCAATGAAGTTACTGTGAAATTCCCCTCGTCACCACAGTCTGGCACCTCTTTGGGCCAATGCATCTAAAACCAGCACGTCTTTCAGACTGTGGGAGGAAACCAGAGCACCTGGAGGAAACCCACGCAGACACGGGGAGAACGTGCAGACTCCACACAGACAGTGACCCGAGCCGGGAATCGAACTCGGGTTCCTGGCGCTGTGAGACAGCAGTGCTAACCACAACAAGGATCAGTACTGGGATGACTGCTCTTCACAAATTGCATTAACAATTTGAACTATGGAATCAAAGACACCATTTTTAAATTTGTGGCGGTGGTGCAGGAGTTAATCAATACTGAGGGGAACTGCAACAAATTACAGGAGGATATTAATATGGAAACATAGAAAATAGGAGCAGGAGGAGGCAATTCAGCTCTTCGAGCATGCTCCACCATTCATCATGACCATGGCTGATCATCCAACTCAATAGCCTGATCATGCTTCCCCTCCCCTCCAATATCCTTTGATACCCTTTGCCCCAAGAGCTATATCCAACTCCTTCTTGAAAACATAATGTTTTGGCCTCAACTGCTTTCTGTGGTAGAGAATTCCACAGGCTGACCACTCCCTGGGTGAAGATATTTCTCCTCATCTCAGTCCTAAAACGTTTATCCCATATCCTTAGACTATGACCCCCTAGTTCTAGACACCCCCACCATCAAGAACATCCTTCCTATATCTACCCTGACTAGTCCTTTTAAAATTTTGTAGCTTTCTATGAGACTCCCCCCTCATTCTTCTGAACTCCAGCAAATATAATCCTAACAGAGGCAATCTCTCCTCAAACGGAAGTGGTGGCATAGTAGTATTGTCACTAGACTAGACTAGAGACCCAGGATATTGACATGGGGACCCTGGTTCGAATCCCACCATGGCAGATGGTGAAATTTGAATTCAGTAAAGATCTGGATTTAATAGTCTAATGATGACCATGAAACCGTTGTCGATTGTCATAAAAATCCATCTAGTTCACTAATGTCTTTGGAAGGAAATCTTCTGTCCTTACCTGGTCTGGTCTACACAGGTAAGCCTTCTTTTCTCAAGACAAAGAACAAAGAACAAAGAACAATACAGCACAAGACATCGAGACCTAGCCTGGGAATCCTTTCCTCAAATATATACTCATGCTTTTCTGGTAAATCTTGAGGCGCTCTGACATGGCGCCAAAGGCGCTCTGACATGGAGGCCAATTCGGGATGGGCAATAAATGCTGGGCCCAGCCAGTGACGTCCACACCCCGTAAAATGAATTTTAAAAATATTAACAAATACACAAATCACTAAAAGCTGCGCCATGGACTAGCAAGGCAATAATAAAAGAAAACATAAGGCTTAATTTCTAGAAGGAGAGAAAGAAAGGAAGTTATACTACACCGAGAACAAACCCTGGACCACATTGAGAGTATTGTGTGCAATTGAGGTCGCCATACTGTATAAAGTCACTGAAAGTAAGCGTGCAGGTAGAGCAGGCAATAAAGAAGGCAAATGATATGTTGATCTTCATAGCGAGAGGATTTGAGTATAGGAACAGAGAAGTTTGACTGCAATCGTATAGGGCGTTGGTGAGGCCACATCTGGAGTATTGTGTGCAGTTTTGGTGTCCTTATTTGAGGAAGGATGTCCTTGCTATAGAGAGAGTACAGTGAAGGTTTACCAGGCTGATTCCTGGGATGGCAGGACTGTCATATGAGGCGAGACTAAGTCAGTTAGGATCATATTCACTGGAGTTTAGAAGAGTGAGAGGGGATCTCATAGAAACTTATACAATTCTAACAGGGTTAGACAGGGTAGATTCAGAAAGAATGTTCCCGATGGTAGGCGGGTCCAGAACGAGGGGTCATAGTTTGAGGATAAGGAGTAAATGTTTTAGAACTGAGGTGAGGAGAAATTTCTTCACCCAGAGGGTGGTGAATGTGTGGAATTCACTACCACAGAATGTAGTTGAGGCCAAAACATTGTCTGATTTCAAGAACAAATTGGATAGAGCTCTTGGAGCTTAAGGGAACAAGGGATATGGGAGGAAGAGGGATCAGGATATTGAATTCGATTATCAGCCATGATCAAAAGGAATGGTGGAGCAGACTCGAAAGGCTGAATGGCCTACTCCTGCTTCTAGTTTCTATGCGTCTATGATAAAGGTTATAGAGAAACTGGAGAGGATGCGGAGAAGATTTACCAGAAAAGCATGAGTATATATGTGAGCAAAGGATTCCCGGGCTAGGTCTCTATGTCTTGAGAAAAGAATGCTTACCTGCTCAGGTCCTTAACGTTATCAAAGGTTTTAATGGAGAGAATGTTTCCTTTTGGAATGTGCATAATTAGAGGCCATCAGTAACTTCATTGCAGTGTTAATATAAGCCTACTTGTGGCACTAATAAATAAACTTTAAATAACATAAAGATAGTCACCAAGAAATTGATGAGGAATTCAGCATAAACTTCTTTACCCAGAGAGTAGTGAGTTTGTTTGTTACACCCGTAGATTAAGTACCTCTAATTCGGTCGGTGGTCAGAGACAGGAGGGTGTGACTGCAAGTGAGGCAGGTAGGGGGGATCCTGAATTCAGGAACAGAGGAGCCTCAGCTCTTGACCTTGTCCATCAGATATGAGGTACTTACTCCCTGTGTGAATGAGGAAAAGGGCTGTAGGGAGGATGAACGAGCTGATCACTGCACCGTGGTACAGGAGGCCAATCAAGAGGGGGGAGCAAAAAGACAAGTGTTAGTTGTAGGGGAATCTATAATTAGGGGGATTGATAGCTGATGCGCTATCAATTAGGCAAAAGACTACTTGTGTGCCAATACAACTGTCGGCTTTTATTCATAACAGAATCAGGAGCACATCCCAACAGGTAACCGACCCGAACTGAACAAGGGGGAGGAGACAGCCACCTTTATACTCGGTAACAAGGGGAGGAGCCGAGCCAGCAGGGGATGTGTCCAGGCATAACAAACACACAACGGTGGTCCAAGTAGGACAAAGGCACAACTGAAGTCCACCACAATAGCATCCAGTGTGTGTCACAATAACTGGATTTTCTCCCTCCCACTCTAATATCCTTTCAAGCCAGATCAGGAGTCCTGCATGGTATGTTGCTTGCCCGGTGCCAAGGTAAGTCTCTGACTGGCTTGAAAGGATACTGGAGTGGGAGGGGGAAAATCCAGTTATTGTGGTACACATTGGGACAAACAATATAGGCAAGACTAGGAAAGAGGACCTGTTTGGAGATTTTCAGGCACCAGGAGCTAAATTAAAGAACATTTCCCCAAGGGTTATGATCTCTGGATTACTAACCGAACCACATGTGAATTGGCAGAGGGATGAGAAAATTAGGGGAGTAAACACTTGGCTAAAGGAGTGGTGCGAGAAAGAACGGTTCCATTTCATGGGGCATTGGCATCAGTATTGGAACAGGAGGGATCTGTACCATTGGGACGGTCTTCACCTGAACCAATCGGGGACCAGTGTTCTAGTGGAAAGGATAAATAGGGTGGTCACAAGGACTTTAAACTAGCAAGTGGGGGGAAAGAGAAGGTTAAAACTACAGGACGTATAATGGTTAATGGGAAGCAAAGCAGCAGGTTAGCGTATGAGGAGAAGGTTACAACTACATGGAAAATTAGGAAAAACATTAAAAGGAAGGAGAACTCAGATGTTATTAATGGAGGTGTTAGGATTCAAAAAGAAGGTATAAAAACTAGCATAAGGGCATTTTACCTAAATACTCACAACATTCAAAACAGGGTAAATGAGTTGATGGCACAAATCATCATGAATGAGTATGATTTAGTGGCCATTACAGAGACATGGTTGCAGGGTGGTCATGACTGGGAGTTATCCAGGAGTATCAGACTATTCGGAAGGACAGACAGGAAGATAAGGGAGGTGGTGTAGTTCTGATATTTAAGGATGGCATCAGGGCAATAGTGAGAGATGATATAGGTTCTATGAAAAAAAAGGTTGAATCCATTTGGGTGGAAATTTGAAATAGCAAGGAGAAAAGCTCACTGATAGGCGTAGTCTACGGGCCACCAAATAATAACATCATGGTGGGATGAGCAATAAAAAAAGAAATAACTGATGCATGTAAAAATGGTACGGCAATTATCATGGGGGATTTTAATCTATATGTTGATTGGTCAAACCAAGTTGGTCAAGGCAGCCTTGAGGAGAAGTTCATCAAATGTATCCATGATAGTTTCCTCATGTAATGGAACCTACGAGGGAGCAAGCTATCCTAGGTCTGGTCCCGTGTAACGAGACAGGAATAATTAATGATCTCACCGTTAGAGAAATTTTGGAAGGAGCGATCACAGTATGGTTGAATTTAAAATACAAGATGGAGCATGAGAAGGTAAAATCCAATACCAGTGTCTTGTACTTAAACAAAGGAGACTGCAGTGGGATGAGGGAGGAGTTGGCTAAGGTAGACCCGAGATACTTTGTCTTCAAAGAATTAAAGAGCATAAGTTTTATATACCTAGACAGCTTGACAATTGCTTTGGACAGTTCATTTTGACACTTTTGACAGTTGTTTCTGTCAGTTAATTTAGAAATTTTTACAGTTCCAAAGCGTTGGCAGTTAATGAGCTTACACACTTTGTATTCATGCCCACCTTTAACAATTCCAATGAGCACCTGACCTCCTCAAAGGGCACCTGGCTTTCCTCAAAGTCGTCCCAAGACCAGATCCAAAGGGATACCTTACTTCTCCAAAAGGGTATCCCACCTCTCCAAAGAATTCTACCAGGTTCAGTCCTGTCCCAGCAGGACTAACCTGCACACATCAGATTTCACACATCAAGGTCACTAAAATTAGATGTGAATAGAGGCAGTGGCAGCTGCCTCCACAGAAAGCACATCCACAAAACCCCAACCAGAGCACACAAATCCACCCCCCCCCGCAGAAATGATAGTTAGCATGTTCGGAAGCAGGACTTCCAATCTTCAGCCTCTTCTGCCATTTTCTCAATGACAGAGAGGCTCTTCATCACTGACATGCCTATGTAATTATACGTAATTTGATGAACAAGCCTGATGCAAAGCTGGATTGTTAGTTTACAGAGGGCACAATATTTTTATATTCTGTGTAATTCTACAGATCAGAGGAGAGGAGCTGATTGCATGGCTTGAGGGTCACAGAGAGTCAGAGAATAATAGAATCCCTACCGTGCAGAAGGGGGCCATTCGGCCCATTGAGCCTGCACTGACAATACTCCCACCCAGGCCCTATGAGAGAAAAAACGTTGGAAAATGCTGGAAAATGCTTCCACACAGGCCCTATCCCTGTAACCCCACATATTTACCCTGCTAATCCCTCTGATACTAAGGGACAATTTAATTTGGTCAATCAATCCAACCCAGCTCTGGGCCATCCAGACCAAAACGTTGGCTCTATTCTTTCCCCACAGATGCTGTCAAACCCTGCTGACATTTTCCAGCATTTTCTGTTTTTGTTTCAGATTCCAGCATCCGCTGTATTTTGCTTTAACCTCACCCTTCATAGCACCAATCAGGTCAAACACTTCATGTCATTTCACTAACCTCAAGACCAAGGCTTGCTCAGTTTGGTACCTACCCAAATCTTTGGATTAAACAGTTTGCCTTCTAATCTTCTGACACCCACCAAATATACTCTGCGCATTTTTAATAGCAATACATTCTGTGAGCAGTGTTGCACACTCATTCAATCAATAAGTGATCAAAACATTACAAACATTTTGCTCAGAATTTCATAGAATCCATAGAATCCTACAATGCAGAAGGAGGCCATTCAGCCCATCGCATCTGCACCGACCACAATCCCACCCAGGCCCTATCCCCATAATCCCATGCATTTATCCTCATTAGTCCCCCTGATATTAAGGGGCAATTCAGCATGGCCAATCAATCATAACCCGCACATCTCTGGACTGTGGGAGGAAACCAGAGCACCCGGAGGAAACCCACGCAGACACGGGTAGAACGTGCAAACGCCACATGGACAGTCACCCAAGCCGGGAATCGCACCCGGGTTCCTGGCGCTGTGAGGCAGCAGTGCTAACCACTGTGCTACCGTGCCGCCCTTTCACAAGTTCTCAGTCTGTAACATTGGACTTCATAGATTAGTCGGTTAGTTATGATACTGAATTACTTTTCTCAATCTAAAGGAGTATCCTTGATATTTGAAGGACAAACAGTTGGTGGGATATGAACTCAACTTTTCATTCTGACAGGCTGTACAGGAAGTATCCATCTTATGCAGTATAAAATTACCTATCGGGCATAACTTGTAACAGTGCTGCTCTGTCACCAAGCTTTCAAGCTAATAACAAATGTTAAAAGTTGCCTGAAGGCTTCCGTCGATGCCTTATTACACGCCATTCGAAATGACCCTAGAATTAGAAAGCAGTCTGCATTGACGTTCCATTGGCACTTGATGGGCAGAATTTGTTTCTAAGCATGAGGCTCTCACTGGAAGTGATTACTTCTTCTGCTTCTGTGCTGAGCACACAATAACAGTGGAAATTTTAAGAGCATACTCATAAGGCACATGCAATCACATGGGGGGAAGTGCAGGAAGCACCTGAACCAGCTGTGAGCTGCCTAGTTTGAAGAGACACAAAGAGTGGTCTGGAGAAGCATTGGGACTTTGCACACTGGGAGGTTAAGGAGTCACAGGGGAAGAAGCAATTTCTCCTCCAAGCCAATGGACACATTCTTTTTGCGAGTTCCAGTTAAGTTGTGGAAAAAATTGCATTGCTTGGATCAAAGAAAGTAATAACCTTCCTTTATTGCTGCACCTCATCACATTCTCAGGACACCTCAAGGCAAATTTCAATGATTTACTTCTGATGTCGAGGCACACTTGTCATGTATCCCAGACTAGCACCCATGTTAAGCAAAGCAGGACGCCACAAAAAACAAATGTGATGAATGGGCAATTAGTCGATCTAAGTGGTGTCGGTTGAGAAATAAATCCCGACAAGGATACTTCAGGAACTTTCTGTCCTTCTTCAAATAGTGCCAAAGGATTTTTTTTTTACAGACGATTGGTAAGATAGACAGAACCTTCACATTCCGGACAGGAAACAGGAAGAAAGATTATGGCCGGAATTCTCCGGCCACTCGCATGGGGCGGATTCTCCGATCCAGCCGGCAGTGCACCACCGCCCCAGAGTTTCCCGCTGGCGTGGGGTGACGTCAATGGGAATTCCCATTGACATCATTGACAATTGAATTCCCATTCCCGAAGAATCTCGCTGCTAGAAAACAACGCGCCATCTCCCGCAGGCGGGAAAGACACAGCTGGTAGGCCAGAGAATCTCACCTTACCTCTCTACACATAATACGTATATCCCTGTCAGCCTAGTTGTTGTATGAAATTATGTTATTTTTCTCTGTTTGTTAAATGGACAAATGCTGCTGTGATAAAATGGCTGCAGCTGGCCACATGCTGGTTTCTGGAACTTTCTGGGCAACTTGAAAGCAAACAAAGTGAAAGCAAACCTCACGCCTCCTGGAATTTGACAATGATGCATTCTATAAACATTCCAACCAAGCCAATGCAATGGTTTAGTACACAAGATATTTATCCCAGCCAGCTATGGATAAAGGCAGGTGTTTATGGCTATTAATCTCCAAAAAGCTGCTATGTTACTGGCCCAACTGTTACCTGTTCCAAAACACAATGGGTTTCAACCAGGGGCCTCGTTAGTCAATCTGAATCCACCCTGTCACATGACCGAGACTTGAGCTATCCAAATTCTATTAATTAAAAAGCTGCTGGATTTTATCCTCAGTCATTGTTTGACCTGTTTGGGTGGCTCGGTGGCACAGCGGTTAGCACTGCTGCCTCACAGCGCCAGGGACCAGGGTTCAATTCCGGCCCCGGGTCACTGTCTGTGTGGAGTTTGCACATTCTCCCCGTGTCTGCATGGGTTTCCTCCGGGTGCTCCGGTTTCCTCCCACATCCAAAGATGTGTGGGTTAGGTTGATTGGCCATGCTAAATTGACCCTAGTGTCAGGGGGATTCGCAGGGTAAACCTGTGGGTTATGAGGATAGAGCCTGGGTGGGATTGTGGTTGGTACAAACTCGATGGGCTGAATGGCCTCCTTCTGAACTGTAGGGATCCTATGACCTCAGAAGAGAAACAGAACTCCATTCAGCAGATCCAAGATGTATCACGCTGCAACAGTAAGACTATTACCCCTCTGAAGGACCATGCCATCAGGCTTTTGGTTCTGGACTCACATAAAACAGTAACTCTTATTTTTATTGTGGTCTTGCCCTGAACCCCTTTCTTTCCCTAGTCCTACTTTTATTGTGTGAGTACAGAAGAGGCAAACATTGCAAAATCCCTTTCCCTTATTTTGTGTGTGATGCGCGACAATTAAGCACGTGGAACCAAGGCTTCGATATTGAAGGCTTTTATTGTGTAACAATGGAACTACTAACACGAATACACCAGTTCAGACTGAAGGGGTCCTGCCGGAGCAGGGGGTCTTATACCTCGCCACCGGAGGCGGGACCCCACTGGAATGTGCCATGATAACTCTTATAACAGGTAAACACCCTAACCCAACAACATTGTACAACCCCCACAGTAACAACACCCTAGCCCAACAGTAACCTAATAACAACCCCCAGTGGTGAACCAACGATGGTTCACCACATTCACCCCTCCTTTAAGAACAAAAGGTGGCGGGGTGCAAGAAAAAACAGGTCATATAAACAGAATTCACAAGTCCAGACGGTCTGGAGGACCGCACCGACGCTGTGATCTCCTCAACACCGGTTGCGAAACCGGAGCAGGTGCTTGCGGTGGCATTCTTTCCAAAACAACGTCTGGCTGTCCCCTCAAGGACTCCCGGGCCGGCTGGCCCTGGTGAGGCGATGGTGCAGGGGATCCTGGAACCTTTGGTGGTGGTGGTGGTGGTGATGATGGTGGCGCCGATCTCCGAGTCTCAGGCAAGCTGTACATGGGAGTAAAAGTGTTATGCACTGGTCCCGGTGCTGACCGCGCCACGTCTGGGGAAGCAATGAGGAGTAGTGGTTTCGTGACTGGGGGAATAGGAGCGACAGGAGTTGCTACGTCCCCTGCGGGCGCCAGGTCTCTAATGGAGACAGTGTCCTCTCGCCCGTCAGGATATGCCACATAGGCATACTGAGGGTTGGCGTGGAGGAGTTGGACCGGTTCGACCAAGGGGTCGGACTTGCGAGCCCTCACATGTCGCCGCAGAAGGACGGGTCCTGGGTACGTCAACCAGGCTGGTAAGGAGATCCCCGAGGACGACTTCCGAGGGAATGAGAACATCCTCTCGTGGGGAGTAGCATTGGTTGCCGTACACAGGAGGGAGCGGATAGAATGGAGCGCATTTGGAAGGACCTCCTGCCAACGGGAGACTGGAAGGCCCCTGGATTTCAGTGCCAGTAGGACAGCCTTCCAGACTGTAGCATTCTCCCTTTCCACCTGTCCGTTACCCCTAGGGTTGTAGCTCGTGGTTCTACTAGAGGCAATCCCGAATGAGAGCAGGAATTGCCTCAAGTCGTTGCTCATGAACGACGAGCCCCTGTCGCTATGAATGTAGCAGGGGTACCCGAACAGGGTAAAAAGCTCACTGAATGCCTTGATGACGGTGGCAGTCGACGTGTCCGCACAGGGGACAACAAACGGGAACCGGGAATACTCGTCTATTATGTTGAGGAAATAGACATTCCGGTCCGTTGAGGGAAGGGGGCCCTTAAAATCCACACTCAGCCTCTCAAAAGGGCGAGTGGCCTTGACCAATTGTGCCCGGTCTGGTCGATAAAAGTGTGGTTTGCATTCTGCGCAAATCCGACAGCTTCTCGTCACTGACCTGACATCCTCCACCGAGTAGGGCAGGTTGCGGGCTTTGACGAAGTGGTCGAGTCTGGTGACTCCAGGATGACACAGATCATTGTGGAGAGCCTTCAAGCGGTCCTCCTGCATGATGGCGCATGTTCCGCGCGAGAGGGCATCCGAGGGCTCATTGAGCTTCCCTGGACGATACATAATATCGTAATTATAGGTGGAGAGCTCAATTCTCCACCGCAAGATCTTATCGTTCTTGATCTTGCCCCTCTGCGTGTTGCTGAACATAAACGCCACGGATCGTTGATCCGTGATCAGGGTGAACCGCTTCCCTGCCAGGTAATGGCGCCAGGGTCTGACTGCCTCCACAATGGCCTGAGCCTCCTTCTCCACCGCTGAGTGCCGAATTTCTGGGCCTTGAAGGGTGCGGGAAAAGAACGCGACGGGCCTGCCTGCCTGGTTTAGTGTGGCGGCTAGGGCGAAATCAGATGCATCACTCTCCACCTGGAAAGGAATGGATTCATCCACCGCGTGCATCGTGGCTTTCGAGATGTCGCTTTTCAAAGCCTTGAAGGCCAATTGGGCCTCCGGCGCAAGTGGGAAGGTCGTGGACTTAATGAGCGGACGAGCTTTGTCCGCGTAGTTGGGGACCCACTGTGCATAATACGAAAAGAACCCGAGGCATCTCCTCAGTGCTTTCGTGCTAGCGGGCAAGGGAAGTTCAGTAAGTGGGCGCATACGGTCTGGATCAGGGCCAATGACCCCGTTTTCCACCACGTATCCGAGGATGGCTAACCTGCGCGTACGGAATACGCACTTCTCCCTGTTATAGGTCAGATTCAGGCGAGATGCAGTGCGCAGAAAGTGTTGGAGATTCGTGTCGTGGTCCTGCTGGTCATGGCCGCAGATGGTGACGTTATCCAGGTACGGGAAGGTAGCCCGCAACCCGTTCTGGTCCACCATTCGGTCCATAGCACGCTGGAAGACCGAGACCCCATTGGTGACACCAAATGGAACCCTGAGGAATTGGTATAGACGACCATCCGCCTCAAAAGCCGTATATTGTCGGTCCTCTGGGCGGATGGGGAGTTGATGGTAGGCGGACTTAAGGTCTATGGTAGAAAACACTCGGTACTGCGCAATCTGATTGACCATATCAGAAATGCGCGGGAGAGGATACGCATCCAGCTGCGTGTATCTATTAATGGTCTGACTATAGTCGATGACCATCCGAGGTTTGTTCCCGCTTTTGACTACCACGACCTGCGCTCTCCACGGACTAGCACTGGCCTGTATGATCCCTTCCTTGAGGAGCCGCTGAACCTCAGATCTAATAAAGATCCGGTCCTCAGCGCTGTAACGCCTACTTTTAGTAGCGATGGGCTTGCAGCCAGGTACCAGATTTTTAAAAAGGGATGGTGTAGTGATTTTCAGGGTGGATAGATTGCATGCGGGGCGCTTTGGGCAATTTGGAGGCTGCGGCTGATTCCCTACTGCCAGTGAAGGGAGTGGCCCACCGTACTGTAGGATCACACTCTTCATGTGGACCATAAAGTTTAGTCCGAGGAGAATTGGCGCGCAAAGGTGAGGTAACACAAGGAGCCTGTATTGCTCGTAAATTGTGCCCTGTACCTCAAGAGTTACCATACATCGTCCTTGGATCGGTACAGACCGGGACCGTGATGCCATGGAAATTGTCTGCTTGGCAGGGAGAACCCGGAGTCCACACCTTTTTGCAGTTTCAGGGTGTATGAAACTTTCGGTGCTCCCACTGTCAAACAGACAATTCACAGTTCGATCACTAACCTTTATATCCATCATGGAATTTTCAAGTCTGTAGTGCCTGGTCTGGTCCAGGGAGATCGACGCCACCGTTGGCCCCTGGGCGTCACTGCATGCTGCCGATGTGGATGCTGAGGACCCCTGCTGGTCGCTCCTAGTCGTCGTGGACCATGATGGCCGCCCCCATGAATCGCACGTGGGCGAGGGCGCCAAGCGCAGCGACTTCTGGTGGTCTTCCTCCTCCTCCGTCAGCCACGATGGCGCCGTCCTGGGATCGCACGTGGTCGGACCTCGTGGGTACTGCGACGCCGAAGGAGATTGTCTCCGTTCTGGAGGGTTACAAGCTGCACTGCCGTTTTTAGGCTTGGACCTGCAGACTTTGCCGTAGTGGCCTTTTTTACCGCACTGGCTGCAGATTGCCGTTCTTGCCGGACACTGTTGCCGTGGATGCTTGGCCCCACCACAAAAATAGCATCGCTGGCCACCTGGAGCTGCCGCCGTCGTCGGATCGATCTGGGAGCGCGGGTTAGCGGGGCGAGGAGGGAGCTGAGCTTGCTCCAGCCACGTTGACTGCACGTGGTCCTCGGGGTACAGCGCCAAGCTCTTCGACGCTGCTTCCAGCATCACGGCCATCTCCATTGCTTGGGTCAAGTCGAGTTTCCCCTTTTCCAGCAATTTAAGCCTGATGTACGAGGACCCTACCCCTGCTACGAACGCGTCTCGGGCGAGGTCGTACATATATTGTTCGGCTGATACGTCTTTACAATCGCAACCCCTGGCAAGCTGCAGGAGCTCATTGGCATAGTCCTCCATGGTTTCGCCCGACTGCCGACGTCGTGTAGCGAGGAGGTAACGAGCATGTATCTCGTTGGGTGGCTTCGTGTATCTTTTTTTTAGGAGCTCGACGGCACCCGGGTAAGTGGGAGCTGCACGAATGGCGAGATAAATCGTGTCGCTTACCCTTGCGTGGAGGACCTGGAGTTTATCACTGTCTGTAGTGATAGCTACCGAGGCTGCCAGGTAGTCCTCGAAACACTTCCACCAATGGTCGAATGTGTTAGCGGCACCGACCGCACGTGGGTCCAGTGTCAGACGATCCGGTTTTAGGATCTGTTCCATACTCTCTGTTTTTTTTTTGTACAGCTGTGAGTTTTCTGTTACACAATAAAATTGATGCGCGACAATTAAGCACGTGGAACCAAGGCTTCGATATTGAAGGCTTTTATTGTGTAACAATGGAACTACTAACACGAATACACCAGTTCAGACTGAAGGGGTCCTGCCGGAGCAGGGGGTCTTATACCTCGCCACCGGAGGCGGGACCCCACTGGAATGTGCCATGATAACTCTTATAACAGGTAAACACCCTAACCCAACAACATTGTACAACCCCCACAGTAACAACACCCTAGCCCAACAGTAACATAATAACAACCCCCAGTGGTGAACCAACGATGGTTCACCACAGTGTGTGTGTATGTAAAGCAAAGGAACATTTTTATTTTATCTGATCTCGAGTTTGATGGGCAAGTTATTCATAGAGGACTGAAACATTCCAAATTTAAGGAATGGGGAAAAAAACACCACCACTTAAAAAGGAGAAATCAAAATTCAAGCACACTTTTCTGTTTATGGACAGGGAGTCAGAGGAGAGTTCAGGTCTGTTTAAATTAACCCCCCTCCTGTCCCTAACATAATTTTAATAATCATCCAAAAGACAACACCTCTAACAATGAAACACTTCAGCATACCTCACTGATGCAATAAATTAAGATCGAGTGCAGTATGGTTCTTCAATCTGGGAGTGGGGCTGAAAAACATAAGTTTGTAACTTGTGCACCCCGACTCACCCCGAGCTAAAGTAGAAGCAAGAAGGCAGAGTTTACACCAACAGTTAAATTAGTGGGATGAATTCTTGAAAATGCAAATGTGAAGCAACAGTTATTCACAGTGTCTGTGCAGTGTTAACTATAAGTTGGAATAGAGAGAAGCTAGAAACCTTGTAATAACTCCACGGTGGTGAAAGTTCCGTCACCAAGTTACTTTATTTACACCATACAAGTGTACCCAGCCAGCTCTTCAGATGCTCCCTGCTGATTGCAGGCTGGGAGTCTGACACACCTGCTTTAAATAGGGAGCATGAGGCTCCCTGATTTAACCATCAATTAGGACTTATCAGGTAGTTCATACTCTAGCAAGCCAACCTCATTAGCCTGGTTGAAGTCATCACAGACCTGCAGAAAGACAATTATGTTTGGATGGCACAGTGGCGCAGTGGTTAGCACTGCTGCCTCGCTGCTGCAGGGAGCCGGTTCAATTACAGCCTTGGCTGACTGTCGGTGTGGAGTTTACACATTCTCCCCGTGTCTACGTGGGTTTCCACCGGGTGCTCCGGTTTCCTCCCACAGTCCAAAGATGTGCAGGTTAGGTGGATTGGCCATGGTAAATTGCCCCTTAGTGTCCCAAGATGTGTAGGTCTGTTTAATTAGCCATGGTAAATGGGTGAGGGTATGGGAATAGGGTGGGGGACAGGGCTGGGTTAGATATTCTTTGAGTTAGATATTGATTAGATATGGGTTAGATATGGGTTAGATATTGTCTGGAGACAATACACATTTCTTTAACCTGCGCCTAATGCTCCCTCCACTCACATTGTCTGTATTTTTAAGACCTGATTAACTGTAAAGAGTTGCATTCTAATCAGTATTCTGTAACTTGATTTTGTGTCTCTGTATGCCCTGTTTGAGAGCAGATATCCACTCCATCTGGCGAAGGAGCAGCGCTCCGAAAGCTAATGGCATTTGCTACCAAATAAACCTGTTAGACTTTAATCTGGTGTTGTTAAAACTCTTACTTAGATATTCTGTCAGAGACAGTAGGTGTAAACTCGATGGGTCGAATGGCCCCTTTGCACATGATTCTATTTTGGTTCACCAAAGCTTGTGGAATTGGGATGATTAGTTGAGTACAGCAATTAATACAATGACTGAGGAAGGAAGTATTACGATTATAAACTGAGTTCACTCAAGTGACTGATAACCAGCGCCTTCCATCTTATAACATGTTGGTTACAATGGTTAGTCTTTATGATGTACAGAAGAGAACATTGGACATCATGGGGGTGAAACCAGTCTTCAGCAGCAGCGCAAAACAAGGTGATAAAAAAATTAGCAGCAGCAATTTAAACCCCAGTTGATTTTCTTTTCTATTGCCTCGTGGTATACAATGAGCAGACAATTCATTATCGCCTACTTTTTGATTTGATTTGATTTGACTTGATTTGATTTATTATTGTCACATGTATTAACATACAGTGAAAAGTATTGTTTCTTGTGCGCTATACAAAGCATACCATTCATACAGAAGGAAACGAGAGAGTGCAGAATGCAGTGTTACAGTCATAGCTAGGGTGTAGAGCAAGGTAAGTCCATTCAAAAGTCTGACAGCAGCAGGGAAGAAGCTGTTCTTGAGTCGGTTGGTACATAACCTCAGACTTTTGTATCTTTTTCCCGTAGGAAGAAGGTGGAAGAGAGAATGTCCGGGGTGCGTGGGGTCCTTAATCATGCTGGCTGCTTTGCCGAGGCAGCGGGAAGTGTAGACTGAGTCAATGGATAGGAGGCTGGTTTGTATGATGGATTGGGCTACATTTACGATCTTTTATAGTTCTTTGCAGTCTTGGGCAGAGCAGGAGCCCATACCAAGCTGTGATACAACCAGAAAGAATGCTTTCTATGGTGCATCTGTAAAAGTTGGTGAGAGTCGTGGTGACATGCCAAATTTCCTTAGTCTTCTGAGAAAGTAGAGGCGTTGGTGGACTTTCTTAACTATAGTGTCGGCATGGGGGGACTAGGACATGTTCTTGGTGATCTGGACACCTAAAAACGTGAAGCTCTCGACCCTTTCTACTTTGTCCCCGTTGATGTAGACAGTGGCATGTTCTCCTTTATGCTTCCTGAAGTCGATGACAATCTCCTTTGTTTTGTTGACATTGAGGGAGAGATTATTGTTGCCGCACCAGTTCACCAGATTCTCTATCACATTCCTGTACTCTGTCTCGTCATTGTTTGAGATCCGACTCACCATGGTGGTGTTGTCAGCAAACTTGAAAATCGAATTGGAGGGGAATTTGGCCACATAGTCATCGGTGTATAAGGAGTATGGTAGGGGGCTGAGGACACAGCCTTGTGGGGCACCGGCGTTGAGGATGATTGTGGATTGTGGTCTGTGAATTAGGAAGTTCAGGATCCAGTCGCAGAGGGAGGTGCCGAGGCCCAGGTCATGAAGTTTGGAGTGTGTTTCATGGGAATAATAGTGTTGAAGGCTGAGCTATAGTCAATAACTTTGTGCTCCTTTCCAAGATCCATGTCAGCCTTTACACGTTATCCTGTCCAAGTGTCACTAATTTAAATCCTCCGTTTGCATATTGCAACTCCTGAAGTTCAATCTAGCACAGTGTTTTACTGAGATGCCTACCAAAAGTAATTCATATTGGAGAGGTGCTAAAGATGTAGTCAGTGTTTTACTAGCTGCAGGTTCAGTATTCCCCAGTAATGCTTAAAGTTCACATTTTAGCTGCTTCAGGTTAAAGTCTTCAAATATTTCCAGATGAATTACAGCCAGCCAACCAACCGATCAACCATCGTAGCTTCCAGAGCCATATTGAGTAACATCATGGAAACTGCAGCTTAAATCAACATAAAGTGAGATTTTATAGCACTCTAACTTACCATTGTTTTACAGTCAATTGATTGCACACACATTGACTAAAGCAAAATCTTTGATGTGGATTAGTCTGTGTGTTTCAATGGGGAAGAGCGCACTGCCAGAAGGTGCTTAATGCCAGAAGTCAACTATTAACAGCAGTTACAGGTTGCCATTTAGAAAGTACATCACGACTGAATGTCAATAATTAGAATCTGAGTAGATCCAGTCAGAGCAGATAGTCACATTAGATGCATTAAGAGTAAATGAATAGATGAATTATCAATGAAGCAACTTTATAGCTAGTTTTTTGGTATGCAAAGTTCTTTGTAACGATAGTTATACAATGGATATTACAGTTTGTTGCAAATATTTGATTTCATAATGTACATATTTTCACTTTGTGGGTGGAAATTTCCGAGACCAGAAATTCCCATCCAAGGTCAACGGACCCTGAAATGGTCCGTCAAATTATCCGTCCCAGTTGCGACAAGTGGCAGGCGGGACCGGAAGATTTGCCGCTGTATTGTTTGATTGTAAGAAGATGATAGTTTGGGCTGTATCTTTAAATTTAGGGTAAATGAGGGGAATCATGTGATTTGTGCTGGAGTCGCCGTGACTGTAAAATCTGGGTAGTTATTAATTCAGATTAAAGGCAGACTCACAGGAGACTGACATTTACATTTGAAAACAATCTCAACTGTTGCTACATCAATAATTAAAAGATTTTGGATGGGATTCTCTGGCCACCCCTCTGCCAACTGTTTTTTAATAGTGGAGGTGGCTCACCATTGACCACTAGTGGGACTGAAAGATCCCGTCTATATCTATGGCATTTTGTATGGCTCTATCAGTCCAGCTGAGAGCGGTTTCCTGGCAGTGGCACGGGCAAGCTACGTCTGAAAAATCCCACCCTTACGTCTCCTAAAGTTGTTCATTTTTAAAATTCTTTCATAGGATGTGGGCATCATTTTTCAAAGTCAACATTTGTTGCCCATCCCTAATTGTCCTTGAACTGAGTGGCTTGCTAGGCCATTTCGGAGGTCATTTTCATTTGATTTATTATTGTCACATGTATTAACATACAGTGAAAAGTATTGTTTCTTGCATGCTACACAGACAAAGCATACCGTTCATAGAGAAGGAAACGAGAGAGTGCAGAATGTAGTGTTACAGTCATAGCTAGGGTGTAGAGAAAGATCAACTTAATGCAAGGTAAGTCCATTCAAAAATCTGACAGCAGCAGGGAAGAAGTTGTTGGTACGTGACCTCAGACTTCTGTATATTTTTCCCGATGGAAGAAGGTGGAAGAGAGAATGCCCGGGGTGCGTGGGGTCCTTAATTATGCTGGCTGCTTTGCCGAGGCAGTGGGAAGTGTAGAAAGAGTCAATGGATCGGGGGTTGGTTTGCGTGATAGATTGGGCTACATTCACGACTTTGTGTAGTTCCTTGTGATCTGGGACAGAGCAGGAGTATTGCCAAGCTGTGATACAATCAGAAAGAATGCTTTCTATGGTGCATCTGTAAAAGTTGGTGAGAGTCGTAGCTGACATGCCAAATTTCCTTTGTCTTTTTAGTCTCCATTGCTATGGATCTAGGCCAGGTAAAGATGGCAGATTTCCTTCCTTAAAAGGGCATGTGTGAGCCGGAAGTGTTTTTACAACAATGATGGTTTCATGGTTATCATTACTTGAGGCCAACTTTATTCCAGATTTATTAATTTTTTTTGTATTCATTCGTGGGACAAGGGTGTTGTTGGCTGGCCAGCGTTTATGGCCCATCCTTAATTGCCCCTGAACTGAATGGCTTGCCTGCCATTCCAGAGGGTAGATGAAAGTCAACCGCATTGCTGTGTCTCTGGAGTCACTTGTCGGCCAGACCAGGTAAGAACGGCAGATTTCCCTCACTAAAGGACATTAGTGAACCAGATGGGTTTTTTCCGACGATTGACAATGGTTTCATGGTCATCAGTAGAGTCTTAATTCCAGATGATTTTTTTAACTGAATTCAAATTCCACCTCCTGCTGTGGTACGATTCGGACCCGGTTACCCAGGATATTAGCTGAGTTTCTGGATTAATAGTCTAGTGACCATCGCTTCTCCATTAAATTGAATTCAAATTCCGCTGTTCGTAATAGAATTCGAACACAAGGCTCCAGGGCATTAGCCTAGACCTCTGGATTACCAGTCCAGTGACATTACCATTACGTCACCATCTACCCACTATCAATAGATATACTGAAACCTTGCTGTTTGTTTCTCCGGTAACGTGGTCAGAAATAACTAATTAAAAATTCTACTTGGTGACAGGGCAAAGTTGTTTCCTGTTGCCATGGAGAATTTAATTGAGTAAGCCATTTTGTATCAAATAACAGGCATGCCTATAAAATCAAGAATAATACAGCTTTGGAATTGTGTAACTTCTAGATCATTCTTTTGAGGGAGCAGAAAAGATAAGTGCTAGCCAGGCCTGTGCATTAAGCAGTGAAAATATTGACTTTATCATTCACCAAGCAGAATATGGGTGGGAGCTCGAGTTCGGTTTGGACCAAGGTCTGAATCACTTACCACAATGTCCTACAAAGAAACATAGAAAATAGGAGCAGGAGGAGGCCATTCGGCCCTTCGAACCTGCTCCACCATTCATTTTGATCGTGGCTGATCATCAAATGCAATATCCTGATTTCCCCCTTCCCCTCCACCTCCCCATCCCTTGATCCCTTTAACCCCCAGAGATATATTTAATTTCCTCTTTAACGCCACATTCCTGCCTACCCCCCGATAACCCGTGACTCCCTTGTTCCTCAAGAACCTATCAATTCCCGCCTTTAAAATATTCAGCGCCTCTGCTGCCACTGCTCTCTGTGGAAGAGGATTCTAAAGATCCTCAACCCTCTGTGGGCAAAAAATTATTTTAATCTCCGTGTCAAAAGAGAGAGCCTTTATTTTTAAACTGCGTTCCCCTAGTTGTGGTCTGGTTAACAACTAACACTGCCAAATAGTAAGAGAAAAATAATAGACTTGTCTAATTTTTAAAAATTGACTTTGAATGGCAGGCAGGAGAAATTTTGTGACCTGCGTTTGCCTCAGATATTCTCTTGAGTACAATAACATTTATCATTTCAGTCAGTGATGTTAAAGAGTGTGCCAACCCACACTATCTAATTATATTAATACTGTAAACCAGGAGAGCAACTGTAGGACCTACTTGCAGTTGGATGTGGATGGTGGTTTATTCATACACACCTTTAAGTTCTTCAGCCCTTCAGTCATTCACAACGTGGCCTGAAATATCTGCGTGAGATGAGGCCAGACGTGAATTGCTCTTTTATTTTACAGAGAGAAAGGACAATCATAATCAAATCTTACTTCAATTCAAACAATCACAGAACAAATCTTTGAAACAACAATAATCATTAAAAACAGGCCAAACGATTTAAACTGGCTTATATAAAAGCAAAATACGGCAGATGCTGGAAAAATGGGTTGGGATTCTCCCAAAATAATTTGTGTAAAAACTGGAGTAAATCCCACTGGGTTTTTTTTAGCAGGATTATCAAGATGAATCTCCCACACTCTGTGCATCACAGAGTGCCCCAGGGAGATTCACGATAAAAAGCTGGAGAATTCAGTCTCGGGCCCGCTAATGAGATTAAAATCCTCATTCGCATAAATTATATAGCTCCACGTCGATTTCTGGCACAGAGCTGACAGCGCCGGAAATCCAGCCGCCGGAAACTCGCGGAAGCCATGGCGTCCCAACGGAGAACCCACGATGTGGCCTCCGCTTGAGTCTCCCGGCTAAAGCACCGCAGCGGGCAGGGAGAATCGCCCCCATGAAATAAAAACAGAAAAGCTTCCAGCTGTTCTGGCAGCATCTATAATGTTAAGACCCCGGCCAGAAACTCCAGGATGTTTTGTGAAGCTAGCCTGGACGCTAAGTTTTACATTTGATTTTGGCATTAGAGTGAGCATAAGGTGTTTCACTCCAGGTATGATTCAAGTGACCCATTCGGGAGCCTTTATCGAACAAAGTTTATTTAAGAACACAGTTGGAATATAACAAAAAAATTAGCATAACTTTTGCCAATTAAAATGCTTAAAAATGATGCAGTATAACTTTTAACAGCTAGCTCCGTTGTTCCAATTTAAAACAACATCCATGCAACAGAATCTCCAACTCCAGAGAGGGGAAAGCAAGAGAGAGTAGCAGCTAAACTGAGCTGTTTCCAGTTACATGACCTGACCTATCAATCATCCCAAACAAGCCCAACTCTGCAATCACAAGGGAACGTTAAAACAATAGAACACTGCATTAGTTCAAATCAAAACAAGTACTCTGTCAATTACACTGCTTTAGTAACAATAAAGGACACCGGCTGCAGACAACATGGTGCCGATAAAATGCCAGGGACTGCAAGAAACATATCCCTGCAAGAAACATGATTAAAATACATTTCTTAAAGGCACAGTATTGTCACAGTGGAGAGGGGAACTGAGTAAATGTTTAAAGTCAAATATGATTCTTCTTAAGAATTAAGGGAAGGTAGAAATGTGATGGATTTTATGTCAATGAATGGGGGGAGAAAGAGGAAGAACAAAAGAGAAGGTTTGGGATTGGTTCGAGGACAGGAGAGATTCAATGACAAAGATGTAATGGGATAAAAGGCAAGGGGAGGGGTAATGGTTACAGTAAAGAAGCACAGTATTGGTTCAGAGTGAATGTTAAAGGCAGAATAATGACCACCTCTGTCTGAAAAATATGAGAAACATCATCGAAACCTGCACATTCATGGCAAGAGAAAACAGAGAACAGAGTTTGCGGTTTGAAATCGTTGTACACAATGGAGACACCAGCAGTATAGCGTTGAGCGAACCACTGCACATGTGCCAATCTGCTAACACTGAGATCGGTGCGTGCACAATGGCCCCTGGCTGCCGGCCTTCCCTCTGTGTAACTCCCCCACGCCCCAATCACTGGCCCCCCGAACATGTCTGGGCCCAGCCCGGCAGCCCCTCTTGCTCCTAGGCTGACCAGCCAGCCTCGATCTCCCGGCAGCCTCCCTGCCCCCGCAGTGGCGACCTCCCCCCTGCAGCCCTGACACCTGCAGCAGGTTACCAGCCCCCCCATTCCAGCCCCAATCACTGGTCTCCCTCCCTCTGTCACTCGGCCCAAGTGCAGACTGGCAGCAGGACACTCCACCCCCACTGATTGCTCCCCCCAAGTAATCCCGCCCCCATCAGTCCCCACCCCAATTAGGCCTTGTCCCCTTGGCACTGCCCAATGCCAGTGGGTGGTGCCAACCTGCCCCCTGGACATTGGCACTTTGCCCCTTGGGCAGCGCCAGGTAGCCCAGGCTGGCATTGCCAGGGTGGCAATGCCCAGGGGGCCCAGACACCTGACCCTCGGGTGGGCCTCGATTGCCCCCCCTTCACTCCAGTGAGGTAGGTTGTCAGCTCTGCAAAGTGGGGAGCTATAGTAAACCCCGCTGGAATGAACCACACCTGGTGGGGTCGGAGAGGATAGCGGGCCCGGAAATTTCAGTCCTGGGCCTGCGAACAGGATTTAAATTAGATTTAAATTATCTGCTGCATAAATTAGGCAGGTCCAAGCTGATTCCTGGGACAGAGATGATGGCGCTGGAAATCCCACGCTGAGAGACACACGGAGGTTCGGTTGCCGAGCGCGAATCGCACAAATCGACCACCGCTCGTGTCTCCCGGCCCGCTGCACTAAAAAAGCATTGCAGCGGGATGGGAGAATCACCACCAGGATTTTGACCCAGTGGCAGTGAAGGAAAGGTGATATAGAACCAAAGAACAAAGAACAGAGAAAAGTACAACATAGGAACATTCCCTTCAACTCTCCAGGCCCATGCTGATCATGATGCCCGAACTAAACTGAAAAAAAACCTTCTCCCCTTACTCGGTCCGTATCCCTCTATTTCCTCCCTATTCATGCACCCATCAAGATGCCTGTTAAATTTTTCTAATGTGCCTGCTTCAACCACCTCCTGTGGCAGCACGTTCCAGTCACCCACCCCTCTCTGCATGAAAAACTTACCCCGCACATCTCCCTTAAACTTCCCACCTCTCACCTTGAACCTGTGCCCCCTTGTAATTGACATTTCCATGCTGGGAAAAAGCTTTAGACTATCCACCCTGTTTATGTCTCTCATAATTTTGTAGACCTCTATCAGGCCTCCCTCGGCATCCGTATTTCCAGTGAAAACAATCCTAATTTATTCAACCTCTCCTCATAGCCGACACCCTCGAGACCAGGCAACATCCTGGTGAACCTTCTTTGCACTCCAAAGTTTCCACGTCCTTCTGGTCGTGTGGTGACCAAAATTGCACGCAATATTCCAAATACGGTCTAACCAAGGTTTTATATTGCTGCAACATGATTTCCCAATTCTTGTACTCAATGCCCCGGCTGATAAAGGCAAGCATGCCATATGCCTTCTTAATCACCTTGGCCACCTGTGTTGCCACTTTTAGGAAACTGTGGACCTGCACACACAGATCCCTCTGTATGTTAATGTTCCGAAGAGTTTTGCCATTTACAGTATAGTTCATACCGAAGTTTGATCCTCCAAAATGCATCACCTCGCATTTGTCTGAATTAAACTCCATGTGCCATTTTTATGCCCAAGTCTCCAATCTATTTATATCCTGACAATCCTTGGCGCGATCAGCAACTCTGCCAATCTTCGTGTCACCTGCAAACTTACTAATCAGACCACCCACATTTTCCTCCAGATCATTGTTATATACTACAAACAACAGAGGTCCCAGTACTGATCCCTGTGGAACACCACTAACGGCAAGAAGTCTCACAACACCAGGTTAAAGTCCAACAGATTTATTTGGTAGCAAATACCATAAGCTTTCGGAGCACTGCTCCTTCATCAGATGGAGTGGATATCTGCTCTCAAACAGTGCACAGACACAGAAATCAAGTTACAGAATACTAATTAGAATGCGAATCTCTAAAGCCAGCCAGGTCTTAAAGGTACAGACAATGTGGGTGGAGGGAGCATTCAACACAGGTTAAAGAGATGTGTATTGTCTCCAGACAGAACAGCTAGTGAGATCCTACAATCCCAGGAGGCAAGCTGTGGGGGTTACTGATAATGTGACATAAATCCAACATCCCGGTTTAGGCCGTCCTCATGTGTGCGGAACTTGGCTATCAGTTTCTGCTCTGCGACTCTGCGCTGTCGTGTGTCGTGAAGGCCGCCTTGGAGAACGCTTACCTGAAGATCCAAGGCTGAATGCCCGTGACTGCTGAAGTGCTCCCCCATAGGAAGAGAACAGTCTTGCCTGGTGATTGTCGAGCGGTGTTCATTCATCCGTTGTTCATTCATCTCCACATCATGAACATCACTAACTACAGATCTCCATTCTGAAAAACACCCTTCGTCGCTACTGTCTTCTATAACCAAGCCAGTTCTGTATCCATCTCGCCAGCCCAACCTGAATCCCATGTGATTTTAGTTTTTGTACCAGCCTGCCATGTGGGACCTTGCCAAACGCCTTACTAAAGTCCATATAAACTACAATCACAGCCCTTCCCTCATCAATTATCTTTGTCACCTCTTCAAAAAACTCTAATCAAGTTGGTGAGACATGCTTTGCCCGTACAAAGTCATGCTGCCCATCGCTAACTAGTCCATTTTCTTCCAAATGTGCATATATTCTGTCCTTCAATATCTTCTCCAAAAGCTTCCCCACCGCTGATGTCAGGCTCACCGGCCTATAATTTCCTGGATCATCCCTGCTTCCTTTCCCAAATCGGGATTGTTTGTGAATTGGAGGGAAGATTCAGGTGGTGGTATTCCCAGGTATCTGCTGCCCTTGCCTAGCAGGAGGTCCAGTTTAAGAAGACACTGTTCATTGATCCTTGGTGAGTTGCTGCAGTGCTACTTATATTTGGTACACACTGATGCAAGTGTACGTTTGTGTTGGAGGGACTGAATATTGACGATGGCGAATGGGGTGTTGATCACGTGGGCTGCTTTGTCCTGGATGTAGTTGAACTTGCTGGTGAACCTTCTTTGCACTCTCTCCAAAGTTTCCACGTCCTTCTGGTAGTGTGGTGACCAGAAATGCATGCATTTCTCCAAATACGGTCTAACCAAGGTTTTATATAGCTGCAACATGATTTCCCAACTCTTGTACTCAATGCCCCGACTGATAAAGGCAAGCATACCATATACCTTCTTAATCATCTTGGCCACCTGTGTTGCCACTTTTCGGGAACTGTGGACCTGAACGCCTAATCCTTCTGCATGTTACTGTTCCTAAGGGTTTTGCCATTGACAGTATAATTCACACCAAAATTTGATCCTCCAAAATGCATCACTTCACATTTGTCCAAATTAAACTCCATCTGCCATTTTTGTGCCCAAGTCTCCAATCTATTTATATCCTGTTGTATCCCCTGACAATCCTTGGCACTATCAGGACTGCTTCAGTACCTGAGGAGTCATGAATGGTGCTGTACATTGTGCAATTACCCATCAACATCCCCACTCTGACCTTATGATGGAGAGAAGTCCATTGATGAAGCAGCAGACCATACTTGGGTCTCGGGCATTACTCTGAGGAACTCCTACAGCAATGTCCTGGGGCTGATATGATTGACATCTAAATACCATAACCACCTTCCTTGTGATGAGTATGAGTCCAATCAGTGGAGAGTTTCCCCCTGATGTCCATTGAGTTCAGTTTTGCGAGGGCTCCTTGATGCCATACCTGCACAAATGCTGCCTTGATGCCAAAGACAGTCACTCTCCCCTCACATTTGGTATTCAGCTCTTTTGTCCACATCTGAACCAAGTCTATAATTTAATCAGTAGCTGAGTGGCCCTGTTGGTCCCCAAACTGAACATCAGTCAGCATGTTTTTGCTGAGTAAGTGCCGCTTGATAGCACAGTTAACAGCATCTTCCATCATTTTACTGATGATCGGGAGGAGACTGTTGGGACAGTAATTGGTTGGATTGGTTTTGTTCTGCTTTTTGTGGACACTTATCCGTAAGATTTATTTTTAAGTTGTTTAATAAAATTAACTCTATTAAGGCCAATGGTAGCACTCTTTATTCAATCATTAACAATTGGATAAGTAATATTAAACCATCTCATAACCTCCAGAATGAACAGTAAGAAGTCTCACAGCACCAGGTTAACGTCCAACAGGTTTCTTTGGAATCACGAGCGTTCAGAGTGCTGCTCCTTCATCAAGTGAGTGGAGAGTTGGATTCATAACTGCAAGTGGAATGAGGGGCAATCATACCGTGTATGTACATACCGTCTATGTACATGGTACATATTCATGCGACTCAGCCAACATTGTCTATCTCATACGCTGCAGGAAAGAATGTCCTGAGGGGTGGTACATCGGTGAGAACATGCAACCGCTATGACAACAGATGAAGGATGCCACCAGGCAGGAGTGTTCCCTACTGGTCAGGGAACACTTCAGCAGTCAAGAGCATTCAACCTCCAATCTTCGGGTAAACATTCTCCAAGGCGGCCTTCAAGCAGATGACAACGCAAATTCACCAAGCAGGAACTGATAGTCAAGTTCCGTATGCATGAGGATGGCCTCAACCAAGATCTTGGGTTCATGTCACACCACGTGTAACCCCCACCATTTGGCTTCGGCTTGCAAAATCCTACTCACTGTCCTGGCTTCAGACAATTCACACCTCTTTAACCTGTGATTATCCCTCTCTCCACTAGCATTGTCTGCACCTGTAAAGACTTGATTACCTGTAAAGACTCGCATTCCAACCATTATCTTGCAATTGAGTCTGTGTCTATCTATGCTGTGTTTATGAACCTAACTCTCCACTCATCTTATGAAGGAGCAGTGCTCTGAAAGCTCGTGATTCCAAATAAACCTGTTGGACTTTAACCTGGTGTTTTGAGACTTCTTACTGTGCCCACCCCAGTCCAACACCAGGTCCTCCACATCATGGCTACCACCATAATGAAAACAGGGAGCAGAGAGACAGAAGTGAAAGAAAACAGATGACAAACTAGGGGAGAGGGTGAGGAGATATTGGGGATTTTAGAAACAGAGAGAAAGGAAGAGAGGAAAGCAGAACCAGAGGTGTGAGGAAAAAGTACAGACAGTGAAAGGCATTCGAAAGACTTTCAAGTACATGGTGTCTTTCATAATGGCAACACATCGCAAAGTATTTAACAGCCAATGGAGTACTTCAGAAGTGTAGTCACTGCTGTCATGTAGGAAATGCAGCAACCAATCTGCACGCAGCAAGCTCCCACAGCAGCAAGCTCCCACAGCAGCAATGTGCTAATGACCAGATAATCTGTTTTGTGATGTTGGTTCAGGGGTAAATATTGGAGAGGATGCCAAGGTAAACTCCCCCCCACCCACTCATCTTCAAAATGCGGTCACAGGGCCTTTCACATCCATTGAGGAGACAGACAGGGCCTCAGTTTGAAAGACAGAACCTCCAGCAATGTGGTAACTCTCTCAGTACTGCACTGGAGTGTCAGATTGAATTGTTGTGCTCAGGCTTTGATGCAAAACTTGAACCCAGAACACCTTCCAAATTAAAGATCAGAGTGCTACAAACTCAGCCACAAGAGAAAACCACAAACTGTTACTGTTGTGGGAAGCCACTGTTTTATTTTACTTTTATTTTACTTTTTTATATCGCATTTTTATAACATTCTCTATGGTGTATTTTTATTAACATTTTCACACGGGATTAACCCTGCTGAAAGCTTATCATGTTACAACATTACATGTGCTGCTCTGCTGGTCACGTGTTCACAGTATGTGATTCAGTTAACCTTGGCCAAAGACCACTCACTCGTGACTGTGCACGATCAGAGGACTGGACTAATCAGTGTTGACCACCTTATGTGGTGTGTTTAATTAATCAATGAATGTAAATGGGTGTTCTCTGAAGTAATGTATGATGATGACTCTGTGAGAGAAAACAATAGAAGGAGACGGAAGAGAGATTGGTAACATTTTGACTGTAAGACTGAGAGAAAGAGGACGAGCAAGACTGAAAAGCTGGTGTACATCTGCGTGTAAGAGACATCTTGAATGAACTCCTAATAAACTTGTTCAAGAACACGAGGTATTAGTAAATTCTTGAACTTAACAATATCTCAGAAAAGATGAGTAACAATTCAAAACAAATGAAACTTCCAGTTATTAAATGAAAAAGTGACACCGAAAGATTTCATATTTTATATAAAAACCTTTACTGTGCAAGAGTTAAACAAAGCAATTTCTACAAAATTAACAGCATGTCATTTGCTTCTTTGTCATTTTCTGTGAACTTTTCTTTTTGCATATGTAAAAATATTGAAAATTGGTAAAAGTTTGCTTGGCTGATGGTCAAGCATCATCCAATTTGGTAATGTTACTACCCCCAAAATCTGATCAGGACACTCTCTGTTCAACTTTTATTTCCACCCCAGAATTCTCCTATAATTCTCAGGGTCTTGATGACTCCCTCACCCCTCCTGGGACTAAGCCAAGGTGTGCCACAGCTTTCAGGTATTTACTTTGATTCTCTTTCGTGAACCTGTCATTCTCCAAGGTTTGAAATTCCTTGGAATCCAGTAAAGCAACTTTCCACCAAACATAAGCATCTCACAATTGTGGACACCCCAGCTCAAATGTAGGCTTCACGACACTCTTGATCAGTGATTTCGATTAGAAAGATCCTTGATTTCTGATAGCCCTCTGCTCCTTGTCCACAGCTTCTGACAGATTCCTTCTCAGCCTATTGCCAGGCTGCTCCAGCTCCAGAAATAACATGTCAGTTTCAAAGCCACTCTGTGCTGACTAACTGCCTCCATGAGAAATTACAATGTTAAATCCAAAACGAAAGGAGATTTAATAGAGATTAAAGTTTAAAGAACATTTATTAGTTCAAGTGGGCTTACATTAACACTGCAATGAAGTTACTGTGAAAATCCCCGTTCCAAATCATGAGGAGGCAGGACAGAATGGAATATGAGAAACTGTTCCTGCTCGTAAAAGGATCAAGAATAAGAGGCATAAATTTAAAGTTTACAAAAGATTTACAAAAGAAGCAACTGCAATGTGAGAAAAAAAACATTTTCACACAATGAATGGTTCACTAGCTGGAAGTGTGGTGGAGGCAGGTTCATTCAAGGCATTGAAGGGGGCATTTAGATGCTTAATTGAATAGAACAATGTGCAGGGAAAAGGCAGGAAAATGGTAATAAATCATAATGCTCATTTGGAGAGCCGGTGCAGACTCAATGGGTTGAATGGCCTCCTTCTGCAGAGAGCAATCTGTGACTCTGTGAAAAGGATACCTCACCACATAACCTATTTTCAATATGGCAACCTGGGTTGTTCCAGATAGAGAATCAACCCCAATTGATTTTATCTTCAAAACATCTTTTTGATTCTGGGACCTATATGAATAATTCAGGCCCCTTTTGAAGCCAGCTGCAGACATCGTATTTCCACCAAAGCCTCCAAGAGAATTAACCCATTGTTTAGTGTTTTCACACTTCTACCTCTGACCTTTTTTAGGTAAACATGGGTCTTCCTTTGAATGGCAATTATTTTAGGTTTGTTTACCAGGGCTTTTTCTGGATCAATCCTTTAAAAAATTAAATCTTCAAACTGAAAGGTATATGCAAAAACACATAAATTATGAAATTACATATTCATACAACGAGCAAGGGAGTGTGATGGAGAGAGAAAGACTCGGATAGATTAAAATAGACCAGCAAAAATTGTGCCTCATTGCATGTGGTTATTAGAGTCAGCAATATGTTTTTCAAAGAAACTCTCCCCTTACTTGAAAAGAAATCTAAATCTTCAAGGAGAATCTTTTGAAACTCCCCTCATGGCGGCTGTGAAATGCCCTTCGTCAAGAATTCTGGGACCTTGAGCTAGATTCTTTGAAAAGGAAAGTGTACTCTTCTTAAGCTGTGCTTCGCAAACCAGAAGAGAAGAAATAGGAAAGCATAGTATTTATGTGACAGGATAATGTCACTGTCAGCTATCACTCAGCTCGAGGGTAGTGTCTACTCAGGGTCATGTATTTCCGCCACAGGTTTTCATGTCTTGGAACAGGCAAATTCCTGATCTATGCATCATTAAATCCATAGAATCCCTATAGTGCAGAAGAATTCCATTCGGCCCATCGAGTCTGCACTGACCACAATCCCATCCTGGCCCTATTCCCGTAATCCCACATATTTACCCTGCTAATCCCCCTGACATTAGGGTCAAATTAGCATGGCCAATCAATCTAACCTGCACATAGAAATTTTCATTTTCTATGAAAATCTCTGAACTGTGGGAGGAAACCGGAGCACCCGGCAGAAACCCACACAGACACGGGGAGAACGTGCAAACTCCACACAGACAGTGACTCAAGCCAGGAATTGAACACGGGCCCCTGGCGCTGTGAGGCAGCAGTGCTAACCACTGTGCCACCGGGGCACCCACATTGGGAACATGGGGCAAGATGTCCCACAGAATAGTGGGATCCGGACTTCTGGATTTGCCTCCGTTGCTTTCCTTCCCTGCTGCCAATCTGCCTCATTGTTAAGACGTTGTGACAGAGGGGAGAATTTTACCATCCCGCCTGCCACGGGAATCGGAGCGGGCGAGGGACGAACCATGGAAAGGTCCGTTGACCACGGGCAGGATTTTTCGGTTTTGGGGTGAGTGAGGCTGGAAAATCCCGCCCATAAAGAGTGTTGCAGCTTGAGTGACAAGTTGTCATCATTTTGAATGATTGGGAACAAGCTCCGCCCTCTCGTTAATGTCAATGAGTTGCCATGCAGCAAATTAATGGACATTGATGTGATTGCCTCATTGTGTTGGTAAAGAAAGGTTTTGGTTAAAGTCCTTACATGAAAGCGATGCCCTTTAACTTAATGAGCAAACAACGCTGGAGGATTGGAGATACTTGTCTGAACTCTTGTGGAATACATTATAAAGTATACATTTCATTAATGGAATATTTATTGCCTGCCACAGTTGAAAGTAAAGTGCTTCAAAGAGACCGTGAATCATGATGAATAACTGCAGCAAGGAGAAGGGAGATGGAACATTGAATGCAAATGTAGGAATAACTCACCACATAACAGGATGACAGCAGTTGTGAGAGTGAGTTGTGAGGAGGCCCAGCATCTTCTCTGGGTTTTGCCACAAGGATTTATTTTGTGTTTTTTTGTTGATCTGCAATCCGATGCTCCCAGGAGGAAAACTAGACTGGAAGGAAGTGTGGATTGGAAATACTGCTACTGCATCATATCACCCATACTGCCTCAGAGCAAGGTGGCCTGCTTGCTGTGGGGATCTAGAGCAATCCCTTCTTCATAGAGAACCAATATTGAATCCCAGAAAAAGCATAAACTTGTAAACACCCACCACCCTCCTTTTTTTAAATTTTGATTTGATTTATTATTGTTAGATGTATTGATATTCAGCAAAAAAATCTTGTTTCTTGCGAACTATACAGACAAATGATACCATTCATAGAATACATATTGGGAGAAGGGAAAGAGAGAGTGCAGAATGTCGTGTTACAATCAAGGATGTAGAGAAAGATCAACTTAATGCAAGGTCGGTCTATTCAAAAGTCTGATGGCAGCAGAGAAGGAGCTCCCTCCAATTCCTCCCCACAATACTACATAGTTGAGGTTCCACTCAGTGATACAAGGAATGATGTTTTCAAAAGCCTAGTTTCAGGACCTCGTGTCGTCTGTGCATCAGTTGTTAGCACCCTTATCTCAAGGGGCTTTAGTTCAAGTTCCATTTCAGGACTTGATGGTTGATCCTCCAGTGCAATGTTGAGGGAGTGCGCCCTTTGAAATGAGAAGTTAATCTGAGACCATTTCTTGTGTGTGTAAAAGATCCCATGAAACTGTTTCAGAGAGCTGTTGAGTTTTCCCCAAAGGCCCAGGGGGGAAATGCCTTCTTAATTATCATAGAATCACTACAGTGCAAAAAGAGGGCATTCGGCCCATCGAGTCTACATCGACCACAATCCCACCCAGGCCCATTCCCGTAAACCCACACATTTACCCTGCTAATCCCCCGACACTAGGGTCAATTTAGCATGGCCAATCCACCTAACCCGCACTTCTTTAGGCTGTGGGAGGAAACCAGAGCACCCGGAGGAAACTCACGCTGACATGGGGAGAACATGCAAACTCCACACAGACACTGACCCAAGGCCCGAATTGAATCCGGCACCCTGGCGTTGTGAGGCGGCAGTGCTAACCACTGTGCCACCGTGCACCTGCTCTCCTGCCTTCAGGGATCTGTGAATAAGCTAACTGGCCAAGATCCATCTGTTAACTCTCAAAACAATATACCAAAAAATCTGTTTACTCTCATATCTGTGGGAGCTTGCACCAATTGGCTGCCCCATTTCCTGCATTTACAACAGTGACAGCATTTCAAATGTACTTAAATGAGGCATTCAATGATTATGCAAAGCACTATTTGAATGCAAGTTTCTTTTTAAAATGTGCTGCCTGCTTTGGGACTGACCTTTGTGAATCAGAATCATGACAGTTTTGATCTCCTTCCACCAATAATGTTGTGCCTGTGTGGAAGCTGGAGAAAGGGGGTAGTGGAGGGGTGTGTGTGATGTGTCGTATTTGGCTAAAACAACAATAAGGTGACAGATGTATGGGTTAAAGTAACATTAGGGAGTGGCTTTTGATTTACCACGCAATAGTACAATCACTCATGTAAGTATAAGCACATTAAATGATTACCAGATACAATAATAGAAAACATTTGCACTGATATGATTCTACACATCAACCTAATGAGTCAAACAATGCAAACTCCAGTGGTAAGCCGAGCTACACATAATTTAGTGATTGTAAACAATTGTCCAAAGTATTTTAAAGTAGTTAAACTTACATCTCAAGGAAACATCTTTCATTGCTTGGTTACACTATAATCTCTGTATTCAAAAAGAGGAGGCAGGAAACAGTCAACTACAGGCCAGTTAGCTTAGCATCTGTCATAGAAAAAGTGCTGGTAGCGGTTGTTAAAGATGCTATAGCAGGCACTGAGAAAAAATCAAGCAGAGTCAAAATGCTTTTCTATGAGGGAAGTCTTGCTTAACCAATTTGTTGTAATTCTTTGAATAAGTAACCTGAGCTGTTGTTAAAGGGGAACCAGTGGATGTACTGTACTTAGATTTCCGGAAGGCATTTGATAAAGTGCCGCACAGTGGCACAGTGGGTCACTGCCTCTGCAGAGTCTGCACATTCTCTCCGTGTCTGCGTGTGTTTCCTCTGGGTGCTCCAGTTTCCTCCCACCGTCCAAAAGGTGTGCTGGCTAGGTGCACTGGCCATGCTAAATTATCCCTCAGTAAACCCAAACTGGCGCCCGGACTTGGCGACTAGGGGATTTTCACAGTAACTTCATTGCAATGTTAATGTAAGCCTACTTGTGATTAATAAATAAAACTTTAACTTTAACATCAAAAGTTGTTGTGAAAAATAAAAGCTCATGTGGAGGACAGATTTATCCTAAGTTTTCACGGGAGGGGCCACATTTCAAATTTTTTCGTAATCGAGGGGCCAGTGAGCAAATTTTAAAATGATATGGCTTGGCGCAACATTAAACATGGATTTCTTCACATCATAGCCCTCTCTAAGCACAATAGAAACAACCCCCACACATACAAACACCTTTGTCCAGCATGAACCTAATCATGGGTCCCTTCCAGACACAGAAGCATTAAATTAAACCACTTGAAACTATACCTTATTTCTCATGTTTACCCTCAAAAATATAAATCCCTTAAAACTATCTTTGGTGCCAAGAAGATTTCTTAATGCTGGTGTTACATCTTACACAAACTTAAATCTCAAATATCTAACCACATAACTTGTCACAGTTTTCACCATTACACATGCCATAATATATAATTACAATCATTTAATCAACTCAAATACAATAACTTCAACAATATCATCATTTCCGATACATGGTAACATCTTCATACAATTTATATTCCAGAGAATTATATGAAGGAAAAAGTATTAGTAAGAAGTATTAATGGATGGGATGAGACTGTTTCTTTGTGTAAAATTAACTTAAGAATTAAATTTGTAATTGTAATTGTTACAGTGGGAAATACTCCGAAATTACCTATTACAGGTCTAGATTTCATCCTGGGTATTGATTTGGCTTGTGGTGACGGTAATGTGATGACAACTGTATTGCAACGGGAAGTGTGTTGATCATGGTTATCTTAATAAACTTTTGGAAACAATTGTGGAGAAATGGGACACATATTGCAGGTGCAAAGCTTTTTCTGAATACTCTCACTCAGGTGTGTACTTCTCGGTGCTTTTCCAGCCACACTGATGTTTCAGTCTTTTCACACAATCGGAAAAAACATTTCTCCTTCAAATCTCGTGTTTCTTTTCCTTCTGATTTCCAGTTTTTAACTCTGAAAATAATGTTTCATTTAAGTCTACCGTGCAATTGTCCTTTTTGTCATTGTCGGCACAGTTCCATTCTCAAGCCCACTTCCCAAATTCACAGGTGGTAAATTGGCATTTCGGTTTAACACAGCGAAAATGTAATTTTAGTGCATTAACATCTCATTTCTTCTCTTGTCAAAATCTCTTTTAACTGTTTCAACAATGTTGTTAAGATGCGTCCTATGTTCACTCAGAATAGTACTTGCTTTGTTTGTTCTGTGAACTCTTTGTGATCTTGTTGATTCTCTCAGTTTCATTTCAAGCAAGTTATTTTCAATTCTGTTTGAGGCATTTCAATCACTTCCTCTCTCTGAAGTTTCTTAGTTTGTTTTAATCTTTCAACATTTTTGCACAATATCTGAACAATCTCAGTTCTCAGTAGAGTTGGAATGGTCTTTGGAAAACTGTTCACTTGCCTTTCTTCCAGTGATTATATCTTGTGTTCTGTCACTGACAAACATTTTTAAATCAGTCTCTCTGGTCACTGACTCATGAGGATCACTATGCAAATTCAGTACTTCCTCTTGATAATTCGTGACTTCCAATTTTGCAAGTACTTCTGTTGTTTTCTTATTGTCTATTACTGACCTTGATATATCAGTAATGTTAATTTGCTCAACTCAATCACTATTCATAGAATCATAGAATCCCTACAGTGCAGGAGGAGGCCATTCGACCCATCAGGTCTACATTGACTCTCTGACAGAGTATCCCACTCAGGCCCTATCCTAACAACCCCACATATTTACCCCACTAATCCTCCTAACCGACACATCTTTGATTTGATTTGATTTATTATTGTCACATGTATTAACATGCAGTGAAAAGTGTTGTTTCTTGCGCGCTATACAGACAAAACATACCGTTCACGGAGAAGGAAAGGAGAGGGTGCACAATGTAGTGTTACAGTCTGTGATGACTTCAGCCAGGCTAATGAGGTTGGCTTGCTAGAGTATGAACTACCTGATGAATCCTACGCCTTAAAAGAGATACCTGATGAATCCTACAGTGGAGTGGCACGGTAGCACAGTGGTTAGCACTGCTGCTTCACAGCACCAGGGCCCTGGGTTTGATTCCTGGCTTGGGTCATTGTCTATGTGGAGTTTGCGCATTTTCCCCGTGTCTGTGTGAGTTTCCTCCAGGTGCTCCGGTTTCTTCCCACGTTCTGAAAGATGTGCTGGTTAGGTGCATTGACCTGAACAGGTGCTGGACTGTGGCGACTAGAGGAATTTCACAATAATTTCATTGCAGTGTTAATGTAAACCTTACTTGTGACTAATAAATAAACTTTACCTGATGAATCCTAATTGATGGTTAAATCAGGGAGCTTTGTGCTCCCTATTTAAGATGTGGAGATGCCGGCGTTGGACTGGGGTAAACACAGTAAGAAGTTTAACAACACCAGGTTAAAGTCCAACAGGTTTATTTGGTAGCAAAAGCCACACAAGCTTTCGAGGCTCTAAGCCCCTTCTTCAGGTGAGTGGGAATTCTGTTCACAAACAGAACTTATAAAGACACAGACTCAATTTACATGAATAATGGTTGGAATGCGAATACTTACAACTAATCCAGTCTTTAAGAAACAAAACAATGGGAGTGGAGAGAGCATCAAGACAGGCTAAAAAGATGTGTATTGTCTCCAGACAAGACAGCCAGTGAAACTCTGCAGGTCCACGCAACTGTGGGGGTTACAGATAGTGTGACATGAACCCAATATCCCGGTTGAGGCCGTCCTTGTGTGTGCGGAACTTGGCTATCAGTTTCTGCTCAGCGACTCTGCGCTGTCGTGTGTCGCGAAGGCCGCCTTGATAGCCAAGGCACACAAGGACGGCCTCAACCGGGATATTGGGTTCATGTCACACTATCTGTAACCCCCACAGTTGCGTGGACCTGCAGAGTTTCACTGGCTGTCTTGTCTGGAGACAATACACATCTTTTTAGCCTGTCTTGATGCTCTCTCCACTCCCATTGTTTTGTTTCTTAAAGACTGGATTAGTTGTAAGTATTCGCATTCCAACCATTATTCATGTAAATTGAGTCTGTGTCTTTATAAGTTCTGTTTGTGAACAGAATTCCCACTCACCTGAAGAAGGGGCTTAGAGCCTCGAAAGCTTGTGTGGCTTTTGCTACCAAATAAACCTGTTGGACTTTAACCTGGTGTTGTTAAACTTCTTACTCCCTATTTAAAGCAGATGTGTCAGACTCCCAGCCTGCATTCAGCAGGGAGTAACTGGAGAGCTGGCTGTGTACAGATGTACAGTGTAAATAAAGTAACTTGGTGACAGGACTTTTGCCTCCATGGAGTTATTACAGTGATGATGAGGAAAAAGGAGTGACCTGAAGGAACTTGCTGAACCACCGCACATATTGAGGGTAAGCCATTGTTGAGAAAACATGCCACTGTTTGGGAAATTGGACTCTTTTGACCCCGCAGTGGAGGACGGGGCCCAAATGTGGAAAGGATGAAGCATTTTTTCAGGGCAAATGACATGACCTCAGATGGGAAGCAAAGGGTTATCCTGCTGACTATGTGTGGACCAGCAGCTTTTGCGATTATGCGCAGTTTAACTTTCCCGGAGGTACCGGACACAAAGTCCTTCCAAGAGTTGTCAAACGTAGTTCAAGAATATTATGACCTAAAGCCACCCCTGATCCTGTGGAGGTACCGTTTTTACTCCACATTTAGAGAAACGGGGAAGTTAATCACCAGTTTCCTAACAAGGCTAAGACGTCTGGCGGAGGCTTGTGAATTCGGGGGAATACTAAATGAGATGCTATGAGTCCGATTGGTGTGTGGAATTAATGATACAGAAACGCCTGTTGGCGGAGGCCCAGCTGGACTGTTGACATGCATTACAGCTGGCCTTGTTGTTAGAAAAAGCGGCAAGCGGAGCGCATGAGCTCCAAGGTATCCCGATGGAAGTAGAGGCCAACACTAGGGAGACTGGGTTACCACTACGGGGCAGGCCACCTCATAGCAGCCCTCCAGAAGGATTCGGATATGAGGGAGCCCAAGTCCGCCTATAGAACCGCACCTAGACAAGGTCAGGTTAAGCCCAGAGTGACAGTTCCTGTAGAGCCCCACCCGACACGACATTGCTATGGTTGCCAGTGTCAGGATGCAGAGGAAAAGCAAGACTCCTAAACCAACATGGCCGAAAAGAACATGTAGGCCGAGAATCAGGAAAATGCACAACCTGGAAGCTCCCCCTACCTCTGACGAGGAACAGCTACTGTGCGTAGTGATGACAAAATCAGAACCCATCAAATTGTCAGTGAGACTGAATGGACGTCCAATTTTAATGGAGGTGGACACAGGCGCTGCCGTATCGGTCATAGGGGAGACAGTGTTTAACAAGATACGCACTGGGCCCCAACCCTTAACCCTGACCAAAACTTCGGCAGGGCTGAGGATCTAAATGGGAGAACCACTGAAAGTGATGGGTACAACCCATGTGCCAGTTGCTTATGGGAAACAATTAGGCTACCATTAATGGTAGTGGAAGGTTTGGGACCGAGCCTATTAGGGTGAAATTTGCTAAAAGAGATCCAGCTAGAATGGACAAATATCTTCCAGCTGGAAAATGGTCGCCTGAGTGAGGCCCTGAACAAATATCCGGAGGTTTTTTGGGAAGGCCTTGGGACAATCATATCACATCGACCCGGGGGCTGTCCCAAAGTTTTGCAAAGCCCAACCAGTACCATTTGCATTAAGGGAAAAGGTTGATGCGGAAATCAAAAGATTACAGCACAAAGGAATAATAAAACCGGTTCAGTTCGCGGAATGGGCGGCACCCATGGTTTCCATCTTAAAGCTGGATGGCTCGGTGCGCCTTTGCAGCGATTTCAAACAGACAATAAATCGTTACTCTCAGCCAGACAAATACCCAATTCCCAGGATTGAGGACCTGTGCGCTAAGTTGGCAGGAGGACTCCTATTCGCAAAACTGGACATGAGCCATGTATACCTGCAACTATGGCTGGACGAGGATTCACAAAATTTCAGCACAATAAAAACGCTGAAAGGCCTCTTCCAGTATAAAAGATTGCCCTTCAGGGTTTCGTTAGCTTGTGCCATATTCCAAAGGACCATGGAGAGCATCCTACAGCGGTTACCACAGGTTGCCATTTACCTAGACGATGTCCTCATTACGGGTAAAACAAGGGCGGAACATCTGCAGAACCTGGAGGAAGTTCTCAGGAGATTTGCAGCAGCGGGAGTGCATCACAAGTAACCTACCTCGGGTACAAAGTGGATAAGTCGGGCCTACATCCTCTGGAGGATCGGGTGCGAGCAATATAAGACGTCCCGGCTCCCACAACCATCCAGGAGCTACGGTCGTTTTTAGGACTGGTAACATACTACAGGAAATTCATACAGAATAGGGCCTCCATTCTGGATCTCCTCCACCAGTTGCTAAAAAAGGGACAAACTTGGGAATGGTCGGCCCACCAAGACAGGGCCTTCAAGAAAATTAAAAAGCAACTCTCATCTGAAAATGTATTGGTACATTATGACCCCAAGAAAGAATTGGTACTCACCTGTGACGCGTCCCCATATGGAGTGGGCACAGTCCTGGCACACAGGTGGCAGAACGGACAAGAGCATATGCCTCCAGGCAATGGCAAAGCGAAGATATGCCCAGATTGAAAAGGAAGGACTGGCGGTAATTGTCGCAGTGAAACATTTCACCAGTATTTATATAGGCAAAAAATGGGCCTACTGAGGGAAGACAAAGCAGTGCCGCCAAAAGCATCAGACCGGATCCAGCATTGGGCATTATTGCTGGCGGCATATCAGTATCGATTGGAGCACTGACCAGGGAGTGGAGTGGCAAATGCCCATGCCTTAAGCTGGCTAACATTACTGGACACCCCACCATTGGTACACAGAATGGAGGAGACCATGATGACATTAAACTTTATGGATACCATCCCGGTGGATGCACACAATATACGCCAGTGGACACAGAAAGACCCTGCATTGGCGAAGGTAAAGGACCTGGTGCTAACAGGGCAGCTGGAAAGACCGGTCCATCCACAGTTCCACCCATACTGGAGCAGGAGGGAGCAGATCACGGTGGAAGATGGGATACTGCTGTGGGAAGCATGGGTCATCGTCCCAAGGCAGGGCCGTCGGGCCATACTGGCCGAACTACACAATGGGCACCCTGGAGTATCAAAAATGAAGATGCTGGCCAGGCGCGATGTCTGGTGGCCAGGTCTGGACGCAGACATAGTGAAACTGGTAGGACAGTGCCAGAAGTGCCAACAGGGGCAGAAGGCACCACCGGCAGCCCCGGTGCACCCATGGGAATGGACAGGAAGACCATGGTCGCAACTCCATGTCAATTTCGCAGGCCCGTTTATGGGGTCCATATTTCTGGTGATAATAGATGCCCATTCTAAGTGGTTAGAAGTCTATAAACTAAACTTGGCAAACACGACGGCAACCATTGAGAAACTGCGCACCTTGTTCGCAACACACGGGATCCCAGAAGTATTAGTTTCCGATAATGGTTCAGTGTTCACCAGCCTAGAGTTCACAAAATTTATGAAATCAAATGGGATCTGGTACATCAAAACGGCACCTTATCACCCGGCACCAATAAGGCTCGCGGAGAGAGCAGTCCAGGCATTAAAGGCAGGATTGCAAAAACAGCCAGCGGCCTCATTAGAGACGAAACTCTCACGGTGGTTATTTGACTACAGGACCACTCCACATGCCACCACGGGAACCGCACCAGCAGAGTTACTGATGGGCAGACAGGCCCACACCAGACTGAGCCTGTTGTTGCCAAACCTGGCAGGAAAGGTGGAAAGACACCAGGAAGCCCAATGCAGGGGCCATAACAACACTCGCCGAGAGAGGCACTTTGAAGCGGGGGAGAGAGTTTGGGTCAGAGATTATGCAAACGGACCCGCCTGGATAACCGGAACAGTTGAGTCCAGGATCGGACTGGTATCCTACCGAGTACGCGGAGGCGAGGCAGTGGTAAGGAAACACCTGGACCAGGTCCAGGCCTCAAGCTCTCCACCCGTTCCGGAGCCGAGTCTGCCTTGCACTCTAGGGACGAGCAGAGTCCCCCTCGACAAGCCAGTACTGCCTCCCCTGCATGCTTGATGGGGACCTCAGAGTCCGAAATGGACACAGGGGACGAAGCTGCAGCGATTCCCCTACCACCTGAAGTGGACGAGGAACCAGGCCTCCGACGTTCGCGGCGGAAGAGACGGGGGCCCAACCGTTACACACCGCCGACATCAGAGGCCAAGTTGGAGGATTCTTACCCAGCGCTCAAGTGGAGGAAAAGACCCCTGAGGGAAGCAAACCGAGGGGATTCCTCGGACTCTGGGGGTGGGGGGAGGAGTGTGATGACTTCAGCCAGGTTAATGAGGTTGACTTGCTACAGCACGAACTACCCGATGAGTCCTAATTGATGGTTAAATCAGGGAGCCTCATGCTTCCTATTTAAAGCAGGTGTGTCAGGCTCCCAGCCTGCAGTCAGCAGGGAGCAACTGAAGAGCTGGCTGTGTACACTTGTATGGTGTAAATAAAGTAACTAGATGATGGGATTATCACCTCCATGGAGTTATTACACAGTCATAGCCAGGGTGTAGAGAAAGACCAACTTAATATGAGGTAGATCCATTCAAAAGTCTGACAGCAACAGGGAAGAAGCTGTTCTTGAGTCAGTTGGTACGTGACCTCAGACTTTTGTATCTTTTCCCGATGGAAGAAGGTGAAAGAGAGAATGTCCGGGGCGCGTGGGGTCCTTAATTATGCTGGCTGCTTTTCTGAGGCAGCAAGAAGTGTAGAAAGGATCAATGAATCAGAGGCTTGCGTGATGGACAAGGCTTCGGTCACAACATTTTGTAGTTTCTTGCGGTCTTGGACAGAGCAGGAGTCATACTAAGCTGTGCTACAACAAGAAAGAATGCATTCTATGGTACATCTGTAAAGGTTGGTGAGAATCGTAGGGGACATGCCAAATTTCCTTAGCCTCCTGAGAAAGTAGAGGCGTTCATGGGTTTTCTTAACTATGGCGTTGGCGTGGATACTGTGGGGCAATTTAGCATGGCCAATCCATCTAACCTGCACATCTTTGGACTGTGGAAGGAAAGCGGAGCACCCGGAGGAAACCCGCACAGACACGGGGGAAATAGTGCGAACTCCACAGAGACAGTCACCCAAGGTTGGATTCAAACCCATATCCCTGGCGCCGTGAGGCAGCAATGCTAACTACTGTGCCACCCGTGACTGATGCGCTATCAATTAGGCAAAAGACTACTTGTGTGCCAATACAACTGTAGGCTTTTATTCATTACAGAACTAGGAACATATCCCAACAGATAATCGACCCGAAATGAACAAAGGGGGGGGGGGAAACAGCCACCTTTATACTAGGTGACAAGGGGAGGGGCCGGCAGGGGATGTGTCCAGGAATGACAAACACAACAACGGTGGTCCAGGCAGGGCAAAGGCGCAACTGAAGTCCACCACAGTGACACAATAAGTTTTTATTCACTTTTGAATAGCGACCCTCCATACCATCCATTTTCTCCTTCGTTTTCTCCATTTTGCTTTGAAGTTCACGAATCTCATTGTTCTTCCCACAACAAAGTTCCAACAGTTCATCGGTTTTGCTTTTTAATTCTGTACTCGACCAATTATTCTGATTTACCAGAACTTCCTCTTCCTACTCAAGGCATTGTCCCTGATACTTCAATAAATACCTCAGACGCTTGAAGTTAACCAAGCTTAAACTGAAGCTCAACCTTTGCCAAGTTTGCTGTTTTCAAGTTTATCCTTTAGACAGTTCAAGTCCTCCATCAAACGTTTCGCTTTTCCCTCAATTGTTGCCATCAGTTCTCTTTTCTCATTCACAAACTCCTTTCATATCTGCAAGTTGTTTTTCCGTGTTAATCAGGTTTTCATTCAGTTGCCTGTTTTCTGCAATGTGTTCCATTTTCTCCACAGTTGTTTCCAAACGTTTATTAAGATAACCATGATCAACCATCGGCCTGTTGCAATACAGTTGTCATCACATTACTGTCACCACAAGCCAGATCATTACCCAGGAAGAAAACTATTCCTGTAATAGGTAATTTAGGAGTATTTCCCACTGCAACAATTCCAATTACAAAATTCTTAAATTAACTTTACACAAAGAAACAGCTTCATCTCTTCCATTAATACTTCTTACCAGTACTTTTTCCTTCATATAACTCTCTGGAATATAAATTGTATCATCAACTACCAGCAAACATTGATCTGCTCCTGGGTCTCTTAAAATTTTAATGTATTACTTATTTTGTTAGACGAGGAAGGGAAACAAAACATCCAAAACATCTACAATATCTAATAGCCTGAGTTCCTTCACCAGTACTCAAGGAATTCTCTGAACTATCTTGAGATTGATCCGCCTTTGCCATCGATTCTGAAATAGTACATTTCACATGAACCACCGCTGCAGTTTTAACAGCCATTTCATTTTCAGATTCTTCCTTTTCTGTTACTGCAGCTGGACTTCCATTTAATTTCCAACAAGCTGCCCTAATATGTCCCACTCTGTTACAATGGAAACACTTAGGCCTCCCGATGTGACCACCACCCTCAGCACCTTCCTTTTTCATCTAAGGTGAAATTTCCTGACCTTTCCCAGCTGTTCATCTCTTTATTGACTATTTGTTTTCTTCTCTCCCTCCTACTTCTCATTCTTCTCTGGTTTAAAAGGAGCACAGAAAACAAGGTTTGGTCAACGGACCAGTTCAAAATCATCAGCCAACTCTGCTGCCTGACTAGCAGTTTTAACTTTTTGTTCCACAACATGTGTCCTACTAACCAAAGGAAGTGAATCTTTAAATTATTCTAAATGAATCACCTCTCTAAGGGCTTCAGAGGTTTTTTTTAAAATCATAATCACAGCCTGAGGTGATGTCATTGTGGGAGGAGAGAAAATCTGTGGGAAGGTCAGGTGACAAGAGGTCAGGTCTCAGTTTCATTTTGGGCTGTCGTGTTAGATGCAGTCTTAACAGCAAGCTGGAAAAGAAGTCTCTTTCGCTCTCTGTATGCTTTGAAAATGTTACCAGTTAGCTGAAAGAAAGGTTTGTTGCCATGTTGTAGTAAAGAGTCTCTCTGGTGTTTTGGGAAGCTGTCTTACCTTCAAAATGTTTGGAATGAATTCAGAGAACAGCAGACTTCAACCAATGGGCTCAAATTTTCATTAGTCATGTGAGCATTAGTCTGTGCTGTGTTAAACCTGTGAAAATGGTCTTATGTCTATGGAGGTTGGTTTTGATTGGGACAGCTTATATTTATTCATTTAGGGTTATACATTATAGTGATTGTTTTGTTTTGTTTGTAATTGATGAAAGTTCTTGCTAACATTCTTACTATACACGTTAACTATATTCTTAAATAAATTTTGTTTGAGAAAAGCTCCCTAGTGGGTCGATTGGATCATACCAAAAGTGGAAAATCTCATTCTTATCCTAGCCAAATTCAAAATGCAAAACTTATGATTCAGGAGGGCTTCATAAAACAGTTTGGAGTTTCTAACCTGAACCAGTATACTATCTTCAACGCCCATTGGCAAGGGAGGAAATTGCTGGGGTCTTGAGAGAAATCTTTGTATCCTCAGTGGCTACAGGGGAGGTCCCAGAGAATTGGAGAATAGCCAATGTTGTTCCTTTGTTTAAGAAGGATAGCAAGAATAATCCAGGTAGTTACAGGCCGGTGAGCCTCACATCAGTGGTAGGGAAATTATTGGAGAGGATTCTTCGAGACAGGATTTATTCCCACTTGGAAATAAGTGGATGTATTAGGAAGAGGCAACGTGGTTTTGTGAAGGGGAGGTCATGTCTCACGAACTTGATCGAGTTTTTCGAGGAAGTGACGAAGATGATTGATAAGGGTAGGGCAGTGGATGTTGTCTACATGGACTTCAGAAAGGCCTTTGACAAGGTTCCTCATGGCAGACTGTTGCAGAAGGTGTATCAGAGGATACAGCAGGATATAGATCAGTTGGAGACTTGGGCGGAAAGATGGCAGATGGAGTTTAATCCAGACAAATGTGAGGTAATGCATTTTGGAAGGTCTAATACAGATAGGAAATATACAGTGAATGGCAGAACCCTTAAGAATATTGATAGGCAAAGGGATCTGGGTGTACAGGTATACAGGTCACTGAAAGTGGCAATGCAGGTGGAGAAGGTAGTCAAGAAGGCATACGGCATGCTTGCCTTCATCGGCCGGGGCATTGAGTTTAAAAATTGGCAAGCCATGTTGCAGCTTTATAGAACCTTAGTTAAGCCGCACTTGGAACATAGTGTTCAATTCTGGTCGCCACACTACCAGAAGGATGTGGAGGCTTTGGAGAGGGAACAGAAAAGATTTACCAGGATGTTGCCTGGTATGGAGGGCTTTAACTATGAGGAGAGGTTTGAGAAACTTGGTTTGTTCTCACTGGAACAACGGAGGTTGATGGGCGACCTGCTAGAAATCTACAAGATTATGAGAGGCATGGACAGAGTGGATATTCAGAAGCTTTTTCCCAGGGTGGAAGAGTCAATTACTAGGGGGCACAGATTTAAGGTGCGAGGGGCAATGTTTAAAGGAGATGTACGAGGCAGATTTTTTACACAGAAAGTGGTGGGTGCCTGGAACTCATTGCCGGGGGAGGTAGTGGAAGCGGATATGGTAGTGACTTTTAAAGGTCGTCTTGACAAATACATGAATAGGATGGGAATAGAGGGATATGTTCCCCGGAAGGGTAGTGGATTTTAGTTAAGTCGGGCAGCATGGCCAGTACAGGCTTGGAGGGTCGAAGGGCCTGTTCCTGTGCTGTAATTGTCTTTATTCTTTGTTCTTTGTCCTTTGTTCATATCCAATGGTAAAAATTATTTTGCTTCACCCTCTTGAATCCAATTTGAGTGTGTCCACGCTGTTTTCCTGCATTTCGAAATTCCTGCCTTCGTCGCTCAGGAACCAGCTCAAACTTTGCTTTCTTCACTACATCATAATCTACAAATACCTTTTCCAACAATGATGCAGACAGCTCACTAACTCTGCTTACTGGTCTACTTTGTAAAAGTAATCTCCAATCTTCTTTTGGCCATTTCATCTGTTTAGCTACCATTTCAAAAGAAATAAATAATGCTTTGAAATCCTAACTGGACTTGGGTTTGAATCCCAAATGGTGAAAATTGAATTAATAAAAATTTGGAAGTAAAAGTCTAATGATGACCATTGTCAATTGTCATAAAAACCCATCTGCTTCACTCATGTCCTTTTGGGAAGAAAATCTGCCATCCTTACCCAGTCTGGCCTACATGTGACTCCAGAGCCACAACAATGTGGTCAATTCTCAACTGTCTCATGGATGGGCACTAAATGCTGGCCCAGCCAACGACGCCCAGATCCTATGAACGAATAAAAAAAAACATGCACACATTCTTGGTTTGATTTATTATTGTCACAAGTGTTAACATACAGTGACAAGCATTGTTTCTTGCGTGCTATACAGACAAAGCATACCGTTCATAGAGAAGGAAACGAGAGAGTGCAGAATGTAGTGTTACATTCAGCTAGAATGTAGAGAAAGATCAACTACATTGCAAAATTTCGAGGTAAATCCATCTAAAAGTCTGATGGCAGCAGGGAAGAAGTTGTCCTTGAGTCGATTCGTACGTGACCTCAGACTTTTGTATCGTTTTCCCGACGGAAGAAGGTGCAAGAGAGAATGTCCGGGGTGCGTGGGGTCCTTAATTATGCTGGCTGCTTTTCCGAGGCAGCGGAAAGTGTAGACAGAGTCAATGGATGGGAGGCTGGTTTGTGTGATGGATTAGGCTATATTCACAGCATTTTGAAGTTTCTTGTGGTCTTGGGCAGAGCAGGAGCCTTACCAAGCTGTGATGCAATGAGAAAGAATGTTTTCTATGGTGCATCTGTAAAAGCTGTTGAGAGTCATAGCTGACATGCCAAATCTCCTTAGTCTTCTGAGAAAATAGAGGCGTTGGTGGGTTTACTTAACTATAGTGTCGACATGGGGGGACCAGGACAGGAAAACCTAAAAACGTGAAGCTCTCAACCCTTTCTACTTCATCCCTGTTGATGTAGTCAGGGGCATGTTCTTCTCTACGCTTCCTGAAGTCGATGTCTATTTACTTTGTTTTGTTGACATTAAGGGAGAGATTACTGTCGCCACACCAGTTCACCAGATTCTCTGTCTCATTCCTGTACTCTGTCTCATCATTGTTTGAGATCCAACCCACAACGGTGGTGTCGTCAGCAAACTTGAAAATCGAGTTGGAGGGGAATTTGGCTGCACAGTCATAGGTGTATAAGGAGTATAGTAGGAGGCTGAGAACACAGCCTTGTGGGGCACTGGTGTACAGGATGATCATGGAGGAGGTGTCGTTGCCTATCCTTACTGATTGTGATCTGTGAGTTAGGAAGTTCAGGATCCAGTCGCAGAGGGAGGAGCTGAGGCCCAGGCCACAGAATTTGGAGATGAGTTTCGTAGAAATAATGGTGTTGAAGACTGTGCTGTAGTCAATAAATAGGACTCTGACACAGGTGTCTTTGTTATCTAGGTGTTTCAGGATTGAGTGCAAGGCCAGGGAAGTGGCTTCTGCTATGGATCTGTTGCGGCAGTCGGCGAACTGTAGTGGATCCAGGTAGTCCGGGAGGCTGGAATTGATCGTGCCATGATTCACCTTTCGAAGCACTTCTTAATGATGGATGTCAGAGCCACCGGACTCATTAAGGCACGCTGCTTGGCTTCTCACACTTGCACAATCTCACACACACATCATCAGATGCATGCTCACACACACACACATGCACCCAAACTATCACACTCACTGCTCAGAGATGCATGCGTGCACACACACACACGCACACACAAACTCTCAAGCTCATATACAATGTTGTGCTCACACTCACATACACTCTCACACACACACTGACATAGACACACTCACACACGCCCACACACACACACACATATATACACACACACACACTCGCTCATGCTCACACACACAATCACACACTCACTCATGCTCCACCCAGTGGTTAGCACTGCTGCCTCACAGCGCCAGGGACCTGGGTTCTATTCCCTGCTTGGGTCACTGTCTGTGTGGAGTTTGCACGTTCGCCCCGTGTCTCTGTGGGTTTCCTCCGGGTGCTCCGGTTTCCTCCCACCATCTGAAAGACGTGCTGGTTAGGGACATTGACCCGAACAGGCACCGGACCGTGGCGATGAGGGGAATTTCACAGTAATCTCATTGCAGTGTTAATGTAAGCCTTACTTGTGACTAATAAATAAACTTTAAACTCTACTTTTACTTCACACACACAAACAGACACAGACTAGTTGCTCCCCCGCACCAGCAACCTGTTTCTCTCCCTGCCCCCATCCCAGCAGCCAGACTCTTCTGCCCACCTGGTAGTTGTTTGTATCTCCCCAACCGGAAACCATTCCGGCCTTGCTTGGCAGCCATGTTCCCCCACCTGACAGCCACTTAGACTTTCCCGCCACCCTGATACCTCCTTCTTTCCCTTCCTCCGTCACCAGCAGACTCATAGCTGCCTTTACACTATATCTTCAGGCCTCAATCTGAAGAAAGTTACTCCTCCAATCAGAGACCGGTTCTCTCCCACATTGATTCGCTCACTAGTGCTCCAGTGCAAAGGCGGTGAGAAATGACCTGTGATTGAGGGAACAGTTCTTCGAAGATTCTTGAAAATCACATACCAACATTTTGAACACAGGGTCCTCCAGCCAGATAGAGATGCCTGTCAGATCGGGTGGTGGCTGGTGGGCCTGTGACATCAGTGTACAGAACCTTAGTTAGGCCTCATTTATAATATTGTGCACAATTTTGGTCGCCACACTACCGAAGGATGTGGATGCTTTGGAGAAGGTACAGAAAAGGTTTACCAGGATGTTGCCTGGTCTGGAGGGTAATAGGTATGAGGAGAGGTTGGATAAACTTGGTTTGTTCTCACTGCAACGACAGAGGTTGAAGGGTGACCTGAAAGAGGTCTACAAGATTATGAGTGGCATGGACAGAGTGGATAGTCAGATGCTCTTTCCTAGGGTAAAAAAACTCAAGTAAGTAGGGGACATAGGTTTAAGGTGCGTGGAGAAAAGTTTAGAGGAGATGTGTGAGGCAAGTTTTTTATACAGAGAGTGGTGAATGTCTGGAATGCGCTGCCTGGGGAGGTGGTGGGAGCAGGTACGATAGCAGCATTTAAGGGGCAACTAGACGAATACATGAATAGGATGGGAATAGAAGGATACGGACTTCGTAAGTGCATACGGTTTTAGTTTAGGCAGGCAACATGATCGGTGCAGGCTTGGAGGACGAAAGGGCCTGTTCCTGTACTGTACTTTTCTTTGTTCTTTGTACATTTAAGAGATATTTTTATTCAATCATGTTCTCTGGGACTCTCATTGCCCCAGCTCTCATTGGAGTCCAGTCTGTCGGAGTCCATTTGTTACTCCTTCAGTGGTTCAAATGGGGTTCATTTATCTTTACTCTGGGATCTTAATGATCCTGCATTGTTAGGAGGAAGACTCGTTAGGAGGTCATGTGTTTTAGAAAGTTTTATTTTCTTCCTAGTAAATTTATGGTTTCATTTTCTGTTTGGCCGACTGCAGTTTGAGTTTAGAAGGGACATCAAGCTGGAAAAAAGTGTTTCTCTCTCTCCCTGGTTTTGGAAATTCTGCTGGTTAGCTGAAAGTGAAGCTTCTTGTCTTCCAAGAGTGGAAAATCTGCTGATGATGGCTAGCTTGCTGAGAGAGTCTCTCTACCTGGTGTTCTGGGAAGCTGTTCTGACTTCACACTGTTCTGGGTGTATCCAGAGGGCTGCTAGAAGTTACAAAGCTGAGAAGTGGGGTGGTACGGTGGCACAGTGCTTAGCACTGCTGCCTCACAGCACCAGGGACCCGGGTTCAATTCCTGGCTTGGGTCACTGTCTCTGTGGAGTTTGCACATTCTCCCCGTATCTGCATGGGTTTCCTTCGGGTGCTCCAGTTTCCTCCCACAATCCAAAGATGTGCAGATTAGGTGAATTGACCATGTTAAATTCTCCTTCAGTGTACCCAAACAGGCACTGGAGTGTGGCGATTGGGGGATTTTCACAGTAACTTCATTGCAGTGTTAATGTAAGCATACTTGTGACTAATAAATAAACTTTAAACTTTCAGCATTAAACTTTAAACTTTAAAGTCAGGGTTTTAATTCTCCAACCAAAGGACTCAGTTCCAGTATCATGAGAGCATCAGTCTTTGCTGCGTTAAACTTGTGGAAACGGTTTTGTCTTTCGGAAGTTTTGTTTGATTGGAACATTTTAGATATATTTGTTAAGGGTTATACATTATCGTGGTTGTTTTGTTTTTACTTGTAATTGATTAAAGTTCTTGCTAATTTTCTTACTATACATGTTAACTATATTCTTAAATCAACTTTGTTTAATAGAAGCTCCCTCGTGGGTCATTTGAAACATACCTGAAGTGAAACATCTCATGTTTATCCAAGCCAAATTCAAAATACAAAACTTATGATCCAGGCAGGCTCCATAAAACACCTTGGAGTTTCTGACCTGAATTAAAATGGGCGTGTGTTGTCAAGTCTGTTGTAGGGGTGACATATTGGCATGGATAGAAGATTGGCTGGCTAACTGGAAACAGTGAGAAGGAATAAGTCGGTCATTTTTGGTTTGTCAAGATATGAGGGATCAGTGCTGGGGCTTCAACTCCTTATAATTTATATAAATGGCTTGGATGACGGGATTGAAGGGATGGTTGAAGAGATGTAGATAGCGTAAGTGAGTCTGCAAAGATGTGGAAAATTGTGTACAATGTGGGAAAATGTGAAATTGTCAATTTTGGCAGGAAGAATAAAAATGAAGCATATTATCTAAATGATGAGCGATTTCAAGACTCAGATGAAGAGGGATCTGGGGGTTCGAGTGCATGAATCACAGAAGGCTAGCATGCAGGTACAGCAAATGATAAGAAAAGCTAATAGAACCCTACTGTTTATTGTGAGGGGAATTAGATGCAAGAGCAGGTGAGTAATGCTTCAGTTACACAGGCCATTGGTGAGACCACACCTGGAGCAGTTTTCACAGTATCATAGAATCCCTACAGTGCAAAAGGAGGTCATTCGAACCATCAAGTCTGTACTGACCACAATCCCACCCAGGCCCTATCCCCGTAACTCCACATATTTACCCTGCTAATCCCCTGACACTAGGGTTAATTTAGCATGACCAATCAACCTAACCTGCACATCTGTGGACTGTAGGACGAAACCGGAGCACTTGGAGGAAACCCACACAGACATGGGGAGAATGTGCAAACTCCACACAGAGAGTCACCCGAGGCCGGAATTGAACCCGGGTCCCTGGCGCTGTGATGCATCAATGTTAACCACTGTGCCACTGTGCTTTGGTCCACTTATTTAAGGAAGTATTTAAAGGCCGTAACAAGCAGTTCAGGGGAAGTTTTCTGAACAAATATCTGGAATGGACTGATTGTCTTCTGAGGAAAGGATGCTCATTCTAGGCTTATATCTGCTGGCGTTTAGAAGAGTAAGAGGTGACTTGATAAGATCCTGAGGGATCTTGACAAGGTGGGCATGGAGAGGATGTTTCCTCTTGTGGGAGAATCTAGAACCAGGGGTCACTGTTTAAAGATAAGGAGTCACTCATTTAAGATTGGGATGGGAAGAATATTTTTCTCTGAGGGCTGTGAATTCCTGGAACTCTCTTCCTCAAAAGGCAATGGAAGCAGAGTCTTTGAACATGTTTTAAGGCAAAGCTAAATAGATTCTTGATTAGCAAGAGGGGGTGAAAGGTTATCAGGCGTAAGTAAAATTGTGGAGTTCAGGTTACAATCAGATCGGCAAAATATTAGTAAACGGCGGAGCAGGCTCTGAGGGCCGAGTGGCTTAATTTGGATACAAAACATTATAAATAAAAATACATAATTTTACCTAAACAAAAGAACAAGAAAATAGGAGTAGGAGTAGACCATTCTGCTCTTCAAGACATATTTGATTTGATTTATTATTGTCACATGTATTAACATACAGTGAAAAGTATTGTTTCTTACGCGCTATACAGACAAATCATACCGTTCATAGAGAAGGAAACGAGAGAGTGGAGAATGTAGTGTTACAGTCATAGTGAGAGAAAGATCACCTTAATGCAAGGTAGGTCCATTCAAAAGTCTGATGGCAGCAGGGAAGAAGCTGTTCTTGAGTCGGTTGGTACGTGACCTCAGACTTTTGTATCTTTTTCCCTGCGGAAGAAGGTGGAAGAGAGAATGAAAGAGAAAAAGAAGAGAACATTTGCATAGGTTGAAGTAGCATAAGAGATTGGCAAGGTGGCTATCTCAGAACATTGCATCTCCCACTCTGAGTAGACTGGCCCATTGAGTTTAATAGGGCTGTTTGGATGTGGATTGGTCTGCGGTTTCTCTGGGCATGTTTTGTTGTGAATTTACCATGAAAACATTGTCAATTGTCTGAAAAACCCACCTGGCTCACTAATATCCTTTAGGGAAGGAAATCTGCCGTCCTTACCTGGTCTGGCCTACACGTGACTCCAGAGCCACAGCAATGTGGTTGACAATAAATGCTGGACAGCCAGCGATGCCCATGTCCCACAAATGAATTAAAATAAAACTTTCAAGGGGGGAAAAGCTAGCAGATGTATTTTCAACCAATTGTAAACATAGAATGCGACGTAAGTGAAATGATGTATACCGAAAAAAATTAAAATGTGGGGTGGGAGGGTGTGATTTCCTCAGTCCTTTTCAATGTCACTGAGGCAGGAAATTATTTATTTCCCAATTACATAATCAAAATGATCCAGTATCTTTAAAAAGGCAGTTTCCCCCAACGTTAACATCATAGTGAAGCTTCTTCTATGATCTGAATCATAGAATCATAGAATCCCTACAGTGCAGAAGGAGGCCATTTGGCCCATCGAGTCACAACCCCACACAGGCCCTACTCCCGTAACCCCACATATTTACCCTAGCTAGTCCCCCTGACACTAAGGCGCAAATTTAGATTGGCCAATTCACCTAATCAGCACATCTTTGGACTGTGGGAGCAAACCGGAGCACCCGGAGGAAACCCACGCAAACACGACCCTCCATCGAACACAGAATTCACATGGGATCTCAAGCGGAATGATTTTCTGCGGAACGTACACATACTCTGGTACAGTTCAAATTCAAAGCGCACATTTGTTTTTAATCACAGCCTTGTAAAATCTCAACATTGTGACATAATTTGCTGAGGACCTGAGAATCGACTTGGAAGTGCCCCTGTAAATCACACCCCAACAGCCACAGCGAGGCAAGATGATTTAGCTTTCAGTTCAACACGCTCAGTGTAAATGCTTCCTGAGAGAAGTCATTCCTCTTAATTACTATTGATTATTTTTTAAACCATGGTTTGCTTGCCTTATTACCACCATCAAAAAGCCTACTCTGATGAGAAATGGTAAAAGCAAAAAAATCACTTGTGGGAGTTCCTTACAGGCCCTCTAACCATGGAGCAGAAAGGAAGAAATAATTGGAGTTTGCCACAATCATATGTGATAATCATGGAAGAGTTTAATCTACACGTAAATTGGAAAAAAATCAAATGGGCAAAGGCAGCCTAGATAGAGTTCATTGAAAGTTTTTGGGACTGTTTCTTAGAACAGCATGTTCTGGAGCCAACCAGAGAGCAGGATATACTAAACCTAGTACTGTGCAGTCAGTAGTTAATGATCTCATAGTGAAGGTATCCGGAGGTAGCAGTGACCATAAAAAGATTGAATTTTATTTTCAGTTTGAGGGTGAGAAGACTGGATCTGAGATTCTGTTTTAAGGGCCATTATGAAGACATGAAAGCTGAACTAGCTAAAGTGAATTGGTGAATTTGGTTCAGGTATATGTCAATATGCAGTGGCAAACATTTAAGGGGAGATTTCAGAATGCACAGAATAGATACATTTCAATAAGTAAGAGGATCTCTAAGGGATGAACACATCATCTGTAGTTAACTAGAAAGTTTAAGATAGTATCAAACTGAAAGCATAATCCTATAATTGTACAAAGACAGCTGACAGGTCAGAGGATTGGACAGAATATAGGGAATAGCACAGGGAGGCGATGGCCTAGTGGTATTATTGCTAGACTATTAATCCGGAAGCTCTGCTAATGTTCCGGGGACCCGGGTTCGAATCCCGCCACGGCAGGTGGTGGCATTTGAATTCAATAAAACATATCTGGAATTAAGAATCTACTGATGACCATGAACTCATTGTTGATTATAAGAAAAACCCATCTGGTTCACTGATGCCCTTTAGTGAAGGAAATCTGCCATCCTCACCTGGTCTGGCTGACATGTGACTCCAGAGCCACAGAAATGTGGTTAACTTTCAACTAGGATGGGCAATAAATGCTGGCTAGCCAGCAATGTCCCTTGAATGAATTTAAAAAAGGATGACCGAAAGGTTAAAAAGGAGGGAAAAATTAGAGTATGTGAGAAAGATAGCCAGCGAGCTGACAACCGCTTTTGTTCATCATCTGACTGGAACTGAACGGATGGCTGGTCTCGAGCAGCCCCCGATTGTGGAGACCTGGGCTGTCCCTGCCTCTGACTGCTGCAGGGATGTGTCACTGAGATGCTCTTCAGAAAGTGACCCTGAGTCTAACTTTGAACTATGCCCCACTGAAGTGTGTGTCTCTGCGTTGGTTAATGGTGTGGGTGAGCGAAGTGACGGTTCTTCCTGAGCCCCCTCATCCTCAGACATGCTCTGGGGACTCAGAGAGCTGCTGGGCTGGATAGCTGGCCAAGGGCTGCTGGTACCCGAAAACTACAGAAGGACAGTATAAGTGGATGAGCTGAAGTTATTTCTGAGTACATGGCTCTCGGTGTGGGCTTGCAAAATCCTACTGACTATCCTGCCTTGAGACAACTCACACATCTTTGACCTGTCATTATCCCTCTCTCCAGTTGCATTGTTTGTACCTGTAAAACCTGATTACCTGTTAAGACTCACATTCCAACCATTATCTTGCAATTAGTCTGTGTCTATATATGCCCTGTTTGTGAACCCAACTCTCCACTCACCTGATGAAGGAGCAGTGCTCCAAAAGCTTGTGCTACCAAATAAACCCGTTGGACTTTAACCTGATGTTGTGAGACTTTTTACTGTGCCCACCCCAGTCCAACACTGGCATCTCCACACTATAACTAAGGGGAACAGCTGCTCCCTATCCATCCTGTCCATGCCCCTCATAATCTTGAACACCTCAATCAGGTCGCTCCTCTGTCTTCTCTGCTCCAGTGAAAACAACCCAAGCCTACCCAACCGCTCTTTATAACTTAAATTTTCCATCCCAGGCGACATCCAGGTGCTTCGGGGATGGGGGCTGGACGAAGCAAATGAATGAGGTTCCAAGCACAGAATCTGGTGTGGGATCCCGCCAATGTGGCCAGCGCGAAAGACGTTGCCAGAGATGCCCACCACAGCACCCAGTCTCAGAAATAAAGCATCCCACCCGGTGAGTTTGGGAGTCATTTGAAAATTTCTGAAACAGAGATTGGTGGATTTTCCTTCGGTAATGGCAGGGATAGGAAACCAACGTGGGTAAACTGAGTCGAATTGCACATCAGTCATGATCGAATTGAATGGTGGGACAGTCTCAAGGGGCTGAATGGCCTCCTCCTCTTCCTTTGTTCTTCTTGGGATGAAATGACTCGGGCATTGTAACCAGGGTAAAAGACATAGGAGCAGATCCCATCATCTACTGATCGACATAGGGGACAAGGACAATGTGGGTTAGGACGTCAGTACCCTCAAGAAACATAGTTATAATTAGGAAGTACAATAACCATTAAATGAACAACTTCATTTATACACAAGGAAATCTCCCCAAGTAGAATCATAGAGACATTGAGGTTTACAGCTTGAAAATTGGCCCTTTGGCCCAACTTGTCGATGCTGCCCTTTTTTTTAAAAACCCCTAAGCTAATCCCAATTGCCCGCATTTGGCCCGTATCCCTCTATCCCCATCTTACCCATGTAACTGTCTAAATGCTTTTTAAAAGACAAAATTGTACCCGCCTCTACTACTGCCTCTGGCATCTTGTTCCAGACACTCACCACCCTCTGTGTGAAAAAATAGCCCCTCTGGACACTTTTGTATCTCTCCCCTCTCACCTTAAACCTATGCCCTCTAGTTTTAGACTCCCCTACCTTTGGGAAAATATATTGACTTTCTAGCTGATCTATGCCCCTCATTATTTTATAGACCTCTATAAAATCACCCCTATGCCTTCTACGCTCCAGAGAAAAAAGTCCCAGTCTATCCAGTCTCTCCTTATAACTCAAACCATCAAGTCCCGGTAGCATCCTAGTAAATCGTTTCTGCATTCTTTCTAGTTTAATAATATCCTTTCTATAATAGGGTGACCAGAATTGGACACAGTATTCCAAGTGTGGCCTTACCAAAGTCTTGTACAACTTCAACAAGACGTCCCAACTCCTGTATTCAATGTTCTGACTAATGAAACCAAGCATGCTGAATGCCTTTTTCACCGCTCTGTCCACCTGTGACTCCACTTTCAAGGAGCTATGAAGCTGTATTTCTAAATCTCTTTGTTCTGTAACTCTCCCCAGCGCCCTACCATTAACTGATTAAGTCCTGCTCTGGTTCAATCTACCAAAATGCATCACCTTGCATTTATCTAAATTAAACTCCATCTGCCATTCGTCAGCCCACTGGCCCAATTGATCAAGTTCCCGTTGCAATCCGAGATAACTTTCTTCACCGTCCGCTATGCCACCTACGGTATTCTTGTCTATTTAAGGATCAGACAATGGTATTGGGTGAGGCTTTCTAGCTTCCCAGCTGCATGTTTCTTGGCTGCAGGAGGTGATGCATTGATGGCAGGATTCTTTGGTCCCTCCGCTGTCAATGGGATTTCTCACTGACATCACCCCACGCCATCAGAAAACCCACAGGAGAGAGTGCATTGCCAGCAGAATCAGAGAATCCGGCCAGTGTGAACAGCTGGAAAATTCCGTCCATTGGCACAAGTAGCAATCGGCAGGCGTTTACAACAAAGGAAATTAACTAATGGCTCAATTCCTCATTGGAGGAGTGAATGAGTTGTTGTGTAATATCCACAGACATAACAGCTGGCGAAGGGAACTTTGGGCAGGATTTTCCTGTCTCCCCGCAGTGTGTTTTCCAGTGTTGGAGGTGGCCCACCATTGGCCTCCAGAGGGATCATCTGGACCCGCCTTGTTTGGCCTGGCCTGCCGCTGGGTAACCCGCTGCGGAGATTGTCATCAGTGAGTCCAGAAGATCCCACCAGCAGGAAGGGCCAGAAAATCCTACCCCTTATGTTGATCTTATGGGGAAACAAACATATACCATAGATAATGTCAAAAAGGTCTCAGTCCTGATTGCACTCCGTGAGTGAGCACTTGGCAGCCCTCTGGGGTATTCCAGATATTCCACCCACCCCCCCCACCCCCCGCCGGACCCCCATCTCAATCCTTACCCTCCTAGTTCGAGATTCAGCGAGCAGGGGACAGATACTCTCTCTGTATCAACACTGCCAAACCCTCTCACAATCTTACGTATTATTCAGTGAGCCCAGCGAGATTCCTGCACTGGCAGAGATGAGCCAATTCAGAGGGTGGTGAGTGTCTGCAATGAGCTGCCAGATGTAGTAGTAGAGGCAGGTACAATTTTGTCTTTTAAAAACATTTGGACAGTTACATGGGTAAGATGGGTACAGAGGAATATGGGCCAAATGTGGGCAATTGGGACTAGCTTCGTAGCTAAAAGAAAAGGGCAGCATGGACAAGGTGGGCCAAGGGGCCTGTTTCCATGCTGTAAACCTCTATGACTCTATACACTGCCGAGAAACGGCAGTAAGAGAAAGATCGACTTGCATTTCTTTCATACCTTTCATCGAATCATAGATCCCTACAGTGCGTTAATGACTATCGGCCGGTGGCTCTGACATCCATCATTATGAAGTGCTTTGAAAGGTTAGTCATGGCATGAATCAATTCCAGCCTCCCGGACTGCCTGGATCCATTACAGTTCGCCGACTGCCGCAACAGGTCCACAGCAGACGCCATTTCCCTGGCCCTGCACTCAACCTTGGAACACCTAGATAACAAGGATACCTATGTCAGACACCTATTTATTGACTACAGCTCAGGCTTCAACACTATTATTCCCACAAAACCTATCTCCAAACTCCGTGGCCTGAACCTTGGCACCTCCTTCTGCGACTGGATCCTGAACTTCCTCACTCACAGACCACAATCAGTAAGGATAGGCAACAACACCTCCTCCACGATAATCCTCAATGCCGGTGCCCCACAAGGCTGTGTTCTCAGCTCCCTACTATACTCTTTATAAACCTATGACTGTGCGGTCAAATTCCCCTCCAATTCGATTTTCAAATTTGCTGACGACACCACCGTTGTGGGTCGGATCTCAAACAATGATGATACAGAGTACAGGAATGAGATAGAGAATCTGGTGAACTGGTGCGACAACAATAATCTCTCCCTCAATGTCAACAAAATGAAGGAGATTGTCATCGACTTCAGGAAGCGTAAAGGAGAACATGCCCCTGTCTACATCAATGGGGATGAAGTAGAAATGGTCAAGAGCTTCAAGTTTTTAGGTGTCCAGATCACCAACAACCTGTCCTGGTCCCCCCATGCCGATACTATAGTTAAGAAAGCCCACCAACGCCTCTACTTTCTCAGAAGACTAAGGAAATTTGGCATGTCAGCTACGACTCTCATCAACTTTTATAGATGCACCATAGAAAGCATTATTTCTGGTTGTATCACAGCTTGGTATGGCTCCTGCTCTGCCAAAGACCGCAAGAAACTACAAAAAGTCGTGAATGTAGCCCAATCCATCACGCAAACCAGCCTCCCATCCATTGACTATGTCTACACTTCCCGCTGCCTTGGCAAAGCAGCCAGCATAATTGAGGACCCCCACGCACCCCGGACATTCTCTCTTCCACCTTCTTCCTTCGGGAAAAAGATACAAATGTCTGAGGTCACGTATCAACCGACTCAAGAACAGCTTCTTCCCTTCTGCTGTCAGACTTTTGAATGAACTTGCCTTGCATTAAATTGATCTTTCCCTGCACTCTAGCTGTGTCTGTAACACTACATTCTGCATTCTCTCATTTCCTTCTCTATGAACGGTATGTTTTGTCTGTATAGCGCACAAGAAACAATACTTTTCACTGTATGTTAATACATGTGGCAATAATAAATCAAATCAAATTCAAAAGGACCTATCCCCATAACCCCATGCATTTACCTTAGGTAGTCCCCCTGACACTAAGGGGCAATTTAGCACGGCCAATCCACCTAACCCACACATCTTTGGAGTGTGGGAGGAAACCAGAGCACCTGGCGGAAACCTGCGGAGACACGGGGAGAACATGCAAACTCCATATAGTCACCCAAGCTGGGAATCGAACCCGGGTCTCTGGCGCTGTGAGGCAGCAGTGCTAACCACTGTGCCACCATGCTGCCCCAATCTCAAGACATTCCAAAACATCTCATAGCCAGTAAAGTACTTGAGTACGGTCACTATTGGAAAGTCGGAAACATTACAGCTAATTTGTGAGCAGCAAGCTCCCACAAGCAATGTGATAATGACCAGATAACCTGCTTTATTTTTGTGTGTGATGTTGATTGAGGGATAAATCCAGGACACAAGAGCGAACTCCCCTGCTCTTCATCAGAACAGAGCCATGGGGACCTTTTACAGCATTTCAAAGAGTGGGAAGGCCTGAGTGCAATGTTTCATCCAAAAGACAGTGGCTGGGATTCTCCACACACCCCGTTACCACTACTAACGAGAATGGAGAATTTGTCTCTCAGCCAAACCTCCATTCACGGGTGCGGGATCGCATAACCCCAACTGCATGCAAGGCCGGAGAATTCCTGCCAGTACCTTTAGTGATGGAAGAACCTCACTCTCTGTACTCACTGGAGTGCCCACAGAGATTTTTGTGGTTAACACTCTGGAGTGAGACATTAACCTCTTGACTCAGAGATGATACTGCTACCAACTCAGCCACAGTTAACAATCCAGCACAAGTCTACAGGCCATTCAACTCCTCAAGCTTTCTCCACCATTCCATTAAATAAAAGTTAAAAATTTTATTTATTAATGTCACAAGTAGGCTTACATTAACACTGCAATGAAGTTACTGTGAAAATTCCCTACTCGCCACACTCCGGCACCTGTTTGGGTACACTGAGGGAGAATTTAGCATGGTCAATGCACCTAACTAGACTGTGGGAGGAAACAGGAGCACCCGGAGGAAACCCACGCAGACATGGGGAGAATGTGCAGACCCCACACAGACAATGGCCTGAGGCCGGAATTGAACCCATTGCACCGACTCTCTGACAGGGTATCTTAACTAGGCCCTGTCCCCCATCCTATTCCTGTAACCCTACACATTTACCATGGCTAATCCATCTAACCTACTCATCTTTGGAGTGTGGGAGGAAACCAGAGCACCCGGATGAAACCCGCACAGACACGGGGAGAATGTGCAAACTCCAAACACCACACAATCACCCGAGGCTGGAATCGAACCCGAGTCCCTGGGGCTGTGAGGCAGCAGTGCAGTGCTAACCACTGTGCCACCGTAGCACCCAGTCAGTATCTACCTCAGAGAATTCAAGATTGTGGAACCCGATTCTTCCCAGTTAATCATTTGGTTTGGAAGAGGAGAAAGGTGAATTCAGTTGATACTCAAATATTTCTGCAACATTTCATCTCTCTACACTTGCAGGAGAACACTGTGAGTGCTTGAGTGGGCACTGGGACATGGCCAGTTGATGAGAACAAATTGAAAAAGCTAATTATATTCCAACATTAGCGATGCCTGGAGGCATCTAGTTTGTCACCTTCCAAATGATTAAGTTACGCTGTTAGTTGGGGAGTTCAACAATGATCATGGAAAGGTCTCTCCTGACTTGCCCATAGGTACAATGGATAGACTCACTGCAATTGGAAACAATATTAAACAACAGAATATTTTCACATATCAGCAAAGAGAATGGACTGGAAAAAGAATTAAATCAGGCAAAGCATGAAGTGATGACAAGGCCTGGCAACTGGATTTGATCCTTCGTTTGTGCTCACTAACACAATCTGGGCCTCAGCATCATTGCTTTCACAGCAACAAGATCTGATTAGAATCAGAGAATCATAGATCTATGATAGAGAGTGGGTGCCCCCCACGCCCCCACCTCTTGGTGTCAGGTCCGGCAGAAGGTTGCACAGGTGTTGCACTGTCTCCTTTTGGAGGCGGAGACACCGGCGGCACACGGTGTCCGACATCTATTCAAATGACACTCGTGCACGGAACTGCCGGGGTCTCTGCTCCCTCTTTCTCCTGCGCCCCCCCCCCCTCCTCTGGCTGAATGGCGGCCACCTCCTGCCTCTGGTGGCCGTCTCCCTTTACTCGTGCAGGTGGTAAGGCCCGGGCCTCCTGTGCCCCCAATTCTTCCTCCAGCTCCTCCTCCTCAGCTCCAGCAGCAACCAAAAGAACAGCAAGATCGATTGGTTGCATTGCAAAAGCCATCTCGTCAATCTGAAGGAGCGGGGGAGCGAGATGGAGAGGAACACATGTAGAGGTTAAGGAATGCTGCTTGCCCCTCGCACATCAACAGTCACTGTCCAAGCCCCTCCCCAATTCCCCCAGCCACATACTCCCCACAATCACAGCACCCCCACAATTCCCCCAGCCACATGCTCCCCACAATCACAGCACCCCCACAATTCCCCCAGCCACATGCTCCCCACAATCACAGCACCTTGAAAAGTTGAGAGGCAATGCAATTTGCAAGGGCTTTGTGCACATCTTTCAGCTGGAAGTGAGCTGAGTGCACTAGGACTCAGCAGCACCGCAAGACCCGAGGTCAGTGCTGAGACCTGGATCACTGCTGCAAGTCAGACATCAGAGACCCTGCTGAGCAACAGCCCCCCCCATCCCCCCCACACACTCGCAGAACCGCCACCCACCCGAGACAGAAAATGGCCGCAACGAAAGGACACCCGTGAGTAGCAAAGAGCCGTCAGATGCTCCGCACTTACCTCCTCACTAACCCTCACTGATGGAGTGCCCGAATTGGACTTTTATAGAGCATATCTGTTTCGCACCAATTCCGGATTGACGAATGCATTGGTAAAGGGGGAAGTGCCGGTAACATTGGCCGTGCAACCCACGAAGTCAATTTAAATGCATGCAAATGCATTTAAATGGCTGCAGCGCCCGTTTCGGGCCTTGGTAAAGGGGGAACTGGCACAGAGACGGGCGCAGATCGCGCTACTCGCCTCACACCTGACTTTGCCAAGTTTTCGTGGCGCAAGTTGATGGCAAAATCGGGCCCCGTGTCTCTGGGGGAATTGTCCTGGTATTTTGAACTTCCGATGGGCAGTTCCCCTGTACCCCCACTACACTCCCACTCCCCGAACCCACTGAAAGGGGATTTTTCTCCCTCTTTTCAGTGTGTTTCGTGGCAAGGATGGCGGCGTGCCGCTCACAGGCAGAAGGACCCTATGGTGCGGCCGTTGTCAACAGAGTTTCCCATTGAAACACCCCTCGCCACCAGGAAACCCATACAGCTTTGTGCCAATGGCGGGACCGTAAGATACCGCCGGCATGAACGGCAGTAGAATTGTGGAGTCCAACACACTGGGAATCGAAGAATTTGGACAGTTACAACTTAGCTGGATCGTTACCCAGGAAATGTTAGACAGAAAGATCCTAGAGTAGCTCCTTGCTCATTATGCAACTGACCTACCCCCCCAGCACCACCCCCCCCCACCCCCCCCCGACTCTCCCTGGACTACTGCCCCCACCGGCCTGAACCAATCTGACTCACCTGCCCCCTGAACGGACCCTGACACCCCCAACCCGCAACTCCCACCCAACCCAACCTGAACTCCCTCTCACCACCCTGTCCAGCCAGCATCTACCCAGCTACCACCCTATCCCCCCCTTACCCACTTACCTCACCCACCCGATTCACTCTTAGACTTTTTGACTTTTGCACTGAGAAGCTTTGGGCCTTTTAAACTCTTACTTACCAGAACATGACAGCTGCTGCAGTAAAAAAGAGATGTAGCTTCTTCCCAGATACTCTCTGTGCTGGTGCCTCCGAGGCTTCTTGTGCTGAGTGAGTTTTGCAGGGATATTCCAACAGAAAACAGGCCAGAAAAATCAGAGGAAGGTAAGTGAGTGGCTACAACAAAATGACCCTGATCGGAAGACGGGTTAATTAAATTTTTTCGGTCACTGTGAGAGCAGGAACCTTTACTGATACAGTCAGCGTACCAGAAAAAGAGGTGAGGGAAGGGACCTGTGTAAGACAGGGATAAGGACTGTTCCACATCTCCCACAAAAAGGCAGGCATAACTAGGACCAATTTTTGGTTTGGTTTGATTTGATTTACTATTGTATTGGGGTACAGTGAAAAGTATTATTTCTTGTGCGCTATACAGACTAAACATACTGTTCATAGAATACATAGGGGAGAAGGAAAGGCGAGTTTCAAAGTTTTTTTTTCCAAATTTTTTTTATTAGTGTCATAAGCATTAACACTGCAATGAAGTTATTGTGAAAATCCCTAGTCACACACTCCACGGCCAGTTCGGGTACACCAAGAGAGAATTTAGCAGGACCGATGCGTCTAACCAGCACGTCTTTTGGAATGTGGGAGGAAACCAGAGCACCGGGAGGAAACCAGAGCACCCGGAGGAAACCCAGGCAAGCACGAAGAAAACGTGCAGACTCCGCACAGTGACCGAAATCAGGAACCGAACCCGGGTCCCTGGCGCTGTGAGGTAGCAAAGTGGTAACCACAGTGCCACCATGCTGCCCCTCTGAAAGGGTGTAGAATATAGTGGTTACAGTCATAACTAGGGTGTCGAGAAAGATTACCTTAATACAAAGTAGGTCCATTCAAAAGTCTGATGGCAGCAGGGAAGAATCTGCTCTTTAGTCGGTTGGTACATGTTCTCAGACTTTTGTACCTTTTACCCAACAGAAGAAGGTGGAAGAGAGTTTGTCCGGGGTCCTTGATTATGCTGGCTGCTTTTCCAAGGCAGTGGGAAGTGTAGACAGAGTCAATGAATGGGAGGCTGGTTTGAGTGAAGGACTGCATGGGAGTAATGGGAATATCCACAGCAACATCTTTTATTCAGAGCAAGTGAGTAAAGTTGAAGAAGTTGTTCAATGTGAGAACAATTTCAGGAGGATGTTGGTGAGTGGAGATCATTTTAAAAAGCATGGGCTCTTGAGCCAATGTGATGTGAGATGGAGGTATACAGGGATTAGACACCCAGAATAAATAGGAGGCTGTTAAAGTAGGAAAGTGGAAACTGTTGAAGTGAGGTAGGACATCAGTGGAGACATGAACGTAGGTCGGTAGAGACGGGACAAGGGGAGAAAAAGCATAGTTGAGATCGGAGGAATTAAGTTCAGTGGGGGCATGTCCAAAGAATGAACCAATGAGCCGCCTTGTTTGTGGATTTTGGGAAGGAGGTAGAAGTGGGCTGTTCAAGGTTGGGGAGCAATGAGGTTGCAGGCTGTAGAAGGAAGATCTCTCGAGAAGGTGAGGCAAGTTACTGTCCTGAATACAAGGCTTGATGTTCAGAGATGGGGTCATGGTCCAGAGGTGGTCGGAGAGCTGGCATTTGGCCCCTGCTAGGTAAAGATAAATATGCCAGACAACAACAGTGTCACCCTCATCAGAAGGGTTGGTGACAAGAACGGTAATGATGATGATCTCTCTCGCTCACGTGTCAGTTTTCTTTTCTGAATTAACACATTCTTATTGATGCCCATGAGAAACGTCAAAACTTAAAATCATACAGTGTAGAAGAGACCCGTTGGCCCATCGATTCCGCACTGACACATTGGAAACACCTGAACTCCCACCTAATCCCATCTGCCAGCACTTGGCCCATACCTCTGAATGTTTTGATAGGTCAAGTACTCATCCAGGTACTTTTTAAAGGATGTGAGGCAACCCGCCTCCACCACCCTCCCAGGCAGCTCATTCCAGATCGTCACCACCCTCTGGGTAAAAAGGTTTTCCCTCACAACCCCTCCTAAACCTCCTGCCCCTCACCTTGAACCCACGTCCCCTCATGACGAACCCTTCAACTTGAAACATATAAGCAAAACCTTGCAAGTATTTGTTTTGCCAAAGTCCATTAAAGGGATGGTTTTAGGGTATTAAAATCCTGATTAATGAGAAGCAGAATGTTGAATCAGATCACATTATTAAAAAAAGAAATTCACAGAGATCCGCGTTACATTTTGTCACTTAAGGTTGTGTCCTGACACAAATGTCAATTACACATCCAGGAAATGTCAGTTAGATTTCTTGAAGTTACAATGAAATCTCACGTCCATCATTAAACTTATGGGCTGATAGCGCCCAAAGGAACTGAATCCTTTTGGTGTTTCTCTACTTCCCCTGTGCAAAAATAAAAGGGTTGATGGAGATTTATCAGCAGTAATGAGAAGCTTTTGCCACTGAAACTTGTTTGATCATATTCTGCCTGTCAAAATATTTGACACATTGCAGGCTGATCATATGCAGACAGAATTTCTCCGTACGGACACATAAGCAGGATCCACTGCTCAGAGGCAAAGCAATTCCTGCTGACATGAAAAGAGTCTGGGCGGAAACCAGGCGCTAATATTTTGCCTCTAAATATTGCGCTTGGCTCAGTCGATGCTAAATGCGCAGCTAATATTCTGTAAACCCATCAGATTGAACTTTGAAGCACCTGTTATTTTAAAATATATTCAGGCTGAATGGATTTTGAGGAAACACTGGGATATATTTTAACAATGCTTTTGTTGTAACATCCTAAATTCCTGGTACAAAGCATCCGTAGTTACTGTCCTCCCAGAAGGATTAATTTTACTAGCCTAACACGGCTCATAATATTATCCAACAGGAATTCAAATCTTATTTTAGCAACTGCAAGTCTAGTTATAAAAGCATACCACTGGCAATTTCATGCGCAAGTACATCTAACTCGATTCTGAGTGAATTACTGCCGGCAATTTAAGGTTGGAGTATTCCTTTGGGTCAGTTTTCAAATATGGTTTGAGAGCGCTGCATAAAATGCAATCCATTTCCCATATTCCAGAATTGCACATGCACTGTTTATGAAAAATCTAATTGCTTGCTACAAATGCCATCATAACATTAGAGCACTCTACGGCACTTCAAAAGCCTGCATTGATTTTCAGGGTGTATTAAAAATTTATTTCCAATCCGCACATGGCTTTGTCCGTGACTGGTGCTTAATTCAATAACACGGTGCCTCAAAACTTTCTCAGCCCTTACAAAGAGCCTGCATGGGTTCAATGGGCCGAATGGTCTCCTCCTGATAGCTCCCAAAGAGACGGGTACAATTTTGTCTTTTAAATAGCATTTAGACAGTTACATGGGTAAGATGGACATAGAGGGATATGGGCCAAATGCAGGTAAATGGGACTAGCTTAGGAGTTTAAAAAAAAGGAGGGCATGGACAAGTTGGGCCGAAGGGCCTGTTTCCATGCTGCAAACCTCTATGACTCTATGACTGTATGATTCCTGTGCTGTATGACTCCATGACAAGGAAGAATGTAGATCTTTGATTGAGGTGACTTTTTGCTCTACCTATCAAGCCATGCTTACCTATAGGGCAGCATGATGGTGCAGTGGTTAGCACTGCTGCCTCACAGTGCCAGGGACCCGAGTTCGATTCCCGGCTTGGGTCACTGTTTGTGTGGAGTTTGCACATTCTCCCCGTGTCTGCATGGGTTTCCTCCGAGTGCTCCAGTTTCCTCCCACAATCCAAAGATGTGCGGGTTAGGTGGATTGGCCATGCTAAATTGCCCCTAAGTATCAGAGGGACTAGCTAGGATAATTGTGTGGGGTTATGGGGATGGGGCCTGGGTGGGATTGTGGTCGGTGCAGACTTGATGGGCCGAATGGCCTCTTTCTGCACTGTAGGCATTCTATGATTCTATGAACAACAACCAGTGCTTTTCAAAATATTCAACTATCTGAAGTGTGCTTTGGGAAACAAGCGCCAGGATTCTCCAGTATTGCACACACCGCTATCACTGCCAGAAGAACGAGAACTTGCCCTCAAACAAATCTCCATTCATTGCAGCAGGACTGGAGAATCCCAGCTGCAGCCAAGATTGGAGAATTCCAGCCTTGGACTAATGCTCTGGGACTATAACTTGTATGGCAGTTCAGGAATTTAAATTCAGTAAGGTAGATGAATGTTGGCTAAAAAGCAAGTATCAGTAATGGTGTCCATTATCAAATCAAATAAACCAAACCAATTCCCTTAGGGAAGAAAGTCTGCCACCCTTATCCAATCTGGCTTATTCCTGACCAAAAGTAACTGTGGTTAACTCTTCATTGCCCTCTGACATGGATGAAGAAGCTACTCATTGTGTAAAAATGTTGCTAAAATGCCAAACAACAATGAAAAACAGATGGACCAGCCGATTTCAAACACTGGACAACAGAGACGCGTCAATGCATTCCACCCTGAAAAGTTGAGGAGTGCGATGGAAGAAAGGCAGATGGATCCTTGGGGTGTGAACCTCTTGAATTGAACTGAATTCATAGAATCCCTACTGTGCAGAAGGAAGTCATTTAGCCCATCGAGCCTGAACCGACAACAATCCCACCCAGGCACTGTCCCTGTAACCCCACATTTACCCTGCTTATCCCCTTGATACTATGGGGCAAGTTAGCATGGCCAATCAACCTAACCCACAGATCTTTGGAGTGTGGGAGGTAACCGGAGCACCCGGAGGAAACCCACGCAGACACGGAGAGAATGTGCAGACTCCACACAGACAGTGACCTGTTGCCAGAATCGAACACAGGTCCCTGGCGCTGTGAGGCAGCAGTGCCAACCACTGTGCCACCATTTATTTACTTATTTATTAGTGTCACAAATAGGCTTACATTAACACTGCAATGAAGGTAGTGTGAAAATCCCCCAGTTGCCACATTCCAATGGCTGTTCAGATACACTGAAGGAGAATTTAGCATGGCCAATGCACCTAACCAGCACATCTTTCGGACTGTCGAGGAAACAGGAGTAACCGGACGAAACCCACGCAGACATGGGGAGAACATGCAGACTCCACATAGATAGTGACCCAAGCCGGGAATCAAACCCAGGTCCCTGGCGCCGTAAGGCAGCAGTGCTAAAAACCGTGCCACCCAACTTAATTAATTTATTATTGCCACATGTTTTGGGATACTGTGAAAAGTACTATTTCTTGTGAACTGTTACAGACAAAGCATACCATTCATAGAGTACATAAGGGAGAAGGAAAGGAGAAGGTGCAGAATGTAGTGTTGCAGTTACAACCATGGACGAATGGGGGGTTTCCACCCCATGCACCAGTCGATTACATTGTGTTTACCTTTAACTGTGATGTGAGACAGAGGTTCCCTCCCAGCAATGTTTTGGGGGAATGCATTGTGAGCGACTGGCACACATTCTCCAGAACTGTAATGTTGGGAGAGCTGCGTTGTGTCCAGCAGTTGTGAAACGGGTCAGTGATGTCACGAAAGCCAGACATTACGACCCTAAAGAAGGATTTCAGGCTGTGAAATTACAGCATTTGTTGGGAGTGAGACAAATTAATTCTGTACCAACACCAGAGATCTAGGTCACCTTCGACGAATGGAGCAGAAAACGACAGGTTCGGAATTACACCGAGTTAGAAATGTGAGTGAATGTTAAATCATCCATTGTCCACACACACCCCCAGGACCAAAGTTCTCCAATGAAATCCTTCAAAATTAAAGTATGATTGCTTTGGAAGTAACCATGGGATCTAAATAATTAATGTCAGAGCTGACACCGAGAATAATATCTGTACATTATTTTTTAATCAGTCCTCGGGTCAATAATCTTTTAAACTGATTACAAGAGGTGCTTTGCGTATTTCATGAATTTTTTTTTCTCACAAGCTTTCTTTGACATTGAGCACACAGCTGGCCAAAATAAGCAACATGTGGAAGTGGTGTAAACAACACACAAGAGCCCCCAGAGAAATAAATCTTGATGAATAATATAATTTCCAGAATGCAGTGATGTCTGTGCACCCACACCATTCAGGGAATATATAATCAGTGATTCCCCAAGAAATCGCAGTGAAAGGGAAAAGCATTATTCGAATGAGACCATTTTCAATCTGTTACCAGTCAAGATATTTCCTGACTACATATAGAGAGAGAGTGCTGCTGTCATAAATTATTTTAAATGGAGCTAATCTCTTTATCTAACTTTGCTAACAGCAGGCTTGGCCAAACGTCTGGCGTGGGTGGGGTCACATATGAATTTCTCTCACACCCTGAGGGGCCAATGAGCAACTTTCAGAAAGATAAGGTGCAAGTCAATATAAAACATGAATTTCCAAAAAAATAACATTTGGAAAGACATAACTTGCTGAGCAAAAAAAAAAATCACAATCTGAGTAATAAATAAAGGCAAGCTTTAGAGTGTGAAAGTGTGGGGGTGTTTGCCTCCAGATCTCTCTCACTCATCCTCACTCGCTGTCAGAGTGAGAGAGAGTGTCTTTGGCGTGTGTTGTGAGGTTGAATGAGCTCAACACACAATCACTCCTCCCTCTCACTCAGCGCCCTCTCATTCCCACACACACATGCATGCAGCTTCTCTCACACACACAGACACACACACAGTCACCCCTCTCTTACACACATGCATACATATACAGTCACCCTCTAATGCACACAATCATCCCCCTCTCCCATGTGCACACTCACCCCTCTTTCTCCCTCACACACATCCTTCTTTTTCCCACACACACACACACACATTCACCCCGCCTCTCTCTCACACACATGCACATACCCACCACACACACACCCCTGTCTTTCTCTCACACACACATTCATCCCCTCTCCCTCACACACACACACACATACATGCCTCTCTCACTCTCTTACACACACATTCACCCCCCCCTTTCTCTCTCTCTCTCTCTCCCACACACGCACACACACACAGACACACACACACATTCACCCCGCCTCTCTCTCTCACACACACGCACATACCCACCACACACACACCCCTCTCTTTCTCTCACACACACATTCATCCCCTCTCTCCCTCACACACACACATGCCTCTCTCACACTCTCACACACACATTCACCCCGCCTTTCTCTCTCTCTCTACACATACACACTCACCCCCTTTCTCTCTCTCTTTCTCACACACACACACTCACCCCCTCTCTCTCCCTCACACATGCTTACATCCCTCCCTTCTTCTCTCTCACACACACTCACACCCCTTTTCTCTCTCTCCTCTCACATACACACACACTCACCTCTCTCTCCTTTTCTCACACACACTCAGTCTCTCTCTGCCCCTCTTTTTCTCTCTCACACACAAACATACACACATACCTACATGCACACCCACCCCTCTATCCCACAGAAACACACTGACCTCAGTGTTTTATTTGATTCTATCCTGGGATGATGATGTGCTTGACAAGGCCAGCATTTGCAGCCCATCCCTAATTGCCAATATTGTGTGGAATTTTTATCATTCAGAAGAAATTTGAGATTCCATAGAAAAATTAGCATCCCAGAACCAGTGAGCATGTTTATCAGTAATTATCATGGCAGCATTGCATCAAAAACCCAGTTACACCTCATTCAATAAAATGTAACTTTTTCAAGGGTTTTTGCAGCAAGGCCAACGGTGTAAAAGACAAATTCTTGTCAGCTCAATTGGTTTTTCTTTAATTGTACTCTGGGGATGCCGCCAGAGCACATCCTCATAGAAGCATGGAATCACTGACAACAACCTCTGGGTTTCCATGTTTAACTGCGCATTTGCAGACTCCAGAGGTTGCTGTCAGTTTCAGTGGAGTAATGACAGCAAGTGTTGACAGTTTCAGCATCATTAATGTTGCAGAATGTGCTAAGCCAGGAGCCTAATAAGGAAGGGCTGCAGGCATATATCAGGGTATTAACTTAAACCTGAGTTTATTTATACTATTTACAGTATGTACATAGTGTTACTGGGAAGGCACATCTCTCCACAGGACTACTTGGTTGCTGCCTAGACTGCCTAACACATGACTGCCTGATGTACATCATCAAACACCTCATAGATTAGCATACCCATCCTGTTAACCCTGTATACTATACCTCCCCTCAAGTATTCTATCTTGAATGGACCTACCTCGCACGAAGTTGATCTTTCTCTACACCCTAGCTATGACTGTAACATTACATTCTGCACTCTCTCCTTTTCTTCTCTATAGGGCAGCACAGATTCTGGACTCGAAATGTCAGTTCCTTTCTCTCCTTACAGATGCTGCCAGACCTGCTGAGGTTTTCCACCATTTTCTTGGGTTGGTTCTGCCCCTTCTGGACCTGGAAACAAATAAAATGAAAAACGCTTTAGTCCATCTGATCAGTCCCTGTGTACAGGAAATTAAATTATTTTAAATTGTCTCAATATGCAAACTCAGTGACCCAAGGCCAGAATTGAACCCGGGTCTCTGGCGCTGTGAGACAGCAGTGCTAACTACTGTGCCGCCCTGTGACAATGAAGGAACAGGTCTCTCGTAATGTTGTAATTTCATCTCTCACCTTTAGAAACATAGAAACTAGAAGCAGGAGTAGGTCATTCAGCCCTTTGAACCTGCTCCGCCATTCATGATCATGGCTGATCATCAAATTCAACATCCTGATCCCATCTTTCACCCATATCCCTTGATCCCTTCAGCCCCAAAAGTTATATCTAGTTTCTTCTTGAAATCACACAACATTTTGGCCTCAACTGCATTCTTCACCCAGAGGTCATGATCACCTCTGGGTGAAGAAATTTCTCCTCACCTCAGTTAAAAGGGGCTAACCCTTATCTTCAAACTATGATCCCTAGTTCTGGACTCCCCCACCATTGGAAACATTCTTTCTGAATCTACCGTAACACTGTTAGAATTTTATAAGTTTCTATGAGATCCTCTATCACTCTTCTAAACTCCAGTGAAAATAAACCTAAAAACAGGCAGATGCCTTTATCAATCGAGGTAATGATTACAAAAGCAGGGAAGTCATGTCGGAGTTTGTATAGAACTTTGGTGAGGCCACAGCTGGAGCACTGTGAGCAGTTCTGGTCGCCATATTATCGGAAGGATGTGATTGCACTGGAGGGGGTGCAGAGGAGATTCACAAAGATGTTGCCTGGGATGAAACACTTGAGTTATGAAGAGAGGTTGGGTAGGCTTGGGCTATTTTCGTTGGAGCAGAGAAGACTGAGGGTGACCTGATCGAGGTGTACAAGATTATTGGGGACATAGAAACATAGAAACATAGAAGATAGGAGCAGGAGGAGGCCATTTGCCCCTTTGAGCCTGCTCCTCCATTCACCATGATCATGGCTGATCATCCAACTCAATAGCCTAATCCTGCTTTTTCCCCATAACCGTTGATCCCATTCGTCCCAAGTGCTATATCCAGCTGTCTCTTGAATACATTCAAAGTTTTGGCATCAACTACTTCCTGTGATAATGAATTCCACAGGTTCACCACTCTTTGGGTGATGAAATGTCTCCTCACCTCCGTCCTAAATGGTCTATCCTGAATCCTCAGACTGTGACCCCTGGTTCTGGACTCCCCCACCATCAGGAACATCCTCCCTGTATCTACCCTGTCCTGTTAGAATTTTATAAGTCTCTATGATATCCCCCCTCATTCGTCTGAACTCCAGCGAAAACAATCCTAGTCAATATTTCCTCATACATTAGTCCCGCCATCCCCGGAATCAGCCTGGTAAACCTTCACTGCACTCCCTCGAGAGCAAGAATGTCCTTCCTCAGAAAAGGAGACCAAAACTGCACACAGTACTCTAGATGTGGCCTCACCAAGTCCCTGTATAATTGCAACAGCACATTCCTGCCCCTGTACTCGAAACCTCTCGCAATGAAGGCCAACATGCCATTTGCCTTCTTTACTGCCTGCTGCACCTGCATGCTTACCTTCAGTGACTGGTGCACAAGAACACCCAGGTCCCGCTGCACACTCCCCTCTCCCAATTTACAGCCATTTACATGGACAGAGTGAATAAGGAACAGCTGTTCCCCTTAGTTGAAGGGTCAGTCATGAGCAGACATAGGTTCAAGGTGAGGGGCAGGAAGTTTAGCGGGGATATGAGGAAAAACGTTTTTCCCCAGAATGTGGTGATGCACTGCCTTGGGAGGGTGGTGGAGGCGGGTTGCCTCGCATCCTTTAAAAAGTACCTGGATGAGCACTTGGCATGGTATAACATTCAGGGCTACGGGCCTAGTGTTGGCAGATGGCATTAGGTGGGAATTCAGTTGTTTTTAACGTGTCAGTGCGGACTTGATGTTCTGAAGGGCCTCTTCTGTGCTATACGATTCTATGATTCTAACCGACTTAGTCTCTCTTCATATGACAGATCTGTTCCCTCACTGTCACAGGGGGGCAGAAATCAGGATAATGTGTTAAGAGAGATAGATATTGTAGATTGTTTTACTTTTCTGATTTCATATAATATTTATTCAGCTTGTTTAAAAATGTGAAACATTGTGGCTTTACTCTCTTCGTGGGTAACTGGGATTTCACATTTTGTCTGCGTTAAATAGAACATTACTAATCTTTAACTGAATCCTAACACCTGGTATCATTCCGGTAAATCTCTGCACCTTCTCAAAGGTCTCGACATTCTTGCTGCTGAATGCTGCCCAGAACACATCACACTGTTCCACTGAGGACTAACCAGTGATTTAGAAAGATTCATCATAGCTGCCTTACTATTACACTCTCTGCCTCCCTGCATAAATCCAAGTATCCTGCAGGGTTTTTTATCATCTTATCAGCTTGTCCTGCTGCTATCAGAGAAAGAGATGCTGCAGCTCATAACAATCCAATGCAAGTTTAATCTCATTACTAAATCATAGCCTTTGTACCCAAATCCATTGGCATTTAGCATAGTTTTAAAATAACCTCAGGGATTATCCTAATCATTCACTGAGGAAGTTGACAAGATGTCAGCTACAAGAAGGTCTTTTTCTGATAAATGGTTTCAGAAAACAAATACTGTTGCTCAGTTAAAATTTGCAGCATCCAGTTGAGATTGTTAAACCGGTTATTCAGATAACCTGCAGTTGATACTGGGGTCCCTTATGATAAAGCCTAGGTTAGCTAGCAACCACACCACTCCCAATTGCATGCAGCTGAAATATTCCACTAAAACTGGACTTGTACAATGTCACAGCAAATATTAAAAGTATTTCCAATTTCCTCAATGCATCTTAAACTGTCACCCGTAGATTCATTTGAAATACACAATGAAATGACCAAATCACCTAATGTAAAAGTTGGAGAAGGTTGAATAAGTCTTGCACAATTCTGAGCCTTTGCAGAGTTACATGACTTATTTGGCCTCTGGACTTGGAATTTATCCAAAGCTATTGGGCATTGAGCTGTATTAATAGAAACATGCAGAATGCTTCAAAGGATGCCATTTTGGCACAGTACAGGTCACTGCTCAGAATGCTTGTGGAGCATGATGCCCCCAGTTTTGGACTCCCCACACAGTGGGTGATATAGTGCCTTAAAAAATGTCCAAAGAGATGCTATAATAGTTATTCCTGCCGAAAAGAGCCTTGGCTACTCAGCTGGGCTGGAGAACTTTAAATCCACATACTTGAGAACAGTGTAAATCATGAAGCAATAAGATAAAGCCTGACAAAATAGTTGGAAGTGCTGGATGGCCTGCTTAAGATTATTCCTGTTTCAAGGGTTTGGGGAGGTCCAGGGCCACATGAGATTAAATGATTTAAGTGTCGGAAAAGATTGCATGCTGAGCGGTTTATCTTCTCCCAGAGAGTAGAGAACCTCTGAAGCGTGTTGTCGTTCGGTGGGGTGGGCACACTTTACTCTCAAGAAGGAGCTAGACCAGTTCCTGACTGTGGTGAACCATTGTTGGTTCCCACTAGGTAGTGCTGAGCCATGGTCTGGCCAGTACTATGAGTCTGTATATATGTTACTGTTGGGGTTAGGGTTGGGCTGTTCTACCTGTTAATATAGTTGTTATGGTACACCCCAGTCGGCTCCGCCTCCTGGGAGAGGTATAAAGGTCACTGCTCTGCCTGGTGACCCTTTGGTCTGGGATCGTGTACTGTATATGGTAGCTCTGTTATTGTTGGCAATAAAAGCCTTTATTTCCCGAGTACATCACGCCTCTCGTGTGTTATATCGCGCATCACTGACTGAGGTCACAGTTCCAGTCATATCAAAGGTTAAGTGTCTTTCTGGTTAACCCCGGGGTCAGTGTGATCTCCTGGACTGGTTTCCATCACCAAAACAGGTTGAAGAAGAATTCTCCAGAGCATCTTTTCTGAATTGGGGGAGGCAATGTCCTAGTGGTATTATTGTCAGACTATTAATCCAGAACCTGAGCTAATGTTCTGGGGACCTGGGTTTGAATCCCGCCATAGCAGTTGGTGGAATTTGAATTCAATAAAAACTATCTGGAATTAAAATTCTACTGATGACCATGAAGCCATTGGTGGAAAAACCCATCTGGTTCACTAATGTCCTTCAGGGAAGGAAATCTACCGTCTTTACCTGGCCTAGCCTACATGTGACTCCAGAGTCACAGCAATGTGGTTGACTCTTAATTGCTCTCGGGCAATAAATGTTGGCCAGACAGCAACGCCCATGTCCCATGAATGAATAAAAAAAGACCCTAGATTTTATCCCTATGGTGCAACTCTCAATGGGGACCAGGGTGGGGGCAGATGCCAGGGGGATTGGGGTTCAGGAGAAGTGTGGGAGAGCGGAGAATGGGGGAGGAGGTGCCAAGTAATCAAGCTGTGATGCTGCATAGTGTGGGGAAGCTGGTTGGACCAGCTGGTCCCTTCTTATCCTATATATAAAGAAGAATCTGCAATGAACACAGAAAGAAGCAACTTGTAGTTCTATACACCCTATCTGTGACTATAACACTACATTCTGCACCCACTCCTTTCCTTCTCCCCTATGTACTCTATGAATGGGATGTTCTGTCTGTATAGTGCACAAGAAACAATACTTTTCACTGTATCCCAATACATGTGACAATAATAAATTAAATCGAAATCTTTCAGGACCTCAAAACATGCAGCCAATGAAGTGCCTTGAAGAGTGCAGTCACCTTTGCTATGATTCCTTCTGCATCATGCGTTATTCCTCAACAAAGGAGAAAGGTGTCTGACCTACTCTGCCTGTGTTGCAATGTCAGTGGGGCTGTGAGACAGTGCTGGTGAGGGTGTGTGTGTGTGTGCGTGCGTGTGTGTGCATGTGTGTGTGTGTATGTGACATTCCAGTATCTTACCTGCAGTCACCATCTATCTCCCCTATGGCAACATGCACGTGGGCAAACACGCCACATGAGGAATCAGAGCTAATGCTTAACAATCACCAACATTTGCATAGGTTGCTTTGCAAGCCCACTTTCATCATTAAGACCTGCGATTTCGGTATGTGCCACTCTGTGAAGAATTCACTGCGACAAAAACCATCCAGAACGTAAGCAGAAGGTGCCACAATAATGTGACTAATTTTTCTTTTGCAACACAGTATCAGTAGAATTATAACTGGTACTTCTGTTTACAGCAAATTAAAATACACTGTGAAAGCAGCAGGATTAAAGAAGCTTCTTAAGTGATTGATAGTGAACAGGAACCAAACATGCTTGCACATTGTTCTCGGAAAACCCCAGCCACTTAACAGCTTAATGTTATTGCAGAATATTTGCTCCTGCAGCCGAACAATATTTAAAAATAAGTTTGCAGTGGTTGGCACAGTGACAGAGCTAATCGGAGCTCATGCTACTGCGCTAAACAGAGTTTAACTCATGATATCTCCCATGGTGAGCTCCTTATCTCTTTCATATTTTTAGAATTATAGAATGATACAGCCCAGAAGTAGGCCATTTGACTCATTAAATGTGCTGGCTCTTTGAAGGAGTGAGCCAACCAGCCCTATTCCCTTGCTCCTTCCTCAGAGTCCTGCAAGTTTCCAAGCAAACGTCTCATAGTTGGTGCAGGTTATCACTGAATCATAGAATCCTACACTGCAGAAAGCGGTCATTTGGCCCCTCGAGTCTACACCGACCACAATCCCACCCAGGCCCTATACACATAACACTATGCATTTCCCTGAGCTAGTCCCGCTGACACTAAGAGGCAATTTACTATGTCCAATCCACCTAACCCACACATCTTTGGACTGAGGGAGGAAACCGGAGCACCCGGAGGAAACCCACGCAGACATGGGGAGAATGTGCAGACTCCGCACAGACAGTGACCCAAGCCGGGAATCGAACCCGGGTGCCTGGAACTGTGAGGCAGCAATGCTAACCACTGTACCACCCGTTGATGGGTTATCCATGGTAAAATGTGTGGGTTAGGGTGGGTGAGGGGGCCTGGGTAAGACACTCTGCCAGAGCGTTGGTGCAGAGTCGATGTGCCTAATGGCCTCTTCTGCACTGTAAGGAATTCTATGGGCAGAATTTTCCCTTCCCGCCCATCATGGGGATCATAGCGGGCTGGACACAGACGATGCAAAGGTCTGTTGACCTCAGGCAGGATTTTCCGGTATTGGGGCAAACGCGGCCAGGAAATCCCGCCTGATAATTCTATGATTTGTGAACAGAGTTGAAGCTTGATAAGAGGAGGTTCATGTGACTAGATTGGGTTGTTGGGCTGAATAACCTGTTACTATTCCATAAAGTTCTATTTAAAATGTAAGAGTACAAGATAAATTGTCAATGCCAATGATTTTTGGAGTCAAAGTAATCTAACAGAGACACCTGCTGGATGGTTCCGATTCTGTCACTCAGATTTGTCAAGCATCACGCTTACAAATTATGATTTAAAAATCATATCATTACTCCAGCTGCTTTCAAATAGAATTGAATGTCGTTCTTTGCCAAGGAACGGATTTGAACCTTTGAACCCCTGATCTAAGTTCAGACTGCCACAGGGATTGATACGAGTCGGGGTTATCCTGAAAATGTCGGAGACACCAGGTTGTGTCGCTAAAAAGGTTTAAGTGGATATCCCGCAGTGCTGATCACTGTTAAAAGCTCTGTTCTCAGCTGGGAATGATTGAAAGCATTCTGCATAATTACAGAGTGTCTGTGAGATAAACCAAGGATGCACACTACTTTTCTGAATTTAACATTTTTTGAAATTGTGAAGTGGAAGAATCAGCCTCAGGGGCAGGGCTGAGACAAGGGATAGACAAGTGGTATTATCGCTAGACTATTAATCCAGAAACTCAGCCAATGTTTCGGGGACCTGGGTTCGAATCCCACCATGGCAGGTGGTGGAATTTGAATTCAATAAAAAAAATCTTGAATTAAGAAGCTACTGATGACCATGAAACCACTGTCGATTGTCAGAAAAACCCAGCTGGTTCACTAACATCCTCCAGGGAAGGAAATCTGGCGTCCTTACCCGGTCTGGCCTACATGTGGCTCCAAAGCCACAGCAATGTGGTTGACCCGCAACTGCCCTTGGGCAAATAAGGATGGGCAATAAATGCTGGCCAGCCAGTGATGCCCATGTCCCATGAATGAATTTTTAAAAAATCAGTATCATTGGTCTAAATGCCTGCACAGAGCAAATTAGTGGAGTCGTGCATTGATAAGCAATTGCTCAAGCCATTCGGTTCATGTAAAGAGAGATAGAATTTGCATTTATTTAGTGTGTTTCACAGCATCTGGTTGTTACATAGAAACATAGAAACTAGAAGCAGGAGGAGGCCATTCGGCCCTTCGAGTCTGATCTGCCATTCATTTTGATCATGGCTGATCATCGAATTCAATATCCTGATCCCCCTTCCCCCATATCCCTTGATCCCTTTAGCCCCAGGAGCTATATCTAATTTCTTCTTGAAATCACACAACGCTTTGGCTTCAACTAAATTCTGTGGGAATGAATTCCACACATTTACCACCTTCTTGGTGAGGAAATTTCTCCTCACCTCAGTTCTAAATGATTTACCCCTTATCCTCAAACTATGACCCCTAGTTCTGGACTCCCCCACCATTGGGAACATTCTTTCTGAATCTACCCTGTCTAACTCTGTTAGAATTATATAAGTTTCTATGAAATCCCCTCTCCAGTGAATTTAATCCTAACCAACTTAGTCTCTCCTCATATGACACACCTGCCATCCCAGGAATCAGCCTGGTAAACTTTCACTGTACTCCCTCTATCGCAAGGCCATCCTTCCTTAGATAAGGATACCAAAACTGCACACAATATTCCAGATGTGGCTACCAACGCCCTACATAATTGCAGCAAAACATCCCTATCCCATACTCAAATCCTCTTGCTTTGAAGGCCAACATACCATTTGCCTTCTTTACTGCCTGCTGTACCTGTGCGCTTACTTTCAGCGACTAATGCATGAGGATTCCAAGGTCTCGTTGAGTATCCACCTCTCTCGAAGAGCTTCAGAGTCAATGAAGTCCTTTTGAAGTATTGTCATTGTTACAATATTCTTAATCAGTTTGTGAGACACATTCAGAACAGAAAGGATACTTCACACAATCACAAAATTGTCACAGCGCAGAAGGAAGCCATTCAGCCCATCATGTCTGTGCGGCCCACTAAAAGAGCAATGCACTTAATAGTCGGTGCAGACTCGATGGGCCAAATGTCCTCATTCTGCATCGCAGCTACTCCATCTTCTCCTCATAACCACGCACATTCTTCCTTTCCAGAAGCTTAGCTGGAATTTTCCACCTGTTCGTGACTTGCCACCACAGCTAGTGTGGATGGAGAATTTGGCACTCAGCCAAATCTCCGTTTACTGCAGCGAGACCAGAGAATCCCGCCAGCGTGAACGTCTGGAAAAGTCCAGTCTTTGTGCTCACTATCCATCATGTTTTCACTTAAAAAGCTGCCTAAGCTCCAGATTTGACCCAATTTACCAAAATAACTTGAAATAAAACCAGAAACTGCTGGAAATACTCAGCAGGTCAGGTAGCATCTGTGGAGAGAGAAAGGAAGTTTCAGATCAATCACCTTATGTCAGAACTGGAAAAAGTTATGTTCTGATGTTCCGATGAAAGGTCATTAACATTGGGCGGAATTTTCCAGCCATGCTCGCCCCAATGCCAAGAAATCCCGCCCAAGATCACTGGACCATTGCACGGTCCGTATCCTGCCCGCTATGATTCACGCAACGGGCGGGACAAGAAAATTCCGCCATTAATTCCGTTTCTCTTTCTGCAGATGCTGGCAGTTCTCTGAGTACTTCTCGCAATTTTTGAGATTAAAGAATGGTTCATGGCAAAATGGGAGTGGTAACGGGCCAAGCAAAGAAAAAAAAGCGATGTCAAGCAGAAACGTGAATGGGAATACCAATCATTACGCATAGGTGCCATCCAAACACAGACATTAAAATTAGGATCCGTGGTTACGGTCAGAAATTGTTGAATTCAATGTTGAGATCTGGATAGTTGCAAAGTGCCTAATTGAAAGGTCTGCCCTGGTTCGATCTACCAAAATGCATCACCTCACATTTATCTGAATTAAGCTCCATCTGCCATTCATCAGCCCACTGACAGTTACATGGGTAAGATTGGTATCGAGGGATTTGGGTCAAATGTGGACAATTTAGAATAGCTTAGTGATAAAAATTGGGTGGCATGGAAAGGTTTGGCCAAAGGGCCTGTTTCCATGCTGTAAACCTCTATGACTCTATATTATAAATACCTACAAGTACGTATTACCTGTGACGTTAGTGTATCTTTAACAAATCTTTTTTTTTAAATCATGATCTCTGCAGTTGTAAGCCGGTCTTTTGGTTTCATCGTTGCCAGGCTGTCTGTTAGAAGCCCTTTTATTGCTGTTTCAATGGTTTAAATGGGGTTTTGTTTATTTTTTACTCTGGGCCTCAGGTACTTCCTGGGTTTTTTTTTATGACCCTGCATTGTTAGGAGGAAGGCTGGCTGGCAGCTCATGTGTTTTGGACAGTTTTGTTTTCTTCCTCATGAATTCAAGGTTTCATTTTCAGTTTGGCTGCTGGCTGCTTTTAGTTTAGAAGTGGGTGGACATCAGACTGAAAAGCAGGGTTTCTCTCTCTCTCTCTGGTATTTTAAATTCCGCTGGCTAGCTGGAAGCAGGTCTCCTCGCCTTCCTGGAGTGAAAGTTCTGCTGTTGGAACCTAGAACCTCTCTCTCTCTCCCTGGTATTTTGGGAAGCTGTTCTGACTCCAACTTTGTCTGTGTGTGCACCAAGAGATCTGCAGCATCCACCAAAGAACTAAGTTCCAGCATCACGTGAACATTCGTATTTTCTGTGCTAAACCTGTGGCAAGGGTTTTGTACAGGGAAGTTTGTTTGATTGGAACATTTCATATATTCATTAAGGGTTAGACAATATCATGATTGTTTTTCTTTCTTGGTTGTGATTGGTAAAAGTTATTGCTAATTTTTTTTCTATACATGTTAACTGTATTCTTAAATAAACTTTGTTTGATAAAAGCTCCCTAGTGGGTCAGTTGAATCCTACCTGAAGCGAAATATCTCATGTTCATCCTAGCCAAATTCAAGTTGCAAAACTCATGATCCAGGCATACTTCATAAAACACTTTGGAATTTCTGACCTGAATTATAACACATGACGAATGGTAACCCCAAATTTGTCTCTTCATGACAACTCCCCAAAATGGTAACATTTCCCTTGGTCTGAATAACCTTGCATGGGAGTGGACACTCTTCTCACTACTCCAAAGGCAATACTTCCTCCCATCGTCTTGAATGATTGACTACTGCACTTCAGCTGCAACCCTAAATATTGAAGGCTATGCCTGTTAGGTCAAATTTCTGGTTCCATTGCAGCCTCTCAAGGCTTCTACACAGGCTTTCTCAAGAAAAGAATCTGGTAAAACTGAGGCCTTATCAAATTCTCCTCACAGGCAGTACAAGGCTTGCAGACTTCACAATATTCAAGCTGTCTATGCATCTTTGGATGGTGTCTCCATCTGCCATCAATCAAATTCCATCTCCTAATTCCACACCATAGACCATAAGACCATAAGACATAGGAGCAGAATTAGGCCACTCGGCCCATCTTGTCTGCGCTGCCATTCAATCATGGCTGATATTTTTCTCATCCCCATTCTCCTGCCTTTTCCCCATAACCCCTGATCCCCTTATTAATCAAGAACCAATCTATCTCTGTCTTAAAGACACTCAATGACCTGGCCTTCACAGCCTTCTGTGGCAAAGAGTTCCACAGGTTCACCACTCTCTGGTTGAAGAAATTCCTCTTCATCTCTGTTTTAAAGGGTCATCCCTTCAGCCTGAGATTGTTCCCTCTGGTTCTAGTTTTTCCTATTATTGGAAACATCCTCTCCATGTCCACTCTATCCGGGCCTCGCAGTATCCTGTAAGTTTCAATAAGATCCCCCCTCATCCTTCTAAACTTACAGACTCAGAGTCCTCAACCGTTCCTCATACGACAAGCTCTTCATTCCAGGGATCATTCTGTGAACCTCCTCTGGATCCTTTCCAAGGCTAGCACATCCTTCCTTAGATATGGGGCCCAAAACCGCTCACAATACTCCAAATGGGATCTGACCAGAGCCTTATACAGCCTCAGAAGTACACCCCTGCTCTTGTGTTCTAGCCCTCTCGACATAATGCTAACATTGCATTTGCCTTCCTAACTGCCGACTGAACCTGCACGTTAACCTTAAGAGAATCTTGAACAATGACTCCCAAGTCCCTTTGTGTTTCTAATTTCCTTAGCATTTTCCCATTTAGAAAATAGTCTATACCTCCATTCCTCCTTCCAAAGGGAACGTCACACTTTTCCACATTGTATTCCATCTGCCACTTCTTTGCCCACTCTACTAACCTGTCATTCTGCAGTCCCCTCCTGTTGACCAAACCATGCGCAAGGTATTCATTGTCTTGGTTTGTTGTTGAAGGGTCATCAGGCATAGCAAGAAACAGCCTCCTGTTAAACAAAAGCAACTTTTATCTTGGCAAGTCTTGCCCAAAAAGGAGAATAATGGTTTAAAGACAAAATAGTATCAGTGAGTATGACCAGCATGAATAACAAAGTCTTGGAGGAGACAAGTCTAGAGTTAATAATATCACTATTGATTAATTATTATTAGATTTACAGGGTGGAATTCTCTGGCCATTCACACCAGCGGGGTTCTGTAGTCTGCTGCAATGAATGAAGGTTTGGCTGGGTGCCAAATTCTCCGTCCTTGCTTGCTGCCACGGCAGGGCGTCCATGAGAATTCCAGCCAAGGTCTACAAAGTGGCTTTTAAATTTTCAATGCAGACTTCATACAGATTCTCTTAAAATCAAGAGAAAAGCAGAAATAAAATGCAAAACATGTAGAAATTTGCTAAAACTAATTGCTCCGTGTCTCAGACCTACATTAGGATTGGATGGTTATCTCAAGATGAAGGTTCGAAACAAAAGGAGAAAATTAGACATGCAACTAAAATCCGACTGGTCATTGTGGGGGGTATAGTTACTCTCTAATGTCCTCTGAATCTCAAACATGTGGCTGGTGGAAGAATGAAGTTAATATGTGACATGAGTTACAGTTCTACCAAAGAGGAACTCATCCTTGGCATAGACTATTTTCTAAATGGGGAAGGCTTCAGAAATCTGAGGCACAAAGGGACTTGGGAGTCCTGTTTCAGGCCTCTCTTAAGGGTAACATGCAGGTTCAGTTGGCAGTTAGGAAGGCAAATTCAATGTTAGCATTCTTTTCTAGAGGGCTAGAATACAAGAGCAGGGATGTACTGCTGAGGCTGTATAAGGCTCTGGTCAGATCCCATTTGAAATATTGTGAACAGTTTTGGGCCCCAAACCTAAGGAAGGATGTGCTGGCCTTGGAAAGCGTCCGGAGGAGGTTCACAGGAATGATCCCAGGAAAGGTTTGACATATGAGCAGCAGTTGAGAATGCTGGGACTATACTCGATGGAGTTTAAAAGGATGAGGGGGGATCCAATTGAAATTTATAGAATACTGAGAGGCCTAGATAGAGTAGATGTGGAGAGGATGTTTCCACTAGTGGGAGAGACTGGAACTCGAGGGCACAAACTCAGAGTGAAGGGACGCTCCTTTAAAACTGAGATGAGGAGGAATTTCTTCAACCAGAGGGATGTGAATCTGTGGAACTCATTGCCACCGAGGGTTGTGGAGGCCAGGTCATCGAGTGTCTTTAAGACAGAGATAGATAGGTTCTTGATCAATAAGGGGATCAAGGGTTACGGGGAGAAGAATGGGGATGAGAATCATATCAGCCATGATTGAATGGCGGACAGAATCAATGGGATGAATGGCCTAATTCTGCTCCTATATCTTATGGTCTTATGTCACTGTCACTTCTGACAAGGAATAATGTCAGAAGGAAAGTATTTGATGAGATGGATGCCCATCTGTTGATAGGGATGAAGGTCGGGCCTTGATGTTAGAATTCCTGAATAAAGTTTGCAAGGGAGACAATCTGTTAAATATCCAGGGGGCATGGTCAGAACTGAATAGTTTTCAGAAAACACATGGTCAACCCACAGAAGACTATATTTAGAGTTTAGCATATTATATGAAAGGTTGACAAACTTCAATTTGGGAATTTATGTGTTTAAACTACTGGATTGTAGTACCTATGGTGTCTCGCTGGGGCAGGCAACTGGTTCGAAGAGGGGGAGCAATTCTTAGAGTCTTGGTTGACTCTTAAATGCCCACTGAAATGGCCTCACAAGCCACTCAGCTCAAGAGCAATAAAGGATGGGCAATAAATGCTGTCCCAGTCAGCAATATGAATGAATAGAAAGAAAACATGTTAAGCAAGTGTTACTTGCTCTAGGTTTGGTGATGACAGCACACTGAGGTCATGAAAGAGAGTTGTAATCCATGTAAAATAAATTGGAGTCTGCAGTGAGATACTTATGAGGTTAGGTAAACCTTCAATGAAAAAGGCACAAATGAAACATGACATAGAGCATGATAGGTAATTATTTTTGGAAAGGCTGTTGACCTGCCGTTTTTTAATCGACTGTCCATGCTTAGGGCCAGGCAGTGTGTAGTGCAGGGAGGGATGGAGAAGAGGACGTCATTGGGCAAGGCTTGATCCCAGGAGTGATGCATGAGTGTTGGAGAATGAAGGCTCTCTCTGGCCACTGTGAATACTCTCATCAGATTTGCTTAACAAAACTTGATGTTTCTCAACAGAGTATTGGACAAGTGATAAAAATCAGAAAGGAAAACATTGTTCTCAAGTTACCTACACTGTTATCACTCCAGCTGATATTACCATTGGACAAATCAGACTCTAAAGTGAAACCTGGCTTGTTGGATCCTAACTTCTGTGACTTTTTTAGAAACATGGTGAAGGGGAGTTTTCCCAGCCCGCCCGCCACAGGAATCATGGCGAGCAGGGGACGGACCATGACCTCGGGCGGGATTTTCCGGTTTTGGGGCGAGCGCGGCCGGAAAATCCTATCCCATGGGGGCAGTTACTGAACATGTTCGAGGAGTCTGCTAGTATAATTTTTACACAAAGAATAAAACATTTATTCAACAAGAAAAATGAATTATATTTCACTAGATGAAATGGTTAGAAAGATTTCAATGCAAACACCAGTGAATGAGTCAAATCGCACTATTCCTTCACCCTAACTAGACCTTTCAGTTACATACAGCTTGGTAAAGATAACACAATTTACAACATCTATCTTGTACTTTGGTATTCAGTGTAAGTACGCAGCACATATAATGGGCTAACTGTGGTCAGATGTGACACCCCCATGTGACAGGTGCAACTAAGACAAATACTATGGGCTTCTCATCAAACCCCTTCCCCCCACAGATTCTTGTTGGACTGTGAACCAACTGGTCTCAATGAGAATCTGTCTTTCCCCTTGAATTAAAAATGTACGGAGATAAACAAGGCCCCAGAATTTCACCTCACAAAACTCTAAATTGAAAGCAAACTCAGGTTTCATCTTTCATTGATTTAATTTGATTTGATTTATTATTGTCACATGTATTAACAAACAGTGAAAAGTATTGTTTCTTGCGCACTATACAGACAAAACATACCGTTCATAGAGAAGGAAACGAAAGAGTGCAGAATGTACTATTATGGTCATAGCTAGGGTATAGAGAAAGATCAACTTAATGCAAGGTAAGTCCATTCAAAAGTCTGACAGCAGCAGGGAAGAAACTGTTCTTGAGTCGGTTGGTACGTGACCTCAGACTTTTGTATCTTTTTCCCAAAGGAAGAAGAAAGAGAGAATGTTCGGGGTGCGTGGGGTCCTTAATTATGCTGACTGCTTTGCTGAGGCAGCAGGAAGTGTAGACAGAGTCAATGGATGGGAGGCTGGTCTCTTCATAGACAAAATCAACAAAATATATAAATTAAACTCAAAAGTAAATCTTCTTCCTCACACCCACAAATATAAATATAATTTATTTAAAATTATATCCCGTTCTCAATGCTCAGCCTAAAGATGAGAAATGGACCAGCTGTGCAAGTGTGGCCATTCCACGGCTAGGCTCCCAAGGTCTGGACAAATGGTCCACGGTGTCCAAGGCCTGATTTGATAATCGGGGTGGTTGTGGGGGGTGGGGGGAGTCGGGGGGCGGGGGGGGGGGGAGGTGGGGATACTGCTGTGAGATGGGGGCAGGTTGGTAGATGCCCTTTGTCTTACGTAAGGGCCATGCTCTCGTACACCTCAGTGAAGCTGCTGACGATGGCTTGGAGTTCAAGTGTGCGTAGTCGCAGGCATCGTCTGTGTGCTACAGTTCAATGACAGAGGATGGGACAACCTTGACTCTTGGCTGCAGGTGGCAGGGATTGAACAGATTCCTGTTTGTTCTATAGTTTACCTCTACTGTATGTGGGGAGTTTGCCGTGGGTGAGATGGACCATTACAACCTGGAAAATCGGGAAGAGCATCAGTGTGATGGCACAGCCCTGCTTGATCCCAGTTTGAGCACGAGTTAGATCAGTGCTGTGGCGAATCCATTGGTCAGCATCACAGCTTGGATGTCACCGTGCCTCAGGCAGAGCATGGTGCCAACTTGTTCTTTGGTTTTCCTGACAGTTTTTCTCGACGCAACATTCTTTTTTGAAAAAATGAACTGTCATAATTCAAAATGACGGTTTCATCTTTCAAATTTTTTATGTTATTCCCGAGTAATTTCTGGTTTATATACTATTAATTACGGGTGCATGCATTAACATAACAAAATATCTATAGCCTCAGTAAAAATAGAATCCATGTCAGTCCATTTTCCACATGTTTCAAATGTCCAATCTCCTTTACACATTAAGCTCTTGATAATGAATCCACACTTGTTTTCTGTTCCAGTCACATGTATAACTTTTAAGTTAAATTTTTGAAATGATTTGATTTGATTTATTATTGCCAACTGTATTAACAGACAGTGAAAAGTATTGTTTCTTGCGTGCTATACAGACAAAGCATACAGTTCATACAGAAGGAAACGAGAGAGTGCAGAATGTAGTGTCACAGTCATAGCTAGGGCGTAGAGAAAGATCAGCTTAATGCAAGGTCGGCCCATTCAAAAGTCTGATGGCAGCAGGGAAGAAGCTGTTCTTGAGTTGGTTGGTACGTGACCTCAGACTTTTGTATATTTTTTCCCCACGGAAGAAGGTGGAAGAGAGAATGTCCGGGATGCGTGAGGTCCTTAATTATGCCGGCTGCTTTGCCGAGGCAGCAGGAAGTGTAGACAGAGTCAATGGATGGGAGGCTGGTCATTGTAGCAGTACTCTATCAAAACAGTCTGGCATTCCGATTGCAAAACTTCCCCAAAAAATCACAAAGGGTTGTGATCAATGTAAACAGTGGTTTCTGTTGATTGTTGGGCATATGAATCTCAAACTCTTGCAGTGCCAGCACCAAACTCAATGTTTCCTTCTCAGTGATAGATGAATATTTAACTGTTGATGAATATTTAACTTTATTGAAAAATAGAGATCAGGTGCCTATGATGAAGAAACGTGGAAACATAGAAACTAGAAGCAGGAGGAGGCCATTCAGCTCTTCGAGCCTGCTCCATCATTCATCTTGATCAAGCCCGATCATCGAGTTCAATATCCTGATCCCTTCCTTCCTCCCATATCCCTTGATCCCTTTAGCCTCAAGAGATATTTAGGGCCATGAAACTGGAAACAGTTAAAAGTGTGTCCCGGGTGTGGGTCGGAAGAGACTGGACAAGATGAGAGAAAATAGAGTAGAGCTAGAAGGAAATAAGGGCTGTATTTAGTCTTCCCTGTCTTTAACCTTATTGCAGAACTTCCCTTGAGTTCTTTTCCTCCTATCTATTCTCTAACCTTTTCAACAATACCATGTTTTGAGCAGCACGGTGGCACAGTGGTTAGCATTGCTGCCTCACAATGCCAAGGACCCAGGTTCAATTCCAGCCTTGGGTCACTGTCTGTGTAGAGTTTGCACATTCTCCCCATGTCTGCGTGGGTTTCCTCCGGATGCTCCGGTTTCCTCCCACAGTCCAAAAGATGTGCTGGTTAGGTGCATTGGCCATTATTAGTGGGGTTTTCCAACGAGGTAACAATTATACTCAGGAAACCAATGTCACAGTATAAATGTAAAACTTTATTAAAAAAACAGCGATTAATGGGGGAAGTTATCTCAATGGTCACAGATGCAGAATACCCAGACTGCTCAAAAAAGTTCTCATGTTATCAGTTAAAAAAAGGACAGTTATACATTTTCTTAATCTGATTCTCCGCCTTACATTAGTTTAAAAGTAATTTAATTTAATGTCCATACATCAATATGGATCTTTGTCAGATACTTCAGCCAATTGTTTAGTACTTTCCAGCGCAGTGGTTTTTCATTTGTCCATTAAAAACCAGATATTACTCCCATCTTGGCTAAAGCTACTTCCTTGTTGCCTGGATACTACCGTAAGGGTTAAATGCTACCGTAGATGCTACCGTAAGGGTTAAAGTGGACGTTCCCAATGGCTCACTGCCAAGCTGAATAGACATGTGTTCCTGCATCCAGGGTCATGCCTAATCTATGCCTGGGCTGTGAATCGACTTATTCATATTGTTGCAAAATATGTTCCCTCATAATGGTATCCCAGATAGGAGTTTGCTAACTAATGGGTTTCCAGGCCTTTGGCTCCAAACTATTCAACTTTCCCTTTCGGTACCTTGCATTGGCTAAAAGAATAATCATAATAAAATACTTTGAAATGCATTTAAAATATCAACTTGTATGTCTTAAAATCATCGTTACTTGTTTTAATTCTCTTAATGCATTCACATGTGGGTAAGTTATTATTCCCCTTTCGACTGTTAATTCCTGTCAGTGTCTGTACTTTGTCTAAACGAAGAGAAATCTAAAATAATCGCATTCAGCCATGCTAAATTCTCCCTCAGTATACCCTAACAGGCGACAGAGTGCGGCGATGAGGGGATTTTCATAGTAACTGTGTTGCAGTGTTACCATAAGCCTACTTATGACACGAATAAATAAACTTTAAAAAAGATTAGGGGTATTAGTGGGGTAAATACATGGGGTTACTGGGATAGAGCCTGGGCTCTGTCAAAAAGTCAGTGCAGACTTGAGGGGCGAATGGCCTCCTTCTGCACTGAAGTGATTCTATGTACAGTTGGAACAAGGCTTCCCTACGTTTACACTTCAGCCTCCTTCTCTGAGCCCATCCATCACCTTGAGCGATCTAGAACTTTAACTTCTGATGAAAAGTCACTATCCTGAAATGTTGACCCTGTCCCTTTCCCCACAGATGCTGCCTCACCTGCCGGGTAGTTCCAGCATTTTTTGCTTTTATTTCAGATTTCCAGCATCTTATGCATTGGGCGTTTCTGTTCATGGAACGATGTGATTGATGGCAAACAGTATACGTTGTGTCATCTGCATAGCCAAGTAGCCAAACACTTTCCCTCATAAACACAAATAAAATGAGCAAAGCTTGTCTATTTACAACACCATAAATAATACAGCATCAGCACTTGAATATTTAGTATTGCAGTTGCGGTACAGAGCAAGAGTCATAACGCAAAGAATAGGAGCTAACATCTGACCAGAGCAAGTGACTGGGGAAAAAGGTGACCACAAGAAAAAAATAGATTCTTGTTTTAAAAGCCCTAAGTGATTGATGAATGTCAGTCTGGTCTGTACATCAGTCCAGTCCCAGACTGCTTGAGTAAACAAATGTGCTACACTCTCAGGGCATATAGAGATGGGCAATAAACGTATACATTCCAAGAATCATTTATAATTGATTCACAGGATTCAATGAAGAGTCACAGAAGATGTTACTACACAACATCAGGGCTCATGGGGTGTTGGAAATACATTCGCATTGGCTACAGGATTGGCTAACAGGAAACGGAGGACTGGAGTTTGTTGAATTGTTCAACATGGTGGATGGGCTTAGAGAAGGAGGATGGAGAGTAAAAGTAGGGAAGTCGTGTTCCAACTGTACATGCTATTGTTGAAACCATACCTAGAGTACTGCGTACAGTATTGACTGTCCTACTTAAGGAGGAACATTCTAGCATTGGAGGTCGTTCAGAGAAGGCTCACTGAGATAATTCCTGGGATGGAGGGGTTTTGCTTAGCTGCTGAAAGGGACCAGCCCAATAATGGGCGGCATGGTGGCACAGTGTTTAGCACTGCTGCTTCAGAGCGCCAGGGTCCCAAGTTCAATTCCGGCCTTGAGTCACTGACTGTGTAGAGTTTGCACATTCTCCCCGTGTCTGCGTGGGTTTCCTTCGGGTGCTCTGGTTTCCTCTCACAGTAAGAAGTCTCACAACACCAGGTTTCATCAATCCACATCATTCCTCCCACAGACCAGAGATGTGCGGGTTAGGTTGATTGGTCATGCTAAATTACTCTTAGGGTCAGGGGAATTATCAGTGTAAATATGTGGGGTTACGGGAATAGGGCCTGAGTGGGATTGTGGTCGGTACAGGCTCGATGGGCCAAATGGCCTCCTTTTGTTCTGGAGGGATTCTATGATCCTAATTGAATCAATCTGAAGGTTGTTTTCCTCTGTGATGCCAGAAAAAAAATAACTATTTCATTCTGCCGAGTATTAATGAAGAAATTGCAACTCCAACGTGTAAGGGAAGAAAACCTGGGAGATCATCAGCTGCCAGCTTTCTTTGTTTCTATTTGTATGTTTTTTTTACAGATGTTTCATCTTGTATTTCTTCTCTATTCTTTTGTTATTTCAGAGAATTGATATCGACACTTTCACTGACTCAACTCTTCTTCAGAGATTTGGTGGCACAGTGGCACAGTGGTTAACACTGCTGTCTCACAGGGCCAGGACCCAGGTTCAATTCCAGCCTTGGGTGATTGTCAGCGTGGAGTTTGCATGTTCTCCCTGTGTCTGCGTGAGTTTCCTCCGGATGCTCCAGTTTCCTCCCACAGTCCGAAGATGTGCGGGTGAGGTGGACTGACCATGCCTCAATGTCAGGGCAAGGTAAATATGTGGGGTTACGGACATTGGACATGGGTGGGATTGTTGTTGGTACAGGCTCGATAGGCCGAAAGGCCTCCTTCTGTATTGTCAGGATTCAATGATTTTAGTCAGAGTTTTGTAATGATCCCCGAGATCCTTCACCTGTCAGCATGAATTTCACTGGGTCATCCAGTGAGATTCAGCTCTGTTCCCCAACTCTCCACAAATAACTTCAAAAGAAAGACTTGCATTTATATAACAAACACATAAAATGCTGGAAAAACTCAGCAGGTTTGGCAGCACCTGAGAAAAGAGAAACAGAGTTAATGTTTCGAGTCTCTATGACTCTTCTTTAGAGTGTTTGCATTTATATAGTTCTTTACATGACCAGCAGACATCTCCAAGTACTTTATAAAATACAAACTGTTTGTTCTGGCCAATTTGTATGTGTTTTCCTTGGATCTCATACTGTATTTAATTTCTTTTGTAAGCCATGGTTTGCCCACCTTTCCAATTTTACTTTTGCACCTGACAGGAATGGACAATTGTTGCAATGCATCCATGTGCTCTTTAAATGTTTGTCATTGCCCACCCAGCATCATCCCTTTACTTAACATTCCCCAATCCAGCGTAACTAAATCATGCCTGAGGCAGTGACTTTAGGGAAAACTAATGCAAAAATGGTCGTGGAAAAGTTAGTTAATTGTTTTTACAAGATATGGATTACAAGATAAGGAAATACAATCATATCACGGCTCAAATTTTATGTGACAAATATTCAAAGAAATAATGAATAATTTGGGAATAAAATGAGTTAAGTCTTCAACGTATCATCCAATCGCAAGGAGCATCAGGAAGATGGCATCAAACTAGAAAGACCGTGACTGAAGCTGACATCAGAAATGCCCTAATTATTGGGCTAAATGAATTCTATTTTTATTTTTCATCATTCGGGGGCCCTAATGAACCCATAGAATTCAGTCCTTTTGAATTGATATATAGGCATGAGGTAAGAAGACCTCTTAAATTAAATTTTTAAAATTGTCTCCCACAGACCAAAGATGTGCGGGTTAGGTGAATTGGCCGTGCTAAATTGCCCCTTAATGTCAGGGGGGCTAGCTAGGGTAAATGTTATGGGGAATAGGGCCTGGGTGGGATTGTGGTCGGTGGCCGAATGGCCTCCTTCGGCACTGAAGGATTCTATGGTTCTACATAAAGCTCAGAGACTACACTTTTGACCCATGTGCTCCATTTCTGGAAGGGGTAAGTCAAAGTGGGTGAGTTGGTCAAAGAGCATTTGAAAATCACTCAAGGTCAAAATCTTGTCACTGGAGACAGGTGTTAGTGCCATCATCTGTCTCTGTGGAGCCATTAAAAATGAGGTTCACTGGACCTTATCAAATCAAAAAGAAACTGAGTGATGTAAGTTATATTGCGAGTAAACCAGGCACGAGGATAAGTCAGTGAGTGTGTCACATTGAAATGTTAAAGCGATACTATGGCAGGGAAGAGTGTCAGGATATGAGTGTGTTTGCAATGGTTAAGGAAGAAGGGATGAAATAAAGATATCAGAGTAATTTGAGAATGAATCCAAAGTTGAAAATTCTTAAATCTGCCTCCAGTAATCAGATTGGATAATACAGAGGTGCTTAAAAATGTCGGTGTAATACGACACGAACTTCCAGAAAACTGTCGAGATGACTTATGAAAGCCATTACAAACCCCCAAATTGATTTATGTTAATAGGCTCGGGAAAAGATCTTTGGCCATACATTATGTTGATGTAGGGAATGCATCACCCATAAAGTAACATCCTTACCGATTCTAACCCAGAGAAGTTAGACCAAGTGCGGGAAGATATGATGGAAAAATACATTATTGAACTGAGTCACAGTATCTGGAGCTCACCTATTGTTATAGTACTGAAGTCAGATGGGTCACAAGGATTATGTACAGATTATCATAAAGTCAATGCGGAAAGAAAAGCAGATTTCTGCAATTAGGAGACTGCATTGAGAAGCTTGGACAGGCAAGGGGACTTCATGGAGTCCAGAATCGATGTTGAGGACTCTCAAGGCAGCTCCCACCCAACAGTATCCAACTGTGCCATCACCGCTGCTGGATCTGTCCTAGCCTATGGGACAGGGCATACCCAAAGATGGTGATGGTGGTGTCTGGGACATTATCTGGAGGGTATGATTTTGTGAGTATGGCTATGTCAGGCTGTTGTTTGACTAGCCTGTGAGACAGATCTCCCAATTTTGGTGCAAGCCCCCAGATGTTAGTTAGGAAGACTTTGTAGGGTCAACAGGGCTTAAACTGTGTTTCCTGGTTCTAGTCTCCCCAAGAAGAGGAAACATCTCCCTAGTTTTCAACCTATCACGAGCTCTCAGAATCTTTTATTTTTCGATAAGGTCACCTCTCATTCTTCTAAATTCCAATCAGTAATGGCTCAACCTGAACAACGTTTCTTCACAAGATAAGCCCCTCGTCCCAGGAACGAGTGAAACTCCTTGAACTGTTTCTAATGCAATTATTTCCTTTTTCAAATAAGGAGACCATAACTGTACACTGTACTCCAGATGTGATCTCACCAAGGCCCTGTACAGCTCCAGTAACACATTCCTATTTTTATATTCCATTTCCCTTGTAATAAATGCCAACATTCCATTTGCCTGAAAGCAAATTACTGTGGATGCTGGAATCTGAAACCAAAGGGGTAATGCTGGAAAATCTCAGCAGGTCTGGCAGCAACTGCAAGGAGAGAAAAGAGCTGACGTTTCACATCCAGGTGACCCATTTGCCTTTCCAATCACTTACTGCACCTGCACACTAACCTTTGGTGAATCATGCACCATGAGACCCAAACCCCTCTATACCACCAAGTTCTGCAATCTCTCCCTCTATTTATATAGTATACTGCTTTTCTATTATTGCTGCCAAAGTGGAAAAGTTCACATTTTCCTGTTCTACTCCATCTGTCCACATTTTGCCCACTCACAACCTGTTTACTCGTCCCGAAACCGTAAAATCCCACCCAAAGTCAATCATAGAATCTACAGTGCAGAAGGAGGCCATTTGGCCCATCGGGTGTGCACCGACAACAGTCCCACCCAGGTCCTATCCCCATAACCCCATATATTTACCCTCCTAGTCCCCCTGACACTATGTGGCAATTTAGCATGGCCAATCAACTTAACCCGCACATGTGGGAGAAAGCCGGAGCACCCGGAGGAAACCCATGCAGACACGGGGAGAACATGCAAACTCTACACAGCCAGTGACCCGAGGCTGGAATCGAACCCGGGTCCCTGGCGCTGTGAGGCAGCAGTGCTAACCACTGTGCCACTGTGCCGCCCACATTCCCCTTCCCTTTGTTCGCCCCTTGCCCGCTCCGATTCCCGTGGCGTGTGGGATGGTAAAATTTCGGCCTTTACCTCCACTTGACAACTTGCATTCCGACCTATCTTGGTGTCATTAGCAAATTTAGCTATTAATGCAGGAATTTGTACTGGAGTGAAATTTAATGCTGTTGGTATCTTTAGTCAATTTAACTTTTTTTCCCAAATTCACAATCTCCATTGTGGGTCCCACGTCGCTGACCCACAAGGTACAATGAAGTGATGGGGACAATTAGACATAGTGTATGAAAGTAGAATTTATTAAGCAAAAATGGTAAATATACTCAATAAAAGGCAGCGAAGACAGCAAGAATATGCTCACCCCCAAGGGAGTCTGGAATCCCTGAGTTGCTGACAGCACAAGCAAAGTCTTTATCTTTGTCCTGATGTTGAGCTGTGCCTCAGGAGAGTTGTTACCATAGAAGCAATGGTGATGCTGTGCCAATGATGTCTTGAAAACTTTGATATTTATCTCCAATTCTGAAAGCCCTTGTGCAATATTTGGACATGGCTTGTATTAACCCTTTCAACTGGTGAAAAAGGAGGTCACTCGATTTATCTCCCCGCCATCATGTCTCAAGTAACCAGGAACTGAAAACAGACATTCATTCTTTGCTGGCCAGAATTCTCCAGTCTCGTTACCGCTGCCAGCGAGAACGGGGAATTTGGCGCTCAGCCAAATCTGCATTCACTGCAGCAGGACCGGAGAATCCCAGCCGCAGATGAGGTCAGAGAATTCCAGTTGTTATCTCTTCAAGTTACATGAAGTAGAAGTCAAATGTTATTCCCACAAAATACCTTCATTGTTAACATGAAATATAGCCGGAATTTTCCGGCTGTTCACGCCGACGGAATTCTCCAGTCCCGCTGCAGTGAATGGAGTCTTGGCTGAGCGCCAAATTCTCCATCCTCACTTGCAGCAGCGGTAGCATGTGAATGGCTGGAAAATTCCGGCCTATAACTGTTTGCCTTCTCAAGTTTACACGCACATGCACACACACACATGCACACACACACATGTACACACACGCACACAGACGTACACACACACACACACATATACACACACACACACACCACACACACATATATGCTCACACACATACATATATGCTCACACACACATAACACAAACTTACATACACACACATACCACAAACACGCCACACACACATACGAACATACACACCACACACATACGCACACACATACACACACGCCAGAAACACACACACACATGCCACATATACACATACACACACACCACACACACACATACACACACACATACACACACACGCCACAAACACACATACACACACACCACACACACATACACACATGCCACAAACACATACATACACACACGCTACACACACACACACATACTAAAAGCCATTAGTACCAGAATTAAACTGTGTCTCATGGGGTAAAACAGGAAAGATAAGCAAATGTATTGTCTGAAATATCTTTGCTCTATTGATTGTACTGAAATGATCAATATTTTCGAAACTATTCTAATTAAAAGGTGTGTGTGTTGGTTCTCACATTGATTACTACAGGGAGGGATTCATACCAAGATTAAGTTCGGTTCGGCCTTGAGTGTGACTTTAAAGCAAAGAAATGCTGTGAACTCGTCAGACAAGCCGGCAACTAAGTTATAATCAGAAAGGCAGCTACCTCAGCTGTCTTGATTTCAGAATTCAAACTCAAACTTAACCACCTGCCACGGTGAGATTTGAACCTGGAAGCCCAGAGTATTACTCTAGGTTTGTGGTTTTCCAGTTTAGTGAGCTATGCCTCTAGGCCAAAAAATCCAAGGTTGGTGTTGCAGTGACCAGAGTGGGAGCTCAGACCTCTCCACCTGTTGCTTTCTGGGCTAAGACGCTGACCACTGAGCCAAAGGCCATGGCAAATGAAGCCAGCATGCTTCACTACATGCTGAAACCCGGGATTGAACCAGGGACCTGAAAGCTCTTCATACTGCGCTATTCAGCTGTCTCATAGCTGCGACTGCTAGCAGTCTGAGAAATTCAACTGTTTAGATACCTCTCTCTCAGCAGGCGAGAACTTAAGAGAGTCTGTGTAAAATTGGTGCTTAGTATGAAATCTCAAAACTATTCCCTAATTAAGATAATATCCTGACATTAGCTTATTATCAAGCTGATACAATACATTTAATCCTGACATCCAATTCATTGATTTCTACTGTAGATAGTTGAGGCCCCAACACTGATCCCCGTGGCATTCCGCTAGTCATGATGTGGAGATGCCGGCGTTGGACTGGGGTAAGCACAGTAAGAAGTTTCACAACACCAGGTTAAAGCCCAACAGGTTTATTTGGTAGCACAAGCCGCAAGCTTTCAGAGCGCTGCTCCTTCATCAGGTGAGTGGGAGTTCTGTTCCCAAACAGGGGCATATAAAGACACAAACTCAATTTACAAAATAATGGTTGGAATGCGAGTCTTTACAGGTAATCAAGTCTTAAAGGTACAGACAATGTGAGTGGAGAGAGGGTTAAGCACATCTCTTTAACCTGTGCTTAATCCATGCTAATATATTACCCCGACACTATGTTCTTTTATCTTGTATAGTAACCTTGATGTGGCAGTTTATCAAATGCATTTTAAAAATCCACATCTACAGGTTCCCCTTTATCCACATTGCTTGTTAATTCCTCAAAGAACACTAATAAATTAGTTAAGCATGATTTCTATTCCACAAAACTATGTTGATTCTGCCTAATTCCATTATGATTTTCAAAGTATCTTTCAATAACCTTCTCAAAAATGGATTCTAGCAATTTCACTACCAGAGATGTTAGGCTAACTGGCCGATCATTTCCTGCTATCTCGCTTCATTCTCCGGTTTCCTCCCACAGTCCAAAGATGTGCAGGTTAGGTGGATTGGCCAGGCTAAATTGCCCCTTAGTATCCCAAGTTGCATAAGTTAGGGGAATCTGAGGGATAAAGGCATGGAGTTAGGGGAATAGGGTAGGGGTTGGGCCTGGGTAAGATACGCTGTTGGAGAGTCAGTGCAGACCAGATTGGCAGAATGGCATGCTTTTGCACTGTAGGGATGCCATGGTTCTACAAAAGATACTGGGCAGAATTTTCTCCAAAAAAATCGATGTGTAACATTGACGAGAAAATAGGAGGATAGGTTGGCCTGTCTTTTCAGCAAGATAAGTCATGATAATTTATGGCACTCTGTGCAGTATAGAGGCCATAATGAGAATCTTGCCAGCAGGGGGAGAGTTGAGTGTCAACCTGCCCATGGGGTTGGCTGCTGAGTTCTAGGGGCGCCATTGCGCAAGCACCACAATCTCCCAATGTACTTTGCACACTGTGCACACAGTATACTGGGAGATCCGTCACCCCACTCCCCCCACCACCCCCCACCCCCACCCCCCTACAAAAGGACATTGTCGCCACAGCTGATTGCCCCTGGTCGCCATGGTTACGTGGAAGGTGTTTATTTTGTTCCTAATGATTCTCGCATTACTGATTCCCCATATTTGTTGAAAGAACTACCTATTACGTTGAAGGTGTCCATTCAATTTCCACAACATATTGATTTATTTATTTTTATTTGGGGAGTGTATTATCACTAGACTATTAATCCAGAAACTCATCTAATGTTCTGGGGACCAGGATTCGAATCCCATCATGGCAGCTGGTGGAATTTGAAATCCAATGAAAACTACTGATGACCATGAAACCATTGTCAATTGTTGGAAAAACCTATCTGGATCATTAATGTTCTTTAGGGAAGGAAATCTGCCGTCTTTACCTGGTCTGGCCTACATGTGACTCCAGAGCCACAGCAATGTGGTTGATTCTCAGCTTCCCTCTGAAATGGCCTAGCAAACCATTCAGTTCAAGGGCAACTAGGAATGGGCAATAAAGCTGGCCAGCCAATGACACCTACATCTCATGAATGAACAGAAATTTAAAAATTCTTGAAAACTCATTCTTTGCAAGGATTATATTGATCAATTTTGCTTAGTCATTGTACAGCATCCAGCAAGAAAATAGGATTTGAGTCCTAATGGGTCCTCAACCCCATGCTATACACGTTATATACTTATGACTGTGTGGTTAAATTCTCCTCCAACTTGATTTTCAAGTTTGCTGACGACACCACCATAGTGGGTTGGCACTCAAACAATGATGAGACGGAGTACAGGAAAGAGATAGAGAATGTGGTGAACTGGTGCAACGGCAATAATCTCTCCTTCAATGTCAACAAAACGAAGGAGATAGTCATCAACTTCAAGAAGCATATTGGAGGACATGACCCTGTCTACATCAATGGAGATGAAGTGGAAATCATAGAATCATAGAATCATAGAAACCCTACAGTGCAGAAGGAGGCCATTCGGCCCATCGAGTCTGCACCGACCACAATCCCACCCAGGCCCTACCCCCACATGGTTGAGAGCTTCAGGTTTCTAGGTGTCCAAATCACCAACAACCTGCCCTCTTCCTTCCATGCGGACAGTATAGCTAAGAAAACCCACCAACGTCTCTACTTTCTCAGGAGGCAAAGGAAATTTAGCATATCCGCTACGACTCTCATCAACTTTCACAGGTGCACCATAGAAAGCATTCTTCTGGTTGTAACACAGCTTGGTATGGCTTCTGCTCTGACCAAGACTGCAAAAAACTACAAAGGGTCGTGAACGAAGCCCAGTCCATCACGCAAACCAGCCTACCATCCATTGACTCTGTCTACACTTCCCACTGCCTCCAAAAAGCAGCCAGCATAAGCAGGAAACTGGAGAAAGTGCAAGAAAAACATTTGTAAGGATGCTACCAGAACGGAGAGGTTGTAACGTATCAGGAAATGTTAAAAGGACTGTGGCTCATTTCTCTAGAAAAGAGAAGGCTGAGGGAGTGACCTGCTCAAGGTCTTTAAGATGAGGAAAGGGCTTGTTGGACTAGATTTGTGAGGGAGAAGAAAGGCAGGAATTTCAGGTTGATGGCCTGTCCTGAGAAAATGGAAATTAATTTCAAGGTATGAAATAGTAAAAATGCAATACAACTGCTTTAAATTATCTGTTTTAAAATTTTGATGAATAAATACATTTCTTTGTAAAAATTGAAAACATTGACAGTGTATTTTGCCATGTCTGAAGAATGTACGATGGAAATATTTCTTGGCCTCAGAAAATGAAATTAATTTCAAACATTGACAAATTACCTGCATACGAATCTTATTTTCATTCCCACTATTCTTCAGTTGAATGGCTGCAGATTTCAAACATGTTTTTTTCATCTCCCAGCGAAGGAACCAAGGGAGTGATTCGCCAGTTCTGGTTGTTAGATTCCCTGACAAAGTTATTGTTCATGCAAGCCATTTAATTGCCGCCCATGTAGAGAGGTGAGGTTTACAATCAGCATTGGGTCTCCAGACCAAAGGGATGTTAAGATCACTAAAGCAGAGCGGTAGCCAGGATCACAGATTGGCAGGTTAATCATTGGGAAATGGGCCCCTTGCCCCTTCCAATGCACAATGAAGCTGGCAAATATGGGCGGGCTGATCAGGACAAATAAATTGCAATGCAAGCGCAGGTGAAAACTGTATTTTGCTGAATCGGTCTCTTCTCACCGTGAATGCAAAGAAGAAAGATAAGTTTGCATAGATGCAGCATCTGTGTGTCAGCCATAGCTCAGTTGGCAGCACTGTTGCCTCTGATTCATAAGGTTCCAGGCTCTTTGGCCGGCGGCACAATGGCACAGTGGTTGGCACTGCCGCCTCACAGCGCCTGGGACCCGGGTTCAATTTCCAGCAACGGGTCACTGTCTGTGTGAAGTCTGCACATTCTCCCCGTGTCTGCATGGGTTTCCTCCAGGTGCTCCAGTTTCCTCCCATAGTCCAAAAGATGTGCTGGTTAGGTGCATTGGCCATGCTAAATTCTCCCTCAGTGTAACTGACCGGGCGCTGGAATGTGGCGACTCGGGGATTTTCACAGTAACTTCATTGCAGGGCTAATGTAAGCCTACTTGTGACAATAAGAAATAAACTTTAAACATAAACTAAAGCAAAGCTCTTCCTCCATGCAGCAACTGAACAGTCCTCAAGCTTCCTGGAAAATGAAGTACCTTACACATGCTCAGACTGCATTGTCCAAATTCGGTCCAGTACTCCGGTCAAAAATATCAAATTGTCAGAGAAGGTCCTTTCCACCATTCTTCTTAAACACTACTTCAAGGTAGTGTGGCACTGGTGAAGACATACCAATTAAACTGTAATAAAAAATCCGCTGACTTAATAGCGGCTGAGATTCTCCAGTCTCGCATGCCCTGCTACCACTGCCAGTGGGAATGGAGAATTTGGCACTCAGCCAAATCTCCATTCAGTGCAGCGGGACCGGAGAATCCCAGCCAGCATCTTTATTTTAGATTATTAAGATGAAATTCTATTACTTTTCCTCCCACAGTCCAAAGATGTGCGGATTAGGTGGATTAGTCATGCTAAATTGCCCCTTAGTGTCAAGGGGACCAGCTAGGGTAAATGCATGGGGTTATGGGGATAGGGACCAGGTGGGATTGTGGTCGGTGCAGACTTGATGGGCCAAATGGCCTCCTTCTGCACTATGGGTTTCTATGATTAGATAAAAGCAAAATACTGTGGATGCTGTAATCTGAAACAAAAACAGAATATGCTGGAAAATCTCAGCAGGTCTGACAGCATCTGTGTGGGGAGAATAGAGCCAACATTTCAAGTCTGGATGACCCTTTGTCAGAGCTTAACATTCTTAAACACTACTTCAAGGTGTGCGAAACTGGTGAAGACATAGCAATTAAACTGTAATAAGAAATCAGCTGATGCTTTGCTTGACTTAATAGTGGCTGAGATTCTCTGGTCTCGCACGCCTGACGAAGGCTCGCACCAGCTCTGACGAAGGGTCATCCAGACTCAAAACATTGACGCTATTCTCTCCCCACAGATGCTGTCAGACCTGTTGAGCTTATCCAGCATTTTCTGTTTTTGAGTGCTGAACTTTAGTCCAGTCTAGATAAAAGGTAGCAGAAATGTTGGCCATGCTAAATTCTCCCTCGGTGTACCCAAACAGGCGCAGGAGTGTGGCGACTAGGGGATTTTCACAGTAACTTCATTGCAGTGTTAATGTAAGCCTACTTGTGACAATAATAAAATTTTAAACTAGGCACAAGGTTGAGTCCTGTTTCATTCAGTTCCCAGTCTGAGCTATGTCAAAGAATTAATTTACGTTCACACAGTGCCTTTCATGACCTCATGACACTTCTGTGTCTGTACAGGTAATTAATTCTTGATGTCCAAATACTATTGTCTTGCAAAGAACACAGCAGTCACATGCTGTGCAAACAGGACTGTGGTAACTAGCAGGTAACCTGTTAACAGTAGTTGGATAAGGAATAAACGTTGGCCAGGACAGCAAGAGAACTCTCCTGCTCTTCTCTGAAGTATTGCCATTGGATCTTGGATCTTGTACATCTCTCTCAGACAGCACCTTAGCTTCATCTGAAAGACAATGCCGCACTCCATCGGCACTGCACTGGGAGTATCGGCTTGGAATTCTCTCTCCATAAGGTTTGAATCCAGAAATTTCTGGCTCAGAGTTAAGGTTGCTATAATTGAGGAACAGCTGACACACAAGCAATGTAGCAACTAGCAGAGGATGTGATTTCTCCCTGAAGATTGCAGGGGGGTGTAGTTGGAGGAGGAGAGCCAGGATATAGTTGGTTTCTGATGCTAATCATATATTATTTGAGTGTTTAATTGTATACAGCTGGTGGGCATTAGCTGGGGATTCACTTGCAGTCCCATGTATAGGAGCAGCCTGAAACTGTTGGTTGGGTCTTTGGAATTGCATGTTTCTCTGTAAATGGAAGCTTATAAGTGTGCAAAGATGAGATAGCAGATCTATCCTTCACTGACTGGGTATCTGAAATAAAACATCTGAAACCTCCCAGCAGCCAGCTACATAAAGCCTTGGCTGTTGTCAGGCACAGATTGTGCACATGTGGCTAGGGAACGGTTGGGCTTTAACACAAGATTACATTGAATATAGAGAACAGAGTAAGGTCATTCAGTCCATCAACCACTACATGCCAGTGTTTATGCTCCACTTGAGGCTCCTCCCATTGGCACGGTGGTTAGCACTGCTGCCTCAGAGCACCAAAGACCCGGGTTCAATTCCGGCCTAGGGTAACTGTCCGTGAGGAGTTTGCACATTCTCCTCGCGTCTGTGTGGGTTTCCTCCGGGTGCTCCAATTTCCTCCCACAGTCCAAAGCTTAGGTGTGGGCTTAGGTTGATTGGCCATGCTCAATTGCCCCCTCGTGTCAGGGAAATTAGAAATCTAAATACATGGGGTTACGGGATAGGGCCTGGGTGGAACTGTTGTCAGTGCAGGCTCGATGGGCTGAATGGACTCTTCCTGTACTGCAGTGATTCTATGATTCTCATCTAAATGTATCATTGCAACTATCTATACCCTTCTCCCTAAAACACTTGACTAGTTTCTTCTAATAATGCATCTATACCATTCACTCCAACCGCTCCCTGTAGCGAGTTCCATATTCTAACCATTCTTTAGGCGAAGAAGTTTCTTCTGAATTTCCCACAGGATTTCTTGATGACTATCTTGAATTGATGGTCTCCACTTATGCTCTTCCCCAAATGATGAAACATTTTCTCTGTATCCATTCTCTGAAAACCTTGCATAATTTCAAAGATGTCTATTAGCTCACCCCTCAGCCTTCATTTTCCGAGAGATTAGAGGCCCTGTGGCTGATCAATCCTTTCCGGTTACATTTTCCCACTTATTTCTGGTATTATGTTTGTAAATCTTCTCTGCTTCCTCTCCAGTGCCTCTCTGTCCATTATATAAAATGGTGACCGGAACTGCACACAATGCTCTCAGTGTCGTCCAACCAAGATTCAATGAGGGTTTAGCAAACCTTCCCTACTTTTCAATTCTATCGTTCTCACAACCAGCCTCGTGCTTTTTGTTTTAATGGCCTTATTATCCGTGGAACAACATTTAGCGATTGATATGTTTGTACTCAAAGATCCCTTTGATCCTCTACCCCACCTAGAATTGCACCTTCTTCCTCACATTTATCTGTGCTGAACTTCATTTGCCAATTATTTGTCCATTCTGCAAGTTTATTTTTTATTTGTTCGTGGGACATGGATGTCTCTGGGTAACCAGCATTTATTGCCCATCCCTCGTTGTCCTTGAACTGAGTGGCTTGCTTGGCCAATTTAGAGAACAGTTGAGAGTCAACCACACTGCTGTGGCTCTGGAGTCACATGTAGGCCAAACCAGGTAAGGACAGCAGATTTCCTTCCCTGAAGGACATTAGTGAACGAGATGGGTTTTTCCAACAATTAACAATGGTTTCATGGTCATCAGTAGATTCTTAATTCCAGATTTTTTTTATTGAGTTCAAACTCCACCAACTGCCATTTTGAGATTTGAACCGGGTCCCCAGAACATTAGGTGAGTTTCTAGGTTAATAGTCTACCGGTAACACCCTAGGCCATCGTTTTCCCCCCCCCCCCCTCCCCCCCCACCACCACTAATTAATGATTTCCAATAATTTGTGGCCATCTTCCTCAACATTGACTATCCTTCTAAATTGGGCATCATCCGCAAATTGAGAGAGTGTGCTTTTAATTCTGAAATCAAGTTTGTGAAAAGCAGTGGTCGCAGCACTGATCCTTGTGGAACGCCATATCCTACCTTCTGCCAATGCAAGGAACGACCCTTTCTTCCCACTCTCCACTTTCTATCTTGAAGGCAGCCAGCAATTAAATCTGCCACTTGCACCCTAGCTCCGCATTCTCTGATCTTAATCATTAGTCTGTGATGGGACATTAACATCAAAGGCCTTTTGAAAATCTAGATGAATTATCTTAGTTTAATTTTTGTTAACTCCTCAAACAAATTCAATTAGGTCAAGCAAAATTTTCCCTTTTGATATCCATGCTGACTATTCGTTATTGTATTTGTATCTTTTCGAGTTTCTTTTACTCTCTTCCTGGATGCCATCATTTTTCCTGATCACAAGGTATCATAAGAATCATAAGAACTAGCAGCGGGAGTAGCCAATTCAGCCTCTCGATCACGCTCCGCCATTCAATAAGATCATAGCTGATCTCAACTTAGCCTCAACTGCACTTTCCTGCCCATTCTCCGTAACCCTTCAACCCATTACTAAATAAAATTCTGTCTATCTCCTCCTTAATGTCCTGGCATCCACCACACTCTGGGTAGTGAATTCCACAGATTCACCAACCATTGAGAGAAGTAGTTTCTCCTCTTCTCTGTTTTAAACATTTTAACCTAAAACTATGACTTCTCATTTAGATCCACTCTCATTCTTCTAAACTCTAGGGAGTATAGGACTAAACTGTTCAATCCCTCTTCATATGACAAACCCCTCATCTCTGGAATCAATCTAGTGAACCTCCCCTGAACTGCCTGTAATGCCACGACATCTTTCCTCAAATTACGGGATCAAAACTGTGCACAATACTCCAGGTCTGGTTTCACCAGTGCCTTGTACAATTGCAGCAACACTTCTTTACTTGTGTATTCTATTCCTTTCGCTATGAACACCAAAATTCCATTGGCCTTATTACCTGCTGTACTGCATACCACATTTCTGCAACTCATGCACGAGGACATCCAGGTCCCTCTGCACCGAAGCACCCCAAAGTTTCTCTCCATTTAGATAATAAGGACAACAAGGAGAATCATAGAATTAGAATCCCTGCAGTGCGGTAGGAGGCAATTCTCAGCCCCCTTACTATACTCCTTATACACCTATGACTGTGCGGCCAAATTCCCCTCCAATTCAATTTTCAGGTTTGCTGACGACACCACCGTAGTGGGTCGGATCTCAAACAATTATGAGACAGACTACAGGAATGAAATAGAGAATCTGGTGAACTGGTGCAGCAACAATAATCTCTCCCTCAATGTCAACAAGACAAAGGAGATTGTCATCGACTTCAGGAAGCGTAAAGGAGAACATGCCCCTGTCCACATCAACGGGGATGAAGTAGAAAGGGTCGAGAGCTTCAGGTTTTTAGGTGTCCAGATCATCAACAACCTGTCCTGGTCCCCCTACACTGACATTATAGTTAAGAAAGCCCACCAACGCCTCTACTTTCTCAGAAGACTAAGGAAATTTGACATGTCAGCTACGACTCTCGTCAACTTTTACAGATGCACCATAGAAAGCATTCTTTCTGGTTGTATCACAGCTTGGTAAGGCTCCTGCCCTGCCCAAGACCGCAAGGAACTACAAAAGATTGTGAATGTAGCCCAATCCATCATGCAAACCAGCCTCTCATCCATTGACTCTGTCTACACTTCCCGCTGCCTCGGCAAAGCAGCCAAAATAATTAAGGACCCCACACGCCCTGGACATTCTCTCTTCCACCTTCTTCCTTTGGGAAAAAGATACAAAAGTCTGAGGTCACGTACCAACCGACTCAAGAACAGCTTCTTCCCTGCTGCTGCCAGACTTTTGAATGGACTTATCTTGCATTACACCCTAGCTATGACTGTAACACTACATTCTGCACTCTCTCGTTTCCTTCCCTATGAACGGTATGCTTTGTCTGTATAGCATGCAAGAAACAATACTTTTCACTGTACATTAATACATGTGACAATAATAAATCAAAATTTGGCCCATCAAACCTGCACCAACCACAATCCCACCCAGGTCCTATCCCCATAACTCCATGTATTTACCCTGCTAATCCCCCGACACGAAGTGGCAATTTAGCATGGCCAATCCACCTAATCCATATTTGGATGAAATCGCGAATCAAAGTTAACATAATCCAATCATGTCCATCGAAAGGAAACAAATGCTGATGTATTCCTTATGGATTCCTTTTCTGAAATCCCCACGTTAGATTTGCAAGCATCCCTTGCCATCCCTCTCATACATTCATTAATCACAGCCTGACAATATCACATGCCTTTCTGAACTTGCAAACAGGGCTGAACATCAGCAGCAGGTTAGAGAAGGCCTCAGCAACTTAATTGCTCAGTAAGGCTATTCGAACACCATGCTGACTGATCAATGCACGTCCTTAATTAATCAAATCAAAATTTTAAACGGCAGAATTTTACAAGAGGCTATACCTTTTTTTTAATTGCCTACAGCATCTACCAGTCTGCCATGAATCAAGTGTGTTCCTCTCTGTAGATATTTCATTTGGCATTGAAGAGCTGATGAAACAAAAAATTAAATTCCGTGCACAATCACACATTCCATTTCCTGTTACGACAGAGCTTACTTCAGGTTGTATAGCACCCCCATGAGGATCTCCATCAAACAGCTGCGTACTATGAAATTGCCTTTCACTAAATGATACGACTGTGTAATAAAACTGATTCAGAAATACTGGTAGCTCTCTCGGGGCCATATATTGCTCTTTTGGTGGAATGCAGGTTAACATCCATATTATAGAGAGAGATTTTAAAGTGGTAACTACGGACCATTTTGCGAGCACTGCTGCCTCACAGCGCCAGGGGCCCGGCTTCGACTCCTGGCTTGGGCCACTGTCTGTGCAGAGTCTACACGTTCTCCCCGTGCCTGCGTGGGTTTCCTCTGGGTGCTCCGGTTACCTCCTACAGTCCGAAAGATGTGCTGGTTAGGTGCATTGGCCATGCTAAATTGTTCCTCTGTACCCAAACAGGCGCCGGAGTGTGGCGACTAGGGGATTTTCACAGAAACTTCATTAGAGTGTTAATGTAAGCCTACTTAGAGTCATGGAATCCCTACAATGCAGAAGGAGGCCATTCAGCCCATCGAGCCTGAACCAACAACAATCCCACCCAGGCCCTATCCCTGTAACCCCACATATTTACCCTGCTAATCCCCCTGATATTAAGGGGCAAGTTATCATGGCCAATCAACCTAACGCATACATCTTTGGATTGTGGAAGGAAACTGGGGCACCCGGAGGAAACCCACACAAACATGGGGAGAAAGTGCAAACTCCACTCAGACAGCCACCCGATGCCAGAATTGAATCTCGGTCCCTGGTGCTGTAAGGCAACAGAAATAACCACTGTGCCACCGTGCCACCCATAACACTGTGTCACCATGCCGTCCATAACACTGTGTCACCATGCCGTCCATAACACTGTGTCGCCGTGCCACCCATAACATTGTCACCGTGCCACCCACAACACTGTGCCAATGTGCCACCCATAACACTGTGTCACTGTGCTGCCCATATGACAGGCGGCACGGTGGCACAGTGACACTAATGATAAAATTAAATAAAGTAAACCATCCAATCAACGTAGGGAAGACCAAACGTAGGCTGGATAACTGTTATACGGAACACCTCTGTTCAATCGACCAGCATTTTCCTGAGCTTCCTATTGTCTGTCATTTGGATTCTCCACCTTGCTCCCACTCTAACCCCGGCCTTAAACGTTCCAATGAGGCTCAACACCAGACGGAGGAACAAGACTTCCTCATTGATTCAGGACTTGACAACTTTCTGGACTCAACGGTGAATTCAACAATTTCAGATCCTAACTTCTGCCTCCATTTTGTTTTGTGTTTTTTTTGTAAGCAGGGTTCAAATGAGAGGTCACAGACCTGAACCATTGGGCAGCGATTTTCAATCCTCACTACGGCAACATTAATTGCTGTGGGGTGGGGGGGGGGGGGGGAGGGGGAGGCGGCGGGGGGCTGCGGTGGGACAATGCAGTTGTCAGGGAAAAAATTGGACCTCTCAGGGACAAAAGTGGGGAATTATGCTTGGAGCCCAAAGAAGTAGGGGAGATCCTAAATGAAAACTTTGCGTCGGTATTCACAAAGGAGAGGGATGTGTTGACTGGGAGTGTCTCGGAGGGGAGTGTTGAACCGTTGGAGAAAATCTCCATTACAAGGGAGGAAGTGTTAGGCTTGTTAGAGAATACAAAGACTGACAAATCCCCAGGGCCTGATGGAATCTATCCAAGGCTGCTCAGGGAGACGAGAGATGAAATCGCTGGGCCTCTGACGCAAATCTTTGTCTCGTCACTGGACACAGGTGAGGTCCCAGAGGATTGGAGGATAGCTAATGTGGTCCCGTTATTTAAGGAGGGTAGGAAGGATAACCCGGGTAATTATAGGCCGGTGAGCTTGACGTCCGTGGTGGGGAAGTTGTTGGAGAAGATTCTTAGAGATAGGATGTATGCGCGTTTAGAAAGGAATAAACTCATTAACGATAGTCAGCATGGTTTTGTGAGAGGGAGGTCATGCCTCACTAACCTGGTGGAGTTTTTTGAAGAAGTGACTAGAATGGTTGACGAGGGAAGGGCCGTGGATGTCGTCTATATGGACTTTAGTAAAGCGTTTGACAAAGTCCGTCATGGTAGGCTGGTGAAAAAGGTTGGATCTCATGGGATAAAGGGGGAGGTGGCTAGATGGGTGGAGAACTGGCTTGGTCACAGAAGACAGAGGGTGGTACTGGAAGGGTCTTTTTCCGGCTGGAGACCTGTGACTAGTGGTGTTCCGCAGGGCTCTGTATTGGGACCTCTGCTGTTTGTGATTTATATAAACGATCTGGAAGAAGGTGTAACTGGGGTGATCAGTAAGTTTACGGACGACACAAAATTGGCAGGACTTGCAGATAGTGAGGAGCATTGTCAGAGGCTACAGAAGCATATAGATAGGCTGGAAATTTGGGCAAAGAAATGGCAGATGGAGTTCAATCCTGATAAATGCGAAGTGATGCATTTTGGTAGAAATAATGGAGGGAGGAGCGATACGATAAATGGCAGAACCATAAAGGGTGTAGATACACAGAGGGACCTGGGTGTGCAAGTCCACAGATCCTTGAAGGTGACGTCACAGGTGGAGAAGGTGGTGAAGAAGGCATATGGCATGCTTGCCTTTATAGGACGGGGCATAGAGTATAAAAGTTGGGGTCTGATGTTGCAGATGTATAGAACGTTGGTTCGGCCGCATTTGGAATACTGCGTCCAGTTCTGGTCGCCACACTACCAGAAGGACGTGGAGGCATTGGCGAGAGTACAGAGGAGGTTTACCAGGATGTTGCCTGGTATGGAGGGGCTTAGTTATGAGGGGAGATTGGGTAAACTGGGGTTGTTCTCCCTGGAAAGACGGAGGATGAGGGGAGACTTAATAGAGGTGTATAAAATTATGAAAGGCATAGATAGGGTGAACGGTGGGAAGCTTTTCCCCAGGTCGGTGGTGACGTTCACGAGGGGTCATAGGTTCAAGGTGAAGGGGGGGAGGTTTAACACAGATATCAGAAGGACATATTTTACACAGAGGGTGGTGGGGGCCTGGAATGCGCTGCCAGGCAAGGTGGTGGAGGCGGACACACTGGGAACATTTAAGACTTATCTGGATAGCCACATGAACGGAGTGGGAATGGAGGGATACAAATGAATGGTCTAGTTTGGACCAGGGAGCGGCACGGGCTTGGAGGGCCGAAGGGCCTGTTCCTGTGCTGTATTGTTCTTTGTTCTTTGTTCTTTGCAGCTGGTGCTCAAAAATCAGTTTCCCTTTGGCAAAAAAGGTGGCAGGATCCTCCACTCCCACTCGTCACAGCGAGTCGCGATTCCCGCCAGCGATCAGCATAAAACTGATTTGCATACTGCTCATGGGATGCTGATGAAGGCCCGGCTGGAATCAGACCCCCGTCCCCGATTGTCCTTGATTGTCCATCGGGTAACCACGCCAATCCTGAACATCTAAAGGCAGATGTAACATGTAAAAGTCGGCACTTGGGCAACTCACAAAGGTGAAGAGAGGATGGAGGCCCTGGTATGCAGCCTGCAGTGCTCGGTGAGGGATCTTCTCTTTGAAGTAGAATCCAGGAGGTGGTTACTCTTGGCACAGCAAGTTCTTCCATGGAGTGGTCTTCCATCCAGAGTCTGTTCCCAGGGATCAGACCTCCATCCAGAGTCTGTTCCCAGGGATCAGAGCTTCATCCTACAGCTTCCGGCTCCAAGCACAAATTATCATTGTGGTCCTTAATAAGCCCTACTCTTTCATTAGTTATCCATTTACCCTTAATGTACTTGTAAAACAAATTGGGATTTCCCTTTACTTTACCTGCCAGTGTCCTTTTATGCCCCCTTTTTGCTCTCCTAATTTCCTTTTTAAGTTCCCTCCTGAACATGCTATACTCCTCATAGAATAGAAATGATAGAATCCCGACAGTGTAGAAGGAGGCCATTCGGCCCATCGAGTCTGCATCGACCACAATTCCACCCAGGCCCTATCCCCGTAACTCCACATATTTACCCTGCTAATCCTCCGAAACACGAGGATCAATTTAGCATGGCCATCTAACCTACACATCTTTGGAGTGTGAGAGGAAACCCACGCAGACACGGGGAGAATGTGCAAACTCCACACAGACAGTGATCCGAGGCCTGAAATGAACCCGGGTCCCTGGTGCTGTGAGGCAGCAGTGCTAACCACTGTGCCATCGTGCCGCCCACTCCTCTAGGGCTTCAGGTGTTTTGATTCCTCGATATTTGCCATAGCCTCCCGTTTTTTTCTTCATCCGATTCTGTATATCCCTCGATATCCAGGGTTCATTAGATTTGTTGGTTCCATCCTCTTTCTTTATTGGAACATGTTGGTTCTGTACTCTCCCTATTTCCTCCTTGAATGTATCTCACTCTTCCATCACAGAGTAACCGAACAACGGCTGCTCCCAGTCCACTCTGGCCAAATCAACATTACAAAGTGCATTGTCGTATATTTTTTGGAGCTGCAACACCTCACTACATTCCTCACATTGATCCAGTGCCGTGTATAAGCAACTTGTTTCACATTTAATGGGCTTTATTTTCTGTTTGGGGTTGGGAACCAGACAATTTACAGCTCCCAATCTCATGCCACACCTATACAATTCACATGTCAACATCTCATAGAACTCATAGAAACCCTACAGTACAGAAAGAGGCCATTCGGCCCATCGAGTCTGCACCGACCACAATCCCACCCAGGCCCTACCCCCACATCCCTACATATTTACCCACTAATCCCTCTAACCTACGCATCTCAGGACACTAAGGGCAATTTTTAGCATAGCCAATCAACCTAACCCGCACATGTTTGGACTTCAAATGAAAATGCCGTAACTGGGCCAGCCATGTGATTGATGCCCACTTAGGGGCACTAAGGGCGGCACGATAGCACAGTGGTGAGCACTTCTGCCTCACAGCGCCTGGGGCCCAGGTTCACTTCCGGCATCGGGTCACTGTTTGTGTGGGGTTTGCATGTTCTCTCCGTGTCTGCGTGGATTTCTTCCGAGTGCTCCGATTTCCTCCCACAGTCCAAAGACGTGCAGGTTAGGTTGATTGGCCATGCTAAATTGCCCCTTAGTGTTAGGGGGACGAGCAGGGTAAATAAGCAGGGTTATAGGGATAGGGATAGGGCCTGGGTGGACTTGTGGTCGGTGCAGACCCGATGGGTCGAATGGCCTCTTTCTGCGCTGTAATGATTTTATGATTCTATGAAGTGTTACCAAAAAGCAAGAGCTTCCTGCAGAGCATTAGTGACAAAAGTAGATGGCAGCCATGATGGTGCCTGCCACTGCCAAGCTGGAGAGAGCAGACAGTAACCCAGAGAGGCAGCAGATAAGTGGCCAAACAGCCAAGTAAAAGGTAATGGGCATCATCCAATGCAGAATCGCCCATCTCATCAAATATAAACCTTTCACTTCAGTGTACAAAGGATCCAACAGCTGTACACAAATGTGCATCAGACTGTTTGGTTTCACCAAGTTACAAAGACAATTGCATCCTTGTCCTCTACGGCCAGTTAAGTAGCTTCTCAAGGAACGTAGCAGACTGTTAATTCGAGGCGAACTGGTTCCCAACTGTCTTCCATAACCCACCACCCCACCACCACAGCAGCACAGTGGTTAGCACTGCTGCCTCAGAACGCCAGGGACCCGGGTTCGATTCCCAGCTTGGGTCACTGTCTGTGCAGAGTCTGCACGTTCTCCCCGTGTCTGTGTGGGTTTCCTCTGGTTGCTCCGGTTTCCTCCCACAGTGCGAAAAACATATTGGTTACGTGTATTGGCCATGTTAAATTCCCCCTCAGTGTACCCGAACAGGCGCCGGAGTGTGAAAACTGGGGGATTTTCACAGTAACTTCATTGCAGTGTTAATGTAAGCCTACTTGTGACACTAATAAATAAATCATGCCCAATAACCCTCACTGAAAATTCCAGCACAACCCACCAGCATCCAGACACTGACAAATCGGAGGCAATTTTCCCGGCCCACTCACTTGGGGAATCATAGCAGATGAGGGTCAGAACTTGCGAAGATCCGTTGACCTCGGACAGGATTTTTATGTTCTGGGGCGAGCGTGGCCCATCAACTGGAAGCACTGTTTATAAAACCTGCCAACTTCTTCAAGTACAGGAGCAGGAATGTCTTGATGCAATAATACAGGGCCTCTGTGCAGGTTTGAGCTCCTTATCTGAGGAAGAATGTTCTTGCTCCAGAGGGAGTACAGAGAAGGTTTATCAGACTGATTTCTGGGATGGCAGGAGCGATGTATGAGGAGAGATTGAGTCAGTTAGGATTGTTTTTGCTGGAGTTCAGAAGAATGAGGGGAATCTCATAGAAACCTATGAAATTCTAACAGGACTAGACAGGGAAGATACAAGAAGGATGTCCCTGATGGTGGTGGTGTCCAGAAGCAGGAGTCACAGTCTGAGGATACAGGATGGACTGTTTAGGACAGAGATGAGGAGAAATGTCTTCACCCAGAGAGTGATCAGCCTGTGGAATGCATGACCGAAGAAAGTAGTTGAGACCAAAACATTGTATGTTTTCAAGGAGCAGTTAGATATAGCTTGTGGAGCGAAGGGGGTCAAAGGATATGGGTGGAAGGTGGGGTCAGGCTATTGAGTTGGATGATCAGCCATGATCATAATGAATAGCAGAGCAGGCTCGGAGGGCAAGTGGCCTCCTCCTGCTCCAATTTTCTATGTTTCTATGTTCCAGGTCCAACCCCCTTGGGCAATTGAAAACCCCGGTCAATCAGTCAAACAAAAAGAACAATAAGTATATTTGTTTCATTGTGTAATAGGTTATTGTGCTGGAAAACTACTTGTGTTGTCATGTAGGGGGTCCTTGGACCTCAGAAACAAAAGATTAGGAACCCCAGCTATAAGGTACAGATTGCACTGTGCACCATGTGGTGCTTTTCCACACACGGTGGCTGGGTACAAATGCTGGTTGTACGCAAAAAAAGAAAATCGCCAATTGGAATAGGTAATAACACAGTGCCATCTGCTCTCTTCATAGCTGGCTTCAGTAGTCCTCCAGAACAGTACCATTCACTTGAGCACTAAGACAGCCAGCCACAGTCTAGATAGAGACATCTGGCGAGCGGGGAATGCGCATTGTTAATTGATCCTATTATGAGCAATCCTGAAATTATTGATGCAACTGATCCCAACATAGCAGCAGGCAGAATTTTCAAAAATTTAATTAACACAATCTAGAATTGAATGATAGTCTTAGTCATGGCGACCATGAAACTATCATCAATTTTGTTCACCAATGTTCCTTTAGGGAAGAAAATCTGCCATCCTTACGTGGTCTGGCCTACATTTGACTATGGATCCATAGCAATGTGGTTCACTCTTAAATGCCTCTGAATTTGCCTCGGCAGCTATTTGTAGAATAGGATCACTACATTGCAGAAGGAGGCCACTCGGCCATTCAAGTCTGCACCGACTCTCCGACAGAGCATCCCACCCAGGCCCCCAACCCCTGTCCTACCCCCATGCCCCATCCCTAACCTACACATCTTTGATAACTAAGGGGCAATTTAGCATGGCCAATCCACCTAACCTACGCGTCTTTCAGACTGTGGGAGGAAACTGGACCACCCGGAGGAAACCCACGCAGACACGGGGAGAATGTGCAGACTCCACACAAACAATCACCCAAGGCCAGAATCGAACCCTGTTGCCATGAGGCAGCAGTGCTAACCACTGTGCCACTGTGACATGCCACCTTCAGTTCAAGGGTAATTGGAGAAGTCAAGGCAACAATATAAAGGCCTCATTTGGAGTACTGCATGCAGTTCTGGTCACCACACTATCAGAAGGACGTGGAAGCTTTGGAGTGAGAGCAAAGAAGGTTCACCAGGATGTTGCCTGGTCTCGAGGGCGTTGGCTGGGAGGAGAGGTTGAATAAACTAGAATTGTTTTCACTGGAAAGACGGAGGATGAGGGGAGACCTGATAGAAGTCTACAAAATAATGAGAGGCATCGACAGGGTGGATAGTCAGGCTTTTTCCAAGGGTGGAAGTGTCAATTACAAGGGGGCACAGGTTCAAGGTGAGAGGGGAAAAGTTTAAAGGAGTTGTGCGGAGGATGTTTTTCACACAGAGAGTGGTGGGTGCCTGGAACGCGCTGCCAGAGGAAGTGGTGGAAGCAGGCACATTAGTAACATTTAGAAGGATCTGGATGGGTACATGAATAGGGAAGGAAGAGAGGGATACGGTCCGAATAAGAGAGGGTTTTTTTTGGTTTAGTTAGGGCATCATGATCAGCACGGGCTTGGAGGGCCAAAGGCCCTGTTCCTGAGCTGTGCTTTTCTTTGTTCTCTTTGTTCTTTGTTCTTAGTTTTTCCAGCATTTTCCGTTTTTGTTTCAGTTCTCCAGCATCTGCAGTATTTTATTTTCTCTCTGTTACATTTCAGCTTTTACGGAATCTTGCAGATTCAAGGACAATTTGTAAGTGGATAATTTTCCAATCATACAACAGCAATTTGATCAAGTGTTTCATGTTTAATTCAAATTACCTGAAGTGCGTGTTCTTTCAAACTGACATTCAAGTAAAACTAAAGAAAATGGGTCTTTGTTTTTCTCTTCTTGTGAATGGCACCATCGGCAATCATCTGGTCAGCTAAGCATTAGATTGGCTGAGTTGATTGGAACATCACCTCTATGTCAAAAGGTTGTGTGTTATTTTCACCATCCCGTCACAGAATCACACAATCTTATGGTTCAGAAGGAAACCATTTGGCCTGTTTTACCTGTGTTTGCTTTTTGAAAGAGCTATCGGATTAGTTCCATCTCCCCTCCTACTCTTTCATCTGAGTCTTTCTCCATTGTGCCAGGTCCCAGATGCCCCATTCATAGAATCATCTGTTGCCTACAGTGAAAAATAATACCATTCGGCCCATCGAGCCTACACTGAGAACAAGCCCAGCCAGGACCTATCCCTGTAACTCCAAGTCATAGAGTCATAGAGGTTTACAGCATGGAAACAGGCCCTTTGGCCCAACTTGTCCATGCTGCCCTTTTTTTTAATACCCCTAAGCTAGTCCCAATTGCCCGCGTTCGGCCCATTTCCGTCTATACCCATCTTACCCATGTAACTGTCCAAACGCTTTTTAAAAGACAAAATTGTACCCGCCTCTACTACTACCTCTGGCAGCTTGTTCCAGACACTCACCACCCTCTGTGTGAAAAGATTGCCTCTCTGGACACTTTTGTATCTCTTCCCTCTCACCATAAACCTATGCCCTCTAGTTTTAGACTCCCCTACCTTTTCAGAAAAGATATTGACTGTCTAACTGATCTGTGCCCCTCATTATTTTATAGACCTCTATAAAATCACCCCTATGCCTTCTACGCTGCAGAGAAAAAAGTCCCAGTCTATCCAACCTCTCCTTATAACTCAAACCATCAAGTCCCAGTAGCATCCTAGTAAATCTCTTCTGCACTCTTTCTAGTTTAATAATATCCTTTCTATAATAGGGTGACCAGAACTGTACACAGTATTCCAAGTGTGGCCTTACCAATGACTTGTACTACTTCAACATGATGTCCCAACTCCTGCAGTCAATGTTCTGATCAATGAAACTAAGCATGCTGAATACCTTCTTCACCACTTTGTCCACCTGTGACTCCACTTTCAAGGAGCTATGAACCTGTACCCCGAGATCCCTTTGCTCTCTAACTCTCCCCAATGCCCTACCATTAACTGAGCAAGTCCTGCCCTGGTTCAATCAACCAAAATGCATCACCTCGCGTTTATCTAAATTAAACTCTATCTGCCATTTGTCAGCCCACTGGCTCAATTGACCAAGATCCCATTGCAATCCGAGATAACCTTCTTCATTGTTCACTATGACACCAATCTTGGTGTCATCTGCAAACTTACTAACCATGCCTCCTATATTCTCATCCAAATCATTAATATAAATGACAAATAACAGTGGACCCAGCACCGATCCCTGACGCACACCACTGGTCACAGATCTCCAGTTTGAAAAACAACCCTCTACAACCACCCTCTGGCTTCTGCCATCAAGCCAATTTTGTATCCATTTAGCTACCTCACCCTGGATTCCATGAGATTTAATCTTATGCAACAACCCACCATGCGGTACCTTGTCAAAGGCCTGGGTGGGATTGTGACCTGTGTAGGTTTCCTCTGGGTGCTCCGGTTTCCTCCCACAGTCCAAAGATGTGCCTGTTAATCCTCCTGATACTAGTGTCAATTTAGCATTGCCAATCAACCTAACCCACACATCTTTTGGACTGTGGGTCAGTGCTTACTGTCCTTCAGCTTATTGCCCAGAATATTCCGAAATGAGGCATCTTGCAGTGTGCCCTGTTAATTAGGCATTATGTACGGCTAATATAACAGAGAGAGCAGTTTCAGACACATCCAATTAGCATTTTCACACTGGTTCATAAAACTCCTACAGTGCAGAAGGAGGCCATTCGGCCCATCGAGTCTGCACTGACCACAATCCCACCCAGGCCCTATTCCTGTAACCCCAAGTATTTATCCTGCTAATCCCTCTGACACTAGGGTCAATTTATCACAGTCAATCAACTAACCAGCACAACTTTGGACTGTGGGAGGAAACCGAAGAACCCAGAGGAAACTCACGCAGACTCGGGGAGAATGTGCAAACTCCATGCTGACAGTCACCCAAGGTGGGAATCGAACCCGGGTCCCTGGTGCTGTGAGGCAGTAGTGCTAACTACTGTGCCACCATTCCTTCCACCATGTGTAACATCAGGACAAAAACACAGGCAATGGTGGAAATATATAGCTGCTCAGACAATATCTGTCCTGAACAAGATTAATGTTTTAGACACAGGGATTATGGAGAATAGACATTAACCTATCAAGTTCTCTTATCTGGGCACAAGTGCTGACTGCCAACTGGGTACATCTAATACTTCTTGCTTTAGTTTCAATTTTTCAATATTCCAATGTTTTTTCTTTTTATTTATAATGTTTATTAATATTTACATGTGTCAATGTCACCATATTTATCAATGTTTAGATTTATCGATTCTTTCATTTCATGAGATGGTGATGAATGTTGATTTTTTGTTGCAACTTTCATCTTAGTGGCTGCAAGTTATTTACCAATGGAGCCTGTTTGAGAGCTATCAGCTCGTTAGCTCCACCAAGAGGAACAGCAGAATGCATGCAAAGTTTTGCCACTTTCTCCAGTTCAGCTGGAGGAGCAAGGAGGTCACAAAATCCGGAAATCAAATCTAAAACAAATCTATCAATAGATTGGAGAAGCAGTGGGATTGGGCGATACACATAGTCGTGACATAGCTCAGTAAGGCCATAAAAAAGCAAACAAAATAATGAGGTTAATTTCTAAAGGGGTAGATTCACGAAGCAAAGTTACATTAAACCTATATAGTTATGATGTGGAGATGTCGGCATTGGACTGGGGTGGGCACAGTAAGAAGTCTCACAACACCAGGTTAAAGTCCAACAGGTTTATTTGGTAGCATGAGCTTTCGGAGTGCTGCTCCTTCATCAGATGAGTTCATTCACCTGATGAAGGAGCAGTGCTCCAAAAGCTCGTGATTCCAAATAAACCTGTTGGATTTTAACCTGGTGTTGTGAAACTTATACAAAATATTTGTTTGCCCACACTCGTAGTACGGTGAACAGCTCTGTCAGAATCAATGTCCGTTAATTTCACATCTCGCTTGCAGTTGTACTTGTAGCGAAAGTATGAGTTTATTTATTATTTATTAGTGTCACAAGTTGGCTTACATCAACATTGCAATGAAGTTACTGCCCTAGTTCCCTAGTCACCACACTCCGGCGCCTGTTCAGGCACACTGAGGAAGAATTTAACATGGTCAATGCACCTAACCAGCACGTCTTTTCGACTGTGGGAGGAAACTGGAACACCTGGAGGAAACCCACGCAGACATGGGGAGAACATGCAGACTCAGCATTGGCAGTAGTCCAAGCCGGGAATCGAACCTGGGTCGCTGGCGCTGTGAGGCAGCAGTGCTAACCACTGTGCCCATGAGGTCCTGAGCCAGTGGCTTGTTCACCACACAGAAGGTCTCTGGGTTATGGTTGCCATCCATCTGATGAACAGAGCCAAGTCACCACCACAAAGGTTATTGGCTTAGCAATGCGTTTATGTGCCTGGAATTAACATGCTCCAGACGCTCTGAGCTGGCACACTTGCCCTGCCATGAAATACCAAGAAAACATCAGCCTTCTCTCCTGCCTAGCACTGTTATCCAGACCTTTAGCTCTGCAGACCGGAGGCGCACATCGGAATCGTTTATTTCCCCCAAGAAATCTTCATCCTGAATATCTTTAATTCCAATTGACTATACAGTAGGATGATGAGAAGCTTGTTCCCACTCTCTTCCCTTCATCTGCAGAATCATTTAAAGTGCCCAGTCTTTCCACAGAGAAAGAATTTGGCTCCCTCTGCTGGGCAATCTGCAGGGTGCTGCTCTTTTTGGCACCGCATCTGCAACACTTTAAAATAGGTGGAACGGTTCTTCCCGCCCCTTCAGTGGTTTCGGCAGGCGTTTTTATGAGCTTTTTGGTGGGCAGGCTTTCGAACTTTGAGCCCACATACTCGCGAGCCTCAGCGTCTTCCCAAAGTGCACCCTGATTCTGGTCACAACTCCACTTGCCTAGCAAACTGCTCGACCTTCTCAAACATTACAATTCTTTGGTTTGCAAAAGATTCAACAGTGCATTGTTGAACATGCCGAGTACACTGCGGTCGTAAGTTAACTCATACTTTCAAGTTCTATAGCTGCAACTACTGGCCAGTCAATACAAGTCACTGATAAATGAATCGATGGATTCACCCAGGCTCTGGCTCATTTGGTGGAATGTTGCCTGTTTAATGACTAGATTCTTCTTAGGGCTTAAGTACTTATCAAAGGCATTCATAATGTCTTTATAGGATGCCATGGTCTCACTGACTGCTCATCACACCAGGACATCATCAGCTATGGCCCCAATTGCATGTAGAAGGGTACAGACCAGTGCTTTTGTGCTTTATCTTGGAAAACTGAAGCCGCTCAGTACTTTTCAAACTGTTTCCTCCAGAGCTCCCATCGTTGTCCTTGCTGCAAACTCTAAATGTGCTGGAAGGGCGATGGGAGGGTGGTCCATGTAGAATGGCTATGAGCATAGTGTGTGGTTTACTGTCCTTTCAGTTTTGTTCTTCTTTGTTGTGAGGATCAGCTATTCCAAGGTCTTAAAACCTGGGTTACCAATTTGTGATCTGTTTACAAAACTGCAGTCCCCAATGCTGCCAGCATATTTATAGAGTCATAGAGGTTTACAGCATGGAAGCAGGCCCTTCGGCCCAACTTGTCCATGCCACCCCTTTTTTATCCCCTAAGTGAGTCCCAATTGCCCACATTTGGCCCATATCCGTCTATACCCATCGTACCCATGTAACTGTCTAAATGCTTTTTAAAAGACAAAATTGTACCCGCCTCTATTACGACATCTGGCAGCTTGTTTTAGGCCCTTACCACCCTCTGTGTGAAAAACTTCCCCTCTGAACCCTTTTGTGTCTCTCCCCTCTCACCCCAAACCTATGCCCTCTAGTTTTAGACTCCCGTACCTTTGGGAAAAGATATTGACCATCTAGCTGATCGATGGCCCTCATTATTTTATAGCACTCTATAAGATCATCCCTAAGCCTCCTATGTTCCAGAGAAAAATATTTAATGGGATTGTTCTTGCTTTTGAATGGCTTGAGATAGTCAATACAAAGGTTTTCTTCAAACTATTGATTTTCTTGATTTTATTTTATTTTATTTTATTATTGTCACATGTATTGGCATACAGTGAAAAGTATTGTTTCTTAGTGCACTATACAGACAAAGCATACTGTACATAAAGAAGGAAAGGAGGGAGTGCAGAATGTAGTGTTACAGTCATAGCTAGGGTGCAGAGGAAGATCAACTTAATGCAAGGTAGGTCCATTCAAAAGTCTGACAGCAGCAGGGAAGAAGCTGTTTTTGAGTCGGTCGGTACGTGACCTCAGACTTTTGTATCTTTTTCCCGATGGAAGAAGGTGGAAGAGAGAATGTCCAGGGTGTGTGGGGTCCTTGATTATGCTGGCTGCTTTTCTGAGGCAGCGGGAAGTGTAAACAGAGTCAATGGATGGGATGCTGGTTTGCGTGATGGACTGGGCTTCATTCATGAATCTTTGTAGTTTCTTGCGGTCTTGGACAGAGCAGGAGCCATACCAAGTTGTGATACAATTGTGATATAACTTACCCTGTTTATAAAGACTTCATGGTAAGTACATGGTTCTCTAAACACAGACTGTTCTGTGCCTTGCTCCTTTGGTCATCTGACCCTGATATCATGCCAACATCATCATTATCATGAGCATGAGTACTTTACTCTACAAGAGAGGCTGTGCTAAAACTGTATAAAACATTAGTTAGACCACAATTAGAATACTCTATACTCTATACTCTGGTCATCACACAGCAGCAAGGATGTGATCATGCCAGAGAGGGTACAGAGATGATGAATAAGGATGTTGGCATAAATGAAGAATGTTTGCTATCAGGAAAAATAGGGTAGGCTGGGTTATTTTTTTTGGAACAGAGGAGGCTGAGGGGAAATTTAGTTGAGGGTGAATAAAGTTATGGATTGACGTGTCTGCCAGTTGCCTCTGTCCAGTCTGATCCTTTAAATTTCGGGGAGCCTACCAGAGTCTGGGAGTCTCCGGACCGACTAAACTTATAAGGAGTTTATCCATGGGGTATTCCTGGGTGGCATGGTGGCACAGTGGTTAGCACTGCTGCCTCACAGCTCCAGGGACCTAGTTTCAATTCCCGGCTTGGGTCACTGTCTGTGTGGAATTTGCATGTTCTCCCAGTGTCTACATGGGTTTCCTCCGGGTGCTCCGGTTTCCTCCCACAGTCCAAAGATATGCGGGTTAGGTTGATTGGTCATGCTAAATTGCCCTTTAGCGTCCCGGGATGTGTAGGTTAAGGGATTAGAGGGGTAAATGTATGGGGTCTTGGGGATAGGGTCTGGGGTGGGATTGTTATTGCTGCAGACACGATGGGCCGAATGGAAGAACTCACCCAATTCAAGAATTCAACAGAATTCACCTAAGGAGGAACAAAGAACATGATTAGTAAAGCAAAAAAATGTTTTTATTAAAGGGAAACATAGAATTATAGAAACCCAACAGTATAGAAGGAGGCTATTCAGCCCATCAAGTCTGCGATGACTCACTGACAGAGCATTTTACCCTACCCCCATAACTCGATGTATTTACCCTGTTAATCCACCTAACCCAAACATCCTGGGACACTAAGGAGCAATTTAGAGTGTCCAGTCCACCTAGCCTTCACATCTTTCAGACTGTGGAAGGAAACCAGAGGACCCGGAAGAAACACATACAGACACAGGGAGAGTTTACAATCTCCACACAGTCAACCGAGGCTGGAATTGAACCCGGGTTCCTGGCGCTGTGAGGCAACAATGCTAACCACTGTGCCACCGTGCCACCCTTCTTCACCACTCATCTTAAAACAACAATCTTTTATAGAAACGATTTGAACTTCAAGTTATTACATAACATGACATAGAAATGAACTGCAGTGCATTGTTTTTTAAATAGCTTTGTTACTACTTGGGGACCATGATGTGGCATAGTCTTCCATTACAAATATAGGGTAACACGTTCGTTATCAGTAAATGACGGATGGGATATAATGCAGGGGGTCATTTTCAGATTGTTCCATTGTACAATTTACATTTATGCCAACCAGTTAAAAGGAGCACGTAAATCAAAGTGACATATGTGCAGACAACCATCTCAGATGTTGCTAACAGATATTTGTTCTGTTCGAATGTGAAGGTGAGTTAGCAACAAGATTGGTAGAGAGAAATAACCTGAATTTATATTGTGCTTTTCACAACCTTGGGCTGTCCCGAGATAGAACATAGAACATAGAACAGTACAGCACAGAACAGGCCCTTCGGCCCACGATGTTGTGCCGAGCTTTATCTGAAACCAAGATCAAGCTATCCCACTCCCTATCATCCTGGTGTGCTCCATGTGCCTATCCAATAACCGCTTAAATGTTTCTAAAGTGTCTGACTCCACTATCACTGCAGGCAGTCCATTCCACACCCCAACCACTCTCTGCGTAAAGAACCTACCTCTGATATCCGTCCTGTATCTCCCACCACGAACCCTATAGTTATGCCCCCTTGTAATAGCTCCATCCACCCGAGGAAATAGTCTTTGAACGTTCACTCTATCTATCCCCTTCACCATTTTATACACCTCTATTAAGTCTCCCCTCAGCCTCCTCCGCTCCAGAGAGAACAGCCCTAGCTCCCTCAACCTTTCCTCATATGACCTACCCTCCAAACCAGGCAGCATCCTGGTAAATCTCCTCTGCACTCTTTCCAGCGCTTCCACATCCTTCTTATAGTGAGGTGACCAGAGCTGCACACAATATTCCAAATGTGGTCTCACCAAGGTCCTGTACAGTTGCAGCATAACCCCACGGCTCTTAAACTCCAACCCCCTGTTAATAAAAGCTAACACACTATAGGCCTTCTTCACAGCTCTATCCACTTGACTGGCAACCTTTAGAGATCTGTGGATATGGACCCCAAGATCTCTCTGTTCCTCCACAGTCTTCAGAACCCTACCTTTGACCCTGTAATCCACATTTAAATTTGTCCTACCAAAATGAATCACCTCACATTTATCAGGGTTAAACTCCATTTGCCATTTTTCAGCCCAGCTTTGCATCCTATCTATGTCTCTTTGCAGCCTACAACAGCCCTCCACCTCATCCACTACTCCACCAATCTTGGTGTCATCAGCAAATTTACTGATCCACCCTTCAGCCCCCTCCTCTAAGTCATTAATAAAAATCACAAAGAGCAGAGGACCAAGCACTGATCCCTGCGGCACACCGCTAGCAACCTGCCTCCAATCCGAAAATTTTCCATCGACCACCACCCTCTGTCTTCGGTCAGACAGCCAGTTGCCTATCCAATCGGCCAACTTTCCCTCTATCCCACACCTCCTCACTTTCATCATAAGCCGACCATGGGGGACCTTATCAAATGCCTTACTAAAATCCATGTATATGACATCAACTGCCCTACCTTCATCAACACACTTAGTTACCTCCTCAAAAAATTCTATCAAATTTGTGAGGCACGACTTGCCCTTCACGAATCCGTGCTGACTATCTCGGATTAATCCGCATCTTTCTAAATGGTCGTAAATCCCATCCCTAAGGACCCTTTCCATCAATTTACCAACCACCGAAGTAAGACTAACCGGTCTATAATTACCAGGGTCATTTCTATTCCCTTTCTTAAACAGAGGAACAACATTCGCCATTCTCCAGTCATCTGGCACCATCCCCGTGGACAGCGAGGACCCAAAGATCAATGCCAAAGGCTCTGCAATCTCATCCCTTGCCTCCCAAAGAATCCTAGGATACATTTCATCAGGCCCAGGGGACTTATCAACCTTCAGTTTATTCAAAACTGCCAAGACATCCTCCCTCCGAACATCTATTTCCTCCAGCCTATTAGCCTGTAACACCTTCTCTTCCTCAAAAACATGGCCCCTCTCCTTGGTGAACACTGAAGAAAAGTATTCATTCATCACCTCGCCTATCTCTACTGACTCCATACACAAGTTCCCACTACTGTCCTTGACCGGCCCTAACCTCACCCTGGTCATTCTTTTATTCCTCACATAAGAGTAAAAAGCCTTGGGGTTTTCCTTGATCCGACCCGCCAAGGACTTCTCATGTCCCCTCCTAGCTCTCCTAAGCCCCTTTTTCAGCTCATTCCTTGCTAACTTGTAACCCTCAATCGAGCCATCTGAACCTTGTTTCCTCATCCCTACATAAGCTTCCCTCTTCCTTTTCACAAGACATTCCACCTCTTTTGTGAACCATGGTTCCCTCACTCGGCCATTTCCTCCCTGCCTGACAGGAACATACCTATCAAGGACATCCAGTATTTGTTCCTTGAAAAAGTTCCACTTTTCATTAGTTCCTTTCTCTGACAGTTTCTGTTCCCAACTTATGCCCCCTAATTCTTGCCTAATCGCATCATAATTACCCCTCCCCCAATTGTAAACCTTGCCCTGCCGTACGGCCCTATCCCTCTCCATTGCAATAACAAAAGACACCGAATTGTGGTCACTATCTCCAAATTGCTCTCCCACAACCAAATCTAACACTTGGCCCGGTTCATTTCCCAGTACCAAATCCAATGTGGCCTCACCTCTAGTCGGCCCATCCACATATTGTGTCAGGAAACCCTCCCGCACACACTGCACAAAAACTGCCCCATCCAAACTATTTGACCTACAAAGGTTCCAATCAATATTTGGAAAGTTAAAGTCCCCCATGACAACTACCCTGTGACCCCCACACATATCCATAATCTGCTTAGCAATTTCTTCCTCCACATCTCTATTACTATTTGGGGGCCTATAGTAAACTCCTAGCAACGTGACCGCTCCTTTCCTATTTCTAACTTCAGCCCATATTACCTCAGTGTGCAGATCCCCCACGAAGTGCCTTTCCGCAGCCGTTAAACTATCCTTGATTAACAATGCCACTCCTCCACCTCTTTTACCAGCTTCCCTACACTTAGTGAAACATCTATACCCCGGAACGTCCAACAACCATTCCTGTCCTTGTTCTACCCACGTCTCCGTAATGGCCACAACATCGTAGTCCCAAGTACCAATCCACGCCCCAAGTTCATCTACCTTGTTCCGGATGCTCCTTGCATTGAAGTAGACACACTTCAACCCACCTTCCTGTCTACCAGTACCCACCCTTGACCCTGATACCTTCCCCAATACCTCACCACCCTCACTGACTTCTGGACTACAACTCCCTTTCCCACTCCCCTGACAAATTAGTTTAAACCCCCCTGAAGAGCCGTAACAAATTTCCCTCCGAGGATATTGGTGCCCCTCTGGTTCAGGTGCACCCCGCCCTGTTTGTACAGGTCCCACCTTCCCCAGAACGTGTTCCAATTATCCACGTATCTGAAACCCTCCCTCCTACACCATCCCTGCAACCACATATTTAACTGCACTCTCTCCCTGTTCCTCAACTCGCTATCACGTGGTACCGGCAACGTACCAGAGATGACCACATGTTTCGTCTTGGCTTTCAGCTTCCAGCCCAGCTCCAGAAATTCCTGCTTTAAATCCCCGTCCCTTCTCTTACCTATGTCATTGGTACCAATGTGCACCACGACTTGTGACTGTTTCCCCTCCCCCTTCAGAATCTGGAAAACACGGTCTGAGACATCACGGACCTTGGCATCCGGTAGGCAACATACCATCCGTGAGTCTCTTTTGCTGCCACAGAACCTCCTATCTATCCCTCTAACTAACGAGTCCCCAATAACTATCGCCCTCCCGCTCTCCCCCTTTCCCTCCCGAGCCACAGAGACGGACACAGTGCTGGAGATCCTCTCACTGCGGCTCCCCACTGGTATGTCATCCCCCTCAACCGTATCCAAAGCGGAATACTTGTTGCTAAGGGGAACGACCACCGGGGATCCCTGCACGGACTGCTTCCTCCCAGCCCCTCTCACCGTCACCCATCTGTTTTCAATCCTCGGAGTAACTGTCTTCCTAAAGCTTGTGTCTATGGCCATCTCTGCGTCCCTGATGATCCTAAGTTCATCCAACTCCAGCTCCAGTTCCCTAACACGGTTTTGGAGGAGCTGCAGATGGGTGCACTTCCCACAGGTGTAATCAGTAGGGACACTGTCGTCGTCCCTCACCTCAAACATAGTGCAAGAGGAACATTGCACTGCCTGCACACCCATCCCCTCTAGATACCTTGCCAGTACCAGGTAGAAAGATGTTTTGCAACCAATGGGTTGTACCTGAAGTTGTTGTCATTGTTATTATGCAGCGAAATATGACAGGCAAATTGAACAAAACATGGTACCACAGTTGGCAAATTACTGCTGATTTTGAGAGGAATGGGAGCTGGAACACCAACAGAACTCCTTGTGCCTTTTAAATTAGTGTGATGGAATTTTTACATCTACTGACAAGACTGTCTGCGTGGAGTTTGTACATTCTCCTCCTGTCTGCGTGGGTTTCCTCCGGGTGCTTCGGTTTCCTCCCACACTCCAAAGATGTGCGGGTTAGGTTGATTGGCCATGCTAAATTGCCCCTTAGAATCGGGGGGACTAGCAGGGTAAATACGTGATGCTACGGGGATAGGGGCTGGGTAGGGTTGTGGTCGGTGCAGGCACGATGGGCCGAATGGCTCCTTCTGCACTGCAGGGATTCTATAGATTCTATTCTATAGATCATAGAATCTTGGAATCATACAGTGCAGAAGAGGCCCTTCGGCCCATCGAGTCTACACCGACACATTAGAAACACCTGAACTCCCATCTAATCCCATCTGCCAGCACTTGGCCCATAGCCCTGAATGTTATGATGTGCCAAGTGCTCATCCAGATACTTTTTAAGGATGTGAGACAACCCACCTCCACCACCCTCCCAGGCAGTGCATTCCAGACCGTCACCACCCTCTGGGTAAAAAAGGTTTTCCTCACATCCCCCCTAAACTTTGCCTTGAACCTATGTCTCCTTATGACTGACCCTTCAATTAAGGGGAATAATTGCTCTTTTTCCAGTCTGTCCATGTCTCATAATCTTGTGCACCTCGATCAGGTCACCCTTCAGTCTTCTCTGCTCCAACGAAAACAGCCCAACCTGTTGAACTTAAATGTACCATTCCCGGCGAATCTCCTCTGCACCCTCTCCAGTGCAATCACATCCTTCCGATAATGTGGTGAACAGAACAGCACACAGTATTCTAGCTGTAGCCTCACCAAAGCTCTATACAACTCCAACATGACTTCCCTGCTTTGGTAAACTTTACCTCGATTGGTAAAGGCAAGATTGATAAAGGCAATCTGCCTTTTTCACCACCCTACTAACATGCCCTTCCGCTTTCAGAGATTTGTGGACGAACAAGCCAAGGTCCCTTTGGTCCACAGATGGTGTCTTTGGTTTAAAGACGCACCTGGAAAGTTGCACCTTAACCACCTCTTGAAGGAGAGGCCAAAAGACAATGCAGACGACTTCCAGAAACTCACATACGGCATCAAGAGTCACTTGCATTTATATAGCACTTGAAACATAGTGAAATGTCCCGAGGTGCTTCACAGGACCTCATTACAGAAAATGTGACATTCAGCCATGAATGGAGATATCAGATCAGGTGACCAAAAGGGACAAAGAAGCAGGTTTTAAGAAGCGTCATAAATCAGGACAGCGAGGCAGAGAGGTTTAGCGAAGGATTTCCAGAGGCGAGGAGACAGGCAGCTGAAGGCATGGCTGCCAGTGGTGGAGCGATTAAATTGAGGATGTGTAAAAAGGCCAGAGGCAGAGGAATGAAGGGATCTCAGAGGGTTGGAGGTCCGGAGGAATTTACAGAGTTGGAGAATGGCAAGGTCATGTCGAGATTTGAAAACTGCTGAATGCAGCAAATTTCACATTGAACTTTTTTTAAACAGTCATGTTACTGTTCCCAGCAATCATCTGTTTCGTATTTTACTAGCTTGGAAGATGGTAAGATAATACATTAACTCCAACAAGCAATATTTGAGAATGCAAATTGAAGTTGTTGCCTTTCCCCCATTCAGAATAATCGCTATTATCATAACAGGTGTAATCTTGCTAAGTGCATAACTGATCCCTAACCCCAATTCATATGCTTCCCAGGAGTATACATTGAAGAGGTCTTAGTCTCAAGAAGAGTGCAGTGAAAGAATAGTAGATTGATGAACCATTAACAGATATGTATTACAATGCTGAGCATGACTGAAGCTCCATACTCCCTTATTATCATGCACTTAACAGGCACGGGCTTTCAATGGGATTAACAGAAGTGCTGAGCTTTTGAAAAAGTGATCTATAATTGATATACAGGTATGTACAGTGGAGGTGCAGAGAGATTCAGGGTTCAAGTACAGAAATTACTAAAAGCTACTGGACAGATGCAAAAAATAATTATAAGGGACTAGTGGAGAGGAATTTTGTTGGCTAGTAAATACAACAAAATCATAGCTGTAATAAAAATAAAAATAGAATGAATATTATGGTATCACTTCAAAGAGTGGCAGAGCAATTTGGCCCCTTGCATCACTAATACACTACAAATAATTGATCAATCGTTCGAAAAAGGTGCAGTGCTAGAGGACTGGCAGATAGCTTAAAATTTATTTAATGTTTAGTAGGGTGGCATGGTGGCACAGTGGTTAGCACTGCTACCTCACAGCGCCAGGGAACCAGGTTCAATTCCAGCCTCAGGTGACCATCTGTGTGGAGTTTGCACGTTCTCCCTGTATCTGCATGGGTTTCCTCCGGATGCTCTGGTTTCCTCCCACAGTCCAAAGATGTGCAGGTTAGGTTGATTGACAATACTAAATTGCCCCTTAGTTTCAGGGGGGGATTATCAGGGAAAACAGGCGGGGTTACGGGGATAGGGCTTGGGTGGGGTTGTTGTCTGTGCAGGCTCGATGGGCCGAATGGCCTCCTTGTGCACCACAAGGATTCTGTGTTTCTATGAATGTTAGATTTATTTATCTAAACATGTCCAGCAAACTATAGACCAGTCAGATGAACATCAGTGGTTGATAAATAGTGGAATCCCAACTGAAGGAGGCAATAGAAGAGCATTTAGAATTGAGAAATGTAATACACTTTAACCTCTCCAGTCCAGAATTCTTCGAAGCCATTTTGGATTTTGGAATTTTCGGGATGAGAATGATGTGAGGATACCTCACCACTTGTGTGAACTGGGAAACAATGTGGATATAATTATTTACCTGAAGCATAAAACAGTAATAAAACATTATAAAACTGCAGTAAACATCATTTTGCTTCTCAATGTACTGCATCTTTCATGTCTCCATTCCCAAAATAGAACCATAGAAACCATAGGCCATTCAGTCCTTTGAGCCTGCTCCGCCATTCATTTTGATCACAACTGATCATCAAATTCAATATCCTGATCCCCTCTTCCTCCCATAGTCCTTGATCCATTTAGCCCCGAGAGCTATATTTAATGTATTGACTAAAATGATGCCAAAATGTCAAGTTGTGAGTCTACGAATTGCTTGGGACCTTTCCAAAAGATTTCCGGACAACTGGTGTTTCTGAGTAATAGATTTCCAGACCAGAGAGGTTACAGTGTACTGAGTAGTTCAGCTAGATTGGCAATGATTTCCTTCTCATTACACAGTACTCAGTCTAAGATGGCCTGCTCTCTAGTTGGTTCCTCCACATAATGGTCAAGAAAACCATCCTGTATACACTCCAGGAATTCCTCCTCTCAGAATTGTGGCTAATTTGATTTACCCAATCTATGTGCAGATTAAAATCACCCATTATCACCGATATTCTCTTATTACATACATCTCTAATTTTGTGCTTAATCCATTCACAACATCACCTCTGCAGTTTAGGGGTCTATATATAACACTAATGTTTTTTGTCCCTTGGTATTTCTCAACTCTACTCATACAGTCTCCATGTTGTTCGAGCTCATTTCCTTTCTCACTATTGTGTTAATTTCCCTTTAACCAGCAATGCCACTCCACCACCTTTTCCTTTTGCCTGCCCTTCCCAAATACTGAATACCCTGGAACATTCAATTCCCATTCGTGGTCACCCTGCAGCCATGTCTCCATAATCTCAATTATATTGTGCCCATTATATCTATATGATGGGGAATCTCTAATTGATCTCCTTGTGGGGCTCGTTGAACACGAGTTCCCATCGGAACAGCCAATGGTCTGCTCGGGTGAAACTAGAATCATAGAATAGAATCATAGAATCCCTACAGTGCAAAAGGAGGACACTAGTAATCCAGAGACCCAGGGTAATGCTCTGCAGACCGGGGTTCGAATCCCACGACGGCCTAGATGCTGAAATTTGAATTCAATAAAAATCTGAAATTAGAAGTCTAATGATGACTATGAAACCATTATTGACTGTTGCAAAGACTCATCTGGTTCACTAATGTCTTTCGGGGAAGGAAATCTGCCTTCCTTACCTGGTCTGGCCTACATGTGACTCCAGAGCCACAGCAATGTGATTGACTCTCAGCTGCCCTCGGAACAAGGGCAACTAGGGATGGGCAATAAATGCTGGCCAGCCAGCGACGCCCATGTCCCACAAATTAATTTTTTAAAACCCAATACAGTATAACTGGTTATTTATCTTTATGTTTATATGTGGGACCTTGCTGTGTACAAATTGGTGTCACTTTTCCTACACAAAGTCAGTAACTATACCTAAAAAGTACTTATTTGGCTGCAAAATGCTTTGCGACACCCTGACATTGCGAAAGGCACTTTATAAATGCAAGTTCTGTCTTTACTTAATATTTCTAATTTGTTATTCTTCTGCTCAGAGGTGAACAATTTAATTGCTATGACAACTAAAGTGGATTAATTAAGTGGATTGAAGGTTGCTACACGCCCTGGACAAGATGAGCTTTTTTTTTATTCATTCGTGGAACATGGATGTCACTGGCCGGCCAGCATTTATTGCCCCATCCCTGGTTGCCCAAGAGCAGTTGAAAGCAAGCATTTATTGCTGTGGCTCTGGGGTCACATGTAGGCCAGACCAGGTAAAGATGGCAGATTTCCTTCCCTAAAGGACATTAGTGAGCCACATCCCAGAGTGTTGAAGGAGGTGGCAAGAGAGATCTTCAGGAACACCAGTTGTTCAAGGAGGCAACTCCCCACCACCTTCTCAAGGGCAACTAGGGATGGACAATAAATGCTGGCCAGCCAGTGACAGTCACATCCCGTTAAATGAATTTTTAAAAATGGTGGTTATCTTTCAAAATTCAATAAATTCTGGAAAGGTTCTCACTGACTGGAAAGAAATAAATGAAACCCCACTAATTAAGGAGGGTGGAGAGAGAAAACAGAGATCTACAAACCTGTTGGCTTGACATTAGTAGGAGAGAAAATGTTAGAAACTCTTACAAAGAATGTGATAACCAGGCACTTGGAAAATACTATGGTTGGACAGAGTGAACATGGATTTCTGAAAAGGAAATCGTACTTGATAAAACCACTCCTGCTCCTATGTTCCTATGTTCTTTAACAAGACTCACCTGATGAAGGAGCAGTGCCACGAAAGCTCATGATTCCAAATAAACCTGTCGGACTTTAACCTGGTGTTGTGAGACTTCTTACTGTGCCCACCCCAGTCCAACACCGGCATCAAAACATCATGTTCTTCATTCTAACAGCATAATAATTAATTTTGTAATGCTTAGGTGCAGAGTAAAGTAATTTGGAGTTAGTCAACAGGTACAACATTCCTACTGTTGCAAAGAATTTCTCGACAATTAAGCTGTTTTGTTTAACAGAATAATAAATTTTGAAGTGCTTCTCAATCTTTCAATCACACCATTGCATTCCAATTCTCGTTCATCCTACTGCCATGAAGTTTCACAAATTTCCAATAAATATTTTCAAGAAATATACATAATAACTCGTGAACTCAGATTTCCATTCTGACCGTAGTGACAATGATGTGCTTTTATCCATAACTTAGTCTTGGTAACCTGACAGTGTTAGTCAACCTGAAATCAAATCACACATACAGAATAATGTATGAATATTAGCCATTATGGTAATATTTTGGAGGAAATAAATGAGGAAATGGGGATCATTGAATATACATGGGACAGAAACATATATTAGAAGTCTTGCAGAATGGTAGCTTTCTTGTATATATTATACTTAATTCCTACTTCCCTGTCACTCTTTGTTGCCTTGACAATAAAGAATATGATTTCATGATCACAGTAAAGGAATGACCCTGATAACACAACACTATGTCCACCACAGAAACAGGCCCTTCAGCCCACCATGTCTGTGCAGACCATCAAATATCAATTTAGACTAAGGTCAGTTATCAGCACTTGGACCATAGCCTATTATGCTTGGCAATTTAACTGCTTGCCCAGCTGCTTCTTAAACCTTACGAAAGTACCTGTCTCCATCACCCTCTCAGCAGCGCGTTCCATATTTCTACCACCCTCTGGATGATTTTTTTTCTCATATCCCCTCTAAACCATTTACTCCTCACCTTAAAATATGCTCTTCAGTCTTAGACATCTCTATCATGGAGAAAAGTATCTAACGATCTACCCTATTGATGCCTCTCATAATTTTGTACTCTTCTATCAGATCGCCCCTCAGCCTTCTCTGCTCCAGGGAAAACAAACCCAGTCTATCCAGTCTCTCCTCATAGTTGAAACTTTCCACCCCAGGCAACATGCTGGTGAATCTCCCCTGCATCCTCCCCAGTGCAATCACGTCCTTCCAATAGTGTAGCGACCAGAACTGCGCACAGTGCTCCATCCATAGCCTAAACAATGTTTTATAAAATTGTACCAAAATTTCCCTGCTCCTACATTCTATGCCCTGACTAATGGAGACAAGCATTCCAAATGCCTTCTTCACCACCCTATCTACCTGAGGTGCCACCTTCAGTGATTGGTGGACTTGTACATAAGGTCTCTTTATTCTTCAATACACCCGAGGGACCTGTTGTGTACTCTGCTCTTATTAGACCTCCCAAAAAGCATCACCTCACACTTACCAGGATTAAATTCCATCTGCCATTGCTCTGCCCAATTTACTAGCTGACCAATATCAATCTATAGCCTCAGGCTATCCTCCTATCAACAACACCACCAATTTCGTGTCATCTGCAAACTTACAAATTATGCCTTCTGCATTTATTTCCAAGTCGTTAATGTATATAACCAACAGCAAGGTTCCCAGCACCGATCCCTGTGATACATCGCTGGTCACAGGCTTCCAATCAGCCAAGCAACTCTCCACCATCATCCTTTGCCTCATTTAACAAGCCAATTTTGGATCCAATTTCCGAACTATATGTTAGGTAGTGATATTATAAAACAAAGTAGATGCCAATGCCGCCAGGGATGAAAGGCTTCAGTTGTGTGGGGAGGCAAGGTAAGTTTAAAAGAGAGACTTGCAGAACAATGGAGAAAGTGGAGGTGTGTGGGACTATCTCGATGCTGGAAATCTGAAATAAAAACAAAGTGCTGGAAATACTCAAGCTTGGCAGCATCTGTGAAGAGAGAAATAGAATTAACATTTTGAATTAAACCAGCCTCCCATTCATTGACTCTGTCTACACTTCCCGCTGCCTTGGAAAAGCAGCCAATGTAATTAAGGATCTCACACACCCCGGATATAATCTCTTCCACCTTCTGTCGGGAAAAAGAATACAAAAGTCTGAGGTCACGTACCGACCGACTCAAGGACAGTTTATTCCCTGGTGCCATCAGACTTTTGAATGGATCTGCCTCGCACTAAGTTGATCTTTCTCTGCACTCTAGGTATGACTGTAACACCACATTCTGCACTCTCTCCTTTCCTTCTCTATGTACGGTTTGCTTTGTCTGTATAGTGTGCAAGAAACAATACTTTTCACTGCATACCGATACGTGACAATAATAAATCAAATCAAATCAAGTCAAATCAAAGTTGAATGCGGCTTCTTCATAAGAGAAAGAGGATAGAAATTTTATATAGAAGATAAGGACATTTTTGTTTAATGCAGCTTATCGTTGTAATCTGGAATGCGCTGTCTGAATCTGCAATTGAAGCAGATTCAATCGTAACTTCCAAAAAGGAGTTAAATACAGACTTGAATGGAAAAGGTCTGCAGGACAATGGGAAAAGTGTAGGTGTGTGGGACTCATTGGATAGCTCTTTCTGGGAGCCAGCACAGGCACAAAGGACCGAATGGCTTCCACCTGTGCTGTATCATTTTCAGATTCTATGTTAACTCACTGTGAGCAACACCTCGGGAGATTTGCTGGAAGAAATATATGGCAAGGGAACAGATTCAAAGTACACAATAAAAGTAACAAGTACTGGACTGCGAAGATCAAACCATACCCCTCCAAATCATGACAAAGTGATTTAGCACTGATCGTCGAGCATGACGTTGACCTGTACAAAAGGAAGGCCCTGAAAGGAAGAGAGCACTGAAATTTATTGCATGTGAAATTTGTTAGAAGTCTGGAATGGTATGAGTTATAAGAGTCAGAAGCCTGGAGGGAAACGTGATCCTTTTCTTTGTTGCTGATGTTTCTGGCTAACCACAGCTAAATAACGTAGGGTTACATACAATAAATCTGACGGCCGCTATAGAAACATAGAAAAACTACAGCACAAAACAGGCCCTTCGGCCCCACAAGTTGTGCCGAACACATCCCTACCTTTTAGGCCGACCTATAACCCTCCATCCTATTAAGTCCCATATACTCATCCAGGAGTCTCTTAAAAGACCCAGCTATGCATGAAGCTTGTTCACCTCTGACATTGGTTTGTGAGTTGAACACACAAGTTGTGGAGGAAAGGATGTAATCATCATCAACAGCACCAACTTGCATTTACATATTTATTTCCTTGTAATAAAATGTCACAGAGGAGAGAAAAGCACAGAACCATGCAGAAATGGAAGAATTATGTCTGTGTCCCCTGTTGTCATCCTCCCGCCTCTAACAAATCCTGCATATCTACATCCTTTCAAACCACTGCCCCACAACGAAACTCTCTTCTATCTCCAAGATCTTTGATTGTGCTGTTACCACCTAGCTGCATGTTTATCTTTCCCAAAATTGCCATTTCAGATGCCTTCAGGTAACCGGAGTACCCAGAGGAAACCCACACAGACATGGGAAGAATGTACAAACTCCACACAGACAGATGCCCAAGGCCAGAATCAAACTTGGATCCCTGCCACTGCTAGGCAGCAGTGTTAACACTGTGCTACCGTGCTGCCTCACAGGCATGAAAACAATTCTAACAATTTATTCACTTTCTTTCGCTATGGATAATCCTGAATCCAATTTCAGTCTCCATTTCTCCCTGGAGACACACCATTTGCAGTCATGTCCGCAATTTATTAGTAAGATGTTTTCTGCTTTCAAATTAGGAATAAATGGTAGGATGACAGTCTATTGTGGATGTAAGAACACAGACTGCAGCCCTGAATCAAACTATATAATACTCATCAGGTTAAGTTTCAGTTGATAGAATGCACAGGATTGGTTACTGTAATGATCCACTTTCAGAGACTTCCTTCGTGAACAAAAGGGAATATATTTAGTCATATTCAAGAGTAGCAGTATGTTTGCAATCAGCTCTAATGCCTTTGCCTAGGGGAACTCCTCTCCCGGGGTGATTCCCCATGCCCGATTGGTCACCCAGGCGAGGTGACCTCACTCTGCTGTGTTGCCCTTCAAGGGACATTCACCCCAGTTATACGTTTTGCTGTCAGTTTGCAAGTGTGCTGGAAACAAGCCCGAATGGTATTAAAACTGACCACCTTTCTCTTTCTCTCCCTCTTTTTCTAACTCAGCCTCCTTTTCTTTGCCCAAGCTCATGAACACAGTCAAACACCACCACCCACTGGCACTGATTCTACCCTTACTCCTTAGTCCTAAGTTCTAAATTTGACCGTTTTATTCTGCATACTGAAATTCTACCTGTCCTTACTCTCTAAAATGCTTGCATGTTTTGTTGCCGCCTAGCTATGCGTTAGCTGCTCCCTCCAAGCCATGTGGTGCTCTATAATCATGTTGTGGCTCGCCTGTATGAGAAACACAGAAGACCATCAGTTACATCCGGGGTCCTCCTAGGTTGCTGGTTCCTATTGACCTTCATCATTGTTGCATTCGCAGTCATCAAGTACTTTGGATGCTTATTTTCCAAGCTGTGCAATATTTTTAAAGTTCGACTAGATTAATGCCAGAAATTACAGAAGTTTAAAGAAAAATGTTTATTTAGTTCTTAACCCACACCAAGTCCCATTTCCCCATCATCCCATACTTTTAAAAGTCTGTGTTCAAATCCCTCCAGGCCCTCACCCCGATCTATTCCTGTAATTTCCTCATGCCCTACAATCCTTCAAAGTACCTGCACGCATAGAATCCCTCACTGTGAGGCAGCAGTGCTAACCACTGTGCCACCCCCTATTCTCCTCCTCCTATTCTCGCCTCTTGATCATCCGGATTTTAATTGTTTCATCACTGGCGGCCATACCTGCAATTCTCTACCTCACCGCCCCTATAATTCTCTCTCCTTCTTTAAGATGCTGCTTAAAAGCTGACTCTTTGAACAAGCTTTCAGTCATTTGGCAGAAGGAGGCCATTCGACCCATTGAGCCTGCACCAACAACAATCCATCCAGGCCCTATCCCCGTAACCTCACATATTTACCTTGCTAATCCCCTTGAGACTAAGAGTCAATTGAGCATGGCAAATTAACCTAACCCAAACATCTTCAGGCAGCACAGTGGCACAGTGGTTAGCACTGCTGCCTCACAGCGCCAGGGATCCGGGTTCAATTCCAGCCTCGGATGACTGTGCGGAGTTTACATGTTCTCCCCATGACTGCGTGGGTTTCCTTCGGGTGCTCCGGTTTCCTCCCATATTCCAAAGCTGTGTGGGTTAGGTAGATTGGCCACGCTAAATTGCCACTTAGTGTCAGTGGGATTAGCAGGGTATATAGTGGAGTTACCGGGATAGGGCCTGAGTGGGATTGTTATCAGTGCAGACTCGATGGGCCAAATGGCCTTTTCTGTACTGTAGGGATTCTATGATGATATTTGGACTGTGGGAGGAAACCGGAGCACCTGGAGGAAACCCACAATGACATGGGGAGAATGTGCAAACTCCACACAGACAGTGACCCAAGGCTGGAATTCATAGAAATCATCATAGAAATCATCATAGAAACCCTACAGTGCAGAAGGAGGCCATTCGGCCCATCGAGTCTGCACCGACCACAATCCCACCCAGGCCCTACCCCCACATATTTTACCCACTAATCCCTCTAACCTATGCATCCCAGGACTCTAAGGGGCAATTTTTTTAACCTGGCCAATCAACCTAACCCGCACATCTTTGGACTGTGGGAGGAAACCGGAGCACCTGGAGGAAACCCACGCAGACACGAGGAGAATGTGCAAACTCCACACAGACAGTGACCCGAGCCGGGAATCGAACCCGGGACCTTGGAGCTGTGAAGCAGCAGTGCTAACCACTGTGCTACCATGCCGCCAGGCCCTTTGAATCCAGGTCTCTGACACTGTGAGGCAGCAGTGCTAATCACTGTGCCCTATTCTCCTCCTCCCATTCTCGCCTCTGGAGCATCCTGATTTTAATTGTTTTATCACTGACGGTCATACCTGCAATTTTCTACCTCACCGCCTCTATAATTCCCTTTCCTCCTTTAAGATGCTGCTTTAACTCTGCCTCTTTGAACAAGCTTTCAGTCATGTGCCCTCAGTCTCCTTATGACGCTCAATATTAAGCTTCATTTGATAAGTATCACGGAGAAATTCCTCGGGATGTTTTACAATGGTAAAGCTGCTATATAAACGCAAGTTGTTGTTGTTGCAGTTGCTGAAAGCATAAAACTGGATCAAGGATTTGCAACAAGTCCCCAGGTTATGATGTCTCTCATTTGTAGGAAATACCATCTGAGAATATTATGGAACTTTGTGCTCCTTCTGTCAATTTGAGCAAGTGCAGCAATTCCCCCACTGTCTCCTGGGAGCAATGTGATGATAGCACGATTGCAATAGGCGCTGTTGCATCTCCTATACCCACTGAAGATCATGAGTTGAGGATCCTGTTAATAAAACAGTCCCCCGAAGCAATGAATAATGACTTGCCTGAAAAATGAGACCCAGCAAAATTGATGGATACATGAGACTTGCTTATTTGTATGAAATGATGGCGCACCATTAGAGAGAGTGATAGCCATCCACCAGCTGAAGGTGCCAACCACTTCTTTAATAACATTGAAAGTTGTTGGCCTTTCCCTGATTGATTATGAGTTATGTTATTCGATTGTTGAATTTACTGCTAAATAACATGGAGTTTCCTATTTTATGTTGCTTTCCAATTGCACAAATACTTTAACAGATAGGATTCTATAAAACTTTAGCCTCTCGGTAATGTGGAATCTTCCTAGTTTACATTATGGGCAGTCGGGTATCTGGCAACTGCACCTAAACAGTACTTACAATGCTGTCCTAATGTTGCTGACTCCAGGAAGAGCTGAAAATGAAGGTACCTCATACAGTTTTCAGAGCTGGTCTCCTCCCACAGTCCAAAGATGTACAGGTTAATTGAATTGGCCATGTTAAATTGCTCTGGGGAATCCAAAGATGTGTAGGTTAGACAAATTTGTTATGGTAAATGTATGGAGTTACAGGGATAGGGCAGGGGAGAGGGAGTGGGTAAGATGCTCTGGCAGAGAGTCAGTGCAGACTTGATGGGCCGAATGGCCTCTTCTGCACTGTGGAAATTCTATGATTCTATAATGTTGCCGAGGGGCAGCAGTTAGATGAGAAATAGAAGTGGAGGGCGGAGTCAAAGATAGATTCATGGGGGACACTAACGATGATGGTGTGGGAGTGGGAAAAGAAACCATTTCAAGTGATATTCTGGCTATGTAGGATCATAAAAAATTGGAACAGGAGTAAACCATTTGGCTCATTGAGACTGCTCCACCATTAAATAAGAAAATGGTCTATCTGATTGTGGCCTTAAATTCAATATCCTGCCTGCACGCCATGACCCTTGAATCCCTTGTAGATCAAAAATCTATCGAACTCAGCCTTGAATATATTCAAAGTACCAGCCTCCATTGCTCTTGAGTAGACAGTTCCACATACTAGCGACCCTCTGAGAAACTCCATCTCAAAAGGGAGACCTTTTTCATTTTTAAATTGTGTCCACTGGTTCTAGTCTCCCCCATAGCAAGAAATATCTTCCCAGTTTCCATCTGTATGCCAAACTGCAGAACGCAGCGTAAGACAGACAGATATAAGCGATCCCACAAACAATGGATCAGATCTAAGCTCTGCATTCCTGCCACATCAAGTCAGAGAAGAAAGAAAAGTACAGCACAGGAACAGGCCCTTCTGCCCTCCAAGCCCGTGCCGATCATGATGCCCTGACTAAAAAAAAACCTTCTGCCCCTACTCGATCTGTATCGCTCTATTCCCTCCCTATTCGTGTACCCATCCAGATGCTTCTTAAACGTTGCTAATGTGCCTTCTTCCACCACCTCCTCTGGCAGCATGTTCCAGGCACCCACCACTCTCTGTGTGAAAAGGTCCACTGCGCATGCCCCTTAAACTTTCCCCCTCTCACCTTGAACCAATGCCTCTGATAATTGATACTTCCACTCTCGGAAAAAGCCTCTGACTATCCACCCCATCTTTGTCTCTCATAATTTTGTGGCGCTCTATCAGGTCTCCCCTCAGCCTCCATCTTTCCAGTGAAAATAATCCTAGTTCATTCAACCTCTCCTCGTAGCCAAAGCCCTCGACACCAGGCAACATCCTGGTGAACCTTATTTGTACTCTATCCAAAGCTTCCACATCCTTCTGGTAGTGTGGCAACCAGAATTGCACGCAATACTCCAAATGCAGCCTAATCAAGATTTTATATAGCTGCAACATGATTTCCCAAATCTTGTACTCAATGCCCCAGCCAATGAAGGCAAGCATGCCTTATGTGGCATCAGTATACCTTTCAGAAAGTTTTTTTTTAAATCATAATCTCTGCAGCTTTCACAGCTTCAGTGTTTCTCAACTCACAACCTCAGTCTGTTTTACTCATTGTTGCCAGGTTGGCTATCGGATGTCTTTTTATTGCTACTTAAGTGGCTTGGATGGGAGTTGTTTGTTTTCACATTGGAATTTTTTAGAACTCTGCATTGTTAGGAGGGAAAAAAACTAGTTGGCATGTCAAGTGACAGAAGTTCTTTCATTTTCAGTTCTGAGCTACAGTTTCATTTCAGAAGGGACAGCAAGCTAAAAAGAAGTGTTTTCCCTCTCTCCCTGTTTTGGAAATTCTGCTGGTTATCTGAAAGAAAGCTCTTACCTCCCTGCAGTAAAGATTCTGCAGTTGGTGGCTTGACCAGAGAGTCTCTCCCTGGGGTTCTGAGAAGCTATTTTGACTTCAACTTGTTCTGAGTGAATCCAGAGGGCTGCAGACTTCAACCAAAGAACTCAATATCCAGGATCACATGAGCATTATACTTTGCTGTGTTGAACTTGTTTAAAGGGTTTTGTCTATGGAAGGTTTTGGTTTTGACTGGAACATCTTAGATATATTCATTAAGGGTCATACATTATAGATGTTGTTTTGTTTCCTGTTGGTAATTGATGAATGATCTCATTAATTTTCTTACTATACGTGTTAACTATATTCTTAAATAAACTTTATTTGATAAAAGCTCCCTAGTGATCATTTGAATCATACCTGAAGTGAAACCTATCATCCTAGCCAAATTCAAAATGCAAAACTTATGATCCAGGTAGGCTTCATAAGACCCTTTGGAGTTTCTGACCTTAACCATAACAATTGGGGGCTTTTTCTTGAGGGATTAAAATCTATATTTCTTGACTGATTTGGGATTATTGAACTCAAAGACAGTGAGTGGTGAGCATATTGACGTTTTCTTTTCAAGTGTTGTATTCAGGTTTAAATAGGGAGTGCCTTGTGGCATAATGGCTCTTTCAGAGGCTAAGGATTTCTTGGGGGTGGAGGAAGTCACGCAAGGTGGTTTACAAAAGGTGATGAAAACAAAGCTTTTGGAATTGGCAAAAACATTGCAGCTGACGTTGCCTGACAGTGTATGGAAAGGGGAGATAATTGTGGTGATAGCTCAGCATTCAAAATTGCCAGAAACACAGTCAGAATCATTGGAAATGGCCAGAATTCAATTACGAATTAAACAGCTTGAACATAAAAAAAGAATTCAAGCAGCTTGAATTCAAAATAAAGGAAAGAGAGGGAGTAGCAAAAGAAAAAGAAAGGATAGCCCTAGCAGAAAAAAAGCCAAAGAGAGGGTCGCAATTGCAGCAGGAAAGGCAAAACAAAGGGAGGCCATTGCTGCAGAAAAGGCCAGAAAAAGGGAGGAACAGAAAGAAAAAGAAATGAAACTGCTTGAATTATCACTATTACTAAAGAGATAGTGCTGGGTAGGCTAATGGGACTAAAGATAGACAAGTCCCCTTGTCCGGATGGAATGCATCCCAGGGTATTAAAAGAAACGGCAGAAGAAATAGCAAATGCATTAGTTGTAATTTATCAAAATTCACTGGACTCTGGGGAGGTGCCAGCTGATTGGAAAACAGCTAATGTGACGCCACTGTTTAAAAAAGGAGGTAGACAAAAGGCAGGTAACTACAGGCCGGTTAGCTTAACATCCGTAGTTGGGAAAATGTTGGAATCTATCATTAAGGAAAAAATAGCAGGACACGTGGAAAAGAATGGTTCAATCAAGCAGACGCAGCATGGATTCATGAAGGGAAAGTCATGTTTGACTAATTTACTGGAAGTTTTTGAGGATATAACGAGTGCGGTTGACAGAGGAGAACCAGTGGATGTGGTGTATTTAGATTTCCAGAAGGCATTCGATAAGGTGCCTCACAAAAGGTTGCTGCATAAGATAAAGGTACACGGAGTTGGGGGTAAAGTGTTAGCGTGGATTGAGGATTGGCTATCCAACAGAAAGCAGGGAGTCGGAATAAATGGGTGCTTTTCCGGTTGGCAATCAGTGACTAGTGCCGCAGGGATCGGTGCTGGGGCCTCAACTATTTACCATATACATAGACGATCTGGAGGAGGGGACCGAGTGTAGGGTAACAAAGTTTGCGGATGACACAAAGATGAGTGGGAAAGCAAATTGCGTGGAGGACACAGAGAGTCTGCAGAGAGATTTGGATAGGCTAAGTGAGTGGGCAAGGATCTGGCAGATGGAGTATAATGTTGGTAAGTGTGAGGTTATCCACTTTGGAAGGAATAATAGTAAAATGGACTATTATTTAAACGGTGAAAAATTACAACATGCTACTGTGCAGAGGGGCCTGGGGGTCCTTGTGCATGAATCACAAAAACTCAGTTTGCAGGTGCAGCAGGTAATCAAGAAGGCAAATGGAATGTTAGCCTTTATCGTGAGAGGGATGGAATATGAAAGCAGGGAGGTCATGCTGCAACTGTACAGGGTACCGGTGAGGCCACACCTAGAGTACTGTGTACAATTTTGGTCCCCTTATTTAAGAAAGGATATATTAGCTTTAGAGGGAGGTACAGAGAAGGTTCACCAGGTTGATTCCGGAGATGAGGGGGTTAGCTTATGAGGAGAGATTGAGTAGACTGGGCCTGTACTCATTGGAGTTTAGAAGGTTGAGGGGAGATCTTATAGAAACATATAAGATAATGAAGGGGCTAGACAGGGTAGAAGCAGCGAGGTTATTTCCACTTACAATGGAAACAAGAACTAGGGGGCATAGCCTCAAAATACGAGGGAGTCAATTTAGAACAGAATTGAGGAGGAACTTCTTCTCCCAGAGGGTAGTGAATCTTTGGAATTCTCTGCCCAATGAAGCAGTAGAGGCTACCTCGTTAAATGTGTTTAAGTCACAGATATAGATTTTTAACCATTAAGGGAATTAAGGGTTATGGGGAGCGGGCGAGTAACTGAACCCACTATCAGATCAGCCATGATCTTATTGAATGGCGGAGCAGGCTTGAGGGGCTAGATGGCCTATTCCTGCTCCTATTTCTTATGTTCTTATGTAATTATAGATCAGGGAAAAAGAAAAAGAAAGGATAGCACCAGCAGACAAAAAAGAAAAAGAAAGGATATCCTTAGCTGATGAATAAGAAAAAGAAAGAGAATTAGACCTTCAGAAACTGGAAAGACAATTTGAACTTGAAATGCTAGAAGTGCAAGTGCGTAAAACTGCAAGGTTAGCAGCAGAAATGGCAGATGATTATGAATTAGTTCATAAATCAAAATTTGGTTTCCAACGTCACTTTCAGCCTGTGAGAGATAGAAACTGGGGAAAAGAGAAATCCTCAGGTGATAAAGGTAGAGGAGATCCTGTGGGAGATAATAAAGACTGCATCTCAGGTTAAAAAGGAAATCCAGGAAGGTGGAAGAGAAATGAAAAGCCTCAGATGTTTTCATTGTAATAAATTAAACCATGCAAAGTTGCAGTGTTGATGGTTTAAGAAAAGCACTGGGAAGTCTGACGTGGTAAAACAGGATAAACCAGTGGGGTTTGTTAAAGTGGTAAAGTCCAGCTGAAGCAAAAGTGGTGCAAAAGAATGGAGAGCCTGGTCAGTTGATTGATAAGAAGGTGCCAGATCTCTTTAAAGAATTTACTTGTGTGGGTGAAGTTTACTCATGTGTACCAGGAGAAGATAAAGAAGTTAAACTTTTAAGAGATACGGGAGCAAGTCAATCTTTGATGGTAAGAGATGAGGGGTTATGTAGTTTGGAAGGAGTATTGCCAGAAAAGATGGTAACATGTGGAATTCAGTGTGAGAAGAGTAGTGTTCCATCATACAAGGTGAGGTTGGAGAGTCCAGTGAAGAATAATGAAGTGGTATTTGGAGTAATAGAGAAATTGTCTTGTCCAGGAATACAGTTTATCTTGGGTAATACTATAGCTGGATCACAGGTGGAAGTGATGCCTACGGTGATTGAAAAGCCAGTTGAAGGATACATATCCTGGGATTTTTGCTGATTGTGTAGTAACAAGGTCAGAATGTCCCATGTTAAGACAAGAGGAAAAATCAAAGAATGAAGATGAGAAGGATAAAGTTCAAATATCAGAAATGATTTTTGATCAGATGGTTGGAAAAGAACAAGAACAGGTGGAGAATGAGGTGGATATTTTTAGTTTGGGAAAGTTGGCAGAGTTACAACTGAAAGATCTTAGAATCTTAGAAACCCTACAGCACAGAGAGAGGCCATTCAGCCCATTGAGTCTGCACCGAACACAATCCCACCCAGGCCCTACCCCCATATCCCTACATATTTACCCACTAATCCCTCTAACCTATGCATCCCAGGACACTAAGGGCAATTTTAGCATGGCCAATCAACCTAACCCGCACATCTTTGGACTGTGGGAGGAAACCGGAGCACCCGGAGGAAACCCAGGCAGACACGAAGAGAACGTGCAAACTCCACACAGACAGTGACCCAAGCCAGGAATCGAACTCAGGTCCCTGGAGCTGTGAAGCAGCAGTGCTCACCACTGTGCTACCGTGCCGCCCAAGAAAGATATGGAAATAAAACAGTTGTGTCAGAAAGTGTACACGGAAATGGAATCTGAGTGTATATCAAAATTTTATTACCTTAAAAGTGATATCTTAATGAGGGAATTGAGACCTTTACACATTTAGATGAATGAAAAGTGGGCAGAAGTTCATCAAGTGTATTGCCAGTAGGATATAGAAAGGAGGTGTTGCAAGTCGCACATAAGGTACCAGTAGGAGGTCATTTGGGAGTGAGGAAAACCCAAGCTAAAGTACAAAAACATTTTTATTGGCCTGGACTGCATAAAGATGTAATTAAATGTTGTCAGTCATGTCACACATGTCAAGCGGTGATAAAACCAGAGCCCTTAATACCCATTCCAGAATTTGAGGAACCTTTTGAAAAGGTCTTAATTGATTGCGTAGGACTTTTCCCTAAAAAAGAAGTGGAATCAATATCTATTGACCATAATAGATGTGTCTATTAGGTTTCCAGAGGCCATTCCATTACACAATATTAGAGCTAAAAGGATTATCGAGGAGTTCCTTCATTGTTGTTCACGAGATATGGACTCCCTACAGATGTACAATCAGATCAAGGGTCAAATTTTACATTGAAGTTATTTAGTGAGGTTATGGATAGCTTAGGACTAAAACAATTTAAATCAACTGCTAACCATTCAGAATCGCAGGATACATTAGAGCAGTGGCATCAAACTTTAAAGACAATGGGCCTGATTTTACCATTTGAAGTCTAAGTGCCGAATCTGGGCGTCAAATAGATCCGAGCCTGGAATCCTCTTTCCAGTGCGCCCATATGCGTTTTGCCAACTCCGGTCTGATTCGCGCTGTGGGCGGGGCTTAGCGCTGCCAGACCGATCGGAGCTCTGAACTGCACATGCGCAATTCGAAAAAAAATCCGAAGCAGCGCGCCCGGGCGGGGAGAAAAAAGCAGAGCGAGCGGCTCTCTGACCCAGATCAACTGAGGGGGTTGGGGAGGGGGGGGGGGAGGAGAGGGGGCGGGGACCCAGATCACCCTCTGGGGGGGGTGGGGTTGGGAGGAGGAGAGGGGGTGTGACGGGTCCATCTGGCTCACCAAGTCAGTTACAATACTGCGTTCAGCATCTACTGAACCATCTTGGATACAAAGGATAATGGCATTAGGGTTCTCCATGTAAGCCTTGCTTATGCTAAAAATTATATCCTTGGTGTCGGCTGCCATTCCTGATGTTACAGTACTGATAGCACCAGGAAGATCGACCAGTGCCATTTATTATCCTTTGTATCCAAGATGGTTCAGTAGATACTGAACGCAGTATTGTAACTGACTTGGTGAGCCAGATGGACCCACAAGGCAGAAGGAGCATCTTTGTGTTGACCAAAGTGGATCTAGCTGAGGAACATACAGCTTATTGTGCTAACGGAAGGATGGTGGAGGGAGACCAGCGATCGAGGTAGGTTGGGGTGTGCTCTGCCGAGGGGTGCCTGACTCCTAGGGGGGTCTGATCCGGGGGCGGTGGGGGGGGTGGGGCGGGGGCGTCTGCCGGAGTGGTTAGCGGGGGGTTCCGCGAAGGGCGGGGGCGTCTGCCGGAGTGGTTAGCGGGGGGTTCCGCGAAGGATGGTCGAGGAGGGTGGTGACTTCACAAGGGCAGAGAGGGCTTCAGAGGTTCTCCTGCAGAATAGAAATCCGCTTCGGATTTTTACTCTGCAGGTCGCTAAAAGTACGAATCCGGAACGGGCCAGAAGACAGTAAAGTGGGATTTGGCGGTAGGGTTGGGCGTGCGGTTCATTAAGTCGATTTAAATGCATGCTAATGCATTTAAATCATCAGGCCGCCCGATTCGGGCGCGGGTCCGGCCAGCGCCCGAATCGGGTGTCGGTAAAGCCGCGATCTGCTCGGAATCGGGTGCAGATCACGGTATAGGCCCGACGCCCAACTTTACCGCGATTTCGTACCCAAAAACGGGCACGAAGTTTTGGTAAAATCGGGTCCTATGTTGAGGGCCTTTTGTCAAGATTATCCAGAGGATTGGGATAAAGGAATTCCATTTGTATTCTTTGCAATTAGGGATGCACCTAATGAGTCAATCAAATTCAGTCCATTTGAATTGATTTTTGGTCATGAGGTAGGAGGACCACTTAAATTGATTAAGAAGAAATTGGTGAATCAGCATTCTGAGACTATTGGACTGTGTCAAATTTTAGGGAAAGGTTTAATGAGCAAGTGAATTGGCTAGGCAACATTTAAAAGTAGCACAGCATGTAATAAAACAGGAAGCAGATAAGAAATCAAACATCCCGAGTTTTGCTCGTGGGGATGAAGTCTTGGTATTGCTACCAGTGGTAGGTGAACCTTTAAAAGCAAGGTTTAGTGGGCTTTATCAAATTGAAAGGAAATTGAATGAGATGAATTATTTGATAAGAACGCCAGATAGAAGGAAAACTCACAGAGTGTGTCATATGAATACGCTTAAAAGGTATTTTGATAGGGAAGGAGAGCAAAAGAAGGATATTTTTGGGGTTATAACTCAGAGTGAAGAACTGAACCCAGATTACTCTGAATTTGACATTCCTCAAATTAAATCGGATAAAGAGGATGTTACTAAAAATTGGGATAAATTACTGAGTTAGCTTCCAGAGGAAAATCGAACTGACCTGAAAGAGTTATTAATATCACATGGACAAGTATGTGGGAACAAGTTGGGAAGTACTAAGATAATTGGGATTGAGATAGTTGTAGAAAACGCAATTAAACAAAATTCTTGCAAACATGACCTTTTGCAAGTTGGCACAGGTTCAGATGGAAAAGCTGATGTTTACTCGGTCTGAGATGCAGCAGCCAAAAGTCTCAGTCAATCACACAAAACCGGTGGAGGTGGAGAAGGAAAACCAGCTGATGGACAACAATGTGAACAAAGAAAGTGAGCAGATGTGGATCCAGATATAAGTCAAGTTACTGTTTTGAAACATGTTCCTGAGTTGTTCATATTACCTGAACATAAATTGCACAACTGTCAAAGACAGCACATCATCTTTGCAAAGAAAAGTGTAGATACATCAATAGTCATGTGTGATCTCAAAAAGGAGATTGAGGAGTGGAAGTATCGTACTAATATGGATCAAAGGAAAGAACAACAACATGAGATCAGACTGTTTGCGAAAATTGTACTATCATCTAAAATAAACGGCTGGCATAATGATTCTATACAATGTGCAGAGATGTGGATGCCCAATGAAGCAGCACTGTACACAACTGGTGTTTGAATTAAGTTGATTTTGGCGGCAGCATAATTGTCACAATGACCTTTGGAACCATATTCAAAATAGGTTCTGACAGCAAGGAAGACAATCTGCTATGTGTCTTTGCCAAAGAGTGTGCAGAAATTGATGATGCAGATCCAGAGCAAACAAAGGAGTTGAATTGCATGACAGAGGAGGAGCTAAGGCAAATGAATAGAAAGGGGACAGAGATAAAATGACCTTTCTGAATGGCCCAGGCTACACATGTAATGTGTTATCCTATTGATCCTGGGACATTATCAGAGCTAAATTATCATCGCAACAACAAACTGAGTTTGGATTTGGAATCAAAACGGGAATTAAGGACTGAAGGAGAATTTTGGGGAGGAAGCAGTTTGTCACGAAAGTGATAAAAGGAGGAGTGTTCAATGGTGGAAGACAAGAACTGAAATGGACTATAATACTGTTATACTTGCATGTTTGATTTTGTAAAATGTATGTACATTTATTGCAGAGTACTAATAATGTGGAACTGAAAGGGTTTGAAAAATGAAATCATCTTTGAATGTTGATGGGTTTTTTTTCTTAAGGGGGAGGTGTGATGTGAGTGTACCTTTTAAGAAAGTTTTTTAAAAAATCATGATCTCTGCAGCTCTCACAGATTCAGTGTTCCTCAGCTCACAGCCTCAGTTTGTTTTTCACATTGTTGCTGGGCTGGCTACCAGATGTCTTTTCATTGCTCCTTAAGTGGTTTGAATGGGAGTTGTTTGTTTTTACTTTTAACTCATCTAGGCTCCTACAACCAATCTGATTTTCTAGTTTATATGTCGATTACAATCACTAATTATTATTGCTGTCCTTTTATCACAAGCGCCCAATATTTCTTCTAGTATACTTTGTCCCATTCTGTGATTACTATTAGGAGTCTGTAGATGACTCCCGCTAGTGGCATATTTCTCCTGCTTTCTCAACATTTTGATCTCGTGAACTAAGATTATTGCTATTATGGGCGTCACGATGGCACAAAGGCTAGCACTGCTGCCTCAAAGCGCCAGGGACCCGGATTCAATTCCGGCTTGGGTCACTGTCTGTGTGGTGTTTGCACATTCTCCCATGTCTGCATGGGGTTCTCCGGGTGCTCCGGTTTCCTCCCACAGACCAAAGATGAGCAGGTTAGGTGGGTTGGCCGTGCTAAATTGCCCCTTAGAGTCTGAGGGACTAACTAAAATAAATGCATGGGGTTATGGGGATAGGGCCTGGGTGGGATTGTGGTTGGTGCAGACTTGATGGGCCGAATTGCCTCCTTCTGCACTGTAGGTATTCTATTGCACCAATGCCATCCATGATTAACAGTGCTATCCCTCCAGCTTTACTCAGCTTCCTATTCTTCTTGAATGCCCCTCAATTTTGAATTTTTCATTTTGCAGCCATGTTTCCATAATGGCTATCAAATCATACTTACTTACTTCAATGTGCCCTGGCAATTTATTCATGGGAGAAATGGGATCATTATCTAAAGAGTGAAAAATTGCAAAGAGTGTGAAGCTAGGTGAATTGCTTTGCAAAGAGCCTGCAAAGACATGAAAGGCTGAATGGCCTCCTTTTGTGCTGGAATATAAGGGATATGAATGGTATAAAAAGCAAGACTACAGAAAGGAGAGTGGGATATAGAGCAAGACTGCATCAAGGAGAGCAGGGCATAAAGAGTGAGACTTCAGTGAGGAGAGTGGAACTGTATAGAGCAAGAAATAAAACCAAAATTGCAGGGTAAACTCAGCTGCTCTGGTAGCGTTTGTGGAAAGAGAAAGAGTTAATGTTTTGAGATTGTATGACTTCTTTAGAGCGTGAAGAAGTCATATGGACTGGAAACATTAACACTGTTTCTCTGTTTCATGGATGCTGTCAGACCTACTGAGTTTATCCAGAATTCTCTGTATTTCAGATTTCCAACATCCTGAGTATTTTGCTTTATTTTTATTAGAGCCAGACTTCAACGAGGAGAGCAGGGCTATAAAGAGCGAGACCAGTGACATGGGTGGCACGGTGGCACAGTGGTTAGCATTGTGCTCACAGCACCAGGGGCCCAGGTTCAATTCCTGGCTTGGGTCAATGTCTGTGTGGAGTCTGCACATTCTCCCCGTGTCTGCGTGGGTTTCCTCCGGGTGCTCCGGTTTCCTCCCACAGCGCGAAAGACATGCTGGTTAGGTGCATTGGCCGTGCTAATTCTCCCTCAGTGTACCCGAACAGGCGCTGGAGTGTGGCGACTAGGGGATTTTCACAGTAACTTCATTGCAGTGTTAATGTAAGCCTACTTGTGATAATAAAAAAAGACCTCAGTTAGGGGAGCGGGATATAAAGAGTGAGACTTCATCAGGAAGTCACTTACTCAGAGGAAGCCAGGAGAAGCGACAGCAAAGAAGCAGAACAGTTTGGGACCTGCAGAGGAACAGCTTCAGCGTCCGGTGCACACTTTTTGAGAGAAAGAAATTCAAACAGTGACCTCGCAGAAAAGCCTGGTGAGTAACTGCTGTTAGGGACCACCTGTACAGAACTGGAATTTACAAAAATGTCATATTTTAAATAACCCTGTGATAACCCCAGGACTTGTTTGAGGAATCACTGGTTGATCTCCCTGTCGGACTCGTAGAATATGAGCTCCCCAGTGATTGGTAATTACCTTACCAGGTGGAGCTTGTATACCAAGCCCTTTATAAATACGGCTCCTGAGTGGGTCCATTGCTGTATTGTCTTGGTTGGAACCTGTTTGTGTTCACCACAGGCTTGTGATTTTGCTTTACTTTATTTGTGCAATAAAAAAAACACTGTTCCTTTACAGCTGATTCCTGGAGTTATTATCAACCCGAAAGTATCTATCTTGTAATTAATTTAGAGACACTAGCAGAAGCGAGGTAAGAAACTAGTGAGTCCATTATTTCTTTTTTACTTTTAACTGATAATTATTGGATTGCTAAGGTTTAAATTAGTGCAGTAAGTAGGTTGTGAGGAGGCACTAATGTAATTCAAAATTGTGCATAAGAAGCGGGAATCAGTGAGAGCAGAGAGGCTACAAAGAATGAAGAGAACAAAGAACAGTACAATACAGGAATAGGCCCTTCGGCCCTCCAAGCCTGCGCCAATCATGATGCCTGTCTAAACTAAAACCGTATGCACTTACAGAGTCCGTATCCTTTCATTCCCATCCTATTCATGTATTCGTCTCGTTGCCCCTTAAATGCCACTATCGTACCTGTTCCCACCACCTCCCCTGGCAGCGCATTCCAGACATTCACCACTCTCTGTGTAAAAAAACCTTGCCTGCACATCTCCTCTAAACTTTTCCCCACACACCTTAAACCTATGTCTCCTAGTACTTGGCTTTTCTACCCTAGGAAAGAGCATCTGACTATCCAACAGGAGCGGGAAGGCAAGAACTCAGTCTGAAAGGTGAGACCTTCCAGAACACACTGAGTTTGAGAGAGTGACTTCACAAAAAAGTGTGTCAAGTGTGTCACATTTGTCAATTGGTTGACAAATAATTGCTGTTAAGGATTATCTGCAAAGAGCTGGAATTTAGAAAAACCTTTAACCTTAAAGTATATACCGTATAATTAACTTAGAAACACTAGCAGAAGGGAAGTAACAAAAGTAATGAGTCCATTTTTTTACTCTTAACTGATCCTGTTCATGGGACTAAGTTATAAATTAGTAAATGATGGTGAGGGTATTAGGTATTCATTTAAACTAGGAACCGGGAAGTTAAAGGCTTCAAGGCTTTGGAGAGGGTACAGAAAAGATTTACCAGGATGTTGCCTGGTATGGAGAGCATTAGCTATGAGGAGAGGTTGGAGAAACTTGGTTTGCTCTCACTGGAACAACAGAGGTTGAGGAGCGACCTGATAGAAGTCTACAAGATTATGAGGGTCATGGACAGAGAGGACAGTCAGAAGCTTTTTCCCAGGGTGGAAGAGTCAATTACTAGGGGGCATAGGTTTAAGGTGCGAGGGGCAAGGTTTAAAGGAGATGTATGAGGCAGGTTTTTTATACAGAGGCTGGTGGGTGCCTGGAACTCGCTGCCGGGGGACATAGTGGAAGCAGATACGATAGTGACTTTTAAGAGGCATCTGGACAAATACATGAATAGGATGGGAGTAGAGGGATATGGTCCCTGGAAGGGTAGGGGGTTTTAGTTCAGTCGGGCACCATGGTCGGTGCAGGCTTGGAGGGCCGAAGGGCCTGTTCCTGTGCTGTAATTTTCTTTGTTCTTTGTTCAAGGTGGGGGCAAGTATAACAGTCAGTGAGTTAATGAGTATTAGCACAGAACATGTCCAGAGGCATTCATTAAAGTGAATGATTTAAACAAGATACTAACTAAATTCTAAAAGAGGGAATAGAGATTTTTTAAATTATGCATGGGAAGTTGAGACCTGTTGTTTTCAATTTCTCAGACTTATGGGAATTCTGGGACATTTCACCTGTCTTGGGTACCACGGGTGTGGGAAATGTCTCCAACTGCTTGAGCTTGAGTTCAGGATTTCTGAGCTTGAAGGGCAGCTTCAGTTACTGCAGAATATCATGATGGATGAGAACTTCCTGGATGGTACATTCCAGAAGATGGTCAGTAAAACTTCAGGACAGTAGATTGATGGCCATTTGGAAGCGGAGGAAGATAAACAAAGTGTAAGAATCTTCAGGGTGTGTTCTCCACTCAAATTCATACCCGGCATTGGAGACTGCTGGGGACTGCAGTCCAATCTGTTGTGATATATATTGGCTAGTTTGTTAAGGTAATATGTTGCATATGTCATGGATGCTTTTAAGGCGTTTCCCCAAAGGTACCTGTGAACAAGCTGTTTGTTTGTGAGTATTAATGTTTTACCTTTGGCATGAGTAATTCAATTTAGAATTAACCCTGCTGTATCCTCTGATGGTCCTCATCGCTATCCACAAATCCACGAACCTTTGTGTCGTCCGCAAACTTACTAATCAAACCAGTTACATTTTCCTCCAAATCATTTATATATATTACAAACAGCAAAGGTCCCAGCACTGATCCTTGAGGAATGCCATTTGTCACAGCCCTCCATTCAGAAATGCACCCTACCCTCTGCCTTCTTTGACTGATGTGGAGATGCTGGCGTTGGACTGGGGTAAACACAGTAAGAAGTTTAACAACACCAGGTTAAAGTCCAACAGGTTTATTTGGTAGCAAAAGCCACACAAGCTTTCGGAGCCTTAAGCCCCTTCTTCAGGTGAGTGGGAATTCTGTTCACAAACAGGGCATATAAAGACACAAACTCAATTTACATGAATAACAGTTGGAATGCGAATACTTACAGCTAATCAAGTCTTTAAGATACAAACAATGAGTGGAGAGAGCATCAAGGCAGGCTAAAGAGATGTGTATTGTCTCCAGACAGGACAGCCAGTGAGACTCTGCAGGTCCAGGCAAGCTGTGGGGATTACAAGTAGTGTGACATGAACCCAATATCCCGGTTGAGGCCGTCCTCATGTGTGCGGAACTTGGCTATCAGTTTCTGCTCAGCGACTCTGCGCCGTCGTGTGTCATTAAGGCATGCTGCCTGGCTTTTCTTTGGTACTGGTCTTCTTGAAGCAGATAGGGACCTCAGACGTTGAAGATGTCTGCAAATATCCCTGCCAGCTGATCTGCACAGGATCTGAGTGTTGGTAGGTGGGATCAGGTTAACAGGGAGAAGTTTCCTTTCTTCAGGTTCTGTAGGTCTGGCACTTTCAAACTGCCTAGCCAGTTACAGCAGAAGCCATGGCTGTTTCTCAATACCCTTCTCAGTCTCTCCCTGGGTTGAAGCTTCTTCCAATTGGTCTAAGATAGGATCTCCGTGCTGTAGCCAGCTTCCTGCCCTTTTCAATGTTTTTTGCAGGTAAGCCAAGATGGCCATCATTTTCATGTGACTTATACACAAATGCCGAGTCACTTTCCATGTCAGGCAAATGATAATTTCATTACCGTTACATAAAGCCTCCTTACCATCTGTAGTGAACAAAAGAGCCAAGATTATTTACATGTTAAGTGGCTTATCAGTTAGTGTCTTTGTGTTTGGAAAAAAAGCCATTGAGTCAATAAGTTTGTTTCTTGTTTTGGAACACTCATTGAATTCAAATGTATGTGTCTGAGGAAGTCTCCTATTTATCTGACTGAAGATATTCCTGTTCGAATTCATAAGGGGAAAGTCAGGTGACCCTAAGTAGGGCATCCAAAGTTCTGCTTCAAGAATGTGTGCGAGACAACATGAAAGACCTAAATATCGATTATTGCACCTGGGAGTCACTCGGTGACAAGAAGAGGAAAATAGCGACAGGTCTTATTTACCAAGGCAAAAACACTATTTTGGGGCGGCATGGTGACACAGTGGTTAGCACTGTTGCCTCACAGCGCCAGAGACCCGGGTTCAATTCCAGCCTTGGGGGTAACTATCTGTGTGGAGTTTTCACGTTCTCCCTGTGTCTGTGTGGGTTTCCTCCAGGTGCTCCCGTTTCCTCCCACAGCCCAAAGATATGCAGGTTAGGTGGACGGGCCATGCTAACTTGCCCCTTAGTGTTAAGGAGATTAGCAGGGTAAATATGTGGGGTTACGGGATAGGGCCTGGGTGGGATTGTTGTCAGTGCAGGCTCGAAGGGCTGAATGGCCTCCTCCTGCACTGTAGAGATTCTATGATTCTGTTCCTGCACCACCACGACCAGTGGCTACAGATGCCAGCACCTTTGGCATTTGTGAAATGCTGATTCAGAGGTGATACAGCAGTTTGTGGGGTGGATTCGGACAATGAAAATCACTTTGCTGTGCTGCTGGCAATGGTCACTTTGTGTGTTCAGTAGCGATGGGGTTGAACAGAGAATGCGCACCCAGAATGCTGAAAAGTCATGCTCTATAGCATTGTCATGGGGCAGATAACATTCACAGATGACTGTTCTGAGAAGGGGATTCCTGCCACAACTCCAATGCATGGCGGTATTCCAGTAATATTGTTGGAAATAAAGTTCGTAATACTTTTCTCTGAGACGGTGTTGCAGCAGCTGTGGGCCTGGAGAGGCCCCAGACTCAGTGACAGGCAGGGGGAAGTGCAGAAGGGAAGTGGAGCCAATACAAAGGAAAGGAGTGACCTTCTCTCCCATTCTCTCACCCTCCAAATCCAAAGAGTGGACTGCTCCTGGCCTACCGTAGGCTTTTAGTCTGCCAGTCCTGCCCCATGCTCCTACTCTGATGGATGAAATTGTTCAAGATGTCCCCCCCCGGCCTCCAGTCTCCATAGACTGGGGCCTGGCAATATATCAAAACAGAGTCAATCCTGCAGTGTGCTGGGGCTGCACTGAGGGGGACGAATGTCCAAGTTTGAGGATTGCCAACTGTGATTAATGTTCACTTATTGTCACAAGTAGGCTTGCAATGAAGTTACTGTGAAAATCTCCCAGTTGCCACACTCCGGCGCCTGTTCGGATATACTGAGGGAGAATTTAGTATGGCCAATGCACCTAACCAGCACATCTTTCGGACTGTGGGAGGAAACCGGAGCACCCGGAGGAAACCCTGGCAGACACGGGGAGAACATGCAGACTCTGCAGTGACCCAACACTGATCCCTGGCGTTGTGAGGCAGCAGTGCTAACCACTGTGCTACAGTGCCATCCTTAAGTGTAATCCTGAAGGTTTCATCATCTAACTTGTCCCACGCTCCAGCCATTAGTCAGCTAACACTACCATCCTTGTGACGCACTGCCTTTCTACACCGCTTCAAAAGCAAAAAAGACTCATTACCCAGTTGGATGAAGCTTTACTGTCAGCCAAGCAGCCACTCCCTCCCCCGCCCGACATTTTCAATACTTTTTCATCTGGTAAAGAGAAATGTTCAAAGAAAATGGAAAAAAATGTTTTAATACCCCAATGATTTTTCTCTAGGGCTGCACACAGCAGTCTCCAGGAGATTGATCAGGCCAGTACAAGAGACTTGGCAATCCTACCCGATTTTTGACTCTTGAAAAACTGGTCACCCTACAAACCGAGTCTGAGTAGGACTATCGCAGGAACTGCTCCACATACCCAATAAAAAAGTGGGCATAACTAGGACCCATGCAGATCCCACAGCAAAACTTTTTTATTTGGACGAAGTAATTCAAGTTGAAGGAGAAAATATTCAATGACAGAACAAGTTCAGTTTGATGACATTTGATTTGATTTATTATTGTCACGTATTGGTATACAATGAAAAGTATTGTTTCTTATGCACTGTTCAAGGTATACTGTTCATAGAGAAGGAAAGGATTGCAGAACATAGATGTTACAGTCATAGCTAGGGTGTAGAGAAAGATCAACTTAATGTGAGGTAGCTCCATTCAAAACTCTGATGGCAGCAGGGAAGAAGCTGTTCTTGAGTCGGTTGATATGTGTCCTCAGACTTCTGTATCTTTTTCCCGACGGACGCAGGTGGAAGAGAGTATGTCCGGGATGCGTGGGATCCTTAATTATGCTGGCTGCTTTTCCGAGGCAGCGGGAAGTGTAGATGGTATCAATGTGTGGAAGGCTGGCTTGAGAGGTGGACTTTGTTCACAACCCTTTGTAGTTTCTTGCGGTCTTGAACAGAGCAGGAGCTATACTAAGCTGTCATACAACCAGAAGGAATGCTTTCTATGCTGCATCTATAAAGGTTGGTGAGTCTTAGCAGAGATGCCAAATTTCCCTAGTCTTCTGAAAAAGTAGAGGCGTTGGTGGGCTTTCTTAATTGTTGGGAGGGGAATTTGGCCACACAATCATAGGTGTATAAGGAGTATAGCAAGGGGGTGAGGACACAGCCTTGTGGGGCACCGGTGTTCAGGATGATTGTGGAGGAGATGTTGTTGCCTATCCTTACTGATTGCAGTCTGTGGGTTAGGAAGTTCAGGGTCCAGTCACAGAGGGAGGAGCCGAGCCCCAGGCCACAGATTTTGGAGATGAGTTTCATAGGAATAATGGTGTTAAAGGCTGAGCTGTAGTCGATAAATAGGAGTCTGACACAGGTGTCTTTGGTATCTAGGTGTTCCAGAGTCGAGTGCAGGGCCAGGGAGATGGCGTCTGCTGTGGACCTGTTGCGGCGTTAACTTGATATGTTAACTGTGTTTCTCTCTCCAAAGATGCTGCCTGACCTGAATACTTCCAGCACTTTGTTTCTTTTTCAAATTCTCAGCATTTGCAGTATTTTGCTTTTATGATAAGAGATTTGACAAAGGTATTTAAAATCATGAGGAAGTTTTGAAGGACTCACGAAGGCACCTTTGTTGCAAAGGGGTTGGAGTTTTAAAATAGGGAGGTTTTGTTGCAATTGTACAGGGAGATCTAACCTGGGATACATCGTACAGTTTTAGACCCCTTCCCTAAAAAAGGACATAATAACATAAGACAATAAGACATAAGGCAGTAAATTAGAGGAGTAAATTGGAAGGAGGTATTCTCGGGGAAATGTACTGAAGAGAGGTGGCAGTTTTTCAAGGAATGTCTGTCTAGAGTTCTACAGGACAACGTTCCGAGCAGACAGGGACGAGTTGGTAGGTTAAAGGAATCGTGGTGCATGAAAGCTGTGCAGGACCTAGTCGAGAAGAAAAGGAAAGCATACAAAAGGTTCAGAGAGCTTGGTGAAGATAGGGATCTAGATGAGTATACGGCTTGTAGGAAGGGAATAAAGAAGGAAATTAGGAGAGCCAGCAGGGGTCACGAGAAGGATTGGCAGGTAGGATTAAGGAAAACCCTAAGGCGTTCTATAAATATGTGAAGAGTAAAAGGATGAGACGTGAAGGAAAAGGGCCCATAAAAGGTGAAGTCTGTACGGATCCAGTAGAAATGGCAGAGGTGCTCAATGAGTATTTTGCCTCGGTTTTCACAGAGGAGAAGGACCTGGGTGGATGTACTGCGGGCTTGCGGTGGACTGAAAAGATTGAGTATGTGGACTTTAACAAAGAGGTTGTGCTGGAATCTTTGAATGGCATCAAGATAGATAAGTCGCCGGGTCCGGATGCGCTGTACCCCAGGTTACTGTGGGAGGCGAGGGAAGAGATTGCAGAGCCTCTGGCGGTGATCTTTGCATCGTCGATGGAGATGGGAGGGGTGCCGGAGGATTGTAGGATTGCGGATGTGGTTCCTATTTTCAAGAAGGGGAATAGGGATAGCCCAGGAAATTAGCGACCAGTGAGTCTAACATCAGTGGTTGGTAAGCTGATGGAGAAGATCCTGAGGGACACGATTTATGAGCATTTAGAGAGGTTTAGTATGCTCAAGAATACTCAGCATGGCTTTGTCAAAGGCAGATCGTGCCTTACGAGCCTGGTGGAGTTCTTAGAAAATGTGACTAAACACATTGACGAAGGGAAAGCGGTAGATGTGGTTTATATGGATTTTAGCAAGGCGTTCGATAAGGTCCCCCATGCAAGGCTTCTCGAAAAAGTGAGAGGGCATGGGATCAAAGGGGCTGCAGCCCTGTGGATCCAGAACTGGCTTGTCCAAAGGAGGCAGAGAGTGGGTATAGATGGGTTTTTTTCTAAATGGAGGTCGGTCACCAGTGGTGTGCCCCAGGGATCTGTTCTGGGACCCTTGCTGTTTGTCATTTTCATAAATGACCTGGATGAGGAAGTGGAGGGATGGGTTGGTAAGTTTGCTGACGACACGAAGGTTGGTGGGGTTGTGGATAGTCTGGAGGGATGTCCAGAGGTTACAGAGGGGCATGCCTAGGATGTAAGACTGGGCGGAGAAGTGGCAGATGGACTTCAACCCAGATAAATGTGTAGTGGTCCATTTTGGCAGGTCAAATGGGATGAAGGAGTACAATATAAAGGGAAAGACTCTTAGTACTGTAGAGGATCAGAAGAACCTTGGGATCTGGGTCCATAGGACTCTAAAATCGGCCCCGCAGGTGGAGGAGGTGATTAAGAAGGCGTATGGTGTGCTGGGCTTTATCAATCGAGGGATTGAGTTTAGGAGTCCGAGGATAATGATGCAGCTATATAAGACCCTCGTCAGAACCCACTTGGAGTACTGTGCTCAGTTCTGGTCACCTCATTACAGGAAGGATGTGGAAAAGATTGAAAGGGTGCAGAGGAGATTTACAAGGATGTTGCCTGGATTGAGTGGCATGCCTTATGAGGATAGGCTGAGGGAGCTCGGTCTTTTCTCCTTGGAGAGACGTAGGATGAGAGGAGACCTAATAGAGGTATATAAGATGTTGAGAGACATAGATCGGGTGGACTCTCAGAGGCTTTTTCCCAGGGTGGAAATGGCTGCTACGAGAGGACTCAGGTTTAAGGTGCTGGGGGGTAGGTACAGGGGAAATGTTAGGGGGACGTTTTTCACACAGAGGGTGGTGGGCAAGTGGAATCGGCTGCCGTCAGTGGTGGTGGAGGCAAACTCAAAAGGGTCTTTTAAGAGACTCCTGGATGAGTACATGGGGCTTAATAGGATGGAGGGTTATCGGTAGGCCTAAAAGGTAGGGATATGTTCGGCACAACTTGTGGGGCCGAAGGGCCTGTTTTGTGCTGTAGTTTTTCTATGTTTCTAACATTGGAGGCAGTCCAAAGGAGATTCACCAGGCTAATTCCTGGGATGAGAAAGTTGTCCTATCAAGGGGGACTAAATATCCTGGGTCTGTATTCCTTGGAGTTTAAAAGAATGAGCAGTGACCTTATTCAAACATCTAAGATCCTGAGGGGGCTTGACAGGGTAAATGGTGAGATGTTTTCACCAGTGGGAGAGTCTCGAACAAGGTGACATAGCTACAAGGTAAAGGGCCGGTCATTTTAAACTGAGGTATGTAGAAATTTCTTCTGGCAGAGGGTGGTGAATCTCTGTAATTCGCTGCCCAAATGGTGGTGGAGGGTGGATCATTAGAAGTATTCAAAGTGGAAGCGGATAAATATTTGATAGATCAAGGAATAGAGGGCTACGAGAAATGGCACAGAAAAGGTGTTGAGGCTGGCATAGAGCAGCCATGATCGTACTGAATGGTGCGGCAGCCTCGCAGGGCCTGGTGGTCTTCTCCTATTTCTATTTCTTGTGTTTCCAGTGGTAGAAGTGTCAGTAACCAGGGAGCACAGGTTTAAGATGACTGGCAAAAGAACCATGAGGAATGTTTTCGTTAAGAGCTGGAATATGCTGCCTGTAACTTCCAAAAGAGACAAATATTTGAGGGGGAAAATTTGCAAGAATATGGGGAAAGAGTGAGGGGGGTGGTGGGGAGGGACGAACTGGGCAGTTTGAAAGAGCCAGTAAGGACTCGATGGGCAGATTGGCCTCCTCCTGTTCAGGATCATTCTGTTTTTCAAATTAAATGCAAATGCAATGTTAATAGGCTGTTACCCACTCTTACAATGGGGTAGCACAGTGGTTAGCACTGCAGCCTCACTGCGCCAGAAATCCGGGTTCAGTTCCTGATTGGGGTCACTGTCTGTGTGGAGTTTGCACATTCTCTCCATGTCTGCATGGGTTTCCGCCGGGTGCTCCAGTTTCCTCCCACAGTTCAAAGGTTTGCAGGTTAGGTGGATTGGCCATGCTAAATTCTCCCTCAGTGTCCCAGGATGTGTGGATTAGGAATATTAACTGGGTAAATACATAGAGTAATGGGGATAGGGCCTGGGTGCGATGCTCTGTTAGAGAGTTGGTGCAGGCTCGATGGGCTGAATGGCCTCATTCTGTACTGCAGGGTTGTCTGATTCAATGTTGCCCCTGTGTCAGTTTGGGACCAGCAGCAATAACAAACCTGGCAGAAAGTGGATGCAGAGTTCCAGACAAATCCCGGTTTAGCTCCCAGCTCCTGCCGCCTCACTGTGCGCCTTTGGGACAAACCATGAAGCTTGTTGACAGCGGCTGCTCCGCGCCAGGCTCCTGGCTGACGCCGAGGCCCGATCCCCCGGTACCCATGGCAACCCAAGCAGCTGAAAGCCCCGCCCTCCAGCCGCGCTCCAATTGGCCGTGCGCCAGGGAGCCGATTGGCTGCCCCTCAGGTCAATCATCGATTCGGGACCCCCGTCCTCTCCATGTTGTGTTTCCCCCCCGGTGCCCCGCCCACTCCCCCGCGCCTGTCAACGCTCGAAGGCCAGTCGGTGGGGGGAGGGGATTATTTTCAACGCACCCTCCAAAACTCGGAAGCGCTGTCCGGAATTGTCTTTGCATCAGCTACTTTTGAGGAGGCAGGGATAGAAAATATAAAAAAGAACAACAGTTTAAAAAGTCGTCTGACGTCGGCGTCACGGGGGAGAACCGCGCATGCGCGCTCCGTCCCCCCCTCCTGCCCTCGAAGTGCGCACTGATTGACTGGAGGCCAGAGGAGGAGCGATTGGCTAATTCCTACGTCAATCAACATGTGGGAGCCCCGCCCACCTCCTCTAGTCGCGCACGGATTGGCCGGAGGGCGGGCCGGAGAGCGATTGGCTGCCTCCTACGTCAATCGTGCTACCATCTGCCCTGTTTCCCCCCCCTTGCTCGCGCACGGGTTGGCCGGAGGCCAGATGGGGAGCGATTGGCTATTCCTACGTCAATCAACATATGGTAGCCCCGCCCACCTACTCTAGTCGCGTACCGATTGGCTGGAGGGCGGGGCGGGGGAGCTCCTACGTCAGGGGTTCTCGCCCTTCCCTCCCCCCCCCCCCGGGCCACTCGCGGCCCACCCGAGACAGTGAGACGGCGGGGCGAGGCGAGAGCGCGCTACCCTCGGGTACGAGCGCGCCGGCCCACCGTGCACGCGTGCTCCCCGGGTCGGGGGGGGCACGCGCATTGCCCCTCCCAGAGTGCATCGCGGCAAGCCAAGATGGAGGATTTAATGGTGGAGGTGCGCGGCTCTAATGGAGCCTTTTACAAGGTAGTGACGGCCGCGGCTTTAATCACCCTCCTCACCGACTCTGCTGACATTTAACCACCCCTAAGAAAGTTCAATACCGCAATCAGTGCCAACTCTCTCTCTCTCATAATATTCTCTCCGATGGGGGTTTTCCTTTTTTTTACCTCAGGAGTCCCCAGGATTTGCTTTGCTTTGGGGTGGGCGGGTCTCTCTCTCTCTCTCTGTTGCTCGCTTTGTAGAGCAAGCTGCTGCCGTCGCTTGTTATTGTCTGACTACAATGGTCTGCCCGGGAAGGAGAGGGGGGTGGCCCCTCAATCCAGACTAGATCCCTCTCTCTCTCTCTCTATGTTTTATTTCCCAGTGTGACTCTGCAAGCTCCAGGCTCGGCTGTGTGGGTGAAAAAAGGAAGGCCCCCCTCCCCAGCCCTCCCTCTACCTTTCCCGTGCACACTTTTTATTTGTTTTGTTCTGTGTCTGGGGGAATGCTCACCTACACAGATTCTGAATTGCTTTTGTTTCAGGGGGTTTTGGTTGTTGGATTGGGGTGAATCAGTTTTGTGAAAGCCGGCCCTGTTTTGGACTCTTATCCCAAGTTACAGTTTGATAACAGTCCAAGTGAAATATTCACCCTCCCTCAAAAGATTGGCGGCCAAATCACGTTTACCGCTTCCTACTTTGACCGTCAATATGTTTTTAACGGTTTCTATTTTTTTTAACATTTTGAGGAATCTATACCCATCCAAACGAAGCCAGTGGCAATTGTATTTTCCTTATGACTATCCAGAGTCAAAACATTGGCTCTATTCTCTCTCCACAGATGCTGTCAGACCTGCTGTGATTTCCCAGCATTTTCTGTTTTATTATTTTCTTTTATTAATTGGTTACCTTGCACTACACAGTATCATGGGGTGTCTCTACTGTCGATATGAATGTGTTGTTAAAAGCTTTTGGATTCTTTTTCTGTCGAGGGACAGTTCATTCATTTATAATTGGTTGATTTTTCTTTCAACTCTGAACGTTGACTATTTATGAATTTTTAAAAAAAATCTTTGACTTTACAATGTGGTGTCATTGTGAGGGGGTAGAAAACAGCTTTTGATTTCTAAATAATGCTGCCCATTGAATGCTGGGATCATATATAGGCATAAAATGCTCAAAGTATGGGGTAACACAGTGGTTAGCACTGCTACCTCGGCTCCAGGAACCTGGGTTCAATTCTGGCCTCGGGTTACTGTTTGTGTGGGTTTTCTCTGGGTGCTCCTGTTTCCTCCCCACAGTCCAAAGATGTGCCATGCTAAATTGACCCTAGTGTCATGGGATTAGCAGGGTAAATATGTGGGGTTACAGGAATGGGGCCTGGATGGGATTGTGGTCGGTACAAACTCAATGGGCCCAATGGCCTCCTGCACTATAGGGATTCTATTGTGATACTCTGGCATGTCAGGTGGCATCTGTGTAGAGAGGAACAGAGTTGATGTTTAGTGACTTTTAGTTCTGCTTTTGACATTTACTGGCAAATGATAAAGCATTGTAGAGAAATGCAGGTGTAGGGAGCTGTGTTCCAAGTAGTAAACCAATCAATGTTCAGTGCATCATCAAAAAAGCTTTGTTTCACCATTTCACAAGTTTTAGAATCCAAGCTGCATGCCATGACAGCATAAATTGACCCTTCCATATCATCCTAAAAAGGGTGCTGCCTTGTTGGAGGCATTTTGGATTAGGTAGTAAACTATGGCCTGTCTTCCTGATCAAATCAACAGAAACCTTCCAAATGCATTATTTGAAGAACAGGGATTTCTGGTACTTTGATCAGTCTCCAATCCTCAACCAATGTGGGTTCATTTATCATTTGTCTCGCTTGTCTGTGGAACCTTGCTGTGTGAAAATTGGCAGCTGTATTTGGCTGCAAAAGAGTAGTCACTAATTTTCAAAAGTAATTCCTTGGCTTTGAAATGCTTTGAGACATCCTGTACATTGTTGAAAGAAATTTCCTTTTATCTTTAAAAATATTGTATGTGGAAGTACTTACATGCTTAATCTTTTTTATAAAATGGAATAAACATAAAACCAACATTGTTAATACTGAAAACAATTAAGTAAGCTTTACAGTTAGTGTAGGATGTCAATAATAGTGGGCAAGTAACGCAGTTATGCTCAGGGTAATCTATTTGGTACCTGAATGGAGAGATGTGGAAGTACACAATTATTCTTTTTTTTTTCATTTTTGTAGAGAAAATGTTGGCCATTATTAAAGATGTTATAAGCAGGGTACTTGGAAAAATTCAAGGCAATCAGGCAGAGTCAACATGGCTTTGTGAAAGGGAAATCATGTTTAACCAATTTATTGGAGTTCTTCTAAGGAGTCACTCGCTGTGGATAAAGGGGGACAAGTGGATGTACTCAGATAGCCAGAAGGCATTTGATAAGGTGCCACAACAAAAATTATTGCAGAAAATAAAAGTTCATGGTATACGGGGTAACATATTGGCATGGAATAAAGATTGGCTGGCTAAGAGAAAACAGTTGGCAAAAATGGGTCTTTCTGGTTAGCAGGATGTGACGAGTGGTGTGCCCCAGGGATAAGTGCTGCAGCCTCAACTTGTATAACTGACTTGGATGAAGGGACTGAAGGTATTGGTGTTAAAGATAGGTGGGGAACTAAGTTGTGAAGTGGACATAAGGAGGCTGCAAAAGGATGTAGATGGATTAAGTGAGTGGACAAAAATCTGCTAAATGGAATATAACGTAAGCAAATGTAAAATTGTCCATTTTGGCAGGAAGAATAAAAAGGCTTATCTTTTAAAAAAATTATTTATTTATTGGTGTCACAAGTAGGCTTACATTAACACTGCAATGAAGTTACTGTGAAAATTCCTAAGTCGCCACACTCCGGCGCCTGTTTGGGTACACGGAGAATTTAGCATAGCCAGTGCACCTAACCAGCATGTCTTTCAGACTGTGGGAAGAAACCGGAGCACCCGGAGGAAACCCATGCAGACACAGGGAGAACGTGTAGGCAGTGACCCAAGTCAGGAATCAAACCCGGTTCCCGGTGCTGTGAGGCAGCAGTGCTAACCACTGTGCCACCATGCTGCCCTAAATGGTGAGAGACCTGGTGTCTTATTGCATACAGGTACAGCAAGTAATTAGGAAAGTTAATGGAATGTTTATCGGTTGTTGTAAGGAGAATTGATTACAAAGGTAGGGAGGTTGTGCTTAAATTGTACAGGGTATTGGTGAGACAACATCTGAAGTATTGTATACAGTATTGATGTCATTTAAAAGAAGATGTAAATGCGATAGAAGTAGTTAAGAGATGGTTTACTAGACCAATACCTAGAAGGAGCATGTTGTTTTACCAAGAAAGGTCGGCGAAGTTAAGGTTGCATCCACAAAAGTTTTAGAAGAATAAGAGACGACTTGATCAAAACCTTTAAGATCCTGGGGGTATTAACAGGGTGAATGTGGTGGGGATGTTTCTTCTTGTCAGAGGATCCAGCACTGGGGTCACTGTTTAAAAAAATAAGGGGTCACTCATTTCAGGCGGAAATGAGAATTTTTTTCTCGGGTGAGGGTCAGGAGTCTTTGGAACTTTCTTCCTCAAAAGGCAGTGGAATCAGAATCTTTAAATATTTTCAAGGCAGAGCTAGATGGATTCTTGATTAACAAGGTGGTGAAAAGTTATCAGTGGTAGGTAGGAATCTGGGATTAATCAAAGAATAGAATCATAGAATCCCTACAGGCCCATTGAATCTGCACCAACCACAATCCCACCCAGGCCCTATTCCCAATTAAGGTTACATTCTGATCAGCCATGATGTTTGTGAATGGGGGAGAAGGCATCAGGAGCTGAGTGGAGTACTCCTGTTAATTTGTATGTTTGTAAAAAACCTGATGTGGAGTTGCAGGCGTTGGACTGGGGTAGGCACAGTAAGTAGTCTCTCAACACCAGGTTAAAGTCCAACAGGTTCAATCGGGATCTTGGGTTCATGTCGCACGATCTGCAATCCCTATGACCTGCCTGGGCCCGCAAAATGTTGATGACAGTTGGTGAGATTTTGCGGGCCCAGACAGGTCGTGGGGGTTGCAGATAGTGTGGCATGGACCCAAGATCCCGGTTGAACCTGTTGGACTTTAACCTGGTGTTGTGAGATTACTTACTGTAAAAAGCAGCCATAATATCAGAATGCTCAGGGCCAAGAATTGGATACTGAATCGAGAGTTTAGAATAACATAAATGGGAGCATGAGTAGACAAGATTATCCCTGGGGCCTGCTCTGCCATTCAAAATCCAGAAGAGCTTTTTGAGCCAGCACATTGAAAGTCCTACAAGACAGCGGAGCGCGGTACTTGACCTAATTTTAGGGAATGAAGCCAGGCAAGCGGTAAAGGTGTTAGCTGGGGAGCATTTTGGTGGTGATGACCATAACTCGGTCAGATTTAGGGTGGTTATGGAAAGAGACAAAGGTGGACGGGAAATAAGGTCCTGAATATACTTCTGAATTGGGGGCAGGCTGTTTAAATAGGATAGAACAGGATTGGGCCAAAGTGGACTGGGAACAGCTTCTTGTCGAAAGATCCATATCAGAACAATGGGAATCATTCAGAACTTAAACAGAGGGTATAAAGCCAACATGTTCCCATAAAGGTAACAGGTAGCATCAACAGGTCCAAAGAACTCAATGTCAAGCAATATACAGCATTGGATAAGGAAAAAAAAGGAGGCTTATGGCAGATTCAGGCAGCTGAGAACAGTGGATACCCGAGAGGAGTATGCAGGGGGTTACCTGCAATAGGAGAACGAAGAAGGGGCATGAAGAAACACTGGCAGCCAAAGTAATGGAAAATCCCAAAATGTTTTAAGCATATATATTAATGGCAAGAGAGTAGTGAGAGAAAGAATCGGATCCACTAGGAACCAAAGCGGTAATTTATGCATGGTGCTGAAAAACGTAGGTTAGGTGTTTATTGAGTATTTTGCATCTGTGTTCACTATGATATGGAGAAGAACGATGGAAGTATAGGAAGCAGAAAGGGGTCTGTGTGATGTAATTGAACAGATCAGCATTGAGAAGGAGGAGGTGTTAGCAGTTTTAGCGGGTTTAGAAGTGGATATATCCCCAGGCTCAGATGAGATGTGTCCTAGGTTGCTGTGTGAGGCAAGGAAGGAGATTGTAGGGGCTCTGCTAATTTTCAAATCCTCTCTCGCCACAGGAGAGGTGTCAGAGGACTCTCTGGCCAAAACATTGTCTGATTTCAAGAAGAAATTAGATATAGCTCTTGAGGCTAAAGGGATCAAGGGATTTGGGGGAGGAGAGGATCAAGATATTGAATTTGACGGTCAACCATGATCAAAATGAATGATGGGGCATGCTCGTAGAGCCAAATGGCCTACTACTCCTCGTTTCTGTGACTGGAGAACATGTAATGTGATACCATTATTCAAAAAGGGAAGTAGAGAAAAAACATAATTACAGGCCAGTGAGGCTAACATCAGTGGTAGGGAAATTATTGGACAAAATCCTAAGGGACAGAGTTGATCTCCATTTGGAGAGGCAAGGATTTATCAAGGATAATCAACATGGCTTTGTCAGAGCAAGATCTTGTCTGACAAATTTGATTGAATTTTTCAAGGAGGTGACAAGGTGTGTCGATGTGGGCAGTGAAGTTAATGTGGTTGACATGGGCTTCAGTAGGGCTTTTGACAAGGTGCAGCATAGGAGACTGATCAAGAAGATAAAGTCCCATGGGAACCAGGGCAATTTAGTAAATTGGATCCAACATTGGCTTAGTGGCAGAGGGTGATGGTCAAAGGTTGTTTTTGTGACTGAAAGCCATGTCCTGTGGTGTACCACAGGGATCAGTGCTGGGTCCCTTGCTCTTTATAGTGCTCATTTATGATCTGGACATGAATATGGGGCATATGATCAGTAAGTTTGCCAATGATACAAAATTGGTGGTGTGGTATATAGCGAGGAGGAAAGCCTTCGATCACAGACTGATATAGATTGGCTGATCAGATGGGCAGAACTGTGGCAAATTTAATCCTGAAATAGCTGGGCTGATGCATTTTGGGAGGACAGGCAAGGGAATATACAATGAAAGGTAGGATGCTAGGGAGTACAAAGGACCAGAGGAACCTTGAGGTGCATGTCCGAAGATCATTGAAGGCAGAAGGACAGGCAGATAGGTGGTAAAGAAGCATATGGAATACTTGTCTTTATTCACTGAGGCATAGAATAAAAGAGCAGGGAGGTTACGATGGAGCTGTATAAAATGCTGGTTAGTTCCAGCTAGAGTAGTGTGTGCAGTTCTGGTTGCCACACTATAGGAAGGATGTGATTGTACTAGAGAGGGTACAGAGGGGATTCACTAGGATGTTGCCTGGGATGGAGCATTTCAACTATGAACATAGGCTGGGGTTCTTTTCTTTGGAGCAGAGAACGCTGAGGCAGGAACCTCACAGGTGTACAAAATTATTGGGGACATAGATGATGCAGAAAGGAAGAAACTTCTCCCCTTAGTCAAGGGGTCAGTAACTAGGGGGCATAGGTTTAAAGTAAGGAGTAGGAGATTTATCGGGGGTTTGAGGAAAAACCTTTTCATTCAGGTGATGGTGGGAATCTGGAACTCCCTGCCTGAAAGGGTGGTAGCGGCAGGCCAGCATTTAAGAAGCATTTAGATGAGCACTTGAAACGCTGCAGCATACAAGCTACAGACCAAGTGCTGGAAAATTGGATTAGAAGGGATAGGTGGCTGACACGTACATGATGGGCTGAAGGGCCTCTTTCTGTAAAAATCTGACTCTAATATGATCACACCTGATCTTCTGCCCCAATTTCATTCTGGCCCATTCTGCTTGAAAGACTAAAATTCTGTCTATCACAGCCTTAAATATATTCAGTGATGAGCGTCCACAACTCTCTGAGATAGAACATCACAAAGAATCACAGTGCTTTGAGTGAAAACATTTCCGCTCATCTCAGCCCTAAATGATTGACTCCTTATCCTGAGACTATGTCCCATGTTCTCGATTCCACAGCCAGAAGAAGCAACCTGTCCAGCCTCTTCAGAGTCGTGTGTGTTTCAATTAGATCATCTCATTCTTCTGAACTGCAGAGAATATAGGCCCAATTTATTCAGCCTCTCATCATGGGACAATTCTCTTATCCCAGGAAGCAATCAAGTAAAACTTGGTGTACTGCCTCCAATGCAAGCATATCCGTAAATATTGGGACAATTACTGTATAGCTACTCTTGGTGTGATCTCACGAAAACTCTGTACTATTGTAACAAGACTTCCATATTCTTGTACTCCAATCCCCTTGTCATAAAAGCCAATGTACCATTTGCCTTTCTAATTGCTGACATTGCATTTCTTTTACAAATATACCCAAGTTTTTGATTTGATTTATTGTTGTCACATGTATTAACATACAGTGAAAAGTATTGTTTCTTGCGAGCTATACAGAAAACATACCATTCATAGAGAAGGAAATGAGAGTGTGCAGAATTAGTGTTACAATCATAGCTAGGGTGTAAAGAAAAATCAACTTAATGCAAGGTAAGTCTATTCAAAAGTCTGACAGCAGCAGGGAAGAAGCTGTTCTTGAGTCGGTTAGTACGTGACCTCAGACTTGTATCTTTTTCTCGAAGGAAGAAGGTGGAAGAGAGAATGTTTGGGGTGCATTGGGTCCTTAATTATGCTGGCTGCTTTGCCGAGGCAGCGAGAAGTGTAGACAGAGTCAATGGATAGGCGGCTGATTTGCATGATTGGGCTACATTCATTACCTTTTGTAGTTCCTTGCAGTCTTGGGCAGAGCAGGAGCCATACCAAGCTGTGATACAACCAGAAAGAATGCTTTCTATGGTGCGTCTGTAAAAGTTGGTGAGTCGTAACTGACATGCCAAATTTCCTTAGTCTTCTAAGAAAGTAGAGGCATTGATGGGCTTTCTTAACTACAGTGTCGGCATGGGGGGGACTAGGACGGGTTGTTGGTGATCTGGACACCTAAAAACTTGAGGCTCTCGACCCTTTATACTTCATATACTTGAAGACGGACATGTTCTCCTTTACACTTCCTGAAGTCGATGGCAATTTCCTTCGTTTTGTTGACAACGTCTCTCTCGGCATCAACATTTAAAAGTTTCACTTCTTCAAAAATATACTGCTTTTCTGCTCTTATTACCTCATTTCCCTACGTTATACTCCATCCGCCACTTTTTTGCCCATTTAGTGAATGTATTTTTGCAGTCTCATTGTGTCTTTATTACATCTTATGTTCCCACCTAGCTTTGTATCATCAGTAAACTTGGATACATTACTCATAACTTCATTGCGGTGTTAATGTAAGCCTACTTCTGACGCTAATAAATAGACAATACAAATTGTAAATAGCTGAGGCTCCAGAACTGGTCCTTGCAGCTCTTGTGCAGCCTGCCAACTTGAAAGTGCCCCATTCAATCCTACTCTCCTATCTATACATTACCCAATTCTCCATCCGTGCTAATAATACATTATCTCCAATTCATGAGCCCTTATTTTGTATATTAGCCTTTTGCATGGGATCAACTTCAACTTCAGCTTCCCACACTATGCCGTCCCCACAGTATCTCCATATCCCTTAGTACCCAAAAATCCTATCAAGCTCTTGATTGAATATACACAATGCCAAAGCATGTGCAATCTTCTGGGAGAGACAATTAGAGGTGTTAACAATCGACGAAGTGAAGATTCTCATCATTCATTCATAAACTGCCAACACCTTGTTCCTTTCTCTAGCCAGGAGAAGCATATTCCTTTTCAAATCCTTTTTTAAAAAATTGTGTGTGAAAATTAGATAACCTTTATTCTTCTAAATTCTAGGGAATATAGGCCTAGTCTATTCAGTCTCTTTTCTGAGAACAATTCTCTCATCCCAGGGATCAGTCTCATGAACCTTCAAGCCAAGTCTATCCTTCCTTCCTTCCTTGGGTAGGGAAACCAAAACTCTTATCCAGTGCTTCAGGTGTGAACTCACCAAGAGCCTATGTAATTACAGTAAACATGTTTAATTTTATACTAAGACCCTTTTGTAATAAAAGCTAATAGAACATTCACCTTCTGAATTGCTTTCTGAATGCTAACTTTCTGTGATTTGTATACAGGTCCCTTTGAATACTATTTCCAATCGCTCAGCATTAAATTTTTAAATCTTCCTTACCAAAGTGGATAACTATAGCAAAGGTGCACAGCAATCATGGGTGACTTAACATATAGATTGGGCAAACCAAATGCGCAATAATACTGTAGCGGATGATTTCCTGGAAGGTGTACAAGATGGATTTTTAGACCTGTACATTTGACAAACCAACGAGGGAATGGGCTATCCTCGATTTGATATTGTGCAATGAGAAGGGGTTAATTGATCTTGTTGTGCAGGGTCCTTTAGAGAACAGTGAACATAACATGACAGAATCCTTCATTAGGATGGAATGTGAAGAAGTCCAATCTGCATCTAAGGTGCTAAATCTAAAAGAAAACTATGAAAGTTTGAGGTGCGAATTGGCCAAGATAGATTGGGGAACTTAATTAAAAGGCATGAAGGTGGATAGGCAATGGCTGATAATTAAGGAAAGAATTTATGTATTGCAACAGTTAGACATTGCTTCCTGGCACAAAAATACTGCAAGAAAACCGGCCCAATCATGGCTAACAAAATAAATTAAGGATAGTATTAGATCCACAGAGCAGATACATAAAGTTGCTAGAAAAAAGCCTACGCATCTAGAGCAGTTTAGAATTCAGCAGAGGAGGATCAGGAGATTGATGAAGAGGAGAAAAGTAGAGTATGAGAATAAACTTGCAAATAACATAAAAGTGGACTGTAAACCCTCCCACCCCCTCCCCGCAACCTGTAACCCCATTTACCACGCCTAATCCACCTAACCTACACATCTTTGGACTGTGGGAGTAAACTGGAGCACCCAGGGTAAACCCACACAGACTCAGGGAGAACATGCAAACTCCACAAAGAGTCACCCAAGACCGGAATTGAACCCGGGTCCCTGGCAAAGGTTTACTCGACCAATACCTGGAATGGGTGGGTTGTCTTGTGCGGAAAGGTTGGAGGGGTTAGGTTTGTAGCCACTAGAGTTTAGAAGAGTAAGAGGTGACTTAATTGAAACCTTTTAAGATTCTGAGGGGCATTGACTTGGTGGATGTGGAGAAGATTGGGCATGTATACTCTTGTCAGAGAATCCAGAGCTATAGGTCACTATTTAAAATGAAGGATTGTTCATTTAAGATGGAAATTAGGAGAATTTTTTTTCCTGAGTGTGTCTCGAACTCTCATCCTCAAAAGGCAGTGGAAGCATCATCATTGGATATTTTTAAGGCAGAGCTAGATAGTTTATTGATTAGCCAGGGTGAAAGGTTATCGGGAGTCGGCAGGACTGTGGGGTTGAGGTTTCAATCAGATCAGCCACGATCTTATTAAATAATGGAGCAGGCTCGAGGAGCCGAGTGACCTACTCCCACTAATTCATATGTTCATGTACAGGATGTGAAAACAGAATACTTAGAAAATATCAATGGGATTAGAAAAATGCAATGTGGATATATGAAAGGGAAATCATGGTTGACAAACCTACTGGAGTTCTTCTGAGGATGTAACTAGCAGAATAGATGAAGAAGAACCAGTGGATGTGATGTATCTGCATTTTCAGAAAGGTTTTCAAAAAGTGCCACCGGAGAGGTGAGTGTGCAAAGTTAAAGCACAAGGGATTGGGGGTAATACATTGGCTTGGTCTGAGAATTGGTTAGCAGAGACAAAACGGAGAGTAGGAATAAATGGGACTTTTTCAGACTGGCAGGCACTGAGTATTGGTGTATCATAGGGATCAATGCTTGGGGCCCAGCTATTCACGATATATATTGACGATTTGGATGAGGGAACCAATGTAATATTTCCAATAATAAAAGCAAAATGCTGGATGTCTCAAATAAAAACAGAAATGCTGGATAAATCCAACAGGTCTGGTTGCAACAGTGGCGAGACAATCAGAGTTGAAGTTTCAAGTCTGTCTGACTTCTTCCAACAAGAAACCTGGCAGGAATGAGAGTGGCAAAGATGGTGTTAAAAGGCAAAGGCAAATACATGGTAGATGCAGTATAATGTGGATCAGTGTGAAGTTATCCATTGTGGTAGGAAAAACAGAATGGCAGAGTATTATTTGAATGGTGATAGATTGGGAAATGTAAAGAAGGCAAATGGTATGGTGGCCTTCATTGCAAGTGGACTTGAGTACAGGAGGAAGGGTTGCATGCTCTGAACTTTCTCCATATATCTGCGTGGGTTTCCTCCGGGTGCTCCGATTTCCTCCTACAGTTTAAAGATGTACAGATAAGGTGGATAGGCCATGCTAAATGTGTGGGGTTACAGGGAAAGGGTGGGGGATAGGACCTGGCGAGGATACTCTGTCAGAGAGAGTCGGTGGACACTCGATGGGCTGAATGGCCTCATTCACTACTGTAGCGATTCTATATCTTACTGCAGCTGTACAGGGCCATGGTGAGACCACACCTGGAGTATTGTGTGCAGATTTGGTCTCCTTACCTAAGAAAGGATATACTTGTCATAGTGCAACGAATGTTCACCAGACTGATTCCTAGGATGGCAGGATTGTCATATGAGGAGAAGGACTGTATTCATTGGAACTTAAAAGAATGAGGGGATGTCTTTAAAATGTAAAAAATTCTGACAAGACTGGATGTAGGGATAATGTTTCCTCTGGCTGGTTGGCGGGGGAGGATGATTCTAGACACAGGTTCACAGTCTCAGGATACAAGCTCGGCCATTTGGGACTGAGATGAAGAGTAGAAACCTCTCCATAGAAGGCTCTGGAGGCTAAGGCATTGAACATATTTAAGAAGGAAATAGATTACTAGACTCTTAATGTGTCGGGGGGTATGGAGAGAGCATGAGAATGGCATTGAGATAGAGGATCAACTCTGATCATTTTGAATGGCAGAGTAGGCTCGAAGGGCCGAATGGCCTACTCCTATTTCCTATGTTTTGATGTAACTTCATAGTATAATTCTGTCTGCCATGTCTTGCTCACTCATTCAACTGGTTTACCCCTTTTCAAGCTCCTCACCTCATCCTCTCCGCTTTTCTTCCCACCAAAATATCAACATTGTTCCAAAGTTGGATACATTACAATCTGTCCCCTCATCTAAGTGATTGATATAAATTATAAATATCTGAGGCTCAAGCGCTGACCCTTACAGCATTTACTAGTTCGAGCCATCAACTTGAAAATGACCTGTTAATTCCAAACCAAACTTCAGTCCATGCTAATGCATTGGCCCCACAAGATGAGCCTAATTTTGTGCAACAAACTCCTGTTTAGCAGGGACGGCACGGTGGCACCATAGTTAGCACTGCTGCCTCACAGTGCCAGGGACCCGGGTTCAATTCCCAGCTTGGGTCACTCTCTGTGTGGAGTGTGCACGTTCTCCCTGTATTTGTGTGGGTTTATTCTGGGTGCTCCGGTTTCCTCCCACAGTCCGAAAGACATGCTGGTTAGGTGCATTGGCCGTGCAAAACAAATGGTTGTCAGTGATCAAAATATGCTACTTCCTTGATTCTCCCATATCCACTCTGCTAGTTACAATCTCAAAAACCAAACACCATTACCCTTTCATAAATAGATGTTGACTTTGCCCAATCATGTTGTGATTTTCTAAGTGTCCTATTACCAGTTCTTAAGAATAGATCTTTTGCTTTTTCCCTATTTATGATGTCAATCTAACTGGTTGATCATTTCTCATTTTCTCTCACCCGCCTGTCTTGAATAGCAGTGCGGTGTGGAAGAAAAGATACACTAATAACAAACATTTGCTAATGACAATGTGTATGTGACTGGGTCTGATGCATGGTGGATGTACGCTGTCACCAAATTCCATACACCCACATACTGAAGAGCTTATTTTACCATTTATCTCCAACAATCATTTTACCACATACATTAACTAAATTGATACTAATACAGAACAACTACTTGTGTTAAAGAAATAAAATGCCCATTGTATTTGATTTGATTTCTTATTGTCACATGTTTTAGTATACAATGAAAAGCACTGTTTCTTGTGCGCTATACAGACAAAGCAACTTAATATGAGGTAGGTCCATTCAAGAGTCTGATGCCAGCAAGGAAGAAGCTCTTCTTGAGTCGGTTGCTACATGACCTCAGACATTTGTATCTTTCTCCTGGAAGCAGGTGGAAGAGAGTATAACCAGGGTGCATGGGGTCCTTGATTATGCTGGCTGCTTTTCTGAGGCAGCAGAAGTGTAGACAGAGTCCATGGATGGGAGGTTGATTTGCATGATGGACTGGGCTTCGTTCATGACCCATTGTAGTTTCTTGTGGTCTTGGACAGAGCAGGAGCCGTACCAAGCTGTGATACAACCAGGAAGAATGCCTTCTATGGTGCATCTGTGTACTTTACAGGAAAATTATGAAGCTAAATTTCACACTGAGCCACATAAGGAGATTATGGCAGATGACTGAGTGCTTGCTGACTGATTCCTTGCTCAAAAAGATAGGTTTTGAGGAGCATCGAAAAGCAGAAAGGAGAGGTAGAATGGCGGAGATATTCAGAGAAGGAATTCCAGAGCTGGGCACCTTGGCAGCTGAAAGCATGTTGACCAGTGATGGAGGATTTCAAGATCGGGAATGTTCAAAAGGCCAGAGGTAGAGGAGCACAGATATCTTGGAAGTTCAAAGGAGATTACAGATCTCAAAATTTAAAATCAAATTGTTTCTTGATCGGAAGCCATTGTAGATCAGTGAAGGATTATAGCTGAATGGGACTTGGTGTGTGTAAGGACATAGGCAGCAGAGTTTTGGATGACCTCAAGATGGAGGATAGAATCGGGGAAGCTGGCCTTGCATTGGGATAATTAGATCTATAGATAACAAAGACATTGGTAAGAGTTTCATTTGCAGATGAGTGGAGGAAGGGACGGAGGTGGGAATAGGTGCAGAAATTTAATTTGGGGGGATGCACTCATGGGACTCTGGGAAAGATGGAAGCGGATTTGGGAGGTGAAAACAGATTTGAAAGAGAGCCATTAACTGTCTCAGCTAAAATAGGACTGGAAAATCAAGAGCACGAGGAAGCCATTTAGTCTTTTGAGTTTGATCTACCATTCAATATCATTGGTTGACCTTCCAGCTCAACTCCAATTTCCTGCACTATCATCATATCCCTGGGACCAAAAATCCATCGATCTCTCCCTTGAATATACTCAACTGAGAATGCACAATCCTCTGGAGTAGAGACTTCGTGATTCACAACCTATTAGTGAAAAAATGTTACCTCACCTCAGTCCTAAATAGCTGACTCCTTTTTCTGAGACAGTGATCCCTGGTTCTAGATTTCACAGTAAGAATTTTAACAACACCAGATTAAAGTCCAACAGGTTTATTTGGTAGCCAAATAAACCTGTTGGACTTTAACCTGGTGTTGTTAAACTTCTTACTGTGTTTACCCCAGTCCAACGCCGGCATCTCCACATCTAGTTTTCACAACCAGAGGAAGCATCCTCTCTTACCCTGTCAAACTCCTTATGAATTTTATGTTTCAATGAGTTACCTCTCATTCTTCTAAATTCAAGGGAATATGGTCCCAGTCTACTTAATTTTTCCACTATTGAGCAATCCCCTCATTTGAGAACCCAGTCAAGTGAATCTTTGTTGCACACCTTCTAAGGCAAGTCCATCTTCCCTGTGGTAAGGAGACAGAAACTGTATACAGTATTCCAGTTGTGGTCTCACCAAAGTACTAGATAATTGCAGTAAGTCTTCAATTTTGTACTACAATCCCTTTTCACTAATGGCCAACATATAATTTGCTTTCCTGATTGCTTTCTCTACCTCCATGTTAACTCAATGTCAGTAAAACGAAGGAGATAGTCATTGACTTCAGGAAACTTAGTGGAGTACATGCCCCTGTCTACATCAATGGGGATGAAGTGGAAATGGTCAAGAGCTTCAAGTTATTTATTTATTTTATTAGTGTCACAAGTAGGCTTACATTAACACTGTGATGAAGTTATTGTGAAAATACCCTCTTTGCCACACTCTGGCGCCTGTTCAGGCACACTGAGGGAGAATTTAGCATAGCCAATGGACCTAACCAGACACTGGGAGAATGTGCAGTCTCCTCACAGACAAGCCGGGAATCGAACCCTGGTCCCTGGCGTTGTGAGACAGCAGTGCCTGCCACTGTGTCGCCCAGTTCCTAGGTGTTCAGATCACCAACAATCTGTCCTTGTCCCTCCACGCTGATGCTATAATTAAGAAAACCCACCAATGCCTCCAATGTCTCAGGAGGCTAAGGAAATTTGGCATATGCGCTACGACTCTCACCAATCTTTACAGATGCACCATAGAAAGCATCCTTTCTGGATATACCACAACTTGGTATGGCTCCTGCTCCGACCAAGACCACAAGGAACGACAAAGGGCTGTGAATGTAGCCCAGTACAGTATGCAAACCAATCTCCCTTCCACTGACTCCGCCTACACTTCCCGCTGTCTCGGAAAAGCAGCCATCATAATAAAGGACTTCACACACCCTCGATATACTCTCTTTTGCCGTCTTCCGTTGGGGAAAAAGATACAAAAGTCAGAAAACATGTACCAACCGACTCTAGAACAGTTCTTCTCTGCTGCCATCAGACTTTTGAATGGACCTATTATATATTAAGCTGATATTTCTCCACACCCTAGCTATTACTGTACACAATATTCTGCACCCACTCCTTTCCTTCTCCCCATGTACTCTGAACAGTAAGTTTTGTCTGTAAGAAGAAAGAATGCTTTTCACTGTATCCCAATACATGTGACAATAATAAATTAAATCAAACTTTGTGATTTGTGTAAAAAAGACATCCGGATCCTTCTGAATACCAATATTTGGAAAACATTATGCTTTTCTATTTTTCATTCCAAAGTAGATAACTTGACTTGTCCCCACATATTCCCAACTGCCACATTTTTACTCCACTCGCTCAACCAATTTCCCTTTGTAGCCTGTTTGTAACTTCCTCATAATTTTATTTTTCATCTAGCTGTGTATCATCACCAAACCTGTATAGTATACACTATATTCAATCCTTTTATTTAATTAATTGATATAGATTGTACATAGCTGCAAACCAACTGACCCTTGTGTTACCCTGCTTGTTATAGTCTGCCAACTTAAAAATAGCCTGCTTGTTCTTCTGGTGAGTGATTTTTCGCAGATGACCCCGAGATCCAATATTTCATGGACCAACCCGGTCTGGCAGTGAATGGCTCAGCCAGTTGCCCACCCTATCCGTTTGCGTCAGTTCCTTGGACTTAGAGGTGCGGAGATGAAGGCTGTACCAATAGAATCGCCAGGGTGAGAGAGTAATAATGGTTTAAATGGGAATTAGGCTATCAATGATCAATGTGGTTGAGCAAATCAGTAACTGCAGGAATGTGGATGCAGCATCAAATGTTGGACAGTTTGGATTGTAATGGTACAGTTGCAAAAGAATTGGGAGAGGACCCCCCCCCCCAACAGAGGGAATTATGTTTGGGGGGAGGGGAATGTCGGTGGAAAACTACAATAAAAGATTCTGTGAGGAGAGTGATGCCACGTGAGCTGGCACGATCAGTATGAATATGGGTTAGGGAGTTTACACGCTGGACAAGATTAAGTGAGGATAAGATGATAAGTGAACTCAGAGGAGAGAGTCTGATGAAATTGAGATAATACTTAGAGGAAACATCTCTGCTTGAGCTGATGTACATGTGGATACCCTTAATATATTTCAAAATGCTCCAATCGGTAACCTAATGTTAATAAAGCTCAGTGTTATCTCCAGAAACAATCCAAGCAGGGAATATGAAAATGTTGAGTACATTCCATTGCACTGTAATGGGACATAGTAATATCACAGTGCATTCTTTGCCCCACTTCGTGGTATAGATTATATGCTGGTCGTGCTGCATTGTTTGGCATAAGGTTACATATAGTTTTGTAATGACCAAATTAACAGGTGGTAATGAGCTTGTATTAAGTTAACTACTGTACTGCTAAAATGAGACTTTGGATGCAATTAAAACAATACTGACTGCTCCTTTACAATCCATGACTCAAAATTGATCACGATAATCATATTGAATCAGCCTGTATAGTTTGCACATTTGATCCTGCTCCAGTACTTTGAACCAATTTTGCAACTCTTTCTGCCATCTTTGTCTTATTGCAATCATTGGAATGTATATTGCTTTGCAACTTGGCAATCAAAAAAATTGGCTTGTTCAGTGCAATCTTAGTTGGCTCCAGTGAGTACTACATCCTGGTCCAAGGTTGGAATACTGTGTGCGTGCTTGATTGATTTATTGTTATTTTATCAAGCATCATTATTTTATGTATCTTTTTCTGGCCGTAGTGCCAATTTTTAAACTGTTGTTCTGCCCCTCTTTAGTTCAATAAAATCAAATGTAGGGGTAAAGTCAAGTTTTTGGGGAGTGTCTTGCATCCAAACTTGACGGATAGTTGCAGATTCAAATTTTCCTCTGTAGTGGTGACTTTTTTGCAAATCATTTCATGTCTTTTTTTCTGTGTTTTTTGCCCAAATCTGATCTACTGAAGAATTATTTTAAAATCCTCTTTAAAATTTCAGACAGATGCACACCTACATAATCTTATATTTTGAATGAGATGGTGCTTGTACCTTGTAAAATAATTCTGCCTCATTTCCTGAAGTTTTGTTTGTGTTATTCAAGTCAGAAGAGGAGGTGGGTACATTTTTGGAAACTTGCAGTCAGAGGTACTGCCATAGGTCTACACTTATGGAGAATGTAATAGATTTTGCCTTTTTCTCATGATTGTTTGGATCAGAGTTCCAGCACACACAAAGTGATTGGAAGCAAAACAGTTCCCAAGAACCCCTTATCGTTCTTGTTCTTCACCACTCTGCAACAACTTCCCCACCTCCACCTCCGACCCGCTCTAGTTTAAACTAGGTGCTTTTCTAGTACGGATAGGTAGCACCAATTTAAGACGAGATGTGATGCTGTGGTCAGAGTAAGTGGTGATTATACATATGATCTGAGAATGGTAAGATGAGAGCTGATGCATGAATGAAAGCTGGTGACATGTGTTGTATCTTGGGCTCAAACATGTGAAAGGCCAAATTTTCCTCCAACACGATTTTCAAGTTTGCTGATGACACCACCGTAGTGGGTTGCATCTCAAAAGTGACAGAGTACAGGAAAGAGATAGAGATTCTGGTGAACTGGTGCGACGACAATAATCTCTCCCTCAATGTCAACAAAACAAAGGAGATTGTCATCGACTTCAGGAAGCATAGTGGAGGGCATACCCCTGTCTACATCAATGGAGAGAAAGTAGAAATGGTCGAGAGCTTCAGGTTTTTAGGTGTCGAGATCACCAACAACCTATCATGGTCCCTCCATGCTGACACTATAGTTAAGAAAGCCCACCAACATGTCTACTTTATCAGAAGACTAAGGAAATTTGGCATGTCCACTGACTCTCACCAACCTTTACAGATGCACCATAGAAAGCATTCTTTCTGGTTGTATCACAACTTGGTATGGCTCCTGCTCTGCCCAAGACCGCAAGAAACTACAAAGGGTTGTGAACGAAGCCCAGTCCATCACGCAAGCTCCCACCCATTGACACTGTCTACACTTCCCGCTGCCTTGGAAAAGCAGCCAGCATAATTAAGGATCCCATGCAGCCCAGACATGCTCTCTTTCACCTGCTTCCGTCAGGAGAAAGATACAAAAATCTGAGGTCACATACCAACCAACTCAAGAAGAGCTTCTTCCCTGCTGCCATCAGACTTTTGAATGGACCTACTTCCCACTAAGTTGATCTTTCTCTACACCCTAGCTACGACTGTAACACTACATTCTGCACTCTCTCCTCCTCTGTGAATGGTATGCTTTGTCTATATAATGCGCAAGAAACAATACTTTTCACTGTATACTAATACATGTGACAATAAATCAAATCAAATTATGTACACCAGGACTTTGCATTAGTCACTCTTACCTATGTTGTCATGAACAGATGCATCAGCAACAGGCTGGTGAGGATGAGATCAAGTAGTGTTGGTTCATCATTTGGTTGGTGGCAGCAACCCTCAAAATTGAGGAGTCTGTTTCTGAATCCACAAGTGTTTCCGCAGCAGGGCATGTTGCATTGGGGAGTGGAATTCGCAGTCCCAGTTGGCTTCCCTCTCCTTCCTTTCCTGCTGCTTTCTACCTCGCTGAGCCCCGAAGCGGCTTGTGCCTTGATGTACCTGATGGAGCCATGCCAACCGATCCGCAGTCTTCTCCTCCTAGTCAGTGATATTAATGCCTTTGTGCTTTGGGGCAGCCATGAGTGTATCCTTTTACCTTTTCCTTTGGCCTAGAGCATTGGCCAATGGAGAGCTGCACATACTTCAGAGTCTACCCCATCGACAAGGATCACGTGGGGGATGCTCATCTGGTCTGGGGAAGGTTGGTGAAGGATTTTTGTCTTGACAATGCTTAAGGATAGGCCAAGCCGCGTATAGATGTTGAAGGGGTGAAGCGTCCTTTGTATGTCCTGCTATCATGCATCAGTTATCCGAAAACTGAAGATGATGGACCTCCACGGTGATAAATCTTTTTGCCCAGAATGACCAAGGTTGAAAAGCTTCCCGTCCAGATGATACTGGATGCTGACACTGGGTGGTAGGTCATCTCGGATGATGTGGCCAAGATGATAAGGCAAATGGTGAACAAGGTGGGCTGAGCTCTCAACCTTTTTAACCCGATGTGAAAATCATCGGTTTCAGGTCTGCCACTCAGGACGATGGTCGTCATATTGCCATGCGAAAGCCTCAGAATGGTGACAAATTTCAACAGGTAGCCCAAGTGTTGGGAGGACAATCCAAAGAGCTCCACAATTTAAAGAATCAAATGGCTTGGTCAGGTCAGTGTTGGTGAAGAACAATTCTTGGTTTTACTCCCACCATTTTTCCTGGATGGGCCTAGCCACAAAGACCATGTCCTATTACCCCGGAATGGTTGGAAGCCACACTGGGTTTCCAGGAGGATCTCAGTGATAAGACAAAGGTGGTTCAGGAGGAAACGGGCCAGGATCTTATCCACAATGGAGAGGGGGAAAATCTCCCTGGAGTTTTTGCAATTAGATTTATTCCCCTTCTTGTAGATAGTAATGATTGTTCTTGAGATCCCACGGAAAGTCTTCTTCCTCCCAGTGGTGGAGGATAAAGTTGTGATGTGAGCTGATAGCTGCTGGCATGGGAGATCTCTGCAGGTGTACCATCTGGCCTGCAAGCTTTGTTCGCTTTCATCTGTTGGATGGTCTGTTTACGCTCATCAATAGTTGATGGGTCACTGAGGGAAATTTGCATGGGTGTTGTTGGATAGCTTGGGTGGTCTGCTCCAATACGGTGAACTCACGGTTGAAAACCAGCTTGGAGTGCCCCTTCCAATTCTGATGGGTGGCAGCAGCGTCCTTGAGAAGCCAGGAGCCATCCTGCGGTTGGAGAGGGTCTTGTCCAGTTGAATGGGGTCTGTATATTGTTTTGGTAACCTGGAAGAAGTTGCGTGTATCGTGTTGGTCAGTGTAGGTATGGATCTCATGCACCTTCTCCACCCACCAGTTGCTGTTCTTGTCATGAATGCGATGCTATACCCCAGCCTTCAGTTGATGGTATGCTGCTGTCTTTTACCAGGTCCATGGGTGACTTTGCCACATGATGAAGGCTGCTTGCTTTCGATTGAAGAGATTGCAGATTGCGGTGTCATTGGCATCAAACCAATCCTCGTTCCGTTGCCGCATGTACCCGATAGTTTGTACACAGGTGCTTAGGACAGCGGACTTGAGTTGCTCCCAGCGTGTCAGGATGAGGTAGCATCAATGGTGGACACTTGACTCCAGTAGACTGTGCTACTGGGCCTGGAACTCTTTCCATTGTCCTCGGTCCTTCAATGCTGCAATGTTCAGCTTTCTCCAGGTGTATTTTTGGTGTCTTGGCACCAAGCACATGTTCATCACTGAACATACAAGTCAGTGGTCCTTCCAACAATATTCAGAATCCTTCATGGCCCTTGTGCCTCAGGTACCTCAGGTCTCTGCCTCAGTCAATGATGCAGTCCAGGGGTGTCTTCACATGGTCTTGAGCTGGTTCTTCTGGCGGAAGACTGTGTTTGTCATCAGGCTGCATTGGATGCACTTGGTCAAGAGTAGGAAGCCATTGTCTTTGGCCCTCCTCATGCCATCCTTGCCGATGGTTCCACTCCAGATTTTGTGATCATCCGAGAGGGTCACCTTGTCATCCCTGGGGATGGAAGCCAGGATGTCATCGAGATTGGAGTAGAATCTCCCCCTGGGCTTCATGGTCAGAATCTAAAGTCGGACTGCACGTGCTGATGACAGTAATACATTGCTTCTGGCTGAGATGTAGGCGTAGGGTCATCAACCTCTCACTGACACTCGAGGGGAGGTCAGAAAGCTCGGCAGGGATCCTGTTCCTCATGGTGAAATTGACTCTATGGATGCAGTAGCCACAGTCTGACTTCCCTTTCCAGAAAAAGGTGTATCCCCCCACTGGCCTCCCTCAGACATCCCTCCCCAGTGAGCAGGGTTTCACTCTAGCTCCCAGCCATGATGGCAGTTCATCTTTCCAGGCAATCACTTCTTGAGCATTCTCGCCTTCAGATTCTGAAGTTTGGCTTTTTGTTTCAATCACAAGAATGGTAATCCTGCTGAGTGTGGTTTCCAAGCCAGAGGAAATGGGACAGCCTATTTTTGGGACACCTTTTCGAGCCCCCTCCCTATTTGAAGGTGAACTCCAAAGAGGGGGCTGCTCAATCGACGATGCACCTGATGAAATTCAGCCCTATGCTGATTCGAGTGCCCAACAACCATCACAAATCTGCCGCCTGTGTACAGAATCTTGACTGGGGGCCTCCAGCTATTACAGCCCTGCCCCTGTTGCCAATCCTCCATCGCCACAGGGCTGTTGCTTTTGCCTGACAAAGGCCTGTGTATGACATTGTTTAGAGTGGGTATTCTGGTGCATGACGAAGTTCCACACAGCCTTGCCGGTTGCTGGCTGGATTCAGTGGCATGGTGGACCACGATGACTGGGACCATTTTCCTGTTGCAGGCTTCTTCTGCCTTCACAGCCATTGGGGTCACCACCATCTGCCTGCCTTTGAGGATTTCTTGGATCATTCTTTGTCTGGAACATCTCCTTCAACCTTACTGCCACTGAGAGGACCTACAGGAATGTAACCTGCAGATAGCATTGCTCTCGAGTTCACTGGAACACTTGAACCTCTCCACCATGGCATGGTGACTATCCTCAGAAAGGGGTTCACCACTTGCCACAGGCTCAGTCTGGCAGCTCTAAGAACTAGGTCAGAATTTCCCCACTCAGAGAACATGCTATGCATTTGTTACCTTCCAAGTCGTGTTCATCACTGAGGATTACTGATTCATCAGCAGAGGGAGGGCAGTAGGGGTGCTAATCAGCAGGAGGCATTCTTGCCCATGTTGGATATGATGTGAGAGTTGGGTCCTGAGTCAATGATGAGAACTCTGAGGACCACTCCCTCCCTCCTGTAAATCACTATGCCTGTTGAATGTGCCCTGCCAGTGGGCAGGGCATGCATGAGATGGTGAAGGAGAAGTTTGGGATGTTGGCTCAAAGATGTGATTCTAGGAGTGTGACTGTCAGACTGTTGCTTGATTAGTCTCTGAGACAAATCTCCAAATTTTGGCACGAGTCCCCAGAAGTTTGTCAGGATTACTTTGGAATGTTGATAGGCAACTTCTGTTGTATCTGATTCAATGAGCCAATGTTGCCTGCTTTATCTGTTTTGTTTTAAATCAATATCCCTAGTATTTGTCCTATTGCACAAATCTTCATCCTGACTTTAGTACAATCAGCATTGCATTTCATTTGAAATAACTTTTCAAATCACAAAATGCTGAGTTGGTACTTACGCAACATGATTTAAAACATATGTATCAGTCATGGTTATCACTGCCAAAATGTGCATTCTCCACAGACTGCATATATTTTATCACACACTTTTTATGTTTTTTTTATTTCTTACAGGCATTTGTAAAGGATGTGCATGACGAGGCTTTGACTGTTGCTTTTGAGAACAAGTAAGTCGTTGTCTTGCATGGTATTTCCTTTGTAACATTACTGCCTCTTGTTCATTTTTGAAGAGAATGTAAAGTTTTAATTGAGAGTAGAATTAAAAACCGCATGATTTCCTTATTTTTATTTTTGTTACGTGTACTTGTAATTTTCTGAATAAAAGCGTGTTTGTTTTTTTTTCAGGACTTTTGGACAATTCTTTAGTATCTTGTCCAAATGTAAATTTTCAACTGTCCTTTCACAATGCTTATCAGCAGTATTTGAATCCTAGCCAACTCCAACCCAATTCTTAACCAATGTCCACACATACTTGAGCTTACAGTGATACTAGTGAGGAGTTTGCCAGTTTTTCTCTACCCTGATCAATGTGTGACAAGGCCATTCGCGATAATTCTAATCCTACTCTGCTCAAACTGGCTAATTCATGAGAACTCCACGCTGTATCCCCATGTCTCAGCTGGACAAACCTGCTGGGGAGTTTTGTGGAAACTTTATGGGTGAACTTGCTTTAATATAAACTTGGAGGAGCATTCATGACGTGACCAAACTGGTTGATTATTAAGAAGTAAATCCTTCGGATATGTCTATGGCAGGTTGTAAGAGCAGGGAAGTTTCCTGATCAGCCAGAACCATGTGGTCACTGCAGTTGTTAAAAAGCTCCACGCTCAGGTTCTCGCCATTGGCTTCAAGGAATGAGCACAAAAGATTTAAACTTGAGTTCCTTTATTTGCCTGTAGATTCTCTGGTTGATAGCATTGACTGACTTCCAGCCACTTAAAATAGTCTAAGCTGGTTGTAGTGTTCTAAATTCCTAACAATAACTTGCCACCTGGACAATTATTTTGAAATTTTTTTCTTCAGAAAAGATTATGTTCCCAATATGAGTCACAGGTTCACTATTATCACTGTGAAATTATACATGTGATTGCAGAGTCACAGCAATGTGGTTGACTCTCAATTGCCATTGGGCAACTAGGGATGGACTATAAATGCTGGCCAGCCAGCAACTCCCATGTCCCACGAATGAATAAAACAAAACTGTGAAATTATGTCTTTTCTCTTGCAGTATTTTTTTTCTTTTTTAATTACATAGAAACACAGAAGATAGGAGCAAGAGGAGGCTACTTGACCCTTCGAGCCTGCTCCGCTATTCGTTGCGATCATTGCTGATCATCCACCTCAAAGCCTAATCCTGCTTTTTGCCCATAACCTTTGATCCCATTCGCCCCAAGTGCTATATCCAGCCACCTCTTGAATACATTCAATGTTTTGGCATCAACTACTTCCTGTGGTAATCATTTCCACAGGCTCACCACTCTTTGGGTGAAAAAATGTCTCCGTACCTCTGTCCTAAATGGTCAACCCTGAATCCTCAGACTGTGACCCCCTGGTTCTGGACTTCCCCATCATTTGGAACATCTCCCTTCATCTACCCTGTCCAGTCCTAATAGAATTTTATAAGTCTCTATGAGATCCCCCTCATTTATCTGAACTCCAGCGAAAGCAATCCTAACCTAGTCAATCTCTCTTCATACATCAGTCTCGCCATCCCCGGAATCAGCCTGGTAAATCTTTGCTGCACTCCCTCAAGAGCAAGAACATCCTTCCTCAGAAAAGGAGACCAAAACTGCACGCAATACTCTAGTTGTGGCCTATAATTGCAACAACACATCCCTGCTCCTGTACTCAAAACTTCTCGCAATGAAGGCCAACATGCCATTTGCCGCCTTTACCACCTTCTGCATCTGCATGCTTACCTTCAGTGACTGTGCGCAAGGACATCCAGGTCCCACTGCATACTCCCCTCTCCCAATTCACAGCTATTCAGGTAGTAATCTGCTGCCTTGTTTTTGCTTCCGAAGTGAATAACCTCATACTTATCCAAATTATGCTGCATCTGCCATTGATTAGCCCACTCACCCAACCTGTCCAGATCATTCTGAAGGATCTCTGCATCCTCATCATAGTTCACCCTCCCATCCAACTTGGTATCATCTGCAAACTTTGAGATGTTACATTTTGTTCCATCGTCCAAATCATTAATATATATTGTGAATAGCTAGGGTCCCAGCACCGATTCCTGTGGCACCCCACTAGTTACTGCCTGCCAATTTGAAAAGCACCCATTAATTCCTACCCTTTGTATCCTCTCTGCCAACCAGTTTTCAATCCACCTCAATACACTCCCCCCAATCCCATGCGCTTTAATCTTGCACGATAATCTCTTGTGCGGGACTTTGTCAAACGCTTTCTGAAAGTCCAAATATGCCACATCGACTGGTTCCCGCTTGTCAACTCTATTAGTTACATCTTCAAAGAATTCCAACAGATTTGTCAAGCATGATTTCCCCTTCATAAATCCATGTTGACTCTCTGATCCTGCCACTGTTTTCTAAATGCTCCACTATAAAGTCCTGTTGAAGAATTTGGCTCTCAGCACCTTTTTAATGTTAATAAAGCTGCTGCTTTTTTCCATGATTGAATGAGCAGGTAGGATGACTCGCCCTGACCTAACAAGAAATGACCTATATGCAGGACGTGGGTTGTGTTACAAACCATTAGATAGGATGTGTCATGAAAGTTTTTGTTTGGTCTTGGGATGTGGACGGTACTGACAATGCAGTTTGTAAGGCAACCATGTCGTGTGAAGCTGCAATCACCAAGACTAGATCAGTTGAGATGGCAGCAGGTGCATCCTTCTATGAAGTACATTATGGTAATCTGATGATTTTCTGCTGACTTGTGACCTGGAATTAAATTTATCAACTTGCCTTGGCACGAATATGGGCGCTCAAACTCTGGTTTGCAAGTCTATTAACACTGAGCTATTGCATTCTTTCTTGTCACTGGTACTCCTGCTGTTTCTAACTTGCAGTCTTGCTATGGTATGAGTTACTTCCAGGAAGGCAAAGGGCTAAGTGGGGGGCATCAGGGATGCCTTTATTATTTTGGCAGTCTGCTGGATCCTAGTTTGGAAATTGTGTTGAGGTTATGAGTCTATGTGCATGAAAGGTGACGGCAGGCAGACACCTGCAGGAATGGCAGAGGTGAAAATGCAATAGTGAGTAAGAAACCTGCAAGAAACTAGTGCAATACAGCACTTGACAGTAGGAAGTGTAAACATGTCTTCTCCATGCAGCCAGCACCAGTTCCTGACATTGCTGAGGTTTCAATTGAATGTAACATTCAAATAAATTGTTTTAGCAAAACTAAATATCTTACAGGAATAACACTAAGCTGACGAACTATGTGCTTTTGGAACATTTATTTCATACAAGTCCCAGTGCTAAAAATTTGACTTTCTGAATCAGCTCATTTAAATTCTGGTTTCAGCTGGCAACCTGAGCGACAGATTCCTTTCCATGATGTTCGATTTCCACCACCGGCAGACTATCACAAAGACATTAATGAAGGTGATGATGTTGAGGTATGTAAATACCCATGAAGGGATTGTGTTGCAAATCTTGCAGTTTTTACAAGTTATTAAAGGGTCCACCCATAGAGTTAACTTAATATGTTAGAGTATGCGACATTTGAAATTAGCCATGTTGTACTCAAATAATGGTCGATCACATGTAAGTGTCAACCTCTGACTTTTGGCCAAAAAATACTTAATTTTTCAAATCTCTAAATTAATTATTCATTGAAACAGTACTTGTGAATGCTGACTCAATGCAATCCCCTTGCACCAAGAGCTGGGAGTCGTCAGCCTGACGTTGTCCAAAGGTGCAGCCATTTCCTTTGCTTTCATTCCCCTGAGCACCAAGCAACATTGAAATCACAGGCACAGCCATTCCCACCACTTCCTTTCCTGGGCTGTTGGGTTTGGGAAGGGTCCTGAAATGGGAGCACAGCCTGATGAAACTGTGCGAGCGGGCTCAAGTTCAGTGCCTCTATGGGATTTAGTGGGAGCACCATGTTGACAGGTCTACATATTTGCCTTACACCTGATGAGCACAGTAAAAGTGGATCAATCCGGAACTTAGTGCCAAACTCACTGAAAGACTGGGGGTGGGATTTTTCCGGCTGCATCCGCCCAAAAACCGGAAAATCCCACTCGAGTTCAATGGACCTTTGCTTGGTCTGTGCCCCCGCTCTCTGTGATTCCATGGTGGGCGGGACAGGAAAATTCCCTCTGGGAAGCTCCATGTCCAGTTCAGAGTTCACGGTGACAGGATTATGGTTTGCAGAGGGTAGACCATCGTTTTGGAAGCAAAGGCAAGTTCCATGGTTTAGGACTGTTCATAGACATATACCCAAAGTGCTGATCTGGTGTTCATGTACGTCTCAATAATAGCTTCCCCCATTACCTTTTAGGTGAAAATAAACCTCTCGAAAACATTACCTGTGTTAAAGTCAACCCCCTAACTCTTTAGCCTAAGAAATAGGTCTCAGAAATTTGATTTCTACATTAATTATATACAGTAATATATTGTAAAACTGAGAAACTATTTCTTGGGATTATATGACTACCTTCATTTTCAGTATTCTGATCTGCACATTTGGAGCCAAAAATAAAGAACTAATTACTAAGTGAAGATCCACTTTTAAGCTTCATGATGGGCACTTTTGACTGAATTTGGTTTTTCCTACTTTTGAAGTAGCTCTTCAGTTTAATATTCTACATTATGACAGTGACTCTGCATTGGGGATCCTGAGGTGAAAAACATTATAGAAATGCATATCTGTCTTTCTTCCTTTAAATATCTCCAGTTGTAGTAGCACAGACATGACGGGTCTTGATCAACCTATTGAATGTTTCAAAGCTACAAGCCAGCCAGTACTGTACTTGGACAAATAATCTTTAACTGAGACACCTACATCCGGATCAGTCCCAGCCAAGAGTAATTATCTTGCCAGGACAAATCTCATAGAATGTGTCATTATCTCACTCCTGAGAAAACCATGTTCATTGTGTCCTCCATCTGCTCTTGTTTATGTCTTGATACTGAAATACTTCTCCTGGATGATCCCTTAATTGAGTTTTTTGAAGAGGTGACAAAGAAAATTGATGAGGGAAGGGCTGTGGATGTAGTTGTAAGGTGTTTGACAAGGTCCCACATGGCAGACTGGTACAAAAATTAAAATCACATGGGATTCGGGGTGGGCTGGCTCGATGGATAAAGAATTGGCTTGGTTATAGAAGACAGAGAGTAACGGTCGAAGGATGTTTTTCAGAATGGAGATCTGTAGCTAGTGATGTTCCGCAGGAATCAGTGCAGGAAGCTCTGATGTTTGAAATATATATAAATGATCTGGAGGAAAATGGGGGTGGTCTGATTAGTAAGTTTGCGGATGACATGAGGATTGGCGGAGTTGCCAATAGTGCCGAGGATACAACGGGATTATAGATAGATTGGAGACTTGGGCACAGAAATGGCAGATGGAGTTTAATCCGGACAAATCCAAGGTGATGCATTTTGGAGGATCAAATTTAGTTATTAATTAAACTGCAAATGGCAGAACCCTTAGGAACATTAACATACAGAGGGATCTGGGTGTGCAGGTCCACAGTTCCCTCAAAGTGGCAACACAGGTGGCCAAGGTGATTGAGAAGGCATACGGCATGCTTGCCTTCATCAGCTGGGGCATTGAGTACAGGAGTTGGGAAATCATGTTGCAACTATATAAAACCTTGGTTAGGCTGCATTTGGAGTATTGCATGCAGTACTGGTCACCACAGTATCAGAAGGACATGGAAGCTTTGGAGAGAGTGTAAAAAAGGTTCAACCAGGCTGTTGCCTAGTCTCGAGGATGTTGGCTACGAGGAGAAGTTGAATCAACTCTGATTGTTTTCATTGGAAAGAAGGAGGCTGAAGGGAGACCTGATAGAGGTCTACAAAATTATGAGAGGCATTGACAGGGTGAATAGTTAGAAGTTTTTCCCAGGGTAGAAGTGTCAATTACAAGGTGGTACAGGTTCAAGGTGAGAGGGGGAAAGTTTAAGGGAGATGTGCGGGGAAAGCTATTCACGCAGAGAGTGGTGGATGCCTGAAACGCGCTGCGAGAGGATGTGGTGGAAGCAGGAACATAAGAACATAACATAAGAACATAAGAAATAGGAGCAGGAGTAGGCCATCTAGCTCCTCGAGCCTGCCTTGCCATTCAATAAGATCATGGCTGATCTGATAGTGGTTTAGTTCCACTTACCCGCCCGCTCCCCATAACCCTTAATTCCCTTATTGATCAGAAATCTATCTACCTATGACTTAAACATATTTAACGAGGTAGCCTCCACTGCTCCAGTGGACAGAGAATTCCAGAGATTCACTACCCTCTGAGAGAAGACGTTCCTCCTCAACTCTGTTCTAAACTGACTCCCCCTTATTTTGAGGCTGTGTCCTCTAGTTCTTGTTTCCTTTCCAAGTGGAAAGAATCTCTCTGCCTCTACCCTGTCTAGCCCCTTCATTATCTTATATGTCTCTATAAGATCTCTCCTCAGCCTTCTTAACTCCAACGAGTAGAGGCCCAATCTACTCAAGCTCTCCTCATAAGCTAACCCCCTCATCTCCAGTAGCAACCTGATGAACCTTCTCTGTACTCCCTCCAAGGCCAATATATCCTTCCGGAAATAAGGGGACCAAAATTGCACACAGTACTCTAGTTGCGGCCTCACCAGTACCTTGTACAATTGCAGCAAGACCTCCCTGCTTTTATACTACATCCCCTTCGCGATAAAGGCCAACATTCCACTTGCCTTCTTGATCACCTGCTGCACCTGCAAACTGAGTTTTTGTGATTCATGCACAAGGACCCCCAGGTCCCTCTGCACAGTAGCATGTTGTAATTTTTCACCATTTAAATAATAGTCCATTTTACTATTATTCCTTCCAAGGTGGATAACCTCACACTTGTCAACGTTATATTCCATCTGCCAGATCCTCACCCACGCACTTAGCCTATCCAAATCTCTCTGCAGACTTTCCGCATCCTCCACACAATTCGCTTTCCCACTCATCTTTGTGTCATCCGCAAACTTTGTTATCCTACACTCGGTCCCCTCCTCCAGATCGCCTATGTATATGGTAAACAGTTGAGGTCCCAGCACCGATCCCTGCGGCATGCCACTAGTCACCAACAGCCAACCTGAAAAGCACCCATTTATTCCAACTCTCTGCTTCCTGTTAGATAGCCAATCCTCAATCCACGCTAACACCTTACCCCCAACTCCGTGTACCCTAATCTTCTGCAGCAACCTTTTGTGAGGCACCTTCTGGAAATCCAAAAACACCACATCCACCGGTTCCCCTCTGTCAACTGCACTCCTTACACCTTCATAAAAATCCAGTAAATTCGTCAAACACGACTTTCCCTTCATGAATCCATGCTGCGTCTGCTTGATCAAACCATTTTTTCCAGGTGTCCTGCTATTTCTTCTTTATTGATGGATTCCAGCAATTTCCCAACTACGGACGTTAAGCTAACCGGCTTGTAGTTACCCGCCTTTTGTCTACCTCCTTTTTTAAACAGTGGCGTCACATTAGCTGTTTTCCAATCAGCCGGCACTTCCCCAGAGTCCAGTGAATTTTGATAAATTACAACCAACGCATCTGCTATTACTTCTGCCATTTCTTTCAGTACCCTGGGATGCATTCCATCCAGGCCTGGGGACTTGTCTACCTTTAGTCCGTTTAGCCTACCAAGCACTATCTCTTTAGTAATAGTAATCGTTTTAAGGACCTCACCCCCTACAGTCCCACGACCGTCAATTTTCGGTAAGCTATTTGTGTCCTCTACCGTGAAGACCGACACAAAAAACTTGTTTAAGGCCTCGGCCATTTCCTCGTTTCCCATTATTAAATCCCCCTTCTCGTCTTCTAAGGGTCCAACATTTACTTTAGCTATTCTTTTCCTTTTTATATATTTGTAAAAACTTTTACTATCAGTTTTTATATTTTGTGCTATCTTTCCTTTCTTCATCGCTTTCATTAGCAACATTTAAGAGGCATCTGGATGGGTACATGACTAGGGAGGAAATAGAAGGATACGAACCAAGTAAGGGCAGAAGGTTATTTTTTAGTTAGGACATCGTGATTGGCACGGGCTTGGAGGGCTGAAGGGCCTGTTCCTGTGCTGTACTTTTCTTTGTGCAAACTTGTCCTTATATTTCCAGATTCCCCATGAACAGTAGTGTTAATGCCCAGATTTTGTGATTATTATGATGCTATAACTGTGAAAACTCAGCAACTTCCAGTTCCCGCACATTTACAGTTAAATAAGAAATTTAGAAGGTCCTATCAGTGATTCCTTGCTTCTCCAGGATGTGCTGCTGACGGTCCCATAGATGAAAATCTTAGAAAATGTGTCCTTCCACTTGTAACATTGTTAGTGTCACTGTAAAAACCCTTGAAAATGTTAAAATCTTGTGAATGAGGTGGAGCTGGATTTCTTTGCATCCTAATTCATAATTACAACTTAACCTAACTTTATATTTATGGACTCAAATGTCTCCATAATGATGGAGTCGACATTTAATTATTTTTCTCCATTTTTATGTTATTTCAGCTTCTACTTTTAATCCTGTGTAGTATCCCATCCAATCTTTAATATACAGTCATGAAGATGCGCTTGATGCCAAATAATGATTTTAATCCACCGGCCGGAAACCTAAATTGAACTTTTTTTTTAAAATCAGACTTTTTAAAAACAGAGACTAAAGTGATAGCCCAGGGTGGCTAGCCCCAGTTTGCATTACCATGCATTCCACATTCCAATTCAATCATGTGGAGCCAGTCAGTCTGCAAAACCCAGCAAAGGCAATGACTTCAGGGGAGTGCGAAGGACTCTCCATCCCTGAGCTCATTAGCATGGCATCAATAGCAATCTGTGATAGTTACTCCTTGGAGATGGGCCACTAAGTCTAATCGCTTGGACAATGGCCAAGCTAGCTTCCAAACATGAGCTAATCAAGTCACTTTTGGAATGTATGGACAATGTCTTTTTTGAATCCCCTGGCAGTTGGCGAAGGAAGGTCACATGACAAGACAACCCTTTGTATGTTTTAAGCACATGTTTCTCAGCAGTATTTGGGACGAGCAGCTTGGGGAGAAGACCTAAGTTGGGTCCCACTTGGTAAGCTTCGGGCCTTGTTTGCTGACTGTGGCCTTTCAAGGATTTCATGTGGACAGAAGTTTCTTAAGAGAATCCAAACCAGCACTGCTTCCTCCTGAAGAACAGCCAACTCAGTTGTTTGCAGCTTTAAATTAGAAGCATCAAGACCATTAAATTCAGCCTATTGCCAGCTGAGTCACCAAAGTGCAGACTGTATACTCATTTACTTTTTTAAATGGGTGTGCGTGAGTTTGTGTTTGTGTGGGTGTGTTAAATGTATTTTCTTATTTTAGTTAGTTCGGTTTAGTAGAATACAGCTAACCTCTTTCTTTGTTAAACTTAAGAAAGCCTGGCCAATTGCTTCTTTTCCAATTACAGCACATAAACAGTTACGTACTCACTATATTCTTTTCACAAAAAAAAACCTGTTGCACTTAAACGAGGAGAAAGAAAAAGGGAAGCCATCCAACTCCTCACCTGCTGTAACAGAAACTTAGGTGCTGTGTTCATGATCAACCCTCAGACATGGTTGCATAGTGATTAGCACTGCTGCCTCTCAGCGCCAGGTTAGAGTCATAGAGGTTTACAGCATGGAAACAGGCCCTTCGGCCCAACTTGTCCATGCCACCCTTTCTTTTTTAAAACCCCTAAGCTAATCCCAATTTGGCCCATATCCCTCTATACCCATCATACCCATGTAACTAAATGCTTTTTAAAAAACAATATTGGACCCGTCTATACTACTACCGCTGGCAGCTTGTTCCAGATACTCACCACCCTCTGTGTGAAAAAATTGCCCCTCTGGACACTTTTGTATCTCTCCCCTCTCCCCTTAAACCTATGCCCTCTAGTTTTAGACTCCCCTACCTTTGGGAAAATATATTGACTATCCACCTTGTCTGTGCTCCTCATTATTTTGTAGACCTCTATAAGATCACCCCTCAACCGCCTACGCTCCAGAGAAAGATGTCCCAGTCTATCCAGTCTCTCCTTATAACTCAACCCATCAAGTCCCGGTAGCATCCTAGTAAATCTTTTCTGCACTCTTTCTAGTTTAATAATATCCTTTTTTATAATGGGGTGACCAGAATTGCACACAGTATTCCAAGTGTGGTTTTACCAATGTCTTGTCCAACTTCAACAAGACATTCCAACTCCTGCATTCAATGTTCTGACCGATGAAACCAAGCATGCCGAATGTCGTCTTCACCACTCTGTCCACCTGTGTCTCCACTTTCAAGGAGCTATGAACATGTATCCCTCGATCTCTTTGTTCTGTAACTCTCCCCAATGCCCTACCATTAACTGAGTAAGTCCTGCCCTGGTTCAATCTACCAAAATGCATCACCTCGCATTTGTCTAAATTAAACTCCATCTGCCATTCGTCAGCCCACTGGCCCAATTGATCAAGATCCCGTTGCAATTGGAGATAACTTTCTTCACTGTCCACTATGCCACCAATCTTAGTGTCTGGGTTTTTGGGTTCGATTCCCGGCTTGGGTCTATGCAGAGTTTGCACGTTCTTCCCGTGTCTGCATGGGTTTCCTCTGGGCGCTCCGGTTTCCTCTCAGTCTGAAAGACGTGCTGGTTAGGTGCATTAGCCATGCTAAATTCTCCCTCGGTGTGCTCGAACAGGTGCCGGAGTTTGGCGACTAGGGGATTTTCACAGTAACTCCATGTAAGCCTACTTGTGACATAACAAAAATAAGTAAAACAAAAGAGAAATTAGAACCGCAGAGCCAAATTGAGACCTAGAATTAATTTCATAACTCAATGCAAGCTTTCTTGTGACTGCAGTGCTGTAATATTATAATATTTACATTCACAGCCAGTACCTTTCCAGAACAGTGAGATAACTTAGGACAGCTAAAAAGCCCTATCCATTGAGGAGTATAGTTAGGTATTATGAGATAAAAATCCATCCAAAAGCTAGGAATTCCGAAATCCTAAAACTTGTCAACCATTTTCAAATTGAATTTGAAGAATCAGAGAGAAGGGCGTAGAGTTTGAAACAAACAGCCTAGCATTAGCAAAGATACAGCTGGAACAGCTGGGGAGCTAGAATTCTGAGAAAGTTAATGAGAAAAAGAAGAGAAAAGAGAAGAAAGGGAGGGACAGAAATGGAGAAATGAATAAAAGACATGGGGAAAAGGGAAAAAGAGGAAAGAAAATTCCAAAAAGAGGAAAGGTAGAAGGACCAAGCTTTCCAGAGAAAGAAACAAGAGAGGGAGTTAGGAAAGACCCACTGTACTCAGTTACGGTACCGCAGGTGTGGGAACTGCCCCTAGCTCAGGACTGAGTGCTAGCCTTTTAAAGCTCCCTGTTCGTTCCAATGTTTGATGAAGAAGATTTGGAAGCATTTTTCACCTAATTTGCAAAGCTTGCGAAACAGTGGCCAGTGAAAGGCTGGACCCTGCTGCTGCAAAATAAATAAACAGGAAAGGTCCATGAGGTTTATTCCCTATTGTTCAGTGTGAGTTCATCAACATTGAGTTGACCAGAAATGCTATCCTGCGTGCATACAAGCTCATACCAGATGTGTACCACCGGAAATTCCAAACTTCTATTGAGTTCTAAAGGGTTAAACAACTTGCTTTCAACAGGTGAGTACAGACACTATAAAAAGTCTGCCTTTAAAGCCTCAGTTGGATAATTCTCCTTGTAGAGTTCAAAAACTCATTTCCTCTTTCCATAAAAACTCACGTCGAGGAACAAAGCATTTCAAGACCCAGGCAGCAAATCTGGATGTTCCTCGACGTGAAGGGTGATGAGGGAAAGGTTTCCTTTGGGGCAAAGGCTTGTGGACAACCTCATCACCCTTCAAAAACCTGAGGTCAAGGCGGCACAGTGGTTAACACTGCTGCCTCACAGCGCCAGAGACACGGATTCAATTCCTGGCCTCGGGTCACTGTCTCTGTGAAGTTTGCATGTTCTCCTCGTGTCTGCGTGGGTTTCCTCCGGGCGCTCTGGCTTCCTCCCACGGTCTGAAAGACGTACAGGTTAGGTGCATCGGCCATGGGGGACTGGCTAGGGTAAATGCATGAGGTTATGGGGATAGGGCCTGGGTGGGACCTGTGGTTGGTGCAGACTCAATGGGCTGAATGGCCTCTTGCACTGTAGGGATTCTATGATAGAAGGTTGGAGGGTGATAGGAGGTAAACAGCCATGGTCACAAAGGGAAAGCTGGAAACACAGGGTGCCCCCTTCAGGACAGAAAGAAAGGCGCTGAGTCTAGGCATGAAGTTCAAGCCTAAGTGTTTCCATTGCAATAAGGCAATGCTTTGGACATCTTTGAGCTGACTGCTGGAGTGTACAGGGAAAATCCATAGCATTTGTCAGGGTACACCAGACCAAAAAGGGGCCCCTGAGTGAAAGCACAGCAGATAATGTGTGCGTAGCAATAAGTCCCTGTAAACATAGCACTGAGTCTGTGGGAGAATTTGACAAAAGCCCTTAGAATTACCAGGATTTTAGTGAGCATCCTCAGTGAGTGAGGCAAGAAAACTGTCCGACTTGGAGATGGGACTAGCCAATCTCTTTGGCTGGGAAAATTCACTACCTTTCCACTAAATAGCATGTTAAATGCTAAAGTATTTGAGGGAGTGTGCATGCCTTTATATCAGGCACACATGCAATGCAACCTTATTTCATGGCCGGTGACCATGGCAATTGCCACTAGTGTACCTGTGGACAGGTTCGACTTGCTTCTCAGTGACAACCTGGTGAGACACAGGTGATAGCTTTCCCAGTGTTCCTTGAGAGGCCGAATGGGGGCAGAGATGTCATAGGAGGAGGTCTCTGGCATTTTCTCTGATTGTGATAACCTAGTCCATGGCCAAACAAGCTCTGTAAGAAGTCTCACAACATCATGTTAAACCTGGTGTTGTGAGACTTCTTACTGTGCTTACCCAAGTCCAACGCCGGTATCTCCACATCATGGCAAACAAGCTCTGTCAGAGGAGGCTGAACCAACACTACAGACGGATAACCCCGCTATCTGGTTATCCAAAACCATCAGGAAATTTAGATGAATCAGAGGTCAAGGTTCGGCCTCTGTTCGAAGCAAATAGTTACTGCTTAAAAAGTTAGGTCTGATGCACCTTTTCACAGACCTGCGGGCAAAGGTGGACTGTGGTCCACCAGGTAGTGGTGCTGCCGAGATATTGTCAAGTGATATTGAGGATTGACCTGAAATCTCCATGGTGGACATGGCAGTATCCGAAAAACCCCAAGTCTGCATAAGCCAGCATTTTTACTGGTCTCGCCTCCACAAGGATGTGGATGGAGTTCTGTAAAACTGGCCTCGTATGGGGAAGCCCCAATCTGCAGTAAAGCCTGCACCCCTAATTCCCATGCCAGCCTTTGAGGAACCCTTCACCAGGATGTTTCTGCCGAAAAGAGAGGAGGGTTACCAGTATATTCCCACCATTATAGATGTGACTACCTGATTTCCAGAGCCCGTTGCCCAAAACGCTGTTTGCCAAGTTGGTGGTGAGGGATTAACCCAATTCTTTACCTGATGTTGTCTGCCGAGCTCCAGTTAGATCAGGGCATAAGTTAGGCATAACTCAGCTAAATTCTTCAGCCTATCACCCACAGACACAAGGGATTTTAGAACTAAACCACCAGACCCTGAGGACAATGATTACTCACCCCCCCCCCCCCCCCCCCCCCCAAACTGGGGCAAAGGGCTGGGATTTCTCTTGTTTGCCACTAAAGAAGCGTGCTATGACTCCACTGGCTTTAGCCTCTTTGAATAATTTTACAGACAGAAGGTATCGATTATCAAGGAGAGATTTATAGAGCAAAGGAAAGAATCTTCCATGTTAGACTGCATATCCATGTTCTAGGAGTAGCTCTCGAGCCTGTGCTGTGGCTCAGCAACACCTTAAAACCTCCCAGACAGCTTTGAACAACCAGATAAACATGCCAAGGCCAAGTTAGTACCAAGTCAGGGTAAACTGCTCTAATAGCTGGGTTCAGTGACCCATAGAGGGAGATAAGGAGAATTGGCGAGGTTAATTGAACTTCAGACAATAGGAAAAAGGTTATGTCATGTCAATATTTTGAAGCAGTATCAGAAGCAGAGGAGAGCGAAAAGGACAGTGAAGACAGGTTAGAGGGAGGCCTGAATGATTCAGTTAGCTAACACTGAAATGATAGGGAAAGTAGACACCCTGCTCTTATTTAAATGCAGAACAGAGAAGAGACCTGACAATGCTGCTCACGGTGTTTAAAAATACCTGTGGGGACAACCCAGGATGCACAACCCTGGGCCTGCTGGATGTAGATGTAGGAGAGACCCCTCCCATAAAGCAAAATTCCTATTGTTTATGCCTGGAGAAACTGAGCCAGGGTGTGGGAAGAAATTCAGTACATGCTGGAGCATAACGTGATTGAGCCCAGCCAAAGCAGCTGGAGTTCTCCAGTTGTGTTTTGCTCAAGCCTCAGCGGCTCAACCTGGCTCTGCATTGATTACAGAAAATTTAATGCAGTGACCAGAGCTGACTACCATCCAGTTCCCCACCTGGAAGACCATATCAGTAGAGGAGGAAGTACCACTAATATACCAAAAAAAAGAGCTGTTATCGGGATACTGGCAGATTTTCTTAATCACCTGAGCTAAGGAGCTCTTTACTTCCGTCATGTCAGTGCTATGTTATGCCATTCGGACTAAGAAATGGTCCCGCCACCTTCCAAAAGCTGATGAACCAGGCTTACCCAACTGTGCAGTGTACCTGGATGACCTGCTAGTACAGCGTGACATCTGATGGGATCACTCAGACTAGTTAGAAGCCCTCTTCCAAAAGTTACAGTCAGCAGATTTGGTAGTTAACCTCTCGGAACGCGTTCACTAAAGCTCAGGTAACCTACATAGAGCATGTTGTGGGTCAAGGTCGGGTGTTACCCAGAGCAGGCATTGATGGATTTCCCCAACCCCACGACATGGGAAATAGTGCAATTTCTGGGGATATGTGAGTTCTAACACAAGTTCATCCCAAACTTTAGCATTACAGCCCTACTGACAGACTTGTTACTGAAAAAGGCAAAGGTAGTGTGGCCAGGGAGGTGCCAAACAGCTTTCAAGAGGCTGAAAGAGACCTTAATCAAGAAACTGGTGCTGAAAGCTCCAAAATTTAACAAACCATTTAAAGCGACCATCATGACTAGTAAACTCAGAGTAGGTGATGTTCTCTCTAACGTGATAGATTAGGCAGCGAGAGACCAGTTAGGTAATCCTCCTAAAGTTTAAACAGCCACCAAAAGAGATACTCCACTGTGGAGAAGGAAACTGGGACAATTGCTGACTCTCAAACACATTTGAAGCATTTGTGCAAAAAGGTACAGGGAAACCTTAGATGATACAGATCACAAGCTGTTAACATTTGTGGAGAAATTCAAAACCTAGAATTCCAGGCTCCTTTGATGGAGCTTGCTTTTACAACTTTACTGCCTAAAGATTATCCACATTTCTGGGGAAAAGTTATGTGATAGCTGATGTTTTATCTCGAATTGAACTTTGCAAAAAACCAACTTGTTATGAAAATTTAATCAGAGCATAGCTGTAACAGTGTATGGTTGAGTTGTGAGTGTTTGAGGATGAATGGGTGGGTATGATTTTATTTTTATTACAACCTTATAATGAAATTTCCCTGTCATCACATTTCAATTCACGTGGTGCAGAGATGTCATGAAGGTTAGCTTTATGCCAAATAATGAATCTTAACCCACCAGCTGGAAACCTGAACTGAATTTTTATAAAGACAGACTTTTTAAAAGCAGGGAGACTAAAGTGACTTGAACTCACAGCCCAAGATGGCTATCCCCAGTTTGCATCACCATACGTTCCACATTTCAGTTCATTGGAGCAGAGCCACTCTGTATGCAAAGCTCTCAAAGACAACGACTTCAGGGAAGTGTGAAGGACTCTCATTGACGAGGTGTTCGAACATTCACCTGAGGTATTGGAGATAGGCCTTAAAGACTAATCTCTTCAATGATGGGAGTTTTAGCTTCCAGACGTGACCTAATCAAGTCACCTTTGGAACGCATGGATAATATATCTTATAATGCATTGGAAGAAGAATCTAGTCTCTTTACTACAATTTTGGTTCAATTTTTTGCAATTTGAGTTTATTTCTGCAGTTAGAGAAATATCAGATTGTATGATGAACGGAGCACCTGAACATTTCATCCAAGATGTCTAATGGTGACCATGAAACCATTGTTGATTGTCATAAAAACCCATCTGGGTCATTAATGTTCTTTAGAGAAGGTAATCTGTCATCCTTTCCTGGTCTGGCCTACATGTGACTCCAGACCTACAGCAATGTAGTTGACTCAAATGCCCTCTGTTAGTTAAGGATGGGCAATAAATGCTGGCCCACATCCTGTAAAAATGAATTTTTAAAAAACTACTTAAATATTGAATATTTTATAACTCATAATCTGCACAAGCCTTCATCCTAAATCTATCAGGAGTAGATTTACTGTAGCAACTAGAGCTTCAGATCTGAACAGGGGAACAAGGCTTAATTCTTACAACTGGAACAGCATTTACATCCTGGTACAAGTGCAAAAGAAGTTAGAGTTTATATATCTGTCTACCTATCTCACATCAGGTATCTTAGTTTTGTCATGCCTGCAAGTTTCTTGGTTGCTGGTTTTCCTTTATTTAAAGCTGTTACTACTTTGTTTTACAAGCACCTGCTAAACTTTCCAGCATTAAGGAAATTCTGGAACAGTTAACCTAGATTGAACTTGTGATATACCAAAGAGCGTAATATTCCAATCTAGTTACTCATGTAATGAACAGTGCATCTTCTAGAGAAGAATATACAAAATAGAATTCCCACTAGGTTTCCCAATTATCTATGGAGTCTGGGAGAAACTTACATAGATTTTCATTGTACTGGAGATGGATACTTTTTAATTTTAATTTTTTAAATATTAATATTTCAGGTTGCATATAATGTGAGTCAGCTATCTAATCAAGCACCCTCTTGTGTTAAGGAAATGCTTTAACCAGAGCAATATGCGACTGTACTTTGAACCCTGTATTTTCCACACAATGTGGAGATGCCGGCGTTGGACTGGGGTAAACACAGCAAGAAGTCTAACCTGGTGTTGTTAGACTTGTTACTGTGTTTTCCACACAAGCTATGCCTGTATCTTTGAGACAACCAATTAATTTTTAAAATATGGGCAAAGCCATTGGTTTTTGCACAAAATCCCTGATGGTTTAATTGGTGAGCACAAGTCAAGTAAGCCTGTTTAGAATAGTTGTCCCTTAGCAATTTTTCTCTTTGTGTATGAATGGTGCTGCATCTATTAATCTGTAAAGATCGTTGAATGCCACCATCGTGACTAATTTAAATTTTTTTCCCCCTCCCCCCACAATTGAGTGACATGCTTAGGCCATTCGAGATACTGAGTTCAACGCATATGGGAAACTGGGGACCAGGCCAGGTCGTGAGAGAAGATTTTCTAATTTGTCGAACATTAGTGAGGATGCTGGGGTGTTTTTCAAAACAATGTGGTGGCTCTTGTGGCCATTTTAATGGTGCTAATCCACAAATCACCGCAGATTCAATTAACAGGAAGAGGCCAGTCCTTGCCAGCTCTTTACAAGAGCTATCCAATTAGTTCGGTGACCCTGCTCTTTCCCCAGGCCCCTGCAACATTTTTAAAATGAACACTTTTCAACCAGTTGCACAACATGGTGGAATTTGAATTCGCAGCATCTGAGTTGTTTGTTCAATATCTCATTGACATTTCATCATAACCATTTGCCAGGCGACCCATGTATTTAGGTCACTTATTTTCAGTGAGAAATTGACATAATCCCAGAATATTCTTCAAATGTATATTTTAATATTTCAGGAACCTCCTATGGCATAAAAGTGGAATTGTATTTAGTCCCGTAAACCAACAACCATGACTATGGGCATTTTTGCAGTGTGTTAGTGACCTCTCAGCTCATCGGGATGGAAGAACAGGGTTCTAATCCATTACACCAAACTCCAGTGGTTTTTTTTCCAAAGATTAATTGGTTATTTAAAAATAAATCCAACGGTCAAGTTTTGGATTTAGTGTCTGTTAGTAAGGGCAGGAAATGTCCGCAAGTTGTACAGCAGGGCTTTCTAAACTGGGGGTCGGGACTCCCAGTGGGGTCACAAGATGAAATTTAGGGACACAAGTTTTGAGGCTGTTTGGAACTACTTTCTGATAGCTGCAAGGTCCCTTTGAATGCACGAAAAGGTAATTTTTTTGTTAGGCATAGCCAAATGGACTGCTTTCGGAGGACCGATTGCTGCACAAAAAACTGGTGAAGGAACTGTGGAGAAATCCTGCCGTTTCGCCAACATCCCACCCGCTCAACAATTGAAGCCTCATCGCTACTCTTTCCCCACAACACCCCCCTCATCCCCATCAACAACTGCTAAAGCCTCCCTTCCCCACCACACTACTCAACAACACTTGTACCTGTGGAATTGTCAGTGTGGGGTCATACCAGAAGATTGAGAAAAGATTTGGGAAGCTCTGTTATGCAGCATGCTGATTTGGTTGAGTGAGCAAGGTGTTTGAACCAATTACAAACTATTGCCTGCACCCAGTTTTTGTGGGCTTAAGTTGCTTTTCAGCAACTGTCTTTCCTTTTGCTGAGATTTCCATCTGTTGCAGCAGATAGTACCAGTAGTGCTGCCTCAAACCAGAACTTTACAAGCACAGCTTTACCATTTCCTTCTCCTCCTCTTCCCTGGCCATTGTCTACATTTTCAAAACCTAATTGCCAGGTCTTATTACAAGCTGACTTCTCATATCTCTTGAATGCCAAATCGACTGATTTTCCAGACCTCCATATCCTACAAACACATCCTGACCCCCTCTCTCCACGTATGCCAAGTATTAAATCTAGAACCATCCCTACTCACCAGCCTTGACCACTGTTTCACCTGCATGTTCCTGCACAGCCTATCCTGCCTGGTACCCATTCCTAATGTTACCTACCATCTTGTTCGTTACCTTGTACATTACAAAAGCTAAGATTAAAAATTTGGCATAGCAATAAAATAATCTGTGCCAGAGCCAGTAAAGTTGAGAGACTCGCACAGAAAAGAAAGAAAAGAATTACTTAAATTGTGAGAAGACTTGGCGACAATTAAATAAATACCATAAAGGATTGGCAAGCATGTAGGGAGGTGAAAAGTAAGTCTGATAAGTATTGGAAGAATAAACGCTAATGTTATGATTTGTTTATTTTTGTCAGAGGAATTTCATTGGAAAAAAGCTAGTTTTGTCAAATAAACCATGTGATTTAACAATGAATTAATCATCCTTCGTAGTATTACCACAATACTTGTATACACTGCCAAAGGTCTAGAATATCGACACTTCTCCAACTCGGTGCCATTTGCATTAAGCATGTTTCTGACTTTTTGTTGAAAATAACTAAGAATAATCAACATGCTGTACTTCTTTTAAGATTTACTATCTAAGTTAGGAATTGTAATTCTTTTCTTAGGTGTATTCCCGAGCAAATGAGAAAGAACCTTGTGGCTGGTGGCTGGCAAAAGTTAGAATGATGAAGGGTGAAGTAAGAAACTTGTTACGCTTATATTCAAGCTTCAATTTAATATTAATTTCATTGATATTTTAATGCTGATTATGTTCTGGTTTGATTTTAAAATTTAGTAAGATTTAAAATTGTATGTAATATTTGAAGGCAGTTTATTTTTTTATTCTGATGCTGCCACACTAAGCTTGCAAAAATGCATGTTTTAACTTACATTAATTGCTGTTCCTCAATATTTTGAAACTTTGTTTTCATTCTACATGTTATTTTCTTTGGACTCATGGATTTAAATCTCATTGATGCCACAAACCTACAAGCTTGGTGAATTGGAGTGAGAATATACAAATGGTACTGGTAGCACCTTTGCCCTTTTTTCATCAAACTTCTCTTTATTTTGGCCATATTTTCACAGCTAATCCCAAGCAATGCAGATGTAGGTAGTGCAAATGGCTGTGTGGACAAGCAGGCTAGTTACTTGGTATCTAGTAGCAGTAACCATTTCATGAGCATTGAGTCAATTGCATACTGTCAGCTCTGTATTCTAACTGTAAATTTGTTGAGTTGTGACTTGGATCTGATGTTTGCACATTTCTGGTTTGGCGTTTGCATTGGTTGGTTTACAAAATATTTGTCCAAAATGTGTCTAGAAATGGGTTTCCTAGAAGTAAATGGGGATAACTATTGGTTATGTTGGGGAGTAAAGTATGTTCCCTCTAATGAATTTGTATCGGGTCACTTAGAACTTGATGTGGTGCCAGTTTAATGTCATGCATTGTCCCATTGATGTATTCCAAGCATAACCTAGGTATTATGGTCTGTATTGAGCAGTAAGACATTTCCCACTCCTACATGCAGCACTTTAGCTGAATCTTCTGTTGTGATTCTGATTAATTCTGTTTATGGTACATTAGGTCAAAGTAAACAAAAAATTGAGGAAATGCATTTTTAAAAAGAAAAAAATTATTCAGTTTTATGTTATAGAATACGCTGTCTGTGATGCCACTTTCAATGAAATAGTCACAGTAGAACGACTACGACCTATTAACCCTAATAAGCCTGCAACAAAAAGCACATTCCACAAAGTAAAACTTGATGTTCCAGATGACCTGAGGCGTGCGTAAGTAAAATTTTAAACTGTTACGAAATACTTTTCAGAATTTGATGACTGCAACATTAAATCTAGACTCTGTTGTGCTTGATAAGCCTGAATGTATTTTGTAGTCTTAACTCACGTTCAGCGTTTCCAATTGTGTATTTCAATTATTTCTAGATGTGCCAACGAATCTGCACATAAGGATTTTAAAAAGGCTATTGGCGCTTATTGTGTGTACTTTGATTCAGAAAGTAATCAACTAGTTGTTTTGGTATGTGTGGGATTTTCTTTCTTGGTGCTTTTATCATGGTTTCATTTTTGAGCTATAGTGTATCAAATTGACCCTAATGCCACACTTCTTTTGCAAAATTCCAGTCCACCAATGAAATGACAGCAAAGCGAGCAAGCATGTTAAGTGACATGCATTTCAGAAGCATCCGGACAAAGTTGACTCTGATGCTGAGGAATGAGGAAGCTAGCAAGCAATTGGAGGTACGTTCGAATGGTGCATCTTTTTAATATGTCCCTTTCTCCCTTAATATGTCTAACTTGGAGGTGTTATGAACAATGCATATATATATATAATCTATATTTCTAAATATGTATTTGTGTGTTAAATAGTTAAAATGGTTTTAGTTTCATTTAGGTTGTGAGTCTTGATGCCTGGGAGTCTGGATAAACTCCTGTCTAGGAGGTCAGGTCTTTTGGGTTTGTTTGTGTAATATACACTTTTAATGAGGTTACAATCGCTGAAGCTAAAATGGTCGGTTAAAAGGGATTCAAAGTTAAAACTTCACTGTTGTCTAGTGACACAGACACTGAGAAAAGACAGAAAAAAAGAGAGTTCAGTGTGCGTTAGAGAGAAGACAAGAATTTTAAGTTATCTGATAAGAAAGACTATGTGGCGTTTGGAGACAGTAGTTGATGGAGTAGTCAGTTGTAGGACTCAGTAAAGTGTTCAGTTTAGCAGAGATGCTATTGGAAGACTGAGTTTAGGGAACTTATTTATTTGCTCTGCAGTTGAAGAAACTGTGAAGTGAAGATGCTTTTTCCCAGGGTGGAAATGGCTGCTACGAGAGGACACAGGTTTAAGGTGCTGGGGGGTAGGTACAGGGGAAATGTTAGGGGGAAGTTTTTCACACAGAGGGTGGTGGGCGAGTGGAATCGGCTGCCGTCAGTGGTGGTGGAGGCAAACTCAATAGGGACTTTTAAGAGACTCCTGGATGAGTACATGGGACATAATAGGATGGAGGGTTATAGGTAGGCCTAGAAGGTAGGGATATGTTCGGCACAACTTGTGGGGCCGAAGGGCCTGTTTGTGCTGTAGTTTTTCTATGTTTCTAAACGGTTTTTAGAGTGCGTTTTTTGGGAAGAAATGCTCATGTGGGAGGGAGGAGCATCGAGTGAATCATCTGTAAGTAAACATTTGCAACTATACCAGTCCCAAGCAAGAAGTCTTTGTGTCAAGCCAGTGGTAACTCTTCACTGGTTTATTTGTCTGTAAAGATATTGCTGGGCTGAAGGAATAGTGTGAATTTGAAGCATCTTCTTGTATTTGTGTTCAGATTTCTCCAAACTTTTTGTCCGGTGTAATATGGTTTATTTTTCTTGTTTTGATCATTTATTCTTTGTATTAAAAGTTCATCAGACTCCTGTGAATTTGTTCAGTTACTTTCCTCCGCTTTTTCTTAAAAAAAATGTTAGGCCAGGTTTCACTCTGGGAACTGACTTGTCCAGTATTAACATCAGCAGGGATTGTAACCGAGGGGAAAGTCTCAAGTGAAAGCTTATTATGAAAGTTTGGCAGACAGGAAACCAAGAGGTGCACAGTGAAAAATCGCCGCCTTCCTTATTGTAATTATGTTGTGGATACATTCCACTCCCTCAAAGCCTGACAAATTGTCATTGGAGAATTTACAAACTGACTTTCAGCAAATAGCATCTTGTTGATGGCAGTGAACAGGCCCCTATTGCTGGGCTGCACATAGAACATTTTAAATATTCAAAGTATGTGGATGATAAATGCACCAGGAGCTGAGATAAGATGACTAGCTAGATGAGATTTTAATTGCATTATAACTCATTTCACTGACAGCCCATTGAAATCAACAATTGTGTCCTAAGACTATTTTCTGTTAGTAATGAAAGTACATAGGCACATTTCAACTCGCATAGTGCTTGTAAAGGCAGGAATTTAAAACTGAGAACGCTACTTTCCTTTCATGTGTTGGAGTTCAAGATGCTTATGTGGCCTTGAAATATTGTTGCCTTTTTTGAAAAGGTATGTTTAAATTTTTAATTTATTTATTAGTGTCACAAGTAGGCTTACAGAAAATCCCCTAGTCGCCACACACTCTGGGTACATTGAGGGAGAATTTAGCATGGCCAATGCACCTAACCAGCACGTCTTTCGGATTGTGAAGGAAACCAGAGCATCCAGAGAAAAACTATGCAGACACGGGAGAACGTGCAGACTCTGCACAGTTACCCAAGCTGGGAATTGAACCCGGGTTACTGGCACTGTGAGGCAGCAGTGCTAACCACTGTGCCACCGTGCTGCCCTTTTACAGTATGTTGCAGTTTTGCCAGTCTCGCTCTTTCCCCAACATTTTCTTATGAAGTTACTGACACATTGTTTGGGTGTAGTCTCAATGGTCCTGGTAGCCCTGCGGCACCTCACTGAAGTGGCATTACTTTTCGTATGTGCAGTTTAACAATGATGATCAGTTTTGTCTGATCACGGGAGCATCACCATAGAAGCATAGAAAATTACAGCTCAGAAACAGGCCTTTTGGCCCTTCTTGTCTGTGCCGAACCATTTTATGCCTAGTCCCACTGACCTGCACTTGGACCATATCCCTCCACACCCCTCTCATCCATGAACCCGTCCAAGTTTTTCTTAAATGTTAAAAGCATTTACCACTTTATCTGGCAGCTCATTCCACACTCCCACCACTCTCTGCGTGAAGAAGCCCCCCCTAATATTCCCTTTAAACTTTTCTCCTTTCACCCTTAACCCATGCCCTCTGGTTTTTTTCTCCCCTAGCCTCAGCGGAAAAAGCCTGCTTGCATTCACTCTATCTATACCCATCAAAATCTTATACACCTCTATCAAATCTCCCCTCAATCTTCTACGCTCCAGGGAATCAAGTCCCAACCTATTCAATCTCTCTCTGTAACTCAGCTTCTCAAGTCCCGGCAACATCCTTGTGAACCTTCTCTGCGCTCTTTCAATCTTATTTACATCCTTCCTGTAACTCGGTGACCAAAACTGTACACAATACTCCAAATTCGGCCTCACCAATGCCTTATATAACCTTACCATAACACTCCAACTTTTATACTCGATACTCCGATTTATAAAGGCCAATGTACCAAAGGCACTCTTTACGACACTATCCACCTGTGACGTCACTTTTAGGGAATTCTGTACCTGTATTCCCAGATCCCTCTGTTCAACTGCACTCTTCAGAGTCCTACCATTTACCCTGTATGTTCTACTTTGATTTGTCCTTCCAAAGTGCAATATCTCACACTTGTCTGCGTTAAATTCCATTTGCCATTTTTCAGCCCATTTTTCTAGTTGGTCCAAATCCCTCTGCAAGCTTTGAAAACCTTCCTCACTGTCCACTACACCTCCAATCTTTGTATCACCAGCAAACTTGCTGATCGAATTGACCATGTTATCATCCAGATCATTGGTATAAAAATCACGTCTGACCCTGACTGTGTACCTGTCCAGTTTCCGTCAGGAATCTTTGAAAAATCTTCGCAAGTGGGATTCTACCACCATCTCAGCTGAGATCAGCACAGTGCAGACCAAGAATTGTACTCCAGTGTGTCAACTGCACAGAAAAGAACTGCCTAAGAACCCTGGCTTCAGACCTTTTATAGGGTTTGAGTATCAGTATACCACTAATGCTAAGTGTTATAGAACAGACATGCATTATTGGCTGATGTTTGTTACATTCTTTACTGAAGAAAATTTACCATGTAATTGGCTTCTTGAACTCCATGAAATTAAATCCATGCTGTCTATTAAAAGATTTATGTGTAGTGCACAACTTGCTTAGTGTGTCACACCTACTTTGTGTCTCACGCCTACTTTCTGTCTTGGTTTATTGACGCCACCCTAATATTATAAAATAATATATCCTCCGACTCAACTTGAGAAAAGCCATTGGAATCTGCTGGGATTTTACATTTATTTATTTTTTATTAGTGTCACATGTAGGCTTACATTAATACTGCAATGAAGTTACTGTGAAAATCCTCCAGTCACCACACTCCGGCATCTGTTTGGGTACACTGAGGGAGAATTTACCATAGCCAATGTACAAAGAACAAAGAAAATTACAGCACAAGAACAGGCCCTTTGGCCCTCCAAGTCTGCACTGACCATGCAGCCCGACTGATCGGAAACCCCCTACCCTTCCGGGGAAATGTACCTAACCTGCACATCTTTGGACTATGGGAGGAAACGGGAGCTCCCAGAGGAAACCCACACAGACACAAGGAGAACGTGCAAACTCCACGCAGTCAGTCACCCGAGGCTGGAATCAAACCTGGGTCCCTGGCGTTGTGAGGCTGCAGTGCTAACCACTGTGCCAACATGCCGCTCTATGTTTTAGGTCTAAAATGTTTCACTGGAAAGTTGCCTTCTCCTTTAGTAATTGATCAGGACAGGAGTGATTGCGGTGAGATATTTGTTGAAAATGAGGTAGTTACTACGGAATTGTTGTATGCAGATGATTATAAAATTGTTAGTTAAGGGAATCAAAAGTTATCGGGAGTAGATAGGACTGTGGAATTAAGAATCAAACAGATCAACCATGATCTTATTGAATGGTGGAGCAGACTCAAGAGGCTAAATGGCCTACTCCTGTTCCTATTTCGTACGTTGTGCTGAGTTGAATCATTCATTGGTTAAATTTAATATACGACTACACTTTGTACAAATGTGTTGAGGAATTTTGACAGCCTACTTTGATTTCTAATCTGAGCAAAAACAGACTTGGTAGAAGCTTTGGCTAATTAACTTCTGCTTTTTAATCCTTGGTTTATTAAAACAATTCTTGCTGTGGCTGAATGAGATAATATTTTAATTTTACTTTTGAACTGTTGTGCTGACAAACTTGAGGGAAACCTTGCACACTAGTAATCTTGGGGTTTAAATACTGCACGAGAAATTTTTTTGACCAAATGGTTCAGCTGGGATGAACGTATCATCTAATGGGGAACAAAGGTTTCAGCGCCACTTTCTAACATTGGGATTGAGCTGTTAAGTAATTAACTGAGGTTTCTAAACTCCGTTAGTAAGATGGTCTGCAAACCTGTTGCAGACAGGCAGGCCCAGCCGAAGCCACTGCTGGATAGTTGGATATGTCTGCCGAATCAAACAATGTTGACACTGACATTTGTCCTCTCATCCTTGCAGATGAAAAATGTACAAGAAGGAATTTTCTCCACCCAGGCCAGTAATCAGATACTAACCTGGCAGAGAGCTTATAAATAAACATATCCATCAAAAGAGCATAGAGCACATAGGAAATACTACACAATACATTATAATCATAGGATACAATGAATCTTCTACCTTAAACTACAGCTGAACTCTTTGTCACATAAGCAACCATGGCCAGTAAATAAACTCATTAATACATGAACCTGATAATTCATCTATTATTAAAGGAACAAGCAAGTGTGCTGATGCAAACAAATGTATTTCCATCTTTGCATGCTGGAATTAAGGCTTATTCGGGCAGACCCATGTGTTTCTCGCCACAGGCGTATTTGCATGTAGTTGATGCCCTTTTATGTAATTCTTCCAGTAGCAATCCTACCTGTGCAACATGTTCATCCAACTGGAACTGCAGATTACTTTGTGAATAGTGGAAGGGTCAGCAATAATCCTTCCAGTATTAAAAAGAGAAATATTTTGCTCACTGTTTGTGTGGGGGGCTTTTGTCCTGTGGAGCATCAAAAGAAATGTGACTAGGCCACTTGACATCATTAGTTTTACTGCTTTTCCTCTGAAGTGTCCTGCTTTAGTTGGGAATCTCCTCCTGGATGGACTGATCTTACACTAGGACAGACAAGCTATGACTATCTACACCCTAGCTATGACCCTAACACTACATTCTGCACTCTCTCGTTTCCTTCTCTATGAACGGTATATTTTGTCTGTATAGAGCGCAAGAAACAATACTTTTCACTATGTTAATACATGTGACAATAATAAATCAAATCAATTGTGTCCCTGCAAGGTGAAAAAAAACACTTCCTTCTTTTACCACTATTATTTTGCCCTAATATGTTTTCATGGATAGTAGACTGCAGCAGTCAGAGCAATGTAGAATAATAATGGATTTTAACAAGACCTAGAATCAGTAAAACTTCAGTTAGCTATTGGGCCAGAGCACTATGATTGTCAAGTAACCATAGAGCTTTCTTGTGATCATATCTGCCCTACCCAGTGCTTCTCTCCCACCTTAGCATACCTAGTGCTGGTGTTCCACTGCACTCAGTTTAAAGATAGATAGGCTGATGATTGTGTCCTCCTAGAACCTCTAGAACAGGCCCTTCACTGGCATCTTCCAACCATGCTTAACGTGTGGAGTTACTACCTCGTTAATTCTGCAAGTATTTCTGTGTTGGTGACTTATTAGGTTGCAAAGATTCAGATGGCTCTGTCTCTGGTGCCTGAGACAATACTGGTGGTTACTTGTGAGATGTGGGCGCTGCTGGCAAGATCAGCATTTTATTGCCTGTCCTTAATTTACCTTGCGAAGGTGGTGGTGGTGGTGAACACTCTTAAGTCCTGTGTGTGGAGGCAAAGGTAGAAAGTTCCTGGAATTTAATCCAGAAGAAGTGAAGGACAACAAATATATATTTGATACCAAATATTAACCATATTAAAGAAGCTTTTTTCCAATTTGCAGCAATCAACTTGACAACTCAAAAAATGCACATCTGATGTTCAGCCTCCATGTTCCACAGCATTTCAGTTAAAATGAGTTTTGATAGCAGTCATTTATTTAAAAACAAGGTCCCATCAAGTATTCATGGCTCTTTTTCTGCGTCATTATCACTTCCATCGATGCTGCTGTCCATTGATAAATTTCCTTCATTCCATTTTCAAGTTTTCAGGTTGTGTGACTTGCAGGGGTATTTGCAGCTATGTTCCTGTTTGTTAGCTTTGTTCTTTTAGGCAGTAGAAATTAAAAATTTAGAAGATACTGTCAAAGAAACGTTGGCAAGTTGCTGTAATCTATCTTGTAAATGGTACAGAATGCAGTCAGAATGTGCTAATGCTGGAGGAACTGAATGTTTAATCTGGTTGATGTGGTGCCAGTCAAGCGGGCTGCTTTGTGCTGGATCATGTTGAGCTCCTTGAGGGTTGGAGTTGCTCTCATCCAGGCAAAGAACAAAGAAAATTACAGCACAGGAACAGGCCCTTTGGCCCTCCGAGCCTGCACTGACCATGCTGCCCGACTGAACTAAAACCCTGTACCTTTCCAGGGACCATATCCCTCCATTCCCATCTGATTTATTTATTTGCCAAGATGCCCCTTAAAAGTCACTATCGTATCTGCTTCCACTACCTCCCCCGGCATCCACCATCCTCTGTGTACAAAAACTTGCCTCATACATCTCCTTTAAATCTTGCCCCTCGCGCCTTAAACTTACGCCCCTAGTAATTGACTCTTCCACGCTAGGAAAAAGCTTCTGACTATCCACTCTGTCCATGCCCCTCATAATCTTGTAGACTTCAATCAGGTCGCCCCCTCAACCTCCGTCGTTCCAGTGAGAATATACCGAGTTTCTCCAACCTCTCCTCATAGCTAATGCCCTCCATATCAGGCAACATCCTGGTAAATCTTTTCTGTACCAAAGCCTCCACATCCTTCTGGTAGTGTGGCAACCAGAATTGAACACTATATTCCAAGTCCAGCTTAACTAAGGTTCTATAAAGCTGCAACATGACTTGCCAATTTTTAAACTCAGTGCCCCGGCCAATGAAGGCAAATATGCCGTATGCCTTCTTGACTACCTTCCCCATCTGCATTGCCACTTTCAGTGACCTGTGTAGCTGTACACCCAGATCCCTCTGCCTATCAATACTCTTGAGGGTTTTGCCATTTAGTGTATATTTCCCACCTGTATTAGACCTTCCAAAATGCATTACCTCACATTTGTCTGGATTAAATTCCATCTGCCATCTCTCCGTCCAAGTCTCCAACTGGTCTATATTCTGCTGTATCCACTGATAGTCCTCATCGCTACCCGCAAATCCACCAACCTTTGTGTCATCCGCAAACTTACTAATCAAACCAGTTACATTTTCCTCCAAATCATATATATATATAATATATATGCATATACAGCAAACCAGCACTGATCCCTGAGGAACTCCACTTGTCACAACCCTCCAAGTTGAGAGTATTTCATCACAATCGTGACTTGTGTGTTGTAGATGATGGTGCAAGTCAGGAGATGAGGTACTCATCACATAATTCCCAGCTGTTGACCTCTTGTAGGCTGGAATCTTGCCAGCATTCAAGCCGGCGGGATATTCCCTTTAGCTTGAATGTTTTCCAGGTCTTGATGCATGTGGGACTATTTCATTACCTGAGGAGTTACATATGGAATTGAAGACTATGGCACTTTCAGCAAATATCCCTGCTTCTGACCTTTATGGAGGAAGGGTCATAGATGAAGCAGCTGAAGCTGGCTGGGCCAAGGACATTATGCAAGGAGCTCCTGCAGTAATATTCAGGTTCTGAGATAATTGGCCTCCAACAACCACAACCATCTTCCTTTGTGATCGGTATAATTCCAACCAGTGGAGAGTTTTCTTATATCCCATTGAGTTCCGTTTTACTGGGGCTGCTTGATGCCACAGTCCATCAGATGCTGCCTCGATGTCAAGGGCAGTCATTTTCACCTCATTTCGTGAGTTGAACTCTTTTGTCCATGTTTGGACTAAGCCTGGAATGAGATCTGGAATTGACTGACCCTGCTGGAACTCGAACTGAACTTTGAGCAGGTTATTGGTGAGTAAGTGATAACTTTTATAACTTTGCTGAAGTGTCAGAGCCGGTTGATGGGATAATAATTGACCAATTTGTTTAAAAAGGGCTGCAGGGAAAAGCCTGGGAACTACAGGCATCTGTGGTAAATTGTTGGAAGGTACTTTGACAGACAGGATCTACAGGCATTTAGAGATGGGTATAGATAGAGTGAATGCAAGCAGGCTTTTTCCGCTGAGGCTAGGGGAGAAAAAAACCAGAGGGCATGGGTTAAGGGTGAAAGGAGAAAAGTTTAAAGGGAATATTAGGGGGGGCTTCTTCACGCAGAGAGTGGTGGGAGTGCGGAATGAGCTGCCGGATAAAGTGGTAAATGCGGGGTCACTTTTAACATTTAAGAAAAACTTGGACAGGTTCATGGATGAGAGGGGTGTGGAGGGATATGGTCCAAGTGCAGGTCAGTGGGACTAGGCATAAAATGGTTCGGCACAGACAAGAAGGGCCAAAAGGCCTGTTTCTGAGCTGTAATTTTCTATGGTTCTATGGACTGATTAGAGACAGTCAGCATGGCTCTGTGAGTGGAAAATCATGTCTCACAAATTTAATTGAGTTTTTTGAAGGGGTAACCAAGAAGGTAGATGAGAGCAGTGCAGTTGATGTTGTCTACATGGACTTTAGCAAGGCTTTTGACAAGGTACCACATGGTAGGTTGTTGCATGAAGTTAAATCTCACGGGATCCAGGGTGAGGTGTCTAAATGGATACAAAATTGGCTTCTTGACAGAAGCCAGAGGGTGGTTGTAGAGAGTTGTTTTTCAAACTGGAGGCCTGTGACCAGCGGTGTGCCTCCGGGATCAGTGCTGGGCCCACTGTTATTTGTCATTTATATTAATGATTTGGATGAGAATATAGGGGGTATGGTTAGTAAGTTTGCAGATGACACCAAGATTTGTGGCATGGTGGACAGTGAGGAAGGTTATCTCCAATTGCAGCGGGATCTTGATCAATTGGGCCAGTGGGCTGACGAATGGCAGATGGAGTTTAATTTCGACAAATGCGAGGTAATGCATTTTGGTAGATTGAACCAGGGCAGGACTTACTCAGTTAATGGTAGGGCATTGGGGAGAGTTACAGAACAAAGAGATTTAGGGGTACATGTTCATAGCTCCTTGAAAGTGGAGTTATAGGTGGACAGAGTGGTGAAGAAGGCATTTGGCATGCTTGGTTTCATCGGTCAGAACATTGAATACAGGACATGGGACGTCTTGTTGAAGTTGTACAAGACATTGGCCACGCTTGGAATACTGTGTGCAATTCTGGTCACCCTATTACAGCAAGGATATTATTAAACTAGAAAGAGTGCAGAAAAGATTTACTAGGATGCTTGATGGATTGAGTTACAAGGAGAGGCTGAATAGACTGGGGCTTTTTTCTCTGGAGCGTAGGAGGCTGAGGGGTGATCTTATAGAGGTCTATAAAATAATGAGGAGCATAGACAAGGTAGATAGTCAATATCTTTTCCCAAAGGTAGGGGAGTCTAAAACTAGAGGGCATAGGTCTACGGTGAGAGGGGAGAGATACAAAAGTGTGCAGAGGGGCAATTTTTTCACACAGAGGGTGGTGAGTGTCTGGAACAAGCTGCCAGAGGTAGTAGTAAAGACGGGTACAATTTTATGTTTTAAAAAGCATTTAGATAGTTACATGGGTACGATGGGTATAGAGGGATATGGGCCAAATGTGGGCAATTGGGATTAGTTTAGGGGTTTTTTAAAAAAAAAAGGCGGCATGGACAAGTTGGGCCGAAGGGCCTGTTTCCATGCTGTAAACCTCTATGACCCAAATTTGATTTGTCCTGCTTTTGTGGACAGGACCTATGGGGCAATTTTCCACTTTGTGTAGTGGATGGCAGTGTTACACTGAAACAGCTGAGCTTGCAATTAGTTCTGGATTTAGTAGCCTGCATCTCTATGCCTGGGATGTGGTGGGGACCTGTAGCCTGTCCAGCATCCAGTGAACTCAGCTGTTTCTTGTTTATTGCTATCTTCTGGTGTCGTGTGCCCTAGAATCCACTGGCACTTCTTGGAAGGGAACACAAGATTAAATAGTTATTTGCTGTATTGTATGAAAGTCCAAAGTATTACTTTGTGTGTATCGACTGCATGGCAGTTAATATCCACTGAGAAGATATTGTGTCTTCATCTCTATCTAGCACTGAGCATAGGAGAAGCAATAATGTGAGACGGAAGTTACCTAGCCAAACCATTGATGTATAGCCCCATTGCGAATTTGGAAGCCCTACTCACTCATCAGGCTAATCAAGAATTTGGATTCCAAGTCTGCTCAAGTCCATATTTAAATTTCCAGTCCCACTCATGATCTTGCTTGCCTACTGACTTGATGGCTCATTTCTTTTTCCTTTGTTGTTGCCTTTCCCATGGTACCTCGGCCCCTGCTATTTCCCATGTCCTCTGACAGCACCCAGCTCCATCTCGTCATCACTTCTGTCGACAGCTCTGCTGGTGCTAAATTGTCAGACTGCTCACCCAATATCCAGCACTGGAAGAGCAGAAATTTCCTCCACTTGAATATTGGGAAGACTGATTCCGCTCTGAGTTCTGTTTCTTAACCACCAAGAATGAGATTGCACTAGTTTCTTTGCAACCTTGCTATCGTATTAACCCCGAGATGAGCTTCCAACCAGATTCACCACCTTCCCACCTCATGGAAAATCAGTGTTGAGCGTATAAGTGGAGCTCATCTTGTATTTCCCATTTTACACCATTGCTGAAGTTGGAATTGCTGATTGTTGAACTGCAGCATGTTTTGATTGATCAAAGACTTGTCGTCTGGAAAGCATTTGGATATTATAGCAGCAAAGCCTCTTTACTACGACGGTTAGAATATGGAATTTGATGCAAAGAGCAGTGATGCATTTAAGCGGAAGCTAGACCATTACATCGGGAAGAAAGGAGAAGTAGCATATATGTTGGGAGAAAGTCATGTGGACCGTAAATACTGCATAGGCCACGTGGTCTCTTTCCGGTGCATTTTCAAGCAGTTGAAAGCAGACATAAATGCGAATCACACAAATTTGGTAATCTAGTGTTAAAGCAATCTGATTCTGTGACTCTGTGTATCATTATGTCATGTCTTTGGCCTTTTCTCCACATTCCTATTTTCCCTTGCTACATTTCCTTCCAGGCGAATCTAGTTTGCTTTATTTCTGATGTACTGACACTCTCCTTTCTAACTATTATTGTTATGCTGCATCTGCCTTGCTACTTAACCACAACTTGAATTTTTCTTTCACCTTTTCAGATTTCTATCTCTCAAATCCCTGCTGGGAATCTTTGCCTCTCGGCTAACCTGCATTCCCTTTCCTTACCTTCCCTCTCCTCAACTACAACAGTGTTTTTAAACTATTAGAAAACATGCTGTTCTGGGACTGATGCTGAGACAAAGATTGGTGGAGGTGAGGAGGAGGAAACTCATTCCCCAGAACCAACATCCCTCTTTTAGATAAAGACAATAAAACTGTTTAACTTTTACTCATAATCCTTAGCAACACTATAAGTAGACTTAAGATGTCACAGAAAAATTTACTATTCAATGAAAGGAGAAATGAGTGACAAAAGAAATGCACTTGGTGAAGTTAGCTTTGAGAGGTTTTTTTCTTTGCAACCTGTAGATGGAGTGGATTCAAAACCCAAGGGTGGGATTCACCGCGCAACCCACCGCGTGTTTCACAGCAGCGGGAGACAGCCTGCCAGTGGTTGGCGACAGGAGCTACTGGTCCCGCCGTTGTCAACTGGGTTTCCTGTTGAATGCACGCCTTGCCACGGGGAAACCTGCGGCGGTGGTGCGCTGTCCAGCGGGATCGGCAGATCCTGCCAGTGTGAACGGCCCAAGTTTTTATTGCTGCTTTTTTGTTGTTGACATTTGAAAGGTTGGCAACAAAGGGAAGGTTCCTTTCTTTGTTTTGTCAAATTGAATGCTGTAAGATGACACTACAAGTATCTCTACTGATTCTACATCTCCTGTGGCTTGTTTAATTCTGCAGAGCTCTCGACAGCTTGCGTCACGCTTCCATGAGCAGTTTGTTGTACGAGAAGACCTCATGGGCCTTGCCATTGGAACACATGGAGCCAACATCCAGCAAGCTAGGAAAGTGCCAGGCGTCACTGCAATTGAACTGGATGAAGAGACTTGCACTTTCCACATCTACGGTGAGGTGGGTTCCTTTAGAATCTGTTATAAATGGAAATGTGTGTTTACTATTAACATGAGTGGAACTACAGAGTTCAATTTATTTTTTTAAATCATCAGTTTTAATTGAAGAATATGTTGAACGAATAAAGCCATTTTATATTGCTGTAAATATTATATTAATACCAGTATAGCTGTGATTTCTGAGCTCTTTAATTTTATAGACCCTAAGTGGTGCATATCATGGATCTTATGCAGCCATGTGTACGTGATATTTAAGTGGAATGAGAGAGCTGTTCAGTGAGGTGCGATTGAGTAGAATCGGCCTGTACTCACTGGAGAATGAGATACAATCTCACTGAATTGTATAACTCTTAGAGGCATAACCGTATACATGCTGAGAGGCTGTTTATCTTGGCTGGAGAGTCTTGATCAGGGCTCAAGGTGTCAGGGTATAAAGGTTTGATCATTTAGGATGGAGATGACAAATTTCTTCACTTAAGAGGGTTGTGAATTTTTGGAACATTTGACTCCAAAAAGGTGTGGATACTCAGTCAATTAGTATATTTAAGACTGAGATCGATAGATTCTTGGACAACATAAGGAACATGGGGATTGTGTGGGAAAGTCGAAAATCAACCATGATCTTATTGAACGATGGAAAAGGTCAAGGGCCATAAAACATACTACTCCTCTTTCTTTCTTAAATCCATATTTCCACTCAGTACTAATAACTGATTTTTATGGTTGGAATTTGGGTCTATGCACCAATGTTGGGTGATGTCCATTCCAACCTCCGGCCAAACGCATGACAGGCAGGATAAGTACAAATAGGACCGAGTTGCCTGGGCTTTTTAAGCTGATATGCAGTCTTGGGGGCTGCCCATCATCCACAAGTTACTTTTCAATTCCACTGGTCTATGGGAAAATTTGTAGGATATTTAGAGTTCCACGGTGCATAGCATCCAATAGGATTTAATTTATGCAGGATTAAATTGACATTAAAAGAGGAAAGGAGTTCATTCAGCATTCTTCTACCCTCCCCAGTTCTATCTAGAAAATGCGTAACGATTTTCATCTATTTTATCTTCTGTTAACTACTTTAACTGGCTTTTCTGCTTTGGGGCCTGTGAACAGATGGAGGGATGTTGGAAGAATATGCTGAATAGAAATATGAATAATATTGATGTTTTGTGTTTGTTTTATATTCATGCCTTTGTTACCTCTAGATTTGACTATACCAACGCACACTCGCATGGCTTCTCAGTCTATTCTCTGAACTTGAGGTCATCCAAAATATAGTTTCCCGTGTCCTTAATCGCACTAAGTCCCTGTCACCTATCATCCCTGTGTTTGCTAATCTACATTAGCTTCTGGTCAAGCGAGACCTTGATTTTAAAATTCTCATCCTGTTTTTTCGATCCTACAATAGCCTGGCCCCTCCCTATCTTCTGCGATCTCTTCCAGGCCTACAACCTCCAACTCCCTGCTCAGCTAATTCTGATTCTCAGCTGACTAGGTCCTAAGCCTTGGAATTCCCTCTCTTGAACCCTTCCGACACACCCTCTCTTTCCTCCTTTAAGACGCTCCTTAAAATCTATCTCTTTGATCAAACATTTGTCCATCTGTCCTAATATCTCCTTAAGTGACTTTGTGCCTAATTTTGCTTTATAACCCTCCTTCCTGTAAGGTGCCTTTGGACACTTGATGACGTTATAGATTCTATGTCAGTATAAACTGTTCTTAAACATGACCGTCTTCACTGGTCAGTTGGTCACAGATCTTGTTTGCATTGTTGGTTTTTGTATTGTTTGTTCACAAGATGTGTGAGATGTCGGCAAGGCTACCTTTTATTGCCTCTGTCTAGTTTCTCCAAGGAGATGGGAGTAATCGACTTCCTTGAACTGCTGTGGTCCTTGTCATGGTGTTCCCACACTGTTGGGGGAATGACGAGATTTTAACTCGGACGGTCAAAGGGGATGTGGTACAGTCCCACAGATATTGCTGCTCTTGTCCTCCTTGGCGGTATTAGTTGCAATGAAGGGAGGTATTGTTGGAATAAACTTGAGGTATCATTGCATCTTTCCAACTGTGGGGGTGGTCTCTGGTTGATTTTGTCCTTTTTATTAGTGATTATTTCTGATTCTTGCTTTTGAGCATTATTGACTCAGTTTTTCACAACCTAAGTTTTGTCAGGGTGCGTAATGCACCGTTTGATATTGCTTCCCTGGAGGAATAGTCTGGATCTTTTCAGAAAACCGCATTGAAATTTAATTCCATCTGGATTAAACATCTTAGTTTTGCCTATTCATCCATTCAAACTGTTGTGCTGTTGGTAAATTAACGTTGCTTGTTTGGAGAAGTGTGATTCTAGTTGCTTTGATTCTAAGTGCATTAATAAACTACAGGCAGTTGTGGTTGATGAAGTTTACTTTATTTGCAATAGACTGTAAAAATGCTTTGCTTCATGTTCCTAGCTAAGTTAGTCTCCAAAAAAAGTTACTGTTTACCCATCTCCAAATAAATTGGCAGTGGAACCTATATAACATTATATAAATACTGAAAGATCTTTTCAATTTTCATTATAATTGCCCCTTCTTTGTGACGCATTGTGTGTCGTCTCCAAGGAAAGCACTAATGAGTTTGTGCGCAATATTTGGAGGTTTGTTATTTTCTTGCTACCAATGTGGCATTACTGATACTTCAGCTAAAGTTGATTTGCAACATGGCAACATCTTCTAATTGTTGGTGTTTTGCCCAGATTAGAAATTGGCTATTTTCACCAACCCCTTACACTCCACCCTCGCCTTCTGCCTCCCCACCAGGAAGTGTGGCTAGTTTAGAATCATATACTATGTGGCTAGTTTAGAATCATACACTATTTTTGGACCTTGTCAAATCTTCTATGAAGGAGAACACTCCCCGGGGAGTGATATCGCAGTGATCACAATGCCTTTAACCTTCAATTTTTATTTCTGTACATAGTTACAGTTTAATGCATTTTTCATCTTCCTCCTCTGTGCAAGAGTTGATGCATCTTTAAACATCACAGGGAGGGAGAGTCATGGCATAATGACATCCTTGACATCAAAACTGTCTTAAAGGTATTTTTAGTCATGTTGAACTTCCCAATAGGGCATTGTGAAGGATAGTTTCATTGACAATTAAAGGAAGCCCTTTCAAGGTAGGTAACTTTCCTCTGTACCTGCATGAATTATTTCCCATTTTCAAATCGTCTTATAATTTCCATGTGCACCTACATATCTCTCCTTAAGCAAGTTATTGCAAACTGAACCGACACAGCAAGGAACCAAACCTTTAGCAGAGGAGAAGGGAGCAAATTGGCTCAAAACACAGTTCAAATTGCATTGCAATATAAATTTATACAGAAATGATAACACTAATATCATTAATTTAGTTGAAATTAATGTTTTCTCTAGGCGACATTCTTCCTTTAATATCAATCTGATTTATAGGACCAGGAGGCAGTCAAGCAGGCCAGAAATTACCTCGAGTTTACGGAAGATTCTGTACAAGTACCGAGGAATCTAGTAGGTAAGCCCATCTGAAGAAATTCCCTTGTGTAAATATTATCTTTTTTTGAACTTATAAAATGGAACTGATCCATTTCTTTTCCAGGAAAAGTAATAGGCAAAAACGGGAAGCTCATACAAGAAATTGTAGACAAATCGGGAGTGGTCCGAGTGAGAATTGAAGGAGATGGTGATAAAAAGATTCCCCGGGAAGAGGTGTGTTGTGCTTTTGTTCTGATAGCTCAATGCATGGTATACTGCTTGCTAGTGAGGAAAATGTATCTGATGTTCAAGTGTGGTGCACTGGGCCAAGTCCCACAGAATTCTGATAAATTCAAATGGACCATTCTTGCCCTTCAGCTACCAGACCCCAAAATAATCTCTGATCAACATCCCCTACTCCCTTCCCTCCATCTCCCTCAGGATCTGACCACACTTCAGAAGCCTGACATTTGTGTTAGCTATTCCCACCACTGCCAACTCCCCGCAAAAAACTACTGTTAAGCCCTTGGAATTGTCTAGTTATAGTAAATTAAAATCCTAGATTCCAGTTGCTGGTTATCACCAAGCCTTTGACTTCACCATGTTAATACTGTGAAACCCAGCACCACAACCCAATGCCCTTGAAGTCTAGTGCCTAATATTTTGATGCTAAACCTCACAACACCGGGTTAAAGTCCAACAGGTTTATTTGCGCAAGCTTTTGGAATGCTGCTGCTTCATCGGGTGAGTGAAGAGTTGGGTTCACAAACTCTTCACTCACCTGATGAAGGCGCAGCACTCCAAAAGATAAACCTGTGGGACTTTAACCTGTGTTGTGAGACTTCTTACTGCACCCACCCCAGTCCAACGCCGGCATCTCCACATCATGAATACTAAACCTAGCAGAGGTATTATCAAACTCAGTATACCTGCCTAAAAATGTGCTACTTGTTGCCTACCGTCTTCTGAATATCTCTTTTTAAAATGAGATAAAGATTAAACACACGGGTAAATATGCGCAATAATCAAGGCTACGTGTACAGGTTTCACAGAGAAAAGAATTTAGGGAATTCGATTTCAAGCACTAATTAAAAGTTGCAGAATGCCACATCAGTATTTGACACTTCCATTTGTCAGAAATCAGTTTCCGTGATAGTATGGTGGCGGCACGGTGACACAGTGGTTAGCACTGCTGCCTCACAGCTCCAGGGACCTGGGTTCGATTCCCGGCCTCGGGTCACTGTCTGTATGGAGTTTGCATGTTCTCCCCGTGTCTGCGTGGGTTTCCTCTGGTTTCCTCCCACACCCAAAGCTGTGTGAGTTAGGTTGATTGCCATGCTAAATTGCCCCTTAGTGTCCCGGGGTGCGTAAGTTAGAGGGATTAGTGGGGTAAATATGTGCGGTGATGGGTATAGGGCCTGGGTGGATTGTTGTCGGTGCAGACTCGATGGGCCGAATGGCGGCCTCCTGCACTATGGGTTTTCTATGATTCTACGGGACATAAAATCACTGTCATTCTAAAACAGCATACCTAATTACTGCGTGCAATGCCACAGGAAATGCTATTTTGCTTTATTTTTTTGAAAACATACCTCTAGTGCACATTTTCACCTCTGGGGTGCATCCTTGGTAAAATGAAATTCCTGGCTCAAGCTTAACCCAAGGAGAAACAAAGTTCTCTGAATGAACACCAAATATCAGAGTTGGCATGCTTGCCAACTCTGATTTGTATGAATTCACTCAGTGTTTACACAACAACAACTAGATTTTCTATCCTTAGACAGGTATATCTAAAGAAGTTTAATGTATTATGTTCGACCGAGCATAATCTTATCTTTATAAAGCAGCACTACCTCTGACTTGCTGTGAACAGTGCAACAAGCCAGTGTAAATGTGGAAGACCTGAGCTAGCAAGTGTTCATTCCACAACACCTTAGAAAGGTTCGCATCTGAATGTGTCGACTCAGTGGCATCGTACCTCAAGTGTCACATCTCAGGGGTCACCCTTGTAAGGCATCGCTTTTCCATGGAGTCAAACAACCATAAATGGCTCGAATCACCTCTTTTCAATCAAGTCACCGATTAAATATCTAAATAACAAAATCAACACATCCTAACAATGGAAAAGTAACAGAAAACCGTACCAATCCTCCATTTATTTCCTCAGTTACACTCTTGAACCAGCAAGTCCAAGTAATCACTCCATAATAGTGCGAGACTTCCGGGCAACAATTCATGAAGATTATTGAACTTGGTTTTCTGACCGCACTGAAAAAATTGATTTTTTTTCATTTATCACTGTTGAGTTTGTTTTTAAAGTTTAAATAGTCACCAGAGAAAAGTATAACCCTGCACAAATGTTTGAGTTATTTCAGCATTTATATCACTCACATCCAGTTTCCTTGCCACAAAACCCATGCAAACCTGCCCAGGTCCAAGAATGCACCTCTCCAGACATATTAGGTTTTTTTAAAAAAATTAAGTGGGGAATAAACACATTTTTCTCCTTCGCTCTGTCTCTTATTGAGGTTAGATTTTGGAACCTCTGGAGGTCAACTCGAATAAGAAAATGCAATTTTTATTTCAGTTATCTAAAACTAAAGAAATCTTACGTTTCCTCTCACCGGTCCGTGTGGAATTTAAAGAATACAAGTTGCAGCGTGTGTTATTCATTGTTGTTCTCAGCCTGAGGCATGCATGTTTACAAGATACTCAATGCAAATTTTGCCTTAAGATTTTGAAATTTGTTCCCCTAGTTTTTCTTCAAATAATTTTGAAAAGCACCTGAGCAGAAACGGTTAGAAGCTAAAGGAAATGTTGCATCAGTGCTGCTTATTCAGGGGTACTGATACATTCTGGGAAATCAGGTAGGCTGCACAAGCTCGGAGTGTACAGACCAAATTAACCACATCATCGTTAACTCAAGACAAAAAGTCCAAGACCACTCTTAGCCGAGTCTAAGCCCGTTAAGTAAACATTTTAATAAAAGCCATTAAAGGGCAATTCATAGATACATGTGATAAAGTTATTGCAAAAAAAATTTTTTTTAAAGCATAAACCCTTAATTTAGAAATTTGAGTTACCGGGGAGGTTAGATTTCAAATGCTAAGTTTTTGTGGGGAAAATAAAATATTAGCTACTATTTGCAGCTATGATAATTTTAAATGGGTTACCATTAAAAAAAAAGGACTTTGAGGAAATTTGACCCCTGTGACAACGTGACACAAGTCTTTGCAAGCAAGAATTCTGCTTGAGAGGCAAGAGTTAGAGTTTTTAAGGCAAACTTTTTTATGTGGTGTGTGTCATACTCTTCTATGTGAAAATGTTGTCGCTGTTATATTTTACTATGAAGCCATTATGTGCAATCTGCAGAAAAGGTCCTCAAGCATCAAAGAACACTCTTAAGCATAGATAGTTGGCTCTAATTAACCTTAATTACACAGCATTTTCCCTTCCTGTAGCCGCAAATCCATGTTTGGTATCATCGGCTGATTTTTAAATCTTAGGCTGTATTCTAATAAGAAACAGGAGTAATAGTCCCTTGAACCTGCTCCACAATCATTAACATCGTGGCTGATCTGATTCTGGCCTTAACTACACTTTCCCGTCTGCTCCCATAACTCTTAACTCCCTTATCGATCAAAAATCTTTCTAATTTTGACTTCAGTATATTCAATGTCCCCTCCACCGTCATACTGGCAATTGTTTTGTCTCAAATGTCATATTGATAAAAGCTATACATCACAACTTTGCAGACCATAAGCTTACCAACATGCAGTTAACATGGGAATGAAAAGGGCTGATTATAAATGTACCAAGATTTTAAAATGAAATATAAAGCCAATCAAATTATTAAGCGGGCTTGTTTTTTTAAAATCTTTTTTCAATGTGTCATTTTGCATTTTTTCACTACGCTGAGAATCCAGATCATCCCGTTCTAAAAGTAAATGTAATGTTACAACTTCCACAAGACTTAGCTAGCAGCTGCCTTTTGGGACATTTTACATTGAAGCACTGTTCCTCTACAGTTTTGAGTTTACAAAGCTCCCCAGATCTATCACCCTGCAACTAAATGAAGCAACTGAAGCATTTATCAGACTAAACCTCAAGAATGCCTGTAAATCGGTGCATTGCAATTCTTAGAACGTTGTTAAGGGCTTACCTGTCTTATCAAGTGAAGGCCAACACCTTTGAGGTTCGGAGTGCATTCTGACTTCTGACAGCAAGGCGAGTCATTCACTGAGCTGCCAGACCCTTCCCTCTGACCAATCTAACGAAGAATCTGTGCCTGAAACATGAGCAGATCATTTATCTTTGCCTCTGAGTTGGAAGTTCCACTTGGACACTTCATGTCAACACCAAAGAAGTGCTGAATTGCCTGAGGTGCTAATGTCCAGATGAGATAGTAAATCGTAGCACTCTCTGCTTGTTCAGAAAGATATGCAAGACATCCTGCTGAAAGGAGACTGAGGTCTTCTAGTGTCTTGGACGAATTTCTGCCCTCAGCCAATATGGCCCAAAACAGAGTGACATTTATTCCATTTGCTTGTAGCACTTTGCTGTGTGTAAACCTGAGTGCATGAAAATAGTTCACTGTACATTGGCAGTTTCTTTGAGATCCTAAAAACATAAGTATGCAAGTAGGAAGCTAATTCTTCACACGAGGACTGGTTATGGTATTTGTAGGCAATCTGTGACCATGAAACTAAGCTCTTGCGTGAGTCACTTCAAGAGGTAAATGGGAAGAAATTGGGGATGATGCTGTTAGTAAAATCATAATGCTGCGTAAATGTGAGACAAAATCTCTTCTACTCTTTTGATTGATCTTCTGTGCTGAATGAAAATTGATAAGTTGCAATTTTGCAGGCATGGCTTTATCTACTTCGAAAGCTCCCTTGTGCCGAGTTTACAATTTTCCTTTTATCGATTGGAAAAAGCTGGAAATATTTCAGCATTAAGAAAAGATGTCGTCTCGATAAATCAAGTTGGTTTAAAAAGAAAGGTCTTCTGAAATTTCAACCTCTTCCATCTGTTTTAATTTGGTAAAAATAGAATGAAATGTTCAGTGACTAGTTCACAAAAATAGCCATGGCTGCTGAATTCGTCCGGTGGGGGCAATGAATGGAATCGCTCAGTTTTTTCTCTGAAACTCGCAGCTTAAACATGCAGAAATCTCACATAATTAAAAGGAAATAAATACGTTTCTCAGCTGCCATGTTCAGTGGTCCTAAACACTGTGACAGTGTGTGGTGTGTGTCATAGATTAACAAAGCTTCTTAAATGAACCAGGATTTGCAAGTGTGCTAACAAGACATGAACCATCTGTTTAAAAATAAGATTAAGATGAGTTTACAGTATATCTTGCAGTGTTGGCATGTATATTTAAATGTTTTGGAATGATTTATGTTTGCTATAATTTTTTTCCAAAAATAACTTGCTAATCTGGGAGGATTTTTTTAGACTAGGCTTAAATATGACACTTAATCCAAAAATCACTTGCAGGGCATGGTTCCTTTTGTATTCGTTGGAACAAAGGAGAGCATAAGCAATGCGCGTGTTCTATTGGACTACCATCTGAACTACTTAAAGGTAAGAGAACTGTACTGATGATTACCTCTCGATTTCACAGTAACTACATTACAGTGTGAATGTACATCTACTTGTGACTAATAAACTTTAAGATTTCTTAGTGTTTCTGTTTTTACTATTTAATGGAAGAGGAATTGTTTCGCTAGCATTGCTACTTATATTGTTAAACGTGAATACAGCCAGCCAGGAAATTAACCTATTTTAACCAAAATTTAGTTTAACATTTTCTTCCCCTCAGTTTCGAAGTTTTACTCGTGAAGGGTTCTCCATCCCAGTCTGACCTCTCCATTCTTGGCCTCCTACACCGTTCCAATGAAGTTCAGTACAGACTCGAGGAATAACTTCTCAGCTTTTCACTGGCCACTTGCACGGCCTTTCAGATTTAACACAAAGTTTAACATACTCTTGGACCATAAGCATCACTCTTCAGTGAGAGAGCAGGTGCTGTTAGTGTAGGATTGCTGCACCGTGGCCAGTGGGAATGGAGGATATGTCAGTTGATACCTGAGTTCGGCAATTTCCTAATGGTGCACTGCCACCTCGGTGGTCCACACCACCAGGGTATCTTCACTTTTCCCCATCGTTTTCCTGAGCCACAAGAGGCTTGTCTTTGTCTGAATTTTCCTCAAGTCCCTCTTCTGCCATATTGCTGAGGCATTTGCAACTCCTCTGGACCCATCTTTTGTCTCTTGTCCCCTCTTGCTGTTAACTTTGCACGATTGCTTTTATCATTTAATCACTCCTATACTTCACCCTATCATAGATCTTCCCCTTTGTTCTTTACTTCACTGTCCCCTGTCCCTTTATTTTGTTATAACTTCTCCCTATTTGAGTGAAAGTCCATAGACCCAAATTGCTAATTCTTCCTTTCTCCACAGATACTGCCTGAGCTGCTGAGTATGTCTACCATTTTCTGTTTTTATTTTTGGTCCCAATATCCGCAGTTTTTTTGTTTCTGCTGAAGGACGTAACATTTTGTTGTGTATTTTTTAAAATTTGTTATCAAGTATTTGGCTGACGCTCATACTTGCATTGAAATGTAACCTCAGTAAATTACCTATTGTTGCGCCTAATGTGACTTCCATTTCCAAACCTCAATTATGAAAAATCAAAATCCCTTGCAGGTTAAACAGCTGTGGGTCACAGCCTTCTGTGTAACACCTTGCACATTGGCAGCTGGTACTCTGATGAGACATTGTAAGCTTAAAACGTTTCTTTTTTGAAAGAAACCAATTTTAAAAATTGACTTAAAGATAAGTAACGAGGTGAAATATCCTTAGCGGTCTCCAATAATTTTCACAGTCCTGTCGGTGGCTGCAAGGGAATACCATTACTGGTTCCTTAGATGGTTAGGAAATGCAGGAATTCTGACAGTCCCAGCTGGTATTACTACTGGGCAAGTCAGATTCTAGGATGGAATTATGTCTGATAAGTCCTAACTTTTATTTTTTGATTAGAAACGTGGAGAGTGACCATTCAGCAGTGTCCATTCATGAACTATTAACAAAAGAATAAAACATTTGTTAAACAAGAATAGATGAACTAAAGTACACAACTCCTTCACCCCAGTTATACCTCTGCAGTTCACAGAATCCTGACAGTGCGGAAGGAGGCCATTCGGCCCATCGAGTCTGCACCGACCACAGTCCCACCCAGGCCCTATTCCCATAAAGCCACATATTTACCCTGCTAATTCCCTGACATTGGCCATGCTAAATTGACCCTAATCAACCTAACCCGCACATCTTTGGATTGTGGGAGGAAACCGGAGCACCTGGAGAAAACCAACGCAGACATGAGGGGAACGTGCAAACTCCACACAGACAGTGACCCGAAGCCGGAATTGAACCCGGGTCCCTGGCGCTGTGAGGCAACAGTGCTAGCCACTGTGCCACCTCAAAGTTATAAACAGATTTGTAAGGATTACACAAGTTACAAAATCTATCTTATACTCTTAACACTCACAATAATACACAGTCCAGAATACCAAAAAGCGACCTATGGTCAGATACACCACACTCTGAAGCCAAGTGACATATGTCACTACCCCGCTCAACGCTGGTCACATTGTGCGCCAACTAGTCTCACTGGAACTCTTGACTTTCCCATGAGGGTTTCCAATCTCAACCTTCAAAAGTTCTCACTTTTTAACCGTTAAATAAAAAATATAAATTAAACTTAAAGCTAAAACTTTCTAATATCCAAAAATACAAATAGAATTTCCTGCTTGTGGGGTCCATAACAGTAATTATCAATCCTGCTTTTGAAAGACATTTTTTTGACTCCAGCCTACCCCTTGCTGATTGTGTCTTCAGGTCTTGTTCTGCTGACTATACACCACCCCTACTCTGCTGAGCTTTCTCTTGGATGATGGATTCTTGGGTTGCCGATGCAATGGCACTTTTGAGTCTGATTTCAATCCTGCAAACTGATCCTAGCTCCACTCCCTACTAGGTGTGCTTACGGGCCTCTGAACCCAATTTTAGCTCAATCCTTTGGGTTTGACCATTGTACAGGAGAGTTTTGAATTTGCAATCCATGTACCATCTGATGATATTACCTCATCTAACACTTATAGAAATCCACAATCCACTTACATTGCTGAGATAGTGAGATAGAGTTTGGAAACCCTTACCAACATGTCTTCGGTAAATACTCCACAAAGGAATTTAGTTTTCTATCTGCAAATCCTTCCCTCTCCCTGCTGCTACATCTGAGTTCCAGACTGCAGCAGTGACATCATTCCATTTCTGTTCATGCGCAGATGGGTATCAGCGGCCATCTTGCACAGTCATATCGCATTGACAAGAGATCATGTTTTCTTTCTGCCTGTCACCTCTTCCACTTGCATATGCCTCCATCCCTCTGTTACCATCTCCATCCTCTTTTACCATGCTACTCTGGGGAGACAGTGGCCAAGTGATATTGTCGCTGAACTAATAACCTAAAAAGCCAGGGTAATCCTCTGGGGACCTGGATTCGAATTCACCATCAGGGCAGATGGTGAAATTTGAATTCAATAAAAATGTGGAATTAAAAGTCTAATTATGAAACCACTGTCGATTGTTGTAAAAACCCATCTGTTCACTGATATCCTTTAGGGATGAAATCTGCCATCCTTACCTGGCAGACCTGATCTACATGTGACTTCAGAGCCATAGTGATGTGGTTCACTCTTAAATGCCTTCTGAACAAGGGCAATTATGAATGGGCAATAAATGCTGGCCAGCCAGTGATGCCCTCGTCCCATGAACAAATTTAATAAAAACTCTATTCCTCTCCCATTACCCTGCACTTCCCTCCCTCCCTCCCTTCTTCCTCTTGACACTCAGTTTTCCTCTGCCTTCTTCACTTTAAACAACTAACCTCTTACTCATTGTCCTCTTTCACACACTGTTTCTACATTTCTCTTGAAGCTTCTTGTTTCTTCTATTCCGAGGCTTACTACTGTTGCCACTGTTTCTTTAACTGGGTAATTTTGCATCATTTCCAGAGATGTATTTTTGGAAAAATTGAATCCTCCCTGAATGTCAAACATTTGTAAATTATTTTCCAATGTTTAAAGGCTTTCATTTGTAAGCAAGTCCATGATGTGCAAATTTGCATAAATAACAAATGATCCACCTGAAGAAGAGAGATAGCATTTCTGAAAGTAAAACTGAGATTTCTAGTTTCTTTTCCTCTGCAATCCGGACCGTGAGCTTTCTGTTTCTCTAATTACAAACAGATTTGTAGGATGCAAAAAGAAAATCCTACTCCCCAGGTTTGCAAATTTTGAAAATCTGAATCCTCGATCAGCTTAGCTCCCCGTAGCCATGTGGATACAATGGCTGTGGCTTCCTTTTGGTATTCTGCACCTCTTCAGCTCAGCTAGGTTAATTCTTTGCTTATCCAAGTTTCTGTGTTGAGTTTGTCAGAAGACTTTCCACTACTGCTCAACTTCTTCTGTTGTAAATGTATCCGGTTCACGGTGTGGACCACAATACATCACTTATCCTGTGACCTCTTTCTGCCCTGCAGTACGGAAGCCAATAAAGGAACGTAGACCAAGAGAACATTCTTTGTTTCCTTCTTGCACTTCTCTCCCTTCGGTCCTGCACCACTCTTAAACCATCATTCTTATTGTCTCAGGAGAGTGAGTGACAGCAATTTATCAAGGGTCATTGCACCCCAGCCTGATCCTGTAATTTTCCCAATGCCCCACACTTGCATGTGCACAAAGCAGTGTGTTAGGCAGCACAGGGAACACTGACCAGTTTTTTTTTTCTCTTGTCCCCTGAACCTAGGATTGCTGAGAGCTGTTGTAATACTGCAAATCGGTGACTTGTGCTGCCTTGCCAGTTATTCATATTCAGGCACAAATTTAAAATGAAACCCATCTGCTGATCAGACTGATGAGCCTCAGGGTTTCCCACTTTGTATGACTCAGTTACTTTTTGTATTCATTCGTGGGACATGGGCGCCGCTGGCTGGCCAGCATTTATTGCCCATCCCTGGTTGCCCTTGAGAAGGTGGTGGTGAACTGCCTTCTTAATCGCTGCACTTACTGTCTTAACTAGCTAAATCATTGGATAATAAAGGACCTGCAACATTTTCCAGCGTCAAATACTCTCAGTGAGGCTACTGAAGTTCAGCCCCTTCCATTTGTACCACATTTGTTTCAGAATAGACTGCAGATTGTAAGACTGCTGAAAATGTAATCCCACTGTAACCTGCTTCATCGCACTGACTTTCAGCACCAGTTAGGATAGGTGCTTGATGGCTGATGCAGACACGATGGGCCGAAGGGCCTCTTTTTGTGCTGTAAAACTCTTGACTTTGCCTCTTGCTCTACAATTCCTTATTTAACTTCACATTCTCCATATTCTGTTCCACCTGCTGTATTGTTGACCACTTTTTTTTTTGTTGTCTATGTGCCTTTGTAGCTTCCTTGAATTGTCCTTTCTGCTTATTTTTCCATCTAACTTTACTGCACCATTCTATGATTCTTTGAGTTCTACACCAGTCACTGAGCAGCAAGGCTAAACCAGATTGGGACAGTCCACTGTCTGCGGATCCTCAGTTGAACTTCGGTTGATCCTCAGTTGAGAGGGCAGAGGAAAGCTGAGTAGCATGGGGAAGAAGAAAGTGCAGGGTAATGGGAAAGGAGTAGAGTTTTTAATTTGTTCATGGGATGAGGGCACCGCTGGCTGAAATTCTAATACAAAGCAGCTGCATTTTATTTGTCCACACTGCCTTGTAAATTTTTGCCGTGTTCATCCATTAGAATTGTTCCAATTGTTTTCCCATGTGAAAATTGCTGATTGTCTCTTGACTCTTAAGTAATAGGGATTTCATAGCAAGAGTATCTAATCTATTCATAGCTACATAGTCTGATATGACAGTTCCAGTCTGTTTGGGTAAGCAGTGGAAAAAGTTAGGCAATTATCCATCTGCGAAAGCTTCAGAAAACCCAAAAAGTCCATTTCTGAGATTATTCCTCTGGGGCGGCACGGTAGCACAGTGGTTAGCACTGCTGCTTCACAGCTCCAGGGTCCCGGGTTCGATTCCCAGCTCGGGTCACTGTCTGTGTGGAGTTTGCACATTCTCCTCGTGTCTGCGTGGGTTTCCTCCGGGTGCTCCGGTTTCCTCCCACAGTCCAAAGATGTGCGGGTTAGGTTGATTGGCCAGGTTAAAAATTGCCCCTTAGAGTCCTGATGCGTAGGTTACAGGAACTAGCGGGTAAATATGTGGGGGTAGGGCCTGGGTGGGATTGTGGTCGGTGCAGACTCGATGGGCCGAATGGCCTCCTTCTGCACTGTAGGGTTTCTATTCTTCTATTCTATTATTGCTAAGACTCGATGTATGATCTCATCAGCAGAAGGTACAGGTGCAAATTAATTTTTGGTGCCCATTCTGGCACATGAGGGCAGCATAGTAGTCAGCACTGCTCCTCACAGCGCAGGGATCCGGGTTCGATTCCTGGCTTGGGTGTGCGTGGAGTTTGCACATTCTCCTTGTGTTGCATGGGTTTCCTCTGGGTGCTCAGGTTTCCTCCCACAGTCTGAAAGACGAGCTTATTAGGTGCATTGGCCATGCTAAATTCTCCCTCAGTGTACCCGAACAGGCGCCAGAGTGTGGCGACTAGGGGTTTTACACAGTAACTCCATTGCAGTGTTAATGTAAGCTTACTTGTGACACTAATAAATAAACTTTTTTTTACATCGGCTAAAGTGGTTCGATGTCATGACAACCTGAAAAACGATTTCCTGTAGATTAGGCTTCAGGCTGCAGAATTTTGTGTTCTAAATCTCATGTGAACTGATTTGCAGCAGTTGGGTACCATGCGCAGAGAGCAAAGCTAAACTCTGTCGCTCAGTCGAGAAGTTAATGGATGCGTTCCATGTTCTCATTGTGAGCCCTACCAGGAGTTATCAGCAAGTTAAATTTTGAGAATAAATGGTCCTGTGAGCATTGGTCAGGTCCTGATTGTCGGTTCTGGAGATTGTGATCTGTGATTAGAGTTCGAGTGTAGTTGGCCATCCTAAAGGTCTCTGCTTTTTGTGTAGGAGGTTGACCAGTTACGCATGGAACGCTTACAAATTGACGAGCAGCTTCGGCAGATGGGTGCAGGATTGAGGACCCCTGCAAACCGCCCCGACAAAGAAAGGGGTTACTCGACTGAGGAAAGTACAAGTTACTTGCGTGGAGGCAGACCCTACAGCAGTCGAGGGCGTGGCAGACGAGGTCCAGGCTATGCATCAGGTTTAATATTCTTAATTTGTATAGCCCCAGTTTGAGAGAAAAATCGCTATTTCATGCAACTGTAGCAGGATTATTGCTCTTAGTTTTGAAAACAATTTTACATTTTCAAATTGTAATAAATGTGGAGCATGGTTTAAACATATTCCTACAAGTTATCCTGTGAAAAATGTTGTAAATGCATGATTTTTGAATCCCAGCCTCAATGGTGGTCTGTTCTACCTAACCTTATTGAGTAAGGTCATTTGGCCCATTTTCATTCATCCATCCTTGCTACAATTATACAGGATTCTGGTGAGACCACATCTGGAATACCGTGTGCAATTTTGGTCTCCACATTGGCGGCACGGTAGCACAGTGGTTAGCACTGCTGCTTCACAGCTCCAGGGTCCCGGGTTCGATTCCCGGCTCGGGTCACTGTCTGTGTGGAGTTTGCACATTCTCTTCGTGTCTGCGTGGGTTTCCTCCGGGTGCTCTGGTTTCCTCCCACAGTCCAAAGATGTGCGGGTTAGGTTGATTGGCCAGATTAAAAAAATTGCCCCTTAGAGTCCTGGGATGCGTAGATTAGAGGGATTAGCGGGTAAAATATGTGGGGGTAGGGCCTGGGTGGGATTGTGGTCGGTGCAGACTCGATGGGCCGAATGGCCTCCTTCTGCACTGTAGGGTTTCTATGATTATCTATGATTTAAGAAAGGATGCAGTTGCATTGGAGGTGGTACAGTGAGACTTGACTTAAAAAGAGTTCTCCAATGGTGGGTTTCCTCCAGGTGTTCCGGTTTCCTCCCACAGTCCAAAGATGTGTGGGTTCGGTGTATTGGCCATGCTAAATTGTCCCTTAGTGTCCCAGGATGCGTAGGTTAGAGGGATTAGCGGGGTAAATATGTGGGGTGAGGGGGATAGGGCCTGGGTGGGATTGTTATCAGTGCAGACTCAATGGGCCGAATGGCCTCCTTCTGCATTTAGGAATTCTGTGATTCTATGATGAGAGGCTAAGTAAACTGGGTCTAAATTATTTAGAGTTTAAAAGGATGCAAAGAAATCTCATTGAAACACCAAACTCCTGAAGGGGCTTGAAAGAATAGATGCTGAGAGGTTTTTTTTTTCTGCTGGTTGGGGAATCTAAAACACGGTCTGAGGCAAAGGAGCCAATCATTTAGGACTGAGATGAGGAGAAATTACTTCACTCAAGCTGTGGTGAATTTTTGGAATTCTCTACCCAGAGTGATGTGGATGCTGCATCGTTGAATACATTTAAGGTTGGGATAGGCAGATTTTTTTGTGTCTCGGAATTGAGGGATGGAATTAAGGTACATTTGGAGCAGGTGGGGAAAATGGAGTTGAAGCCAAGATGAGTCATGTGTATTGAATGACAGCTGATGAGATGGGCCGTGTGGCCTACTCCTGTTTCTTTTGTGCTTGGAAGATCCACCAGCCTACAGCGCCGAGTTTCCCACCTCATTATCAGATGGCGACTGCAGTGGCTGGTTGCTGCCTAGACATCCCATCTTTCCAACTGAAGAAACTGACCACTCAGAAATGGAAAGGTTTGATGGGAAATAGAATAGTTTTTCTTGAGTGAGGGTTTTACAATGCCAGAACTGATTTTTGCTTATCTTTCTTCCTGGCTGCTCAGGTAATAATTCTGAAGCGTCCAACGCCTCCGAGACTGAATCTGAACACAGAGATGAGCTAAGTGATTGGTCGCTGGCTCCAACAGACGAAGAAAGGGAACCATATTCACGTCGTGGTGATGGCCGTAGGCGGGGCAATGCTGGGCGTGGCCGCGGTGGAGGGCGTGGCCGTGGGAGCAACAAAAATCCATCGGCAACTTCAGGTAATTGGCGAAAGCAGACCTTCGCCATCTCCGTGCGTGTCGACTTTTAATGGCAGATTTAGCAGTCTTTTGTGATGGATGTATCCTAAATCAAGAACATTAAATAAACGTATGTGTAACTAATTTAAATCACCATTGATTAACATTACAACCCAAGTGACCAAAATGTGTAAAGTGAACTCTAAATAAGTGTGCAGACTGTGCAACTTTTTGACAGAATTCTTTGTGTGCATAGCTGGATAATATAGACACGTTCTGTGACTGGACAGATTGTTCGTGCTTGCGTATCTGGATAACTGTACCATTTGGAGGATTGGAAATATTGAAAGGGGTGTGTGTGTGTTGTTTGTGTGCGCGCGGACACATGTGTGTGTGTGTGTGTGCGTGCGGACACGTGTGTGTGTGTGTGTGTCGGTTTCTGTCACTAGACGACGGCTGCTGGAGCACTTTAATTCTACTCTGCAGTGCTGATGTAGAAATGAATTTTTTTTCTGTTTGACATTTTAGATGAATTCTTGAGGGCAGACATCCGGAAACGCAATTCATCGAGAGACTCAAAAACCAGAACGACAGACGGCTCTATGCAGGTAACCTTCCAATTGTGCTTCTGTGTTGCACAGTGCCGATAGGTACAGTTTGTAAACACTCTATTCTGTTATATCAAAGATCTGGAGCCAGGTCTGTCAAATTGCAGGGGTGAAGAGTGTTCCTTTTGCCAAAACAGATGATCTTCAAGATCCAATAAAACCATTCATAATTTATTTTTGCAAATATATACCAATTGTAAAACGTTAACCATTTAGGCTCTCTCTGTCGGACAGTCGATGGCCTCCTCCTGCACTGTGGGGATTCTATGGTTCTAAAATGTATTGCTGAATGTTGGGGTTTGTTTTTTGAGAATTTGAAGAATGAAAGCATAAAATGCAGAGCACTGCCATTGAGTTTTGATTAAGTGCAGTGAATTCACATTGTAAGTGTAATATTCCATTTTCCAGTGGCCCATCATATGCATACTGTACAGTGCCAACGTCCACCACTTTTACAAAGTCGCTAACTTTACCCAAATTTACATTATTGAAGGTGAAAAAGTGGCAGGTTTTTTTAAATATCCCTTTACTTGAATACATGTGCGATTGATGTTAGATGTTCAATCAGTAAATCAATGGATTATTATAATGATGAAACACTGTTTCCCAAACAAATATTAACCCAGGGTGGGAATCCTTTGCATTCAGTAACTGATGCTTTTTCTTTTTGTCTGCTGTGTACACTTATTAAAGTATTCACTTGCATTTGGTGTAATCGTTTTGAGTCCCTGGCATTGGTTTGCATTCAGGTGGACTCTTCTGTTTATTTCTCAGAGTTTGGAACTCTGAAATATGTAAAATGTTTTGCAAGCGCACATTTCTAATTTAATTTATTTATTAGTGTGGCAAGTAGGCTTGCATTAACACTGCAATGAAGTTACTGTGAAAATTCCCAAGTCGTCATACTCCGGCACGTGTTGGGGTACACAGAGAGAATTTAGCATGGCCAATGCACCTAGCCAGCACATCTTTCAGACTGTGGGAGGAAACCGGAGCACCCGGAGGAAACCCACACAGACATGGGGAAAATGTGCAGACTCCGCACAGACAGTGACCCAAGCTGGGAATTGAACCCGGGCCCCTGGCACTGTGAGGCAGCAGTGCTAACCACTGTGTCACCATACATTCTAAGCCTGTCGCTTAGGAGATTTCATAGAAAATACACTTGTTTGAGCTTTTTTCCCAGCATGTTCTAAACCTACATTTTACTTTTCTCTCTTTCTGCTGACACTGTCAAGATTGGGAAACCACTATATGGGGAATCACAGGTATGAAAGAATTGGCATCCTACTACGTCGTAATTCCGCGTGGCGAAACAATTTATGGCGAGCTTGCATTTATATAGTATCCTTTGATCTAATTCAATAAAATTCTCCCAAGCCGGTTCACAGACGCGATGGATGGTCCACAACAGTAGAGCAGTTGGGAGGGTTGATTGAAAACATGGATTTGAGGAGGCTTTTAAAATGTGAGGAAAGAAGTAGTAAGGTGGAGGGAGCTCAGCTGAAGACTCGCCGACTTGGTGGTGGTACAGTGGGGATGGCTTAACGAGCATGCCAAAGCCAATCAAATGCCAGGACCATTGGCCATGGAGTGGGAGGTTAGGCTGTCGGTGATTGGAAAGGTATACTTGGACAGATCCACAGAGAGGGTACCTTTGTATACAAGGTCGAGGTGAGAACCAAATGAGGTCATCAAGAACAAGGGTGATGGGTGAATGGGACTTAGTGCAGGGGTCTGTGTGGATGGTGTGTGTCTGTGGAAAGGTTAAAGGCACTATCCTAGTGAAATAGTTTGACCAAGGTTGCAATCAAAAGCTTAGTTTAAGACAGCTCCATCAATAGAAAACAAGGATGGATCCAATCTTTAACATTAGCACTTGCTGCACAAGGTGTGGGTTTGATCTATCACTGTGTCAAACCACGAGCTGCAAAATATCAAGAATATGTATGAAAAGTCCTGTCTATTCAAGTTTCTGGCCATGCTGAACTCTAATAAAATACTCTATCAATTACTTCTGTAGGTTCCAGTGTTACGCCGTGTCTCTGATGTGCATTAAATGTTCTGGGTTCAACATTTCATTTCTGAACACTTTCTGATTTGTTCCAGATCAGAATTGACAGCAATAATGAGAGGAGTGTCGTGACGAAAGCTTCACACAGTCCAAATGTCTTTGGCGAGAACTCGCGACAACGCGTGGGCAAGGAACGTGCTCAGAAGAAAGAGAAGCCAGAAAGCCCCACAGACAACCAGCAAGTGCTGGTGAATGGAGTATCTTAAAGCGCATTCCTGTAGAGTGATGTTCTCAATTTCCTTTCATTAACCATACAAACCAGATGCTTACATGTCATTTAGATAAAACCCGTTAGGCCAAAGACATAAAATCCATTTGTGCACGATTGATGCACTCAGTCCACTTTGTCTTTTGGTGGACAGGTGGAATATTTGTGATGTAACCATTTTCATTTCACTTAGCGAAACTCCTTTTTAAAAAAAAAAGAAAATTAAAAACAGAGTATATTGTTTGATCTGTGCCTTCAATATAACTTGCCAGAAGGGGGTAACCTTACTATAGTTGCAGAAATCAGGGAAGCAAAACAAGCAGAAGACAGTTACATTGTATTATACATGTATGTAGATAAAAGGTGTGGTTAAATATTGGGGAACCTTTACAGAAGAATGCATGCTTTTCATGATTTCATGATTTTCCTTATATATGCATCTAGCTGAACAGTAAAGGATCAGAAATCCTCGCACTGAAGTTTGTATGGCATTGATCAGTCTGTGGGAGGGCACTTTTTTCTTTACAGCTCTGCATTTGATGTACAAGCGTAAATGTAAAGAATTAAATAGTGTACTGTTTGAAAGGCATAAAATGCCTGAAGATTGTTGCCAAACTGATGATTTGTAGTTATTTATTTTTGGGAATGTACAGTATTTGGGAGGAAAAAGCTTTGTTTATGTACCTGTCCACTATGGACAATTGTGTTAACTTAGTGTAGATGATTAACAAAGGTAGATTGACCTTACAGTATATGAATCTGCAACAGGGGCAATATTTTTCTCTGTACATAGTAGTGAAAACAAATAATTTGGTTTTATGTTGATATTGTTTGGTTGAAGTGCAATATATTTTGTATGCAAGCAGTTTCAATTAATAAAGTTTGATCTTCCTCTGCTGACTGTCAGACCAAAGTTACTTCCTGCTAATTTACTACCAAGTCGTAATTAGAGTTGCAACGGTTACATAAAACAAAACAGCAGGATCTGATGTGCCAGGATGCAAAGTACAAGATTTGCAATGTTTCTTTACTCAATTTTCATTTCCCCCCCTCCCGTGTCTTATTTTGTGGCACATGAATCAACATAATGAGAGGAGCTACATCAACCCGAATGTCTGCTGGTAATGATGGTGAAACATTACTCCTCTGAAATGGATGCAACTTCAGGAGTCTGGGCAAGCACAATTAAATACAAGAATCTAGAAGTTAAAGTGAGTGGTTCTGTTTCACTTATACAGAGGGCGCAGTGTTGAAGTCCCCACAGAATGCAATTAATTGGAATTGCTGAGCTAACAAAAACTTGTCCTTTTACACTCATAGTTTCACTATAAAAACCTTGCAAAAGTTACATCTCGTAGAAAGTGGCGTAACTGGGTTTTTAATAGTGCACTAAGTTCATGACTACAGCTGGAAAAACTTTCTGACCCTGAAAACTTGTTTTTAATGTGCAATTTTAAATTGCTCCATTATGATAAAATTCCACATCTGTTAAAAAGTTGTTCATGATTTTTCAGCTTCTAACTCCATGTGTATTATTTTCTGTCGATTTAATTCAAAGTGAAGACTCATCAGTGCTACTTGGTCTGTCTGTGAGAATACTTCAATGTGATTGGCTACTTAGCCTCCTGCTCGATGCCATCACTGTCACTGTATGCCTACAGTCTCTTGACTAGACACTGGCTTCAAACTAATGTTGGGAAAGGGGAACCTCCCTGCTGTTTGCCTAGATGTTGCTGTAAAGTGACAGCATCTGAATGATGCAAGCCATAATTGATCATCAGCCAATAGTTCATAACAAAGTAGAGATAGCCGCAAATTGCAAATCACTAAGTATCTGTGAAATGGCTCTTCCAATTATGAAAACTGCAGACAGGGAAATTACCTGCATTTTGCTTTCCCATCAGATGCATCATTATGAAGTCCTGTAATCATAGAATCCCTACAGTGCAGAAGGAGGCCGTTCGGCCCATCGAGTCATCACTGACAACAATCTCACTCAGGTCCTGTAACCCCACGTATTTACCCTGCTAGTCCCCCATTGTCTGTATAGTGTGCAAGAGACAATACTTTTCACTGTATACTAATACATGTGACAATAAATCAAATCAAATGCCACTAAGGGGCAATTTAACATAGCCAATCAACCCAACCTGCACATCTTTGGATTGTGGGAGGAAACGGGTGCACCCGGAGGAAACCCACACAGACACGGGGAGAATGTGCAAACTCCACACAGTGACCCAAGCTGGAAGTCGAACCCAGGTTCCTGGAGCTATGGAGCAGCGGTGCTAACCACTACGTCATCATACTGCCCAAAGATGTCCCTTTTAGCAAAATCTGGTCTAATATGAGGCAGTGTGCTTAATTCAACCTAATGCTAGGTAAAATTGCACCAGCATAATTACATTTGAGTGGAAGTTAAATGATTTCATGTTGGAGACACTGAAGAACTTGGGAGGCGTTGGCATGATGCAATGTCAGTTGGAATGGATGACAAAAATGTCCTCTCATAGAAAAATGTCTTTTTATCAATCCAATCAGCTTTTGATTTAGTTTTCCTTTTCCTGTTAGCAATATTAGTATCATAAAACCAATTAAAGAAAATGCTTACATATGCTTATAAATGGGTGGTACGGTGGCACAGTTGGCACTACTGCCTCATAGTGCCAGGGACCCAGGTGAATTCCCAGCTTGGGTCACTGTCTGTGTGGAGTTTGCACATTCTCCCCATATCTGCGTGTGTTTCCTCCGGGTACTCCAGTTCCCTCCCACATTCCAAAGATGTGCCGGTTAGGTTGATTGGCCATGCTAAATTGCCCCTTAATGTCAGGGGACTAGCAGGGGAAATATTGGGTTATGGGGATAAGGCCTGGGTGGAATTGTGGTCAGTGCAGACTCAATGGGCTGAATGGCCTCCTTCTGCACTGTAGGGATTCTATGATCCTATAAACTTAAGATGACATGAAAGCAGGAAAAATGGATGCATTTCTTTTGTTCTCATTGCAACATATGATGGAGATAGTGGAGAGTGTTTTTGATCAGACTGATGAACAAATTAAGCAAGCAATATGAAATGTTGTATCCTGTATATGCACTATCCAAACAAGTGTTTATTGAAAGCAAGATAAGTTGCAACTCGACTGCTTCGACAGGAAATGGTATGCAGAGCCTGGATGCGTAACTGAAAATGCATCAGTTATTAATGTGAATCGAGGAATGTCAACACATCAGCTGTCCATGAGGAATGTTGTTACACCTAACAAAATTTTACTTGGCCAAGCATTCGGAGATCTCATTCCTACAAATCTTCGCAACTTCTGTCCAATTTAATTTGAATGCGAGTTGGTTCAGGGCCTTTTGACAGCAAAGCTCACTCAATGGTGAGCTTGGTATTTTGGTTTTCCTGTCTCGACCACAACTAGTGATCCAGGAACATCTTTATTTACTTCCTCTGATCAAGTTGAAAATTTCCTCAAAGCTCTTGGTTTCTTTACACATATGCCGCCCGAGTTTAATTTTTTCTTCATCTTAGCTTTCATAATTTCTTGATGATGTCTCGATTGGGATTCTCTGAGTAATATAAAGCCCATGCGAGAGTATTTTTGTTATCATCTTGTAATTCAGGTCTCCTGATACTGAAGCAGTCCATGTCCAAATGCAACAATACCTCGACAATATCCAGGCTTTAGCTGACAAGTGATTGGTCACATTCACACCACACAAGTACCAGGCAATGACCATCTTCAACTAGAAAGGATTTGACCATCAGCCCTTGACATTCAATGGTATTACCATCACTGAATCCCCCATTATCAACATCCTGGCGGTTACCATTGACCAGAAATGCAATTGGACTAGCCACATAAGTACTGTGGCTACCAGAGCAGGTCAAAGACCTGTGGTGAGTAACTCACCTCCTGACTCCCCAAAGCCTGCCCACCATCTACAAGGCACAAGTCAGGAGTGCAATTGAATATTTTCCACTTGCCTGGATGAGTACAGCTCCCACAACACTCAAGAAGCTTGACACCATCAGAGCAAAGCAGCCCATTCAGTCACTCCACCACTGGCACAGAGTGGCAGCTGTGTGTACCATCTACAAGATGCACCTCAGCAACTCACCAAGGTTCCTTAGCCAGCACCTTCCAAACTCATGACCACTACCAGAACGACAAGAGCAAAAAATACCTGGGAACACCGCTACCTGGAGGTTCCTCTCCAAGTCACTCACCGTTCTGACTTGGAAATATATTGCCATTCCTTCACTGTTGCTGAGTCAAAATCCTGGAACTTCCTCCCTAACAGCAATGTGGGTGTATCTACACCTCAGGGAATGCAGCAGTTCAAGAAGACAGCTCACCACCACATCCATAGAAACCCTTTAGTGAGAAGGAGGCCATTTGGCCCATCAAGTCTGCACCGACTCTCCGACTGGGCATCTTACTTAGGCCCATATACGCCCATATCCCTGTCCTATCCCCATATCACTGATAATCCACCTAACCTACATATGTTGGGACACTAAGGGGCAACTTAGCATAACCAATCCACTTAACCGGCACAGCTTTGGAATGTGGGAGGAAATTGGAGCACCTGGCGGAAATTAACGCAGACACGGGGAGAACATGCAAACTCCACACAGACAGTGACCCACGGCTGGAATCGAACCTGAGTCCCTGGCACTGGCTGAGGCAGCAGTGCTAACTACTGTGCCACTATGCCACACTTCTGAAGGGCATCTATGGATGGGCGATAAATGCTGGCCTCACTAGATATATAGAGGGATATGGGCCAAATGCGGGCAATTGCGATTAGCTTAAGGCTTTAAAAAAAAAGGCGGCATGGACAAGTTGGGCCGAAGGGCCTGTTTCCGTGCTGTAAACCTCTATGACTCTATGACTCACCAGCGATGCCCACATCCCATAGATTTTTTAAAAACCTGCCAGGTGTCAACTGGGGCTCTCAAAACCTTTATAGGCTGGAGTATTGTGCCATTATTATTTCAGGAAGTTATGGCACGAGTTCTGCGTCACTCTGCTCTTTTTCTTAAATGGCTAATTACTATCGTTCCAATCCAATAAATCAATGGCAATGCTTAATTAAAGGCATTGAGATCACCAGTTGCACTTGGCTTGTTATCTGTTGGATCAACATATGAGAACCACAACAGGAACACTTCTTAAAAAGACAATGCTGCTTCTGGACATGATGAACCAGTTGCTTTATCAAAGGAATTTTTTGAGCACATTGATGAAGGCAGTGGCCAGGATAAAGATTCTGCAAAGAGATATAGATGAAGTGAGCGGCTAAGGAGTTGGCAGACAGAGTATAATTTGCAGAAAGGAGATGCTATTCCTTTGTCATTGCCACTAAGAAAAGGAACACGGAATGTTTCTTAAATGGGAAAATATTAAAGGTCGGTCTTCTGGAGAATACGATGATCTTGTACAGAAATCACGTAAGTTATAAAGGTACCACAAGCAATTAGAAAGATAAAAATAGTGTGTTAACTTTTGTGGCCAGGGTGCTTGGAGAATCATCTTGCTGCAATTATATTGGGATATTGTGTGACTACAGTAGAGCGTATGTTTTCTTTTGTCCCCTTCCTTAGCGGCAGTGCAACAAATATTCATTAGTCTGATTTCTGGGATGAGAGGACTATGAGGATGGGTCTATATTCTGTGGAGTTTGGAAGAATGCGAGGTGATCTTATTGATCCGTATAAATTCTGAGGAGGCTTGGCAAGTTGGATGCTGAGACTATACCCCTAGGCTGGAGAATCCAGACTCTCAGAATAAGAGGTCAGTCCTTTAGGATCGAGGTAAGACATTACCTCAGCCAGTGGCTGGTGGAACTATGCGAATCCCTATCGCAGAGAACTGTGGATGCTGCACTACTGATTCAGGACTGAGATAAGGGATCAGAGGAAAAGAAATGAGATAGAAAATCTTGATTGGAGCTTGAGAACCTGCATGGTGGCACAGTGGGTTAGCACTGTTGCCTTACGCCAGGGACCCAGGTTCGCTTCCTGGCTTGGGTCACTGTCTGTGCAAAGTCTGCACATTCACCCCATGTCTGTGTAGGTTTCCTCTGGGTGCTCTGATTTCCTCCCACAGTCCAAAAGATGTGCTGGTTAGATGCATTGGCCATGCTAAATTATTCCTTAGTGTACCCGAATAGGTGCTGGAGTGTGGCGACTCGGATATTTTCCCAGTAATTTAATTGCAGTGTTAATGTAAGCCTACTTGTGACTAATAAATTTTAAACTTCTTTTTTGCTTCTGAAATTACAATGTCAATTTATAGATGAAGTACAGCACTTCAAACCCCTATTTCCCAATGATTCATAGAATCATACAATGCAGAAGGAGGCCATTTGGCCCATCGAGTCTGTACCGACCACAATGCCACCCAGATCCTATCCCAAGAACCCCATGTATTTACCCTAGCTAGTCCCCCTGACACTAAGAGCAATTTAGCATGGCCAATCCAACTTAGTAAGAAGTTTAACAACACCAGGTTAATCCAATTTACCCACACATTTTTGGAGATTGGTAAGAGAGAATTTTTTTAAAAGTTGTTCTTGCTATTTATTATGATACAATATTGTCCCTGTGGATATATTTCAGTAATTTGTTACCACATGTAAATAAACATTGATTAAACTCAGCATTCTATTATCAGCGCTGCTGTGTTTTGACGAATTCCTTAATGATACAACCACAAATTGATCCCAATTCCAGTTAGCAGGGATAAACTGAAACTTTAAAATACTGCCGTAAAAATGGTTGGATTAGATTTTTTGTAGACATAATTGTTATTACACTTCCACAGAGCAGTTAATTGTACAATCTATCTTGAAATTACCACAGAAATCAACAATTGAAATTAATTAACTATCCATTGTCATGTTTGTTTTATGCTTGCTGCTGTGTTTCCTAATTATTTTTCAGCCAAATTGTGGTGTAAATTCTCCACAGGAGGATTGGGCTAATCTGTGCTGGAATTTAACTCTCTACTGATGGAATGGTCTATTCCATTGACTTTGAAGCCAGGATGTGCAGATGAAATCAGACTAAATTACTTTAACACAGCCCGATAGTTTACTTTCCACCTCATTTCACCACAGTGGTTGGAAAGCAGGAAAAATGTGTGAAGGGGAATGTGCAACATTATATTGTCAGGACAGCAACAAACAATCTCCCTTTATATATCACCTCAAAGGAGCTTTTATCAGGTCGCCAGGGCAGCATGGGTGGCACAATGGTTAGTGCTGCTGCTATACACCGCCAGTGTCCCGGGTTCAATTCCAGCCTTGGGTTGACTGTCTGTGTGGAGTTTGCACATTCTCCCCGTATCTGCATGGGTTTCTTTCGGGTGCTCCGGTTTTCTCCCACAGTCCGAAAGATGTGCAGGTTAGGTGGATCGGCCATGCTAAATTCTCCTTCAACGTTAGACGGATTAGCAGGATAAATACGTGGGGTTACGGGAATATATTGGGCCTTTGTTGGATTGTTGTCAGTGCAGGATCGATGGGCCAGATGGCTTCTCTCTGCACTGTACGGATTCTATGATTCTATGAAAATTTGACACCAGGCCGTGTGAAATATTAGGACAGGTGGCCAGAAGCTTTGTCAAAAAGATTATAAAGAAGGAAGTGGTAATACACACAGAGATTTAGGGAGGTGAATTGCAAAGCATCAGGACCAAGTAGTATTGCCAACCCTACAGGATTGACCTGGAGTCTCCAGGAATGAGAGATCAATCTCCATGGCACTACTATGTGCAACTCTGGAGAAAAATCCTTGGGCCATTGAAAAAGATTGTTTTTATTGTAATTATCTTTGAACATTTTTCTTTACCAAATATAAAAATATTGAAAATGGGAGGTGTGGGGGGCTGCGGGATGGAGTGAAGGGGAAGCTGTTTAGCCAATAGTCAAGCATCATCCAATTGGATGCTGGATCTTTTTGCTTTCCAATTGGTGTAGGAAGGCAGTACATCACAAGGAAGAATTGTTGGCCAAATAATGGTTGATCTCAACGTGTAACCTGAGCTTGCGGGGCCGGAAATCGCACAGGGTGGCATGGTGGCACAGTGGTTAGCACTGCTGCCTCACAGCGACAGGGACCCGGGTTCGATTCCGGCTTGGGTGGAGTCTCCACATTCTCCCCGTGTCTGCATGGGTTTCCACCGGGTGCTCCAGTTTCCTCCCATAGTCTGAAAGAGGTGCAGGTTAGGATTGGCCACATTAAGTTCCCCCTCAGTTTGATTTGATTTATTATTGTCACATGTATTAACAAACAGTGAAAAGTATTGTTTCTTGCACGCTATACAGACAAAGCATACCAGTCATAGAGAAGGAAATGAGAGAGTGCAGAATATAGTGTTATAGTCATAGCTAGAGTGTAGAGAAAGATCAACAATGCAAAGTAGGTCCATTCAAAAGTCTGACGGCAGCAGGGAAGAAGCTGTTCTTGAGTCAGTTGGTACGTGACCTCAGACCTTTGTATCTTTTTCCCGATGGAAGAAGGTGGAAGAGAGAATGTCCGGAATGCGTGGAGTCCTTAATTATGCTCCCTGCTGTTGTTTGGGATACTGCGGGGAATTCTTCCTTGATGGCACAGGTGACAGTGCAGCACTCTCTCAGTACAGTCAGTCAAGATATGTCTCAAACCAAAAGAGAAAAGCAGCAGGTCTGGCAGCATCTGTAAGGAGAAAAAAGAGCTGACGTTTCGTTTCGAGTCCAGATGACCCTTTGTCAAAGCTTTGCAGCCAGACCTGCTGAGATTTTCCAGCATTTTCTCTTTTGGTTTCGGATTCCAAAAGCAGTAATTTGCTTTTAATATGTCTCAAATGTCTGGGATCTGAACACAAAAACCTTCAGACTCAGGTGAGAATACTACCCACCCAGACATCAGTCACCCTCCCCCTTTTATTGATTGATAGCATTTAAATCTCCCAAAATTACATGTCAAACCAACTCCTTTTTTGATCTGACCAGACTTGTCTCTATCCTCTCCCCACAGATGCTGCCAGACCTGCTGAGATTTTCCAGCATTTTCTGTTTTAGTTTTACCTTTTCAGCATTCTCAGGCTTTCATTTTTTCTAATGCACTGGGCTGTTGGATTGCAACTTGGTCCACAGCATGGGATCTTCCCTCACTCCCAGTGAAATGGGAAGTTGGCTGACAAGTGGGGCTTACAATATAAGGTGCAGTGGGAATGGATGGAGGGAAATGGTGAGGGAGTGTGTCATTGCAGACTTGAGTTTCACATTCCACGTGTTGTTGAGTTTTGCAGCAACTCTTGGGCGTTACCTGTAACCAGGTCGGGACATGTGTCTGTTTCTCGGTGGGATGGTTGTAGTGGTGGGGGCAGTGATCTATCGCACCAACACTTCATCCTTGCAATTGCGACTACTTCTCCTGCCGAGATTAATCCCTCTCTCAACTCACCGGCAGGGCTGCTGGGGTTTGCGTTCAACACTTGTAACTCTGAAGTTGTCCCGTCACTTTGGGTTATTATGAGGTCACGGGGTGAGCTCAGGTAAAGGCAGAGCCGCCCCGAGGCTGGGACTCACTTTGCCAGCATCAAGGCAGCTCTACAAATTTCATTTGACTTCAGGTCGAAGGCATTCGGAAAATTAGTCGCACCATTCTGACGCTTGGAGATCCCAACAGCATTGAAATGAAGGTTGTAGTCTATGATTCCTGGCACATTGTAAAAGAGCACCGCATTTCAGGTATGTTTAACCATGATTTAATTCAGGAAAACGATACAAAAAAGTCTGAGGTCACCTACCAACCGATTCAAGAATAGCTTCTTCCCTGCTGCCATCAGACCTTTGAATGCACCTACCTCATATTAAGTTGATCTTTCTCTACACCTTAGCTACGACACTACATTCTGCACTCTCTCCTTTCCTTCTCCATGAACGATATGTTTTGTCTGTATAGTGTGCAAGAAACAATACTTTTCACTGTATCCCAATACATGTGACAATAATAAATCAAATCAATTTTTTTTCCTGGACCCTGGGCATGGCTGGTTAGGGAGTTATTTACAGCCCCCCTAGCAATAGTCAGGATGTGGGGCAGAAAAAAAATCAGGAGATAGAAAAGGGATATAAAAAAGGCAATATTATAATAATCATGGGAGACTTCAACATGCAGGTGGACAGGGAAAATCAGGTAGGCAGTGGATCCCAAGAAAGGGAATTTGTGGAATGTCTAAGAGATGGTTTTTTGGAGCAGCTTGTGACAGAGCCTACTAGTGAACAGGCAATTCTGGATTTGGTAATTTGTAATGAGGCAGACTTGATTGGAGAACTTAGGGTGAAGGAACCCGTAGGGAGCAGTGACCACAATATGATAGAATTTACCCTGCAGTTTGAGAGGGAGAAGCTGGAATCAGGTGTAACGGTATTACAATTAAATAAAAGTAACTTCAAAGACATGAGGGAGGAGCTGGCCAGAGTTGATTGGAAAGGGAGCCTGGTAGTGAAGATAGTGGAACAGCAATGGCAAGAGTTTTTGGGGGTTATTCGGGAGGCACAATAGAAATTCATCCCAAGAAGGAGGAAACATGCTAAGGGGAGGACAAGTCATCCATGGCTGATGAGGGAAGTTAAGGACAGCATAAAAGCAAAAGAAAAAGCATACAAAATGGCAAGGATAGTGGGAAGCCAGAGAATTGGAAAGCCATTAAAAGCAAGCAGAGGGCAATTATAAAAGCAATAAGGGGGAGAAGATGAAATATGAGTGTAAGCTAGCTAGTAATATAAAAGAAGACAGGGAGAGTTTTTTTCAATATATAAAAGGTGAGAGAGAGGCAAAAATAGCCTTTGGACCACTGAAAAATGAGGCTGGAGAAGTAACAATAGGAAACAAAACAACGGCAGAGGAACCGAATAGTTGCTTTGCATCAGTTTTCACGGTGGAAGACACCAGTGGGATGCCAGAGCTCCAGGAGAGTCAGGGGCACAAGTGAGTGTCGTGGCCATCACTAAGGAGAATGTTGTGGGGAAACTGATTGGTCTGAAGGTGGATAAATCACCTGGACCAGATGGACTACACCCCAGGATTCTAAAAGAGATAGCTGAGGAAATTGTGGATGCGTTCGTGGTGATCTTTCAGGAATCACTGGAGGCAGGGAGGGTACCAGAAGACTGGAAAGTAGCAAATGTAACACTGCTGTTTCAGAAGGGAGGGAGGCAGCAGATGGGAAATTATAGGCCAGTTCGCCTGACTTCAGTCATTGGCAAGACTTTAGAGTCCATTATTAAAGATGAGATCGCAGAGTACTTGGAAGTGCATGATAAAGTAGGACTGAGTCAGCAAAGCTTTATCAAGGGGAGGGCATGTCTGACAAATCTGTTAGAGTTCTTTGAGGAGGTAACAAGGAAGTTAGATAAAGGAGACCCAGTGGATGTGATTTATTTAGATTTCCAGAAGGCCTTTGACAAGGTGCCGCATAGGAGACTGTTAAATAAGTTAAGTGCCCATGGTGTTAAGAGTAAGATCCTGGCATGGATAGAGGATTGGCTGACTGGCAGAAGGCAGAGTGTGGGGATAAAGGGGTCTTTCTCAGGATGGCAACCAGTGACTAGTGGTGTGCCTCAGGGGTCAGTGCTGGGACCACAACTTTTCACAATATACATTAACAATTTGGAGGAAGGAACTGAAGGCACTGTTGCTAAGTTTGCAGATGATACAAAGATATGTAGAGGGACTGGCAGTATTGAGGAAGCAGGGGAGCTGCAGAAGGACTTGGACAGGTTAGGAGAGTGGGCAAAGAAGTGGCAGATGGAATACAATGTGAAAAAGTGTGAGGTTATGCACTTTGAAAGGATGTGCTGGTCTTGGAAAGGATCCAGAGGAGGTTCACAAGAATAATCCCTGGAATGAAGAGCTTGTCGTATGAGGAATGGTTGAGGACTCTGGGTCTGTACTCGTTGGAGTTTAGAAGGATCTTATTGAAACTTACAGGATACTGCGAGACCTGGATAGAGTGGATGTGGAGAGGATGTTTCCACCAGTAGGAAAAATTAGAACCAGAGGGCACAACCTCAGGCTAAAGGGACGATCCTTTCAAACAGAGATGAGGAGGAATTTCTTCAGCCAGAGAGTGGTGAATCTGTGGAACTCTTTGCCGCAGAAGGCTGTGGAGGCCAGGTCATTGAGTGTCTTTAAGACAGAGATAGATAGGTTCTTGATTAATAAGGGGATCAGGGGTTATGGGGAAAAGGCAGGAGAATGGGGATGAGAAAAGTATCAGCCATGATTGAATGGCGGAGCAGACTCGATGTCATGAGTGGCCTAATTCTGCTCCTATGTCTTATGGTCTTATCAGGCCGCCACTCAACCTCCGTCGTTCCAGTGAGAACAAACCAAGTTTCTCCAACCTCTCCTCATAGCTAATGCCCTCCATACTAGGCAACATCTTGGTAAATAGATTCCTGTACCCTCTCTAAAGCCTCCACATCCTTCTGGTAGTGTGGCGACGTGAATTGAACACTATATTCCAAGTGCGGCCTAACTAAGATTCTAGATTGAAAAATGTGGCTCAAAAAATCCTTTTAATGTTGCTTTGAAAGGTTTAATATCCAAATAAGCAGCATCACTTTTGTGGGACTTAACTAGAAATATAATGAATAATGTCATTATTATTAGCCAGCCACAATGATGCCTGTTAGCCACCTCGTATGCAGCACTGGTGGCAATATAAGATAGCGCTGGAGCGAGGCAACTTCTTGCAAGCTGTGCCCAGCATACCTTCTAATTCTATCTTTCACTCTTGTTCTATGCTTCTAAAACTTCATTCTAACTCTCTTAAACTCTCGAACAACGTTTTAATTGAATTTCTTACACCCTCGCTATGACTGTAACACTCCATTTTGCACTCTCTCGTTTCCTTCTCTATGAACGGTATGCTTTGTCTGTAGAGTGCGCAAGAAACAATACTTTTCGCTGTATGTTAATACATGTGACAATAATAAATCAAATCAAATCAAAAAGGTCTGTCTCTCATGGATTGGCTTCTTCAGCCAGCAGCACCACATGGAACCACCCCATCACAAATGGATTTGCTGCATACCCAGAGTCTAACTTATGGAAAGATACCGACAAACATTCCAAACCCTCAACCTCTACAAACGAGGAGGACAGGAGGAGCATGGGAGCACCACCACCTGCAAGCTACTCTCCAAGCCACTCACCATCCCGACTTAGAAATAGATCACCATTCCTTCACTGTCGCTGAGTCAAAATCTTAGAATTTCCTCCCTAACAGCACTGTGGATGTACGTTACACCAGATGGACTGTAGGTGTGCAGGAAGGTAGTTTCCTGACATCTTCTAGGAACATAGCAACATGAGCCATTCGGCCCATCGAGCATACTCAGCCATTCAATTCAATCATGGCTGATCATCTATCTCAATGCCACTTTTCCATGCTCTCCCCATGTCCCTTGATGTTATTAGTAGGGGCAATTAGGGATGGGTAATAAATACCGGTCTTGCTACACATACCATGAATGATTAAAACATTTGAATAAATCACCTTTTAAAAATGTTTATTTTGGCACCACAATTGGCTCGAGGTTTTGAGAGTGTATTGACATTCCTATTGTGTGAACAGAATTCTGATTTCACTAAAATGAAAAGTAAAATATTGCAGGTGTTGCAAATTTGAAATAAAAATAGAAAATGTCGGAAAAGACTGAGCAGATCAGGCAGCATCTGTGGAGAGAAAATCAGGGCCAGATTTTAGCATCGCGTTGCACCCGTTTGCGGGTGCAAAACCTTGGAAAAATCGGGCGTGAGGTGAGTAGCGCGATCCGTGCCCACCTCCGCGCCGGTTCCCCCTTTGCCAAAGCCCAAAAATGGCCACGATCAGAACTTCACCCGAAATGGGCGTGACAGCCATTTAAATGTATTTGCATGCATTTAAATTGCCTTAATGGGCTGCACGGCCGACGTTACCGGCACTTCCCCCTTTACCACCGCGTTCGCCAATCCGGAATCAGCACGAAACAGACATGCTCCACAAAAGTCTGATTCGGGCACTCCGTTAGTGAGGAGGTAAGTGCCGAGTGTCCAATGGCTCTCTGCTACTCACGGGTGTCCTTTCATTGCGGCCATTTTCTGCCTCGGGTTGGAGGGCGGCTCTGCGAGTGTGTGTGGGGGGCTGTTGTTCAGCAGGGTCTCTGATGTCCAACTTGCAGCACGGATCCGGGTCTCAGCATTGACCCCGGGTCTTGCGGTGCTGCTGGGTCCTAGTGCACTCAGCACTCTTCTAGCTGAAGGATGTGCACAAAGCCCTTGCAAATTGCATTGCTGCAGCCTCTCAACTTTTCAAGGAGCTGTGATTGTGAGGAGCATATGGGTGGGGGAATTGGGGGTGCTGCAATTGTGGGGAGCATGTGGCTCGCGGAATTGGGGGGAACTGTGATTGTGGGGAACACATGGCTGGGGGAATTGGGGCTGTAATTGTGGGGATCATGTGGTTGGTGGAATTGGCGGGGCTCTGATTGTGGGGAGCATGTGGCTGGGGGAATTGTGGGGGTGCTGTGATTGTGGGGAGTATGTGTCTGGGGGAATTGGGGAGGGGTATGGACAGTGACTTGCTGGGCTGGGGCAAGCAGCATTCCTTAACCTCTACATGTGTTCCTCTCCATCTCCCCACCTTCCTCAGATTGATGAGATGGCTTTTGCGATGCAACCGATTGACCTTGCTGTTCTTTTGGTTGCTGCTGGAACTGAGGAGGAGGAGCTGGAGGAAGAATTGCGGGCACAGGAGGCCCAGGCCTTGCCACTTGCAGGAATAGAGGGAGACAACTACCAGAGGCAGGAGGTGGCTGCCATTCACCCAGAGAAGAGGCGCAGGTGAAGGAGGGAGCAGAGACCCCGACAGTTCCGTGCACGAGTGTCATTTGAACAGATGTCGGACACCGTGTGCCGCCGACGTCTCCGCTTCCGAAAGGAGACAGTGCAACACCTGTGCAACCTGTTGCAGGACCTGGCACCTAGAGGTGGGGTTTGGGGGGGGCACTCACTTTCGGTGGCTGTCAAATTGACGGCTGTTCTGAACCTTTATGTAATTGGCTCCTTCCAGACCCCGAGCGGAGATGTATGTGGCATCTCCCAGTCAGCTGTGCACACCTGTGTCAAGCAGGTCACAGAAGCCCTGTATGCCCGGGCAGGGCAGTCCATCAAATTTAACCTGGACCAGGCCCATCAGGAAGCCCGGGCTGCAGATTTTGCAGCCATTGCGGGGATGCCTAACGTTCAGGGGGCCATCGACTGCCCTCAAGGTCCCCCTACAGAAAGGGGTTCCACTCCCTGAATGTTCAACTAGTGTGTGACCATAACATAAACATTATGCATGTCTGCGCAAGACATCCTGGCAGTGTGCACGACAGCTTCATTGTCAGGAGTTCGGACACCCCGGAGGCATTTGAGGAGGAGCCCAGGGTGCAGGAGTGGCTTGTGGGTGACATGGATTACTCACTTCGGACAAAGCTGATGACGCCTGTGCGGAGGCCCGTGACTGAGGAGGAGACCCGCTGTGATGAGGCTCATATAGCCACCGCGCAATAGTGGAGAGGTGCATTGGGCTCCTCAAGATGCGATTCTGATGCCTGGACTGATCTGGCGGGGCCCTCCAATACAGTCCTGTGAGCTCTTCCTGCATTGTGGTCATGTGCTGTGCCTTGCACAATCTGGCTCTTCAGAAAGGTGACATATTGGAGGAGGAGGACGTGGAGGCTGACCAGCCGGGCATTGGGGAGGAGGAGGAAGATGAGGAGGAGGAAGATGAGGAGGAGGAAGATGAGGAAGGGCATGCTGAGGAACATCAACCAGGAGCTAGAGGGCTGGCAGCTCAAATGAGGCATGTGTGGGCAGCAAGAGAGGCCCTGATCACCAGGCGGTTCAGTCGCTAGGGGTTTGTGTCTGTGGATTCCATTCCCCCCCCTCTAAAGTTCCTTCTATATCCTGCAACATTGTCACACCTGAGTGGTGGGCCTGGGTACTCTGTATTCGTGAGTTTTCTGGCAGGAGATGTAGTCAGAAGATGTAGCCACAGCCTCCTGGCTGGAAGACCCCGACATGGGCTCGAACCCTTCCTCCTCCCTTGGGGTTCCTGTAGGCCCCTGGGTCACTCCATGGGATGGCGGTGCTTCTGCAGTGAGCTCCAGAAGCTTTGGCGTTACCTGGCACTGCCAGTCCTGGAGGACCACCTGCGTCCTACCCATGGTGGTCGAGCCCTCTGTAATGGTCACTTGAGTCGGGGGCCACCTCTCAATGTCTGCAGCAAGTGCCCTGTGAGACTGGGCCACGCTCTGCAACCCCTCAGCCATGACCTTCTGCATGTTCTCGAGGGCTGCTGCCATAGCCCACTGTGTCTCAGTGCTGTCCCGCTGGGTCTCCTGCAAGCTCTCGAGCCTCTCAGCAATGGGCCGCAGAATCTCGAGAATCCTGTTCCGTCCCTCCGCTGTGGCCTGCTGTGACTCAGCCATCACTTGGAACCTGCCACTCATGGTGAGGATCCCCTGCCCCAGGCTTTCTACTGCAGATGCCACCCTTGCAGTATTGGCCTGGGAAGCATGCAAGACAGGCAATAGCTGGTCCACCTGAAAGCCTGGGACTCCTCCCAGCAGCTTCGCAGGTGGTCCAGTGTGGCCGTCAGCCCCTCCTGCATTCCCTGGCTCTGTTGCTGCATCTCCAGCAGTTGAGGGAGAAGTGATCTCAGAGGCCCAGCATGTAGCCTGGGGCCAGCTGAGTCCTTGCCTCCAACAGGCCCCTGCATGCCAGAGGCCTCGGGCATTCCCTCCTCCACCCGATGTACATTATCAGATGTGTTATGCACACCAGAGAGTGACCCAGAAGCCTCACCACTAACTGGATCCACCCACATGTTAATATATGCAATGGTGAGTTGTGAGGTGGAAGCTGATGCCAGAACGGTGCCACCCTCGGAGGTCCCTTCACCCATATCCTCCGAGGACTCATCAGAGCTGTCTGGACCAGGGTGGGCAGGAGCTGCAGCACGGGCCTGGAGTCCAGAATGCCCTGGGGCATCCAGATCAGTCCCTGCAACACAGGCCATAAGGTTGAGTGCAAGGGAGGGAGAGGAATCTGGGATGCAAAACACATGATTCATATTTTTCCATTGAACATAGAACAAAGAACCAGGAAAATTACATCACAGGAACAGGCCCTTCGGCCCTCCAAGCCTGTAGTGACCAGGCTGCCCATCTGATTTGTTATCCCCTACCCTTACAGGGACCATATGCCTCTATTCCCATCCCATTCTCATAGCTGTAGGTCACTATCGTATCTGCCTCCATGACCTCCCCTGGCAACGAGTTCCAGGCACCCACTACCCTCGCTGTGCAAATAAACATGCCTCTTTAAAGCTTGCCCCTCGCACCCGAAACTCATTACCCTGAGAAGTTGTCTCAAAGTGAATGGAGGAATGACAGGTGCTCATGTCTTGAAGGCAGCGTGGCCATGCTGTCGCTGACAGCCCACATCTCCCCTTCTCTTGAGAGATCTAGTGCCCACTCCTCAAAGAGGGTGAGGACCCGGAGGTCTGTCTCACCACCCCCTGTCTTCGCCCTCTCATGGATGTTATGGTCGGTCTTCTCCTGTGGAGACAGGAGCCATGAAAGAAATGGTGGCCTGACTCCTGCAGGGTATCAGGTGGTGGCCCTGAGAGAGCAAGCGCAATGGGGCTCTTTGGGGGGAAAGGAAGGAGGTGCTTGGGGGCCAGGATCTGGAAGCATGCAGGGTGCTGGGGGTGGGAGGATCTGGGGGAGATTTGGGGAAGATACAAGACGGGGTTCAGCACTCGCCCTTGCTGCCCAGATGAGGTCATTGACCTTCTTGCGGCACTGCTTCCCTGTTCTGGGGGCCAGTGCCCTGGCACTGACCGAGGTGGCGACTTCCTCCCAGGCTGCATTTCCATCAGAACCCCTGGATCTGCGTCCTCCTGGGGGGATGAGGGTGTCCCACCTCGCCTCTGCTACATCCAGAGCCTCCCCAGATCACCCTCAGAAAAACGGGGGGGCTGGTCATGCGCACGTTGTCCTGTACTGTGTGCCCGTCCATTCTTGAGTTTTTCATGGAGCTGCCCCTCATTAGGGCAGATCAACTGCAGGCAGTTTGACAGAGCATTCCAGCAAGTTCCATGCAGTTTGCTTGTTAGCATTGAGGGGAAGGCAAGTGAGCACTTGCAGGTGTGCTGCTGGGGAGTGCGGTTGGGGGGGGGGGATGGGGTGGCAGGTGGGTCAGTGCCTCAATGATTGGGGACAGGGGAGAGAGAGGGAGGTGCCACACAGCCATCGGAGTACGGAGGAGATGGGGCCTTGTGCGGGAGAGTCCGAGGTGGGGGTGAGGGGGATCACTCTGCCTGATATCGGTGGGGAGAAAGGGGGGTCTGCTGTCTCTCTGCCTGAGATCGGTGGGGGGAAGGGGGATCCGCTGCCTCTCTGCCTGAGATCGGTGGGGGGAAGGGGGTCCACTGCCGCTCTGCCTAAGATCAGTAGGGGGAAGGGACCCACAATTGGTCTGGGTGGCGGGGGGGGGTGGGGGGATAAGGGGGTGAGTAATGTTGTAGGGGTGGGGCAATGTCTGTGGGGGCCAGGGGGAGGCATTATCCGGCTCAGGAGGGATGTGGCAGGGGAGCGTTATTCTATCATTTTCTATCTGCACATGTGCAGCTGAAGGCTCCGATCGGAGCTGCAGGACTTTGGGCACATTAAGCCCCACTCACAGGCTTCTGCAGCGCGATTCAGAATTGCTGATATTTGTTCAGGCAGAGTGTGTATGGAGGCGCCTGAGAATGGGTCTAAAAGTTGGATCTGAAACACTCCCAGTTGCAAGTCCGCCCAGCACTTCGAATCAAAATGGTAAAATAGGGCCCTCAGAGTTAGCCGAGCAGCTTGTTAATCTTTTGCTTTGATTTAACTACATTATTGAATGCAGATTAATGTAGCCTCCATCACTCTTCAGTCCATTAATGATCCTGGATAAAAGCCTCACCACAATTCATGCCAGCTCCTGGAATTTGAAGGTAGTTTGTTCTCACAAATCTGTAAACCTCACCTTCGTATTTCATTGTTTATCAATCATAGAATAGAATCCCTACAGTGCAGAGGAAAGCCATTCGGCCCATCGAGTCTACACTGACTCTTTGACAGAATATCTCAACCAAGCCCTCTCCCCTGCCCTATCCCCTTAACCCCACACAATTATCATGGCTAATCCATCTAACCTACACATCTTTGGATACGAAGGGCCTGATTTTACCATTTTCATTCTAACTGCTGAATCTGGGCGCAATTCAGATCCGATTTGGTAATCTGCTCTCAGGCGCACCCCATACACACTTAGCCGGAAAAAAAAATCGTGAGTCTGAATTGCGCTGTGGGCAGGGCTTAGCGCGCCCGGAATGACTGGAGCTCTGAACTGCGTATGCGCAGTTAGAAAAACAACTTGAAAAAGCACGCCCATGTCGGATCGCTCCTGGGCCGCAGAAAGCGGATAAAGAGGCCCGGGAGTGAAAAGCGGGAGCAATGGCCCCCAAGAATATCACTGTCCTCCTTATCCACCCCGCCCCCTCGCTACCCAGACTGATTGCGACCACCTGCACCCCTTTCCCCCCGCCGATCGCCCGCAGAGTGGCAGCGGACCCGTTCCCACCCCCCCCTCCACCAGAGATACATCTTACCCGCCTCCCTCCCCCCGCCCCAGAGAACAATCTGGCCTCACCCCCCCCCCCCACTGATGAGAGTGATCTGGCCTCTTTCTCTCCCTCCCCCAGAGATGATCTGGCCTCACTCCTGCCCCCCACCCCAAGAATGATCTGGCCTCGCTCCCCGCCCCCCCAACTCCCCACCCCCAGAGAAAGATCTGGCCTCACTCTCGCGCCCCCCCCCCCCCCCGGCCACAGAATGATCAGGTCTCACTCCCCCGCCTCCCCTCTCCCAGAGAATGATTTGGCCTCACTCCCCCACCCCCCCCCCCCCCCACCCCCAGAGAAAGATTTGGCCTCACTCACTCCACCCCCCACCCCCACCCCGCCCCACAGAATGATCTGGCCTCACTGCCCCCACCCCTGCAAGAGAATGATCTGGCCTCACTCACCCCCCCCCCACCCCCAAGGTACATCTGACCCGCCTCCTCCTCCTCCTCCTTCCTCCCCACCCCCTCACCAGAGGTCCATCTGGCCCACCTCCCTACCCCCACCCCGCAACGAGACAACGATCGGGCCTCCCTCCCCGCACCCCCCCACCCGCCCCCCACTAGACAATGATCTGATCCGCTTCCTGCCCCCCCCACCGATCTGAGTCAGAGAGCCGTTGGAAGCTCTGAACTTGCCTCTTCAGCAGCTTTTTATTCAGAATGTCCATTTTGCCCGATTCCGGATTGGCGAACGTGGTGGTAAAGGGGGAAATGCTGACAAAGTTGGGCGGGCAGTTCATTAATTCAATTTAAGTGCATGCAAATGCATTTAAATCGCCGTTGCGCCTGTTTCGGGCACGAATCGGATCGCAGCCATTCCCGGGCCTCGGTAAAGTGGCCATCTGCGCCGACGCGGGCGCAGATCGCGTTAATGGCCTCAGACTTGACTTTACCATGTTTTCGTGCCCGAAAATGGGCGCGACACAATGGTAAAATTGGGCCCTAAGGGGCTATTTAGCATGGCCAGTCTACCTCACCTGCACATCTTTGGAGTGTGGGAGGAAACCAGAGCAGCCGGAGGAAACCCATGCAGACAACGTGCAATCTCCACGCAGACAGTCATCTAAGCCAGAAATCGAACCTGGGTCCCTGGCGCTGTGAGGCAGCAGTGCTAACCACTGTACCACCATGCCGCCCACTTCAATGACCTTACTGGTTGGTTGGTGATACTTGGCTAACTTATTAAAATGCCTTTAAGATGGGAAATGGTTGAAGGATTTGCTAATTGCTTGTGATGCGTGGGCGATTTCCGTTTTTTTGAATATGTTTATTCCTGGTTAGGAATGGCTGTTTGATGGGTCTCGCTGCGAAGACTTGGTTGGTTTTGCTATTGATTGATTCTACGTACGTCATGACCTGTAAGTATTTTAGCCACTTTGAGAATGTTTTTTTCCACGTAATGGACAGACGTTGAGTTATTGAGGGAGATGACTGAGCACACTGCCAATATATTCCAATTCTGGCTGGGATTCTCTGGTCCCAATGCGATGAACGGAGTTTTGGTTAGTGCCCAATTCTCCGACTCGCTGGCAGCAGTGGTGTGGTGAACGAGGTCGGAGAATTCCGGCCGTTATACTCAAGCTTAGATACAACAAGAGCAGAGGACATTTCTTGTTGTAAAATGACAAAACCAGGCCACTTGTATGAACCACCCATTTAATTACTAAAATAGATGAACTATGTACTGTTTCACTGATGATTTATGGATACCTTGAGGATCGAGACCCAACTAATTATCCAGGTACCTAACTAATAGCAAAGCACAGCTGGATCTACGTTTACTCCCATGTCTACAGTGTTTGCTTAAGTGGGCTCACAGGCTGGTTTTAAAAACATCTGCACTCGAAATAGCATTAAATCTATATTTTTAAAGTTTCCAGCTGTTGCGAGAAGGGGTGATTTATTGTGGTTTCTCCAAGAAGGGTGACATTTTTTGGATGTTATATTGAAGATTTCACTCAATCTCCTTTCCTTGGCCATTTTCAATTCTAATGTGAACGGAAACCCCAAGAATGATCTGGCCTCGCTCCCCGCCCCAGAGAAAGATCTAGCCTCACTCTCACCGCGCCCCCCCCCCCCCCCCCCCCCGCCCCCCCGCCACAGAATGATCAGGCCTCACTCCCCCGCCTCCCCTCTCCCAGAGAATGATTTGGCCTCACTCCCGCCCCCTGCCCCAAGAATGATCTGGCCTCACTCCCCCACCCCCAGAGAAAGATCTGGCCTCACTCACCCCACCCCCACTCCATAGAATGATCTGGCCTCACTTCCCCCCCCCCCACCCCCACAGAATGATCAAGCCTCACCCCCCCCCCCCCCCCCCCCCCCCCACAGAATGATCAGGCCTCACTTCCCCGCCTCCCCTCCCCCAGAGAAAGATCTGGCCTCACTCACTCCACCCCCCACCCCCACCCCGCCCCACAGAATGATCTGGCCTCACTCCACCACCCCCCTCCCCCCCCCCCCCCCCCCTCCCCCACCACCACCCTCCTCAGAGAATAATCTGGCTTCACTGCCCCCACCCCTGCAAGAGAATGATCTGGCCTCACTGCCCCCACCCCTGCAAGAGAACGGAAACACAAAACACTGCTGGAAACATGGAATCTGTTTGTATGGCTGGGAAACAAGCCCACAGTTCAATGTCAAGGTTAACAGTCCATACAGTGGCTCTAGCTGGTGCAATGTGGAACAGGAATGGGCCATCCATCCCATCTAGCCTGCTCCGTCATTCAATACGACCTACAGTGACTGCTGGCTCTGCAGGTGCCGCGATCTAAAAATGTTCAACCCCCTCTTCAAATCTCTTGGTGGCCTTGACCCTCGCAACGGTGAGATAAATGACCGGGTAATCTATTGATAGTGATGTTGGTTGAGGAATAAGTACTAACCTAAGACACTAAAGAGAACTCCCTTGTTCTTCTTTGGGGCGGCACGGTGGCACTGTGGTTAACATTGCTGCCTCACAGCGCCATGGACCTGGGTTCAATTGCGACCTCGGGTCACTGTCTGTGTGGAGTTTGCTAGTTCTCCCTGTGACTGCGGGGGTTTCCTCCGGGTGCTCCAGTTTCCTCCCACACTCCAAAGATGTGCGGGTTAGGTGGATTGGCCATGATAAATTGACCCTTCATGTCAGGGGGATTAGGAGGGTTAATACGTGGGGTTACGGGGATAGGACAGGACCTGGGTGGGATTGTTGTCGGTGCAGTCTCAATGGGCCGAATGGCCTCCTTCTGTGCTGCAGATTCTATGATTCTTTAAAGCAATGCCATAAGATCTTTTACAAACACCTCAGAGTGCAGTCATGGCAGTAACTCCCCCAGGATGGTAAAATCCCAGTGAGTTGAATCCCAGGGGATCCACTCACAAATCTGTGTTCGATGGAGCTTTGTGTCAGCTGAGAAGTCCCTATACCCAAATGTATGCATCTCCATCTAGCCTGATATGACCAGAAGCATCGTTTATATCAGAAACAACAGATTCAAATGCCAAATGAAAACGGTCAAGCAGCGAGTGGGTGAAAAAGTCTTTATTCAATTTGTTCACACCTTACACGAGCTGGATTTTGCAAAAGGCCAGAGCTTGCCCTGATAAAGTTAGCTCTGGAAAACCTCAGGCAAGTAGTTGGGCGTTCATCAGACTCATTAGGATCATGGGGCTTCATGATTGAAGGACTTACTCCATCTACGATTGCATCGTTTGTCAGTTCTGTCATGTAACGTAAGGTATTGTCCACCTCTGCATAGGTTTCCACCGTTCTCCCTGCTGGAATTTCCATACAGTACTGTGCAGTCAAGCGAAGACCGCCTCACCATCGGTTGACTTACATTGTGTCAGTAATGTAATGGACTTACACTGCAATTAAAGATTGAGGAAAGGAGTCGCAGGACCACTAACTAGTTTTAACAAGTAAAAAATATTAAACATGAAAAAGTTTAAGTTTATTTATTCATGTCACAAGTATGCTTACATTAACACTGCAATGAAGTAATTGTGAAAATCCCCTAGTCGCCACACTCCGGCATCTATTCGGGTACACGGAGGGAGAATTTAGCATGGCCAATGCATCTAACCAGCACGTCTTTCCGACTGTGGGAGGAAACTGTGAAGTTTTTCTCAGAAAACAATATTAGCTTTTAGTAACAGAGAAATAAAACATTTGAATGTGAAAAGTTTGAGCATTATACAATACTCCTTCATTCCCACTTCACAAATGTACACAGATTTTGAAGATAACACAGGTAACAAAATATATCTTATACTATATTGTTCTCTATAAACACACAGTCCCCCGAAACCAACAGACTAACTGTGCTCAGACACACTCCATACTGAAGCCAAATGACAGATGCCACTCAATCGAATTTCTGTGGATTTCTTCTCAAATCCCCCCGGATAATTAAACACAGCCAACAGGATAAAATCCAACTTATTCCCGAATCTGTTTTTTGGGAAGGAGAACCTGCTGTAGCTTGATCTGTGACTCCAGTCCCACACCAACATGGTTGACTCTTAACTGTCCTCAGAGGTAGCATAACATGCAACTCAATTGTATTAAACTGCTATTGCAGAGTAACTAGGGATAGAGTCACCAAAATGTAATTTGACCTTTGGCTTATTCTGAAACTGATTGTCCAGGTATCGCGACAGCAAAGAAGTTATGGTTACCTAGTCGCGACCATCAACTCCCTGAAGACAATGCGTGGAGTTACAGCAGGTTTACGAGAGAAGCAAATAATAGAAATGCCTTCGACAATATATTTCGTCCACTCAGTAAGATTATTTTAAAGTTTATTTATTAGTGTCACAGGTAGACTTACATTAACACTGCAATTAACTTACTGTGGAAATCCCCTAGTCGCCACATTCTGGTGCCTGTTCAGATACACTGAGGAAAAATTTAGCATGGCCAATGCACCGAATCAGCCCATCTTTCAGATTGTGGGAGGAAACCAGAACAGACACGTGGAGAACGCGAAGACTTAACCCAAGCCGAGAATTGAACCCGGGTCCCTGGGCACTGTGAAGTAGCAGTGCTAACCACTGTGCTAACGTGCCATCCATATGGGTTTGTAGATGAAATTGAATTTCAACTGCGTTAGAATAAAAAAAAGCCTTCATTTTTGCCGTTGTTGGTTTATGCTAAATTAGAAAGAAAGATAAATACTCTTCACCACTAGATAGTGAGCAGTGGTGGACAGCTGGTATAGGCAGATTTTCTTCTCTAATGGAACAATACAGCACAGGGACAGGCCCTTCGGCCCTCCAAGCTGCGCCGCTCCCTGGTCCAAACTAGACCATTCTTTTGTATCCCTCCATTCCCACTCCGTTCATGTGGCTATCTAGATAAGTCTTAAACGTTCCCAGTGTGTCTGCCTCCACCACCTTGCCCGGCAGTGCATTCCAGGCCCCCACCACCCTCTGTGTAAAATACGTCCTTCTGATATCCGTGTTAAACCTCTCCCCCCTCACCTTGAACCTAGCTCCTGGGTTGTGGGTAGGCATTGAACCCCTCAGAGCTACTTACTACAAACAATTGCATTCTGTACTGTTTGCATTTTCTTTTGATTTAGAGTGTAATCCTCATGCCAAAGACCTTAAAGCTTGTGCTGTGGAAGATGAAACCAATAAGACAATCTGTCTGATTGGAGGATGTTGTTATAAGGACAAACCTGAGAAACCATGTTACCACATGACAATAGATAGTAAGTCCTTTTTCAAAACCTAAGTTACTTTAAGAGAGCTTTTAATACCTTTTGCATTTCATTTGTATGCAAGATCATTTTGGGTTAAGCTACACTCAATACTAGGGTCGGTGCCAGAATATTAGGCACGTCAGGTGGACCACACAAAGTGAACCCTTGTTAGTGAATATTGGGTATTAGTATGAATAAAAATTCCTGGTGGGATTCTCCAGCCGCGCTCATTGGACGTGTGGAGAATCCCCCCCCACCCCGCCTTTATAATTACAGCTTTATTTTGCGTGAAGAAGGAGATTCTTTTCTTTATTCTCCAATGGAATGTAGGCATCGCTGGCAAGGCCAGCATCTGTTGCCCATCCTAATTGCCCCTTGAACCGAGTGTCTCGTTCGGCCATTTCAGAGGGCAGTTCAGAGTCAACCACATTGCTGTGGGTCTGGAGTCACATGTCGGCCAGACAAGGTAAAGACGGCAGATTTTCTTCTCTAATGGAACCAGACAGGTTTTATGACAATCAACAATGGTTTCATGGTCACCATTAGACTTTTAATTCCAGATTTTTATTGAATTGAAATGTCACCATCTGCCATGGTGGGATTCGAACCTGGATCCTTACAGCTTTACTCTGGGTCTCCAGATTACTAGTCTAGTGATGATATCGATAGACGACCATCTCCCTTGTATTGTCCTTGAGGTGGTGAGCCGCCTTTTTAAGCCGCTGCAATCCATGTAGTGTAGGTATACCCACAGTGCAGTTAGGGAAGGTGTTCCAAGATTTTGACCGAGCCACAGTGAAGGAATGGCAACATATTTCCGAGGCAGAATGGTGTGTGTGACTTGGAGGGGAATCTCCAGGTGGTGGTGCTCTCATGTGTCTGCTGCCTCTGTCCTTCTGGCTGGTAGTGATCATGGGTTTGGAAGGAACCTTGGTGAGTTCCTGCAGTTCATCTAGTAGATGGTACACACTACTGCCATTGTTCATCAGTGGTGGAGGGAGTGAATGTTTGTGGATGTGGTGCCAATCAAGTGGGCTGCTTTGTCCTGGATGGTCTCAAACTTCTTGGGTGTTGTTGAGAGTATTCCATCACACTCCTGACCTGTGCCTTGTAGATAGTGGACAGACTTTGTGCAGTCAGAAGATGAGTTACTTGTTGCAGAATTCTCAAATTACAATGTCCTTTGATGTTAGAAACTACCATAATTACTCAAATCAGCTTAACCTTCTCATGCTTTCTCTGTGTTTATCTACAATCCCCTGAATTACATCCAATTACATTCAATCCTTGTGGTAGCACTTTCCACGTCACTCTCTGGGTAAAGATATTTCTCCTGAATTCCTGATGGGATTCATTATCGACTATCTAATGCTGTTGGTCTCCTCTACAGCAACTCTAGTCAACCTTGAACTGAGGGGCTTGCTGAACCATTTCAGAGGCTGTGAAAAGTTTAAAGTTTATTTGTTAGTGTCACAAGTAGGCTTATATTAACACTGCAATGAAGCTACTGTGAAAATCCCCTCATCACCACGCTCCAGCACCTGTTCTGGTACACTGAAGGAGAATTTAGCATGGCCATTGCACCGAACCAGCATGTCTTTCGGACTTGTGGGAGGAAACCAGAGCACCCGGAGTAAACCCATGCAGACACGGGGAGAACGTGCCGACTCCACACAGACAGTGACCCAAGCCAGAATCGAACCCGGGTCCCTGCCGTTGTGGGGCAGCAGTGCTAACCACTGTGCCACCATGCTGCCCAAACTGCTGGGAGTCGACCACTTGGCTGTGGGTCTGGAGTCAGATATAGGTCAGACCAGGGAAGGATGGCAGATTTCCCTCCTAAAGGACATGAGTGAACCAGATGGGTTTTTAATGACAATTAATGATCGTTTCACAGTCACCATTACTGAGACAAACTTTATATTCCAGATTTTATTAATTGAATTTAAATTCCACGAGTTGCTATTGTTGTGGTAAGAGATTGAAATCATTCAAATCTGTAAGTTTGATTTGATTTATTATTGTCACATGTATTAACATACAGTGAAAAGTATTGTTTCTTGCGCGCTATACAGACAAAACATACCGTTCATAGAGAAAGAAACGAGACAGTGCAGAATGTAGTGTTACAGTCATAGCTAGGGTGTAGAGAAAGATCAACTGAGTGCAAGGTAAGTCCATTCAAAAGTCTGACAGCAGCAGGGAAGAAGCTGTTCTTGTGTCGGTTGGTACGTGACCTCAGACTTTTGTATCTTTTTCCCGAAGGAAGAAGGTGGAAGAGAGAATGTCCGGGGTGCGTGGGGTCCTTAATTATGCTGGGCTGCTTTTCCCGAGGCAGCGGGAAGTGTAGACAGAGTCAATGGATGGGAGGCTGGTTTGTGTGATGGAGTTACAGTAAGAGACTTTTATTCGCAAACTAGCTTAGGAGACACAACCTGTTCCTCCAGGGTGCCTGCCTGATACAAAGACTGGACAACATATTTATACTTTTTGGTTATCGTACATACACAAAATCCTAATAATCAGAATTACACAGGCTGCAACTCTCCCCTTTATCTAACTAATGGCTTAATTCAGTGCTTCCTTTTGCTGTGAAGGTAATTAAATTTGTAGTTGTTACCTCCCCACACCGTCATGCTGAGAAAGGGCTCAGATAACTATTCCTGGCATGCTGTTAATATCCATATCTACATTTGCCTCCTTCAAAGCTATTCATGTTTAATGTTGAATTATTTCAATTCCCCCACTTCACCATGGTGGGATTTGAACACATGTCCACAGACCATTAATCTGGGCCTCTGGATGATTCTAAAGGCAAATTAGATGCTGGAATCTGAAACTAAAACAGAAAATGCTGGAAAATCTCAGCAGGCCTGACAGCTTCCATGGAGAGAGAACAGAGCCAATGTTTCGAGTTTGGATGATCCTTTGTCAGAGCTCGCCAATGTTTCGAGTCTGGCTCTGATGAAGGGTCATCCAGACTCGAAACATTGGCTCTGTTCTCTCTCAATGAATGCCGGCAGATGTTCTGAGTTTCTCCAGCATTTTCTGTTTGTGCCTCTGGGTGATGAGCTGAGTAACGTTACCACAACACCACCATCTCCCTAAATAGACAAATATTTTTAACTGAAGTGCAAGACACAATTTCAATAAAACACATTACTTTGATTGGGGAGTTTTGTGTCATTAAAGGGTACCGTCATCATTACGAGGGAGGAACTGTTAGGTGAATTAAAAAGCATTAAGGTAGACAAATCCCCAGGGCCAGATGGCATCTATCCCAGATTACTGAGGAAGACAAGAGATGAAATTGCCGGGCCTCTAACAGAAATCTTTGTTTCTTCGTTGGCCACTGGTGCGGTCCCAGAGGATTGGAGGATAGCCAATGTTGTCCCATTATTTAAGAAGGGTAGCAAGGATAACCCAGGTAATTATAGACCAGTGAGCTTGATGTCAGTGATAGTGAAATTGTTGGAGAAGATTCTTAGAGATAGGATCTATACACATTTGGAACTGAATGGTCTTGTTAGCGATATACAGCATGGTTTTGTGCAATGGAGGTCATGTCTCACTAATTTAATTGAGTTTTTTGAGGAGGTGACAAAAATGATTGATGAGGGAAGGGCTGTGGATGTTGTCTACATGGATTTTAGTAAAGCATTCAACAAGGTCCCTCATGGCAAACTGGTGCAAAAGATTAAATCTCACGGGATCAGGGGTGAACTAGCTAGATGGAGTCAGAGTTGGCTTGGCCATAGAAGACAGAGGGTAGCGGTGGAAGAATGTTTTTCTGAATGGAGGGCTGTAACTAGTGGTGTTCTGCAGGGATCAGTGCTGGGATCTCTGCTGTTTGTAATATATATAAATGACTTGGAAGAAAACATAGCTGGTCTGATTAGCAAGTTTGTGGATGATATTAAGTTGGTGGAGTTGCAGATAGTGATGAAGATTGTCAAAGATACAGCAGGATATAGATAGACTGGAAAATTGGGCGGAGAAATTGCAGATGGAATTTAATCCGGACAAATATAAGGTGATGCATTTTGGTAGATCCAATTCAGGTGGGAGCTATAAAATAAATGGCAGAACCATCAGGAGCATAGACACACAGAGAGATCTGGGAGTACAGGTCCACAGATCCTTAAAAGTAGCAGCACAGGTGGAAAAGGTGGTGAAGAAAGTATATGGCACGCTTGCCCTTCACTGGATTGGGCATCGAGGACAAAAGTTGGCAAATTATGTTACAGTTATATAAAACATTGGTTAGGCCACGTTTGGAATACTGTGTTCAATTCTGGTCACCACACTACTAGAAGGATGTGGCAGCTTTGGAGAGAGTACAGAAAAGGTTTACCAGTGTGTTGCCTGGAATGGAGGGTATTAGCTATGAGGAGAGATTGAATAAATTGGGATTGTTCTCCTTGGAAAGACGGAGGCTGGGGGGCGACCTGATAAAAGTTTATAAAATTATGAGGGGTAGAGATAGGGTGAACTGCTGGAAGCTTTTTCCCAGGGCAGAAATGACAATTACAGGGGCACAAGTTCAAAATAAGGGGGGAAAGTTTCAGTGGTGATGTGTGGGGGAAGTGTTTTCCACAGAGAGTGGCGGGGGCCTGGAATGCACTGCCAAGCAAGGTGGTTGAGGCAGATATGTTAGCCACATTTAAGACTTATCTGGATAGACATATGAACAAACGGGGAATAGATGGATACAGGAAGTTGGTGTGGATAGGACGATGTGATCGGCCCAGGCTTGGAGAGACGTAAGGCTTGTTCCTGTTCTGTACTGTTCTTTGTTCTTTGTTCCTTTCCTGTCCTTTGTAACAGTGTCATTTTTTGATTGACAGAGCCAAGGCAAATATTGAATATTGTTGGAATTGGGTCAGTGTCACTTGCTTTTATAGCAATTTGTCCATTGCTGTTTTGCCTACTAACAGAAAGGACGTAAGTAGATTGACTCATAATTTTGAAAATATTCTACATTACATTATTTGTAGTGACTGCAAATGGAAAGAAAGTCTGATTTTTACACTGATAGATTCTGAATTCCCATTCAGATTCTCCTTCCATGTATGGTATCAAGAGATGATGCCCATGGCAACTAACAGATTGAGGAAGAGTTAGGTCCCGGGTACCTGAAGCAGAGAAGAATGCTCAGTGACAGCCTACAGCTAAGGGGCTCTGAGGATTGTTCCCTACCAGCTGTCCCTTCCTCACGCATCAATATCTTGGAGGTGACATTTTGCTTCCAGATGATGGGTGTGAGATTCATTCTCCTGACCTTAACCATCATAGAAATTATTCGACAACAAAAGGCCACAGTCCATTCAATTCACCACTTCCTGTGTTAGCGAATTCCAGAGACTGAACACTCTCTGGGTGAAGAGATTTCTCCTCATCTCAGTCCTAAACAGTATACTCCGTATCCTCAGACTGTGACTGTTTGTTCTGGACTCCCCTGCCATTGGGAACATCCTCCCAACATCTACCCTGTCCAGTCCTGTTAGAATTTTATAGATTTCTATGAGATTCCCCCCTCCTGAACCCCAGTGAATACAATCCTAACTGACTCTCTGCATACATCAGTCCCACCGCCCCAGGAATCAGCCTGGTAAACTTTCACTGCACTCCCTCCATAGCAAGAACATCCTTCCTCAGATAAGGAGACCTTTGGCCAACATACCATTTGCCTTCTTCACCATCTGCCTGTTTATCTTCAGCGGCTGGTGTACAAAGACACCTGGGTCTCATAGAACATAGAACATAGAAAAGCTACAACATAAACAGGCCCTTCGGCCCACAAATTGCGCCGAACAATTTCCTTACCTTCCAGGCTCATCTATAACCCTCTATCTTACTAACCTCCATGAACCTATCCAAACGTCTCTTAAAAGACTCAATCGAATCCGATTCCACGTACCCACCACCCTCTGAGTGAAAAGCTTACCCCTAACATCTCCTCTATACCTACTCCCCAGCATCCTAAACCTGTGGCCCCTCGTGCCAACCATTTCAGCCCTGGATAAAAGCCTCTGAGAATCCACTCTATCAATACCTCTCAACATCTCGTACACGTCTATCAGGTCACCTCTCATCCTTCGCCTCTCCAAGGAGAATAGACCTAGCTCTCTCAACCTATCCTCATAAGGCACACCACTTAATCCCGGCAACATCCTCGTAAATCTCCTCTGCACCCGTTCTATGGTCTCATTGCATGTTCCTCTCTCTCAATCTTAAATTATTCAGATAATAATCCGCCTTCCTGTTTTTGCTACCAAAGTTTATAAAATCACATTTATCCACATGGCACTGCATCTGCCATGCATTTGCCCACTCACTCAACTTGTTCAAATCACACTGAAGCATCATTGCATCCTCCTCACAGCTCACTCTCCCAGCCAGCTTTGTGTCATCTGCAAATTTGGAGATAATACATTTAGTTCCCTTCAAATAAATCATTAATATATATACTGTGAATAGCTGGGGTCCCAGCACCAACCCCTGAAATACTCCACTAGCCACTGCCTACCATTCAGAAAAAGACTTGTTTATTCCTACTCTTTGTTTCCTGTCTGCCAACCAGTTTTCTAACCATCCCAATACATTACACCCAATCCGATATGCTTTAATTTTACACACTAATCTCTTAGGCGAGACCTTGTCGAAAGCCTTCTGAAAGTCCAAATAAACCAAATCCACTGGCTCCCCCTCTTCAACTCTACTAGTTACATCCTCAAAGAATTCCTGTAGATTTGTCAAGCATGATTTCCCTTTCGTAAATCCATGCTGACTCTGTCCAATCATGCCACTGTTTTCAAAGTGCTTTGATATTAAATCATTTAAAATTGACGCCAGCACATTCCTCACTACTGACATCAGGCCATTGGTTTATAATTTCCTGTTTTCTCTCTACCTTCCTTTTTAAATTGTGGGGTTACATTAGCTACCCTCCAATCCATCGGAACTGTTCCAGAGTCTATAGTCTCTTGGAAGATGGCCACTAATGCATCCATTATTTTTAGAGACATTTCCTTAAGCACTCTGAGATATATCAGGCCCTGGGGATTTATCGACCTTCAATCCTATCAGTTTCCCCATCATGTCCCTGCTAATACTGATTTCCTACAGTTCCTCCCTCTCACTGAACCCTGTATTCCACCACATTTCTGTACATTATTTATGTCTTTCTTTGTGAAGACAGAACCAAATTATGCATTTATGTGGTCAGCCATTTCTTAGTTCCCCATTATAAATTCCCCATATTTCTGACTGTAAGGGACCTATATTTGTCTTAACCAATCTTTTCCTCTTCACACAACTATAGAAGTTTTACAGTCAGTTTTTAAGTTCGCTGCAAGCTTACTCTCGTACTCTATCTTTCCCTTCTTAATCAATCCCTATGTCCTTATTTGGTGAACTTTAAACTGTTGGCAATCCTCCAATCTGTTGTTATATGCCTCTTCCTTGGACCTAATACTTATCTCTGATGTCCTTTGTAGGCCAAGGTTTGGCCATTTTTCCAGTCAGGAGGAAACAATTGCTGCAGTTCACCCATGCGCTCTTTGAACGTTTGCTAATCTACCATCATCCCTTTAAATAACTTTTCCCAATCCATCATAGCCAACTCATGCCCCACACCATCGTAGTTTCCTTTATTTAGATTCAGGACCCTGCTCTTACAATCAACTACATCACTCTCCATCTTGATGAAGAATTGTATCACATTATGGTCGTTCATCTCCAAGGGGCCTCACACAACTGGATTGCCAATTGTTCCTTTCTCAATATGCAATATCCAGTCTAGGATGGCCTGTTCTCGAATTGGTTCCTCAAGATATTGGTCCAGAAAACCATCTTGTACACACTCCAGGAATTCCTCCTCTATGGTATTGAGACTAAGTATGTATCTTCACTCCTCTGACAGATGCTTCCTGTGCACAGGGTAATGCCACCACCAAAATGGCATCTGCTACAGCTAGCCTGCGAAGTTTACCCATCCACTTCAGGATGAGATTTCAGACTACCTGGTGTGCACAGCAAATTGGGCAAAGTCAGCATGGTTTAAACTTAATAAAAGAAGAAAAAAAAGGGGTGAAACAGGGGCACAGTGGTTAGCACTGCTGCCTCACAGTGCCAGCGACCCAGGTTCGATTCCCGGTTTGGGTCACTGTCTGTGTGGAGTTTGCACGTTCTCCCCGTATCTGCGTGGGTTTCCCTCCGGGTGCTTCGGTTTCCTCCCACAGCCCAAAGATGTGCGGGTTAGGTGGATTGACCATGCTAAATTACCCCTTAGTATCAGGGGGATGAGCGAGGGTAAATGCCTGGGTTTCTGGGGATAAGGCCTGGGTGGGATTGTGGTCGGTGCAGACTCGATGGGCTGAATGGTCTCCTTCTGCGCCGTAGGGATTCTATGATTATTCTATGATTCTACGACTTTAGCTGCCATTTTGTGTGCAAAAGGCTGCCTGTAATGCTGCGAAAAATGGCTCATCTGATTATGTGGGCACTACCTCAGATTAAGCACATGCTACACCTCCAGATGATATTCTCTGAAAGGAATTTGCATTTAAAGTTTATGTATTAGTCACATGTAGGTCTACATTAGCACTGCAATGAAGTTACTGTGAAAATCCCCTAGTCGCCACACTCTGGGGCCTGTTCGGGTACACTGAGGGAGAATTTAGCACGGCCAATGCGCCCAACCAGCACGTCTTTCAGACTGTGGGAGGAAACTGGAGCACCCGGAGGAAACCCATGCAGGCACGGGGAGAACGTGCAAACTCCGCACAGACAGTGACCCAAGCCAGGAATCGAACCCAGGGCTCTGGCGCTGTGAGGCAGCAGTGCCACCGTGCCACCCGCATTTGAATGAATCAATCCTCCTGCCATCCAATTGGTCAAAACTAGAGTGTTAAACTTGCTCCGTTTTTTCGTTAACAGAAAGCTTAATCCTCTTCTGCGCAAAAACCGGGAAGTCGAAGATGCTAAAATGAAGGATATGGAAGTGGGAACTTATGTTCTGTCTGCGCTTCGAGAATACAAAAAGAAGAAGAAAGCAGGTTGGAATAGGCTATAAAGGCAAAACCCTGCGGATGCTGGAATCTGAAACGAAAACAGGACATGCTGGAAAATCTCAGCAGGTCTGACAGCATCTGTGGAGCGAGAATAGAGTCAACGTTTCAAGTCTGGATTCGGGCCGTGTCAGTTAAAACCCTGTAACATGACAGAATTTTCTTTCAATAGGGAGTGGGGCATGTGTGAGTATGCTCAGAGAACTGGGCTTCGACCCAGGGCAGATGAGGATGGGGGTCATCCAGATTCGAAACATTGGCTCTATTCTCTTTCCACAGATGCAGTCAGACCTAGAAACATAGAAACATAGAAAAACTACAGCACAAAACAGGCCCTTCGGCCCCACAAGTTGTGCCGAACATATCCCTACGTTCTAGGCCTACCTATAACCCTCCATCCTATTAAGTCCCATGTACTCATCCAGGAGTCTCTTAAAAGACCCTATTGAGTTTGCCTCCACCACCACTGACGGCAGCCGATTCCACTAGCCCACCACACTCTGTGTGAAAAACTTTCCCCGAACATTTCCCCTGTACCTACCCCCCAACACCCTAAACCTGTGTCCTCTGAGTTTTTCCTGCTGAGTTTTTGAGTCTGCGTTTGAGTTTATTTTCCTCTGAGTTTAACCTGCTGAGTTTTTCCAGCATTTTCTGTTTTTGTTGGAATAGGGTATCATGCTAAAATAGAGTTTTAATTTTTTTTATTAGTGTCACAAGTAGGCTTACATTCACACTGCAATGAAGCTAGTGTGAAAATCCCCTAGTCTCCACACTCCTGTTTAGGTACACTGAGGGAGAATTTAGCATGGCCAATGCACCTAACCAGCGTAACATGAATAAGATATGGGATATGTGGACCCTTAAACTGTGGTCTTGATTGTAACTGGATGGGGAGAGAGGGCAGGGGGTTTGGGATTTTTTGTCGTAGAGGCCGCTTGGATTTCAGCAGGAAGCTGTCTTTATATGGATATAAAAAATGACTTGATATGAAAGAACTTCATGTGAATATCATCATTGTCCAATAACTCAAAATAGTACCGAATGCAGGGTGTGCATTTAAACTTCATAATTATGATAATGTGTTCAATATATTAAAAATATGTTAAAATTGGCAAGTCATGTTGCAGCTTTATAGAACCTTAGTTAGGCCGCACTTGGAATGTAGGTTGGAATTTAACAACATGCCTGCCCTGGAATTGGGATGGGCGAGGCTTGCAGAACGGCATTCTCCATTGGCCTCGGGGCGGGCGAAGCGGTAAGATTCCAGTAATAGTGTCCAATTTCGTTGCCACACTACCAGAAGGATGTGGAGGCTTTGGAGAGGGTGCAGAAAAGATTTACCAGGATGTTGCCTGGCATGGAAGGCATTAGCTATGAGGAGAGGTTGGAGAAACCTCAGTTTGTTCTCACTGGGAACGACGGAGGTTGAGGGGCGACCTGATCGAAGTCTACAAGATTGTGAGAGGCATGGACAGAGCGGATAGTCGGAAGCTTTTTCCCAGAGTGGAAGAGTCAATTACTAGGAGGCATAGGGTTAATGTGCGAGGGGCAAGGTTTAAAGGAGATGTACGAGGCAAATTTTTTACACAGAGGCGGTGGGTGCCTGGAACTCGCTGCTGAGGGAGGTAGTGGAAGCAGATACGATAATGACTTTTAAGGGGTGGCTGGACAAATACATGAATAGGATGGGAATAGAGGGATATGGTCCCTGGAAGGGTTTTAGTTCATACGGGCAACATGGTTGGTGCAGGCTTAGAGGGCCGAAGGGCCTGTTCCTGTGCTGTAATTTTCTTTGTTCTTTGTTCTTTATTGCAATGCAGCATGATTCCTTTTCATCGTGGTATTATAGGGGAGAAATATAGTTCTGTACTCAGTGCTGGTCTCCATATTGTCAAGGGAATATAGAGATACATTGAGAGAGGGTGTACTAATCCGGGAAAAATTAACAGGCTGGAGCTCGACTCTCTAGAAAAGAGAATACAAGAACATATGATCTAGGAGTAGGAGCAGTCCACTCGGCCCATTGAGCTTGCTCCACCATTCAATACGAACATTGCCAATCTTGATCTACAATTTCATTTTTCCCACCCTGCCCTTCCCACATCCCTTAATTCCCTGAGAGACCAGAAACCCGTCTATCACAGCCTTAAATGTATTCAATGATGGGACATCCACAACCCTCTGGGCTAAAAAATTCCAAAGATTCACAACTCTTTTGGAGAAGTAACCTGTCCAAGATTGAGATGCATGTTGATAGAGACCTTTAACATTGCGGAAAGATCTGTGTGTAGAAGGTGCTTCTTCTTGTGGGTGAGGCCAGAATAAACGGCCATAAATTAAAATAATCGCTCATAAATTAAATGGAAAATCCAGAAGAAACATCTTTGCACAGAGAGTGGTGGGAGCATGGATCCTGACATACGAACATATGCACTAGTATATGAATTAGGAGGAGGAGTAGGCCACTCGGCCCCTCAAGCCTGCTCCACCATTCAATAAGATCATGGCTGATCTAATTGCAACCTCAACCCCACATTCCTGTCTACCCCTGTTAACCTTTCACCCCCTCATTCATCAAGAATCTATCTTGCTTTGCGTTAAAAATATTCAAAGACTCTGCTTCCATTGCCTTTTGAGGAAGAGAGTTCCAGAGACTCTCAATCCTCTGACAGAAAGCAAATTCTCCTCATCTCTGTCTTAAATGAGCGACTCGTTATTTTTGAACAGTGACCCCTGGTTCTCCTACAAGAGGAAACATCCTCTCCACATACACCCTGTCAGTACCCTTCAGGATCTTAAGATGGAGTTGTATCAGCTGGAGTAGTTGAGGTGAATAGTATAGATACATTCAGTGAAAGCTCAATAAGTACATGAGAGCGAAAGAAATAGAAGGATATTTTAGATGAAAAAGGGTCACCTGAGGCTTTTGCTTCTGGTATCATCCTTGCCAATCTTTTTTTCACCTTCTCCAGTGCCTCTAAATCCTTGTTATAAAATGGGACCAGATTGTGCTCTAGCTAATGATCTGTAACCAGTTTAACATGTCAAATTCTTTCCTTGCCTCAAATAAAATTGCTACTTCAGTAGCAGTAATAGGAAGGCAGATTATTATCTGAATGGGTGTAAACTGAGAGAGGTAGATACTCAGCAAGACCTTGGTGTCTTTATGCATCAGTCTCTGAAAGTAAGCATGCAGGTACAGCGGGCAGTAAAGAAGGCACATGGTATTTTGACCTTCAGAGGATTTGAGTATAGCATTAGAGATGTTTTACTTCAATTGTGTAGGATGTTGGTGAGGCCACACCTGGAGTGTTGTGTACAGTTTTGGTGTCCTTATCTCAGGAAGGATGTCCTTGCTATAGAGGGAGTGCAGCGAAGGTTTACCAGGCTGATCCCTGGGATGGCAGGTCTGTCATATGAGGGGAGATTAAGTTGGTTAGGATTATATTCACTGGAGTTTAAAAGAGTGAGAGGGCACCTCAGAAAATTACGAAATCCGAACAGGTTTAGAGCGGGAAGATTCAGAAAGAATGTTCCCAATGTTTGGGGAGTCCAGAACGAGGGGCCATAGTTTGAGGATAAGGGGTAAACATTTTAGGGCTGAGATGAGGAGAAATTTCTTCACCCGGAGGGTGGTGAATGTGTGGAATTCACTACCACAGAAAGTAGTTGAGGCCAAAATATTGTCTGATTTCAAGAAGAAAATAGATATAGCTCTTGTGGCTAAAGGGATCAAGGGATATGGGGGGGGGAAGGCGAGGGGGATCAGGATATTGAATTTGATGATCATCCATGACCATAATGAGTGGCAGAGCAGGCTCAAAGGGCTGAATGGCCTACTCCTGCTTCTAGTTTCTATGCCTATGTTTCTATAAAAGCTGTGTCCAGATAACAGAGAGAGGAATTTAGTGTGAGAATGTTAGACAATCATAAAAAAGCCAAAATCCACCCCAATTTCTATCTTTTAATTAGTGATATCATCATCGCTCTGAGCACCCAGTAATTATCCTTTCCACTTCTTTCTTTCTGTCATAGCACAGCTGCCAAGCGTGCACACTTTTAGTTAAATATGGGGAAGGGAAAGTTAGAAGAGATGTTTGTAATTCCAGACTGTCTCTACTTTATGGCTGTTGTTACCTTCAGCTTTACTGGTAAAGATGAGAGCATCATTGCAGTCTTTTGAAATGTTAAACATATAACTGCTGCTATCAGAAGCAAAACTGAGGTTCTTTCTATTATTCTTAGAGAAAGAAGAATCCACCAAGACTGAGGTTCCTTCAGCAGATCTTTCGTAAACATCCTCTTCCTGAAAATCTGAAGAAAATCATTGCTAATTTGGCAAATATATATTTAACTCCATAGATGGCAATTATTTTATTTGAAGTACAGTCGAGGAGAAAATAAATTAGACTGAATTTTTGAATTATTTGATTTCTTGTGAAGGACTCTCAGGAGGAGGCCATTTGGCCCCTCAAGCCCATTCTGCCTGGTTCTTTCTCAAATAGTTTTCACATTGCTTTGCACTTGTAAATTAAAGGAACAAACTACATGCACATTGTTTGTTGTTTTGCAATGCGAATGCCTATTATCAAACATATCCCTGGGTGATTCTGAAGAATCCATTAAAGAAGGAAAATGCAGAGAGGGAGGCCATTCATCCCATTTTTTCTGTTGTCGTTTCTCTGATTACCTTAAATTAGTTGTTAGCATAGAAAAAATCACACACAGGATTGTTCATTAAGTGCATATCAGAGGAGCACACAATCAGTGGGTGGGGCCTACTCCCACATAGCGCTGAGCGGGCCAGTGCACAAGTACCGATCTGTCATTGTGGAGATTGGGACATGCGCAGTAGCCTGCACGGCCAGCCACCCGATCGCTGGCTAGCTGGATCGCTGGCCAGCCCCACGACCCTGAAACACCAGCCGTGCGAACCCCCCACAGTCCGATCGCTGGCCCCCCCGGATGTGTCCGGGCCAGCCTCGCTCACCCTATGCCTTGATCTGCTGCCCCCCCCACCGCCCCCCACTCCCCTGCAGTCTCAAACTCCGGATTCCCCCCCCCGCCCTCCAGTCTAGACCCTGCCCCACAGCCCTGACACATCGCCTGGAAGGCTGAAACCCCCCATGCCCCCTACCCCGATGCCCAGTCCCAATCGCTGGCCTCTCTCCCTCTGTCACTGCTGAGTGCAGAGTGGCAGCGAGGTCCCCCACCCACACCGAACTCCCCCCCCCCCCCCCACCCTCATTAGATCACACCCCTTTGGCACAGCCCGATGCTCGTTGGGCAGGGCCAAGGTGTCCCCTGGGCATTGTCACTTTGCCCCTTAGGCAGTGTCAGGGGCCCAGGCTGGCACTGCCAGACTGGGAACACCCAGGTGGCAACTCCTCCCCCCCCCACCTCTCCCCTTTCCCCCGACCCTCTGGGGGGCCTCAATGGCCGCCTTCACTCCAGCAGGGTCGGGCTGCCAGCTTCCCCCCAAGTGGGGAGCTATTGTAAACCACACTGGAGTGAAACACTCCTGGGGGTGGGGGAGAGGGGAGTGGGGGAGAGACTCTCGCGGGCCTGGAGATTTCTGTCCTAGGCCCATTAATCGTGATTAGCATAAGTTATACAGCTCTGCTCCGATATTTAGCGTGGAGCTGATGACGTTGGAAATCAGGTAGCCTGGAGACACGTGGAGGCAGTGGCGCCCAGCGGGAAGCCCGCTAAGTGGCTTCTGCTTGAGTCTTCTGGCCTGCTGCACTGCAAAACAGCACAGCGGCCTGAGAGAATCGCCACCTGATATTCTTGTGTTTTTCCTGATGTGTGCAATACAGAAAGGAAATCAGAAACATGTCTCTCTTTTCAGCAGGATTGCAGTTTTGGGCCACCACGTGACTATTTGTCACTATGCTCCTCATCTCAACCCCCACATTCCACGTTCTGTTCATTCCCTGGTTAAAGAGGTTCTTCCTGAGTGCCTTGGTGAATTTATTAGTGATGATCTTTTTCGTTGGCCCTGAGTTCTGGTCAGGTGGGGCTGCCAATGAGTCATCACCGGAGGGCTTCCTATTGGGCCTTTCAGCTTTGAGAGTGACTATTCCCTTCACGATGTGGGGTCAGGACCCTCATTCGATCCCAACATCAAGACCCCGACCCCCAGACAGAATATCCAGCCTATGCATCTGCTCACAAAATTCATTCCTGTGGCACCAGTTATCAATTGTGGTAGTTTAGTGGTTCTGTTACTGGATGAGTAATCTAATGACCTGGACTAATGATTCAGAATCATGAGTTCAAATCCCAGTTCAGAATCTGTGGAATTTTAATCCAGTTAATTATATAAAGCATGGAATAAAAAGCTTGTCTCAGTAATGGTGATGGTGAAACTTCCCGATTGTTGTAAAAACCCACCTGCTTCACTAATGTCCTTTAGAGAAGACATTTTATTTTTTGTTCCTGGGCTGTGGGCCTCGCGGGCTGGGCCAGAATTTATTGCCCATAGTCCATGTGGTGTAGGTACACCCACAGTGCTGTTAGGTAGGGAATTCCAGGATTTTGACCCAGCAACAGTGAAGGAATGAAAATACATTTCCAAGTCAGGATGGTGAGTGACTCAGAGGGATACTTGCAGGTGGTGGCGTTCCCATGTAACTACTCCCTTTGTCTTTCTAGATGATGGAGTTTGTGGATTTGGAAAGTGTTATTGAAGGAGCCTTGGTGAATTGCTGCAGGGCATCATGTAAATGGTACACACCGCTGCCACTGTGCGACGGTAATGGATAGAGTGAATGTTAAAATGGTGGACAGGGTGTCAATCAAGTGGACTCCTATTTCCTGGATGGTTGCGAGCTCCTTGAATGTTCTTGGAGTTGCACTCATTGAGGCAAGTGGAGAAAATTCCACCATATTCCTATTTTACATATTGTGGATTTTGGACGGGCTTTGGGAAGTCAGGAGGTGAGATACTTTCCACAGAATTCCCAGCCTCTGACCTCTTCTTGTAACCAATGTATTTATATAGCTAGTCCAGGACAGTTTCTGCTCAATGGCAACCCCCCGGGATGTTTGAAAGTGGGGGATTCAACGATGGGAATGCCATTGAATGTCAAAGGGTGATGGTTGGATTCTCTCTTGTATGGTCCTTGTGTGGCATGAATGTTACTTGCCAATTATCAACCCATGTCTGGATATTGTCCAGCACATGCAGCACATAGGCATGGACTGCTTCAACATCTGAGGAGTCGCGAATGGTGCTGACCATTGTGCAGTCATCTGTGAACTCCCCCGTTATGTGAAGCCTATCAAAGTCAGCAAGTGCAGGAAATTCATAGCTTTGCAGTGAACACCAATATCATCTTGGAAGCTTATAAGCTCTTAAAGCTCCACCCACACTTTAAAAATCTTCAACATGAATCACAATTCCACACTTGCAACTCAACGTAAGGGTTTCCATTGTCGGACTCTCGCCCGCTCCGATTCCAGGGCGGGGGAGGTGTTAGAGTTCCGGCATTAAAGTCTGAGCTCATCCAAGACAGTATCGTGGTGGGAGTTGCAGATGTCACCTCCTACAGGCTAAAGATGATCTAACCCTAGACAAGTCAGGCCAGTTAGTTAGACTGTCTGAGCATCATGAACAACACAGCAGAAACCTAAGGGGAGAGAATACAACATGGGGCGGAAGCCAAGTCCCCAGTCCAGCTTATCAGTTGACGAAGACATAGGGATAATCCATCTCTGGGGAGGCAATTCCTGAACTGGCCAGCAGAGGGACCTTGCCAACTCTACAGTGCAAAGCACCTTCACAGAAGGATCAGTGCCTTGGCTTCATAGTCACAGAGCACAGAAAGAGGCCATTCAGCCCATTGCATCTGTGCCAATAGAAAGACAAACCACCTAACTATTCTAATCACTGAGTACAGTCCAATGCTTCTACGGACAAGGGCACTTTGGAAAACTGTGCATGTCTAAACCCCAGCACCACACAGATAAGACCATAAGATACAGGAGCAGAATTAGGCCATTCATTAGGCTAGAATTAGGTCCAACGAGTCTGTTCCTCTATTCAATCATGGCTGATATGATTCTCATCCCAATTCTCCTGGCTTCTCCCCATTACCCTTGATCCCCTTATTGATCAAGAACCTATCTATCTTTGTCTTAAAGACACTCAATGACCTGGTCTACACAGCCCTCTGTGCCAATGAGTTCCACAGATTCACCACCCTCTGGCTGAAGAAATTCCTCCTCATCTCAGTTTTAAAGGAGCGTCCCTTCACTCTGAGGTTGTGTCCTCGAGTTCTAGTCTCTCCCACTAGTGGAAACATCCTCTTCACATCCACATATATTTAGGATTCTCGAATTCTGTAAGTTTCAATTAGATCCCCCTTATCCTTCTAAACTCCATCGACATCTAAAAGTAACGCACAAGGTCACGCCTGAAAATCCAGAAGACACCTTTAGGTGTGAGGTCAAAGAATGCTGACGTCCTGGTGAGTGGTCCAACTAACAAATGTTAAACCAGATTCAGGTGCCAGCATAACAATCCTGCCCAACAAGGAACTATGGCTCAAAGATGCCTGGCTTTGAATAATGGACACCCAACTTTCTGACTACCAGTCATCAATAAAAATTGGCAGCAAACAGATGTTTGAGCTGATGTGTGCCATTCATAACCAGCCTTTTTCTCTCTTGAGTAGGGATGCCTGCTTAGCCCTAGATCTCCTCTGGACAGCAGAGGATGCCAAGACTACCACCATCAGCCAGCCAGAGCAGCATAGTCCTGAGTGTTCAAACACTAAAGAGCATTCAGACTTCGATTTCACCATCTCTCTTCGAGGACCAGATCTGCCCATCGTCATTCCAGGTGCTGGAAGGTCTCCAGTGGTCAGACCAACCTCCCACCCACAAGGTTACATTGTGCTCAACTGTCTGAGAAGCCTCTACCTCCAACTACAACAATGGCCGGAGCTTCCTTGCTGTTTACGCAGGCGGAATCTTCTGGCCCTGCCAACAGCGCCCCACCATAGTGGGTTTCCCAGCGTGGGGCGGAGTCAAAGGGAAATCTCATTGACAGTGGCGGGACCTGAAGATCGTACTGCTGGCAAACGGCGTGTCGCCTCCCGCCGGGAAAGCCACTCTGCAAGGAGAACAGAGAATCCCACCCAATGGTAAATTGAACCTGGTGAACTGATGCAACGACAATAATCTCTCCCTCAGTGTCAACAAAATGAAGGAGATTGTCACCGACTTCAGAAAGAGTAGTGGAGAACATGCCCCTGTCTAAATCAACGGGAACGAAGTAGAAATGGTCGAGAGCTTCAAATATTTAGGTGTCCAGATCAACAACAACCTGTCCTGGTCCCCCCACACCGACATTATAGTTAAGAAAGCTCACCAACGCCTCTACTTTCTCAGAAGACTAAGGAAATTTGGCATGTCAGCTACGGTTCTTGCCAACTTTTACAGATGCACCATAGAAAGTATTCTTTCTGGTTGCATCACAACTTGGTATGACTCCAGCTCTGCCCAAGACTGTAAGAAACTACAAATGGTCGTAAATGTAGCTCAATCCATCATGCAAACCAGCCTCCCATCCATTGCCTCTGTCTACACTTCCCGCTGCCTCAGAAAAACAGTCCGCATAGTCAAGGACCCCATGCACCCTCGACATTCTCTCTTCCACTTTCTTCCGTTGGGAAAAAGATACAAAAGTCTGAGGTCACGTACCAACTGACTCAAGAACTGCTGCCAGCAGACTTTTGAATGGACTTACTTTGCATTAAGTTGATCTTTCTTTACACCCTAGCTATGACTATAACACTACATTCTGCACTCTTTCCTTTCCTTCTCTATGAACGGTATGCTTTGTCTGTAAAGTGCGCAAAATGCAATACTTTTCACTGTATGTTAATACATGTGACAATAATAAATCAAATCAAATCAGATCAGCTGGTTGACACTGTATTATGCATAAACTGCAACTTCCAATCAACAAGCCACAATCACAAGGAATGCTGGAATGTGGTATCAGTCTCTCACTGTCAAAAGCAACTGCTAAACATTCCACTGGACAGCTCTTCCTAAGCATCAGAGAGCTTGGAGACAACACACACAAAACAAAGAAAGAAGAAAAACGAAAGGCAGAAAACAAGCAATGAATACCATGTTCATCCACTCCACGAGAAATGAGTAACAGCAACTATGAATCAGTGCCACAGCCAAACAAACCAAGCAGCAGCCAACATAAAGAAATGGTGGAAAAGAATCAAAACCGATCCAAAAGAGCATCCAACCTTCTGTAACCATTACAACAGCGCCAATCCGACAAAGCTACAAGACAGGACAGCAACGTGCATGTTATACATGAAAGCAGCACGCACTACAGAGAACCAAGTGATCCCACAACCAATGGATCAGACTAAAGTTCTGCAGTCCTCCCCAGCCAGTCAGCAATAGTGGTGGACAACTAAACAGCTCATCAGATGAAATGCCTCATGGATTGTCCATCTCGGTCTGCTCTGGAGGTCCCAGCATCACAGCTGCCAGTTTTCAGCTGATTCAATTCACTTCACCTGATATCAAGAAACGGCTATGGGCACTGGATACTGTAAAGACTATGGGTCCTGACAATATTCTTGACAATACATGAAGACTTGTTCTCCAGAACGTGCCTCTCCTCTAGCCAAGCTCTTCCAGTATCACTACAACACTGGCATCTACCTGGCAAAACGGAAAATTACACTGGTATGTTCTGGACACAAAATCAGGACAAATCCAACCTGGCCAATTACCCCCCCCCCCCCCCCCCCTCCCCCGCCCCCCTTCTCTCTGCCATCAGTCTACTCTTGATCATCAGTAAAGTGATGGAAGGGGCTATTGACAAAGCTATCAAGCAGCACCTGCTCAGCAATAACCTGCTCAGTGACGCCCATGTTGGGTTTCGCCAGGGTCACTCAGCTCCTGACCTCATTACAGCTTTGGTTCAAACATGGACAAAAGAGCTGAGTTCCAGAAGTGAGGTGAGAGTGACAGCCCCTGACATCAAAGCCACATTTGACTGAGTGTGGCATCAAGGAGCCCTAGCAAAACTGGAATCAATGGGAATCAGGGGGAAGGCCCTCCAGTCTTAAACCAGAACTCTTTCAAATATCCTGTGACATTTCTGGCCTCCATAAAGCTTTTGCCCTGATAACAAACTAAATGCCATTTCAGAAATTCTCCCTCAGGATGAGAATGGAGTCATTTCACAGCTCAATCCTCTCGGCATCTCAGAGCCGCCATTGCGTCCACCTGACTCAGCTGAGCATTCCTGAAACTGAATCCGGTGCAAAGCTCTGAAAGGCAGAGTTATCGGGATCCCTGAGGTGTGAATATTTGCCGGGAAGGATGTGAACAATTCCCCTTCTGTCCGAATCCATCCTGCACAGATGGTGGGTCTGCTTTCCGATTCACATCTCAGCATGGGGCTATCCTGTGGAACCCGCAAACATCATGGTGAATTTTAGAAAAAGCTAATACAGCGAGCTTGCAGAAAAGGAGTGAAACAATCCAACAAGCTGTAAAAATACGACCTCCTTATGCACCCTCTTGACAATTTCACAAGGTGTAATTATAAACAGCCCATGAAGCAGGCTCAAGAAAAGAAAATCTATGTTCATACTGGTGACCTGCTCTACAAATGAGACACCGTTTTTAAACACAATGAGAAGCTTGTTGTGGTTTAAATAGTTAACCAGCCAATCACTGGAATTATATGCCAAGGGTTAAGAAAGCAAGATTCTTGGGAACAAGTGCTATGTGGAGGCAAATGAATTGAAGGAGACAATGTTGAATTGATTTTGATTTGATTTGATTTGATTTGTTTTATTATTGTCATATGTATTGTCTACAGTATTATTTTTTGTGGCTATACAGACAAAGCACACCGTACATAGAGAAGGAAAGGAGAGAGTGCAGAGTATAGTGTAAGGTCAGCTTAACTCGAGGTAGGTCCATTCAAAAGTCTGATGGCAGCAGGGAAAAAGCTGTTCTTGAGTCAGTTGGTAAGTGACCTCAGACTTTTGTATCTTTTTCCTGACGGAAGAAGGTGGAAGAGAGAATGTCTGGGGTGCGTGGGGGTCTTTGATTATGCTGGCTGCTTTGCCGAGGCAGCGGGAAATGTGGACAGAGTTCATGGATAGGAGGCTGGTTTGCGTGATGGATAGAGCTACATCACAACCTTTTGTAATTCCTTGCGGTCTTGGGCAGAGCAGGAGCCATACCAAGCTGTGATACAATCTAAAAGGATACTGTCTATGGTGCATCTGTAAAAGTTGGTGAGAGTCGAAGTGGACATGCCAAATTTCCGAACTGGGCACTAATTGGCTTTCTAATTACTAAAGAAAGTTGGACGGGACAGGAACAGGAAATAGTATTTAACCTTCACAGCGTAATGATAATAGACTGCGCTCTGTCAGGAAGGATTCTTTGCCCAACAGCTCTCCAGAATTGAAAATTCCAGAATTGATGTTCAGAACGATTTGTTGAACTCAGTGGAACTTTTGCTCTGCTTCACTGCCGGGGGGGGATTGAAGTCCAAAGAACGCAGAGGGGAAGTTCCCCTAACACGAGAAGCTGAGTAAATTTGGGCCTATATTCTCCGCAGTTTTGGAAGAATGAAGGGCAATCTCATTAGAACATTAAAGCAAATTACTGTGGATGCTGGAATCTGAAACCAAAAGAGAAAATGCTGGAAAATCTCAGCAGGTTAGGCAGCATCTGTGAGGAGAGAAAAGAGCTGACGTTTCAAGTCCAGAGGGCTCTTTGTCAAAGCTTTGTCAGCTTTGACAAAGGGTCATCTGGACTCGAAACGTCAGCTCTTTTCTCTCCTCACAGATGCTGCCAGACCTGCTGTGATTTCCTCGCATTTTCTCTTTAGAGCATACAAGATTCTGAAGGAGCTTGATAACAAAGAAAAGTACAGCACAGAAACAGCCCTTTGGCCTTCCAAGCCTGTGCCAATCATGATGCCCTAACTAAACGAAAAAAAACCTTCTGCCCTTACTCGGTCTGTATCCCTCTATTTCCTCCCTATTCATGTATCCATCCAGGTGCCTCTTAAATGTTGCTAATGTGCCTGCTTCCACAACCTCCTCTGGCAGCGCGTTCCAGGCACCCACCACTCTGTATGAAAAACATCCTCCGCACATCTCCCTTAAACTTTCCCCCCTCTCACCTTGAACCTGTGCCCCCTTGGAAAAAGATTTTGACTGTCCACCCTGTCTATGCCTCTCATAAGTTTGTAGATCTCTATCAGATCTCCCCTCAGCGTCCATCTTTCCAGTGAAAACAATCCTAGTTTATACAACCTCTCCTCATAGCCAGCACCCTTGAGACCAGGCAACATCCTGGTGAACCTTCTCTGCACTTTCTCCAAAGCTTCCACATCCTTCTGATAGTGTGGTGACCAGAACTGTATGCAATACTCCAAATGTGGCCTAACCAATGTTTTATATAGCTGCAACATGATTTCCCACTCGTCTACTCATTTTCCCAGCCGTTGAAGGCAAGCATGCCATATGCTATATTGGTGCAGCAGGCAGTGAAGAAAGCAAATGATATGTTGGCCTTCATTGTGAGAGGATTTGAGTACAGGAGCGGGAATGTCTGACTGAAATTATAAGGGCCTTGATGAGGCCACACCTGGAGTATTATGCGCAATTTTGGTCTCCTTATCTGAGGAAGGATGTTCTTGCTTGAGCAGGAGTGCAGCAAAGGTTTACCAGACTGATTCCTGGGATGGCAGGACTGACGTATGAAGAGAGATTGTGTCAGTTAGGGTTATATTTACAGTAGTTCAGAAGAATGAGGGGGGAATCTCACAGACACCTATAAAATTCTAACAGGACTAGACAGGGTAGATGCAGGAAGGATGTTCCTGATGGTGGGGAAGTGCAGATCCAGGGGTCACAGGGTACAGGGTAAACCATTAAGGACAGAGATGAGGAGAAATTTCTTCACCCAGAGAGTGACGACTCTGTAGAATTCACTAGCACAGAAAGTAGTTGATGCCAAAACATTGCTTTGTTTTCAAGAAGGAATTAAATATAGCTCTTGGGGCGAAAGGGATCAAAGGATATGGGGGAAAGCGGAAATACGTCACTGAGTTGGATGATCAGCCATGATCATAATGAATGGTGGAGCAGGCTCGAAGGGTCGAATGGCCTCCTCCTGCTCCTATTTTCTATGTTTCGCTGTAAATGCTGAGAGATTATTTCCGCCGGTCGAGGAATCTAAATCTATCCCTCTCTCCCCCCCCAAAATCCCACCACACAAGATGTCCTTGCTGGCTGTCACATTTACAATCAGAAAGATAGTACCCTCTGCATTGAAATGCCAGCCTAGGTCACGTGTTGGTGATCTCAAAATGTGATTGTCAATGTACAACGTTCATATCCCAAGCTGGTGGTGCTATTGGCTGTGCCACACTGACAAACCATCATAGAAACCCTACATCACAGAAAGAGGCCATTCGGTCCATCGAGTCTGCACCGACCACAATCCCACCCAGGCCCTACCCCCATATCCCTACATATTTACCCACTAATCCCTCTAACCTACACATCTCAGGACACTAAGGGCAATTTTAGCATGGCCAATCAACCTAACCCACACATCTTTGGACTGTGGGAGGAAACCGGAGCACCCGGAGGAAACCCACGCAGACACGAGGAGAACGTGCAGACTCCGCACGGACAGTGACCCAAGCTGGGAATCGAACCCATGTCCCTGGAGCTGTGAAGCAGCAGTGCTAACCACTGTGATACCGTGCCACCCCACAAACAAACAATAGCTTTCTTTTTCTCCTCAGCCTCACGTCCTCTGTTCCCGCTCCTGAATATTTTAGTATGTGTGTGAGGTTGGTGTTGCAAGTTACCAACGTCACTGTGGATCCTCGACAGTTACACTTTTATATCCCCTTTAGTAAAATATCCAAAGGAACTTCGTTATCCAGCAATGTTTGACCTTGAACCATACGATGAAATAATAGGACAGTTCATGGCCAAAGAGGTAGGTTTTAAGGAACATCTTAAATGAAGAGTATAGAAGCAGATAGTTTTAGGGAGGGATATCCGGAACCTAGGGCCTAAGCAACTCAAAGCATGACTGCCAAAGGTGGAGCAATCGAAATAGGTGATACACAAGAGGTCAGGACTGGAGACAGGTATAGATCTCAGAGAGTTGAAGAAGATTACAGAGATTGGGGGGGTGGGCGTGAGGGGGTGGGGGGGGGTGGGGGGGGGGGTGGGCGGTGAGGCCATGGAGACCCCACAAAATGGGAGCATGGGTCATTGAATTCTCTGAATCGTGTACAGTTATATATCCAGCCCACACTGCTGTCTAGTGACGCTCCATATCAACGCTGTCGACTCGCTCTGTGCCAAATGCTGTGTACATGTAAGGCTGAAGTACACAGGAACTCACCAGGAGAGGGCAGTCAGAGACTGTGGTATGAACCGGGGGACTCAAAAGCCAGATTCAATGGCCCCACCAGCTCAGTCTAGCTCAGTGGCAAATTGTTAAATTATTTTTCGGCCATTCATCACTCATCTTTAAAAATGACTGAGGCTTCCGACACTCTCTCTGGCCAAGCATTCCATATCCTAACAATTATCTGTGAGTCAAATCCTTTCCGAACGTACCACAGCTTAGTATGGCTCCTGCTCTATCCAAGACCGCAAGAAATTACGAAAGGGTAGCACAGTCCATCACGCACACCAGCCTCCCTTCCATTGACTCTGTCCACATTTCCCGCTGCCTCAGAAAAGCAGCCAGCATAATTAAGAACCCCACGCACCCCAGACATACTCTCTTCCACCTTCGTCCGTCGGGAAAAAGATACGGCGAAAAGGGGTGGCATGTCAGCACTGCTGCCTCACAGCCCCAGGGACCTGGGTTCGATTCCTGACTTGGGTTGTTGTAAATAATTCCTTTATCTACAGAATTAAATTTCGCACTTTGTAATTTCAAGACAATGTTGTGTGCGGGAGACATTAGAAAAATGTTAATTCTGTTACGAAAGGACAAGAGAACACACAGCTCGCAGTAGGTTAAATCAGTCCACTTCCTCGGCAGAATATATCTTTGTTTAATTTACGATATGCGTCTGTCCCCCAATCACCTTGCCTCAAATTTTTCAATCCTCAATGTTGAGAAATCCTCACAGGTAGACTCTCCTTGTATCCCGGCCAATATTTAAACTTCAAACAACGTCATTAAAATGCAGATTCCCATTATTATCCCATTGATGTTCATGGGAGCTTGCACACACTGACTGCCAGATTTCCTACATTACAACAGAGTCTACACTTCAAAAAAGAAAGTACTTTATTGTTTGTAAAGTTCTCTGGTACCCTCTGAAATCCTGCCTCACCAGTAGAGCAGTAGATCTTAACATTGTTACTTCCATTGAAATAAGAAATCAGGAGAGATGTCAAAACGAGTTGCTAACTAGCCCATTTTAAGTCACGATTTACCTCGTAGAGTTTCTGTTAGCCAATAACAGAATAAAGATTCTTTCCATCATTTGTCATTTGGATGAGATATTAAACTGAGGTTCTGACTGCCCTCTGAAGGGGAGGTAACAGACAGAATCTCACTGCACTCTTTACTGAAGAATAATGGACCTCTCCTTGTATCCCGGCCAATATTTAAACTTCAAACAACGTCATTAAAATGCAGATTCCCATTATTATCCCATTGATGTTCATGGGAGCTTGCATACACTGACTGCCAGATTTCCTACATTACAACAGTGTCTACACTTCAAAAAAGAAAGTACTTTATTGTTTGTAAAGTTCTCTGGTACCCTCTGAAATCCTGAAAGGCGCTCCGCAAGCAATTCGTCCCTCTTGTGGACTTCAGTCGTACACAAGGTACTGCTCAAATTTAACCAGATTAAACCTATTACAGCTAACCAACATGGAGTGCTTGTTTATGTCAGGTCATTCTACTCAGTAAGACATTGGCTATCAGGGTTGTCGAGATTTAAACGGGGAAAATCCCTTCCCCCTCCTATGACAGCCCCATTAATATTCCATTAATGAGCCAGGCTTGTCACCTCAATCATCAACAATGTTCTGAAGTACTGCAGACTTGCCTAGCTCAAGTATTGGATTACACGTCTGTTACAGAGCGTTGGCTGAGTTCCAAAGTTCTAAGTTTCCAAATCTCTTAGATCCCGGAAAAATTCCCCTTGCCGCTCCAGGTCCTCGGGAAGATAACTACTGGAGGCAGCTGGCAATTTTGAGCCCTCGGTAAGAGGACAATAAACATGAGGAACTCTTCAAGTGAGAGACACCAGCAGGAAAGCAAGGAATAAGGGGAGTGGGACTCTGTAAGATGCTCTTTCAGCGAGCCAGTGCAAACTCAACGGGCCAAATGGCCTCCTTCTGCACATTCTGTGATTGGAATTTTTTTGTTATGGGACCTGAGCATCGCTGGCTGGGCCAGCATTTATTGCCCATCCAAAACTACCCTCCGTTCCAGAAGGTCAACCAGATTACTGAGGGTCTGGAGATTTCCTTCCCTAAAGGACATTACTGAGCAGGATGTGTTGATCTTTACGACAATATTTTCACTTTTTTTTTTAAATTGCCGACTTTTATTGAATTCAAATTTCACCATCTGTCATGACAGGATTTGAACCCTGGTCCTCAGATCTTGCTCTGGATTACTGGTCTCGTGACAATACCACTACACCACCACCACTTTCCACATTATTCGCATAATGAATGCAAGCCAAACTCCAGAGAATGGTGAGAGTCAGAGTTGCTATAGCAACCATTTGCGCCTCTGCAGTCCCAATCTGGGTAAATACTGAACTTTGGACGTGACGTTGTAGTTTGAAATATTGGAAGCCTAAGAGTCTCTTCATCTGCTACCTTCATGCATTATTTATTTATTAGTGTCACAAGTCGGCTTACATTAACACTGCAATGAAGTTACTGTGAAAATCCCCCAGTCGCCACACTCCGGCGCGTATTCGGGTACACTGAGGGAGAATTTAGCATGGCCTATGCACCTAACCAGCACATCTTTGACATAATGGAAAGCAGATGGAAAGGCCAATGCAGAGGAGCGTGTAATGCAGCAATGCTCTCAATGTGGTAGACATTGCAGACCAATGCCACTTACCATTGTTATCCATGACCTACCACTTAATCATCTGATGCATTTTGGTGAAGATAAACCAAAACCAAAACCAACTGCCATTTTCCTGCCCCAAGTGGCATACTTCCCTCACTCCAAATAATTCCGATTTTTCCCACAAATCTACCCTGTGCATTGAATAAGGGAAGTCCTTTCATTGTCTGCTGGGAAGCTCTGGACATCAACAAGAACTTATATTTTATATTGCACTTTTAAAACAATTAAACATCCCAGATATTTCACAAGAGCGTTATCGTACAAGAAAAATTAACACTGAGCTGAAGACAGCGATATGAGGAGATAAGCAAAAGCTTAGTCAAAGCAGCATCATAAAGGCAAAGAGAGCAGTGTTATGTTTAAAGAAGCAATTCTTGGAGCTTAGGATGCTGAAGGCTCTGATTCCAATGGTAGAGTGAACTTATACAAGACACTAGTTAGTCCTCAGCTGGAACGTTGTGTATAGTTCTGGGAACCACACTATCGGAAGGATGTGAACACATTGGAGAGACTGTGGAAGAAATTTACAAGAATGGTCCCAGGGATAAGAGACTTCAGTTATGACGATAGATTGGAGAGGTTGGAACTGTTCTCCTTGGATAGAAGAGGGCTAAGAGGAGATTTGATAGAGATGTTCAAAATCATGAGGGTGCTGTGATGTGGAGATGCCAGCATTAGACTAGGGTGGGTGCAGTGAGAAGCCTCACAACACCAGGTTAAAGTCCAACAGGTTTATTTGGAATTACGAGCTTTCGGAGTTCACCTGATGAAGGAGAAGCGCTCGTGATTCCAAATAAGCCTGTTGGACTTTAACCTGGTGTTGTGAGACTTCTTAATGAGGGTGCTGGACAGAGTAGAGAGGGAGAAACTGTTCCCGCTCATAAAAGGTTCAATCGAGGCATTCAAGAGGGCAATAGTTGATTATTTGTAGAAAAACAATGTGGAGGGGTACAGGGAAAAGACAAGGGAATGACACAATGTGCCAAATGAGTCCTTGTGTGCCATAACAAATCTGTAATCCTGTGGTGAAGGAGTAGGGCATACATGAGAGGTCAGATCTGGAGGAACACAGAATTCTCTGAGGTTTGGAGCAGAGATAGGAAGAAATGCAGCCATCAAGGGATTGAAAGACAAGGATGAGAGTTTTGAATTTGAGACAGTGAGCACAGAGCTGGTGGGTGAATAGGACCTGGGTGGGAGTTAGGAAATGGGCAGCAGAGAGATTGGATTAGCTCAAGAGATGGCCAGCTGGCCAGGATTGTGCTTGATTGGCAAAGTCTAGAGAGATAACTCATGGCTAAGTGTATAAATATATAAAGGCTTAGACAAGGACTAAGATCAGTGATACTATAGAGCTGGAAGTGGGTGCTATGAGTGATGGGGATGATAAAGAATCAGAAGTCTATATTTGGGTCAAATAGGACAGCAAGGTTGTAAAATATCCGGTTCAGCCTCAGTTGACCAGGGAGAGGGATGGGAACAGAGTTTGTGGTGGGGCTGAATATAGTGCTTTCCAATGTTTAGTTGGAGGAAATTGAGGAAATTAATGGTCAAATCGTTTTCCTAATGTTCATAGGATCATAGAATCCCTACAGTGCTGAAGGAGGCCATTTGGCCCATCGGGTCTGCACCAACTCTCTGATAGAGCACCTTACCCTGTCCCCATAACCCCGGGCATTTGCCCAGCAAATCCCCCTAACCTGCATATCTTTGGACACTAAGGGGCAATTCAGCACGGCCAATCCACCTAAAGTGCACATCTTTGGACTGTGGGAGGAAATCGGAGCACCCAGAGGAAACCCATGCAGACACGGGGAGAATGTGCAAACTCCACACAGTCACCTGAGGCCGGAATCAAATCTGGGTGCCTGGAGCTGTGAGGCAGCAGTGCTAACCACAGTGCCACCATTCCTAAATTCCTAAAATCCATCCCTAAGATTAAGTGCTGCCACCAATATTTGTTTGTGGTGTTTGGGCTGAATAAGATTCTGCTCATTTTAGTTCAAAATAGTAAGTGCACTCGGAAATGCAACAAAAACAACAGGGTTCCAAGCACTAAGTTATGAAGAGAGATTATTCACATAAGGCTTGTACTTCTGAATGTAGAAGTTTAAAGGGTGCATTGATTGAGCTTTATTTTAGGATTTTGAAAGGGATTGATAAGGTTGAGAGAAACATTTTCTGTTGGGTTGGGAGTGAAGGACAAGGGACTATAATCTAAGATCAGAGCCAGCCCATTGAGGAGAGAAGTTAGGAAACTCCTCTTCAAGCAAGAAGTGGGAGAAGTGTGAAACTCCCACACAAAGCAGCAAAAGTGAGTTCATTTAAATGATGTTAAATTTGAGATTGATTGATTTTTGCTGCAGGCAAGGTTGGGGGCAGATAGTATAGTGGTATTGTCATGTGACTAGTAATCTAGAGACAAGGGGAATGCTCCAGGGACCTGGATTCGAATCCCATCTTAGCAGATGGTGAAAGTAAATTCAATTAAAAAATCTGAAATTACAAGTCTAATGATGATCCTGAAACCAGTGTCGATCATAGAAATCATAGAAACCCTACAGTACAGAAAGAGGCCATTCGGCCCATCGAGTCTGCACCGACCACAATCCCACCCAGACCCTACTCCCAAATCCCTACATATTTACCCACTAATCCCTCTAACCTACGCATCTCAGGACACTAAGGGCAATTTTTAGTATGGCCAATCAACCTAACCCGCACATCTTTGGACTGTGGGAGGAAACCAGAGCACCCGGAGGAAACCCACGCAGACACGAGGAGAATGTGCAAACTCCACACAGACAGTGACCCAAGCTGGGAATCGAACCCAGGCCCCTGGAGCTGTGAAGCAGCAGTGCTCACCACTGTGCTACCGTGCCGCCCTGCAAAGAAAACCCCATCTGGTTCACTAATGACCTTTAGGGAAGGAAATCTGTCATCCTTACCTAGGTCTGGCCTACATCCACAACATAGAGTCATAGAAGTTTACAGCATGGAAACAGGCCCTTCAGCCCAACTTGTCCATGCCGCCCTGTTTTTTAAATCCCTAAGCTAGTCCCAATTGCCCGCATTTGGCCCATATCCTTCTATACCCATCTTATCCATGTAACTACCTAAATGCTTTTTAAAAGACAAAATTGTACCCGCCTCTACTACTACCTCTCGCAGCTTGTTCCAGATACTCACCACCTGCTGTGTGAAAAAAATTGCCCCTCTGGACACTTTTGTATCTCTTCCCTCTCACCTTAAACCTATGCCCTCTAGTTTTAGACTCCCCTACCTTTGGGAAAAGATGTTGACTATCTAGCTGATCTATGCCCCTCATTATTTTATAGACCTCTATAAGATCACCCCTCAGCCTCCTACGCTCCAGAGAAAAAAGTCCCAGTCTATCCAGCCTCTCCTTATAACCCAAACCATCAAGTCCCGGTAGCATCCTAGTAAATTTTTTCTGCACTCTTTGTAGTTTAATAATATCCTTTCTATAATAGGGTGACCAGAACTGCACACAGGATTCCAAGCGTGGCCTTACCAATGTCTTGTACAACCTCAACAAGGCATCCCAACTCCTGTATTCGATGTTCTGACCAATGAAACCAAGCATGCTGAATGCCTTCTTCACCACTCTGTCCACCTGTGACCCCACTTTCAAGGAGCTATGAACCTGTACCCCGAGATCTCTTTGTTCTGTAACTCTCCCCAACGCACTACCATTAACTGAGTAAGTCCTGCCCTGGTTCAATCTACCAAAATGCATCACCACGCCTTTGTCTAAATTAAACTCCATCTGCCATTCATCAGCCCACTGGCCTAATTGATCAAGATTCCGCTGCAATCGGAGATAACCTTCCTCACTGTCCACTATGCCACCAATCTTGGTGTCATCTGCAAACTTACTAACCATGCCTCCTATATTTTCATCCAAATCATTAATATAAATGACAAGTGACAGTGGACCCAGCACTGATCCCTGAGGCACATCACTAGTCACAGGCCTCCAGTTTGAAAAACAACCCTCTACAACCACCCTCTGGCTTCTGTCAAGAAGCCAATTTTGTATCCATTTAGATACCTCACCCTGGATCCTGTGAGATTTAACCTCATGCAACAACCTACCATGCGGCACCTTCTCAAAGGCCTTGCTAAAGTCCATGTAGACAACATCAATTGCACTGCCCTCATCTACCTTCTTGGTTACAATGTGGTAATCTCCTAAATCTCCTCGGGCAGCATGGTAGCACAGTGGTTAGCACTGCTGCCTCACAGCGGCAGGGGCCTGATTTCAATTCCCAGCTTGGATCAGTGTGTGTGTGGAGTTTGTGGAGTTCTCCCCATGTCTGTGTGGCTTTCTTCCGGGTGCTCCGCTTTCCTCCCACAGTCCGAAAGACATGCTGGTTAGGGTGCATTGGCCGTACTAAATTCTCCCTCAGTGTACCCGAACAGGCACCGGAGTGTGACGACGAGGGGATTTTCACAGTAACTTTATTGCAGTGTTAATGTAAGCCTACTTGTGACTAATGAATAAACTTTGACTTCAAGGAGAACTTTAATCATAAATGTGTGTGTGCCAGATTATTTTAAATGGTGAAGTTTTTCTCCAATTGAGTTGCCTTTCTTTCAGACAGTTGAAGGCTGTGAATACTATCGGCATTGAAGTGTTTTCACTGTGTGTTTGGTGTGGCTAAATGCCAGTATATAATGGTTTGAAAAATGTCTTCTAACAATTGCTTAGCTATAATAAAGCAGTCCTGGTCATTTGCTGTCTCGCATCAGATGAGGTTAGAGAATACACAAAGTAATTGATTAGTTCTGAATTCCCAGAGAGCTGGTTGGGGTTGCATCCTTATCTTCTGACCCGTGCTCCTCTCAAATGCAGCTTGTCAGTGGAATCACAGATCAATGAATTACCGCATTACTTGTATATCATAACGAGCTGATCCATATATCTGTGGATCGTTGACAGAAAATGTAATTGGCAGGGCCTGACGCTGAAGAAACGTCTTCTGCATTCTTGATATCATTGTGCAACGGTTATCTCTGTACATTTGTTTCCGGATGTATTTCGGTTGTGTATCTCCACATGTTACGCCACAGTATCATCGGGATCTCCCCTCGTCCACCCTTTGAAAGAATTTGTGGTTGATAACTGTGTCCTCTGCCCCTTTATCGCAGGTCCCAGTATGGGTTTTCAGTCATCCGGATGCCACTTTCTGCGCTGTATCTGCCTTCTTTAGATACTGCCAAGCAAAGCAAAAAACATCTCAAAGGTTTTTTCCTCAGTGTTTGATTCTGCGCTTCTCTGAATCAATGTATCTCACAGACTTTTGTGATGACTGAATTATTAATTTGACAAAAGCAAAAGCATGTTCAGAGTCCCGACCTTGTTTAAAGCGAAGGCTGCACTGATTGTTACTTCTGGAGCAACGCAAGGTGATTTTGGAAGGACCTGTTCATTAAATTTCAGTCTGATTTGGGAAATCAGATCCCACCTGGGTCATGGGTACACCGAAGGTAGAAGATCTGAGACCCCTGCCCGAGGCTCTGCTCTCCACATCCCCCCCATAAGCTGCTGCACTTCTTCACCCCTTGTGGTATGGTCAATTGTTCTGTGCGTGACCATGTAAGTCTGTTTATAATTCATGCTCACTGTGCTTGATTTGTGTGGACTCAGAAAAGTAAATAAACGCTGGAAAGAGCTGAAAGCTGGAGTGAGAAGCATGGAGTAGCATTGGGAATAAAACCTCTTCGACACATAGAAACTAATGTCATCTCCTCATAGATCAATGATGTAGGGGGCGATTCTCCCAAAACAATTCCGTGTCGAATTTGCATGAAAATTGGAGTAAATCCCACCGTTTTTTACAGCGGGGGTTTCAAAATGAATCTCCCACACTTTGTACACTGCTGAGTACACTAGCGTGAATCACGCTAAAAATCAGGCTTTGAGGCCTATCCCTACTGGAGAGGCCAGCAGCATAGCTGAGGGGGCCACTGCGCACGCGCCAATCTGTCAGTGCTGAGATCAGTGAATGCGCAGTGGCCCCACATGGCCGACCTTCCGATTGCTGGCCAGCTCCCGCGACCCCCACATCACTGACTCTCTCACCCCTCCATGGCCTGATTGCTGGCTCCCCAAACATACCCACATGCTCGAGCCCAGCCTCAACCCCCACCTCTCCCGGCCTGCCTCCATCCCCAGCCGCCGCCCCCCACCCTTTCCCCCCCCGCCCTCCCCGCCACCCTCCCCCACCCCCGGATCCACCACCTCCAGCCATGGGCAGCCCCGATACCCCCTCCCCCCTCTCTCCCCACCCTGCAGTCCTGACCGCATCCTCTCTCACAAGCAAGCTGCTCAAAACCGCCTCCCCCAACCCAGATGGCCAGCCCCAATTGCTGGCCTCTCTCTGGGCGGGCGTGCCGGTAAGATTCTGGTCATAAAGTCTGTGGAATTAATTGTGTCACGTTGGGAAGCTTCTGTTGGAGTCACTGCCCTAGAATTTCCTCAAGGTCTATGTCTATTCTTCGAGAGACAGCGAGAGTAAAGTTCCGAAGAATCATACTATATGATTGTGTTTGTCATTCACGCGTTATCACAGCTTCATAAATAATTATTTCAGTTTTTTATTTTATAATGGAAATTTCATTATATACTGCAAAGCAGCCAGCGTAATTAAGGACCCCACGCACCCCGGACATTCTCCCTTCCACCTTCTTCCTTCGGGAAAAAGACACAAAAGTCTGAGGTCACGTACCAACCAACTCAAGAACAACTTCTTCCCTGCTGCTGTCAGACTTTTGAATGTACCTACCTTGCATTAAGTTGATCTTTCTCTACACCCTAGCTATGACTGTAACACTACATTCTGCACTCTCTCGTTTCCTTCTCTATGAACGGTATGTTTTGTCTGTGTAGCGCGCAAGAAACAATACTTTTCACTGTATGTTAATACATGTGACAATAATAAATCAAATCAAATCAAATCAAATAAATCATAAGGAATGACTGTGTTTATAATTCAGTGTTCTTTTATATGCTTTTTATTCAGTAATTTGCTTTGCTATTTGTTAATACATCAAAAAGAAGGGAATGAAGGGCTTGCAATTCTACAGCATTTTTCCGAATCTCAGAAAGTCCCAAAGTGTTTCACACCAAGTAATTACTTTTGAGATGGAACCACCTCGGCAGTCAATTTACACGTCGCAGGTTTCCGCAAACACGACTGGACCAAATAGTCTGCTTATGGTGGTAAATGATGACCAAGACTATTTCTTCAAATAATACTGTAGTATCACTAACAATCAACTGACAATCACTAACAATCAACTTGTTTTAACACTTCACCCAAAAGACGGCACATCTGACAGTGCAGCCTTCCCTCGGCACTGGGATCACAGCCTAGGTTTTTGTGTTTGGGTGGAACGTGTGTCGATAGTCTTCTGATGCAGAGGTGAGAGGTGAGTAATCCACTGAGCCACAGATTGGAAAGTTATCAATGTATCGTCTTCACTCAAATCGTTGACTTTGATTTGATTTATTATTGTCACATGTATTGGGACACAGTGAAAAATATTGTTTCTTGCGCGCTATACAGACAAAGAATATCGTTCATGGGGTGAAGGAAAGGAGAGAGTGCAGAATGTAGTGTTATAGTCATAGCTGGGGTGAGGAGAAAGATCAACTTCATGTGAGGTAGGTCCGCTCAAATGTCTGAGCAGGGAAGAAGCTGTCCTTGAATCGGTTGGTACGTGATCTCAGACTTTTTTTTCCTGATGGAAGCAGGTGGAAGAGAGAATATCCAGGGTGTGTAGGGTCCTTGATCATGCTGGCTGCATTCCTGAGGCAGTGGGAAGTGTAGACAGAGTCAATAGATAGGAGGCTGGTTTGTGTGATGAACTGGACTTTGTTCACAACTCTTTGTAGTTTCTTGCAGTCTTGGACAGAGCAGAAGCCATACCAAGCTGTAACCAAAAGAGAAAATGCTGGAAAATCTCAGTAGGTCTGGAGGCATCTGCGGAGAGAGAAAGGGGCTGACATTTCAGGGCCAGATGACCCTTTGTCAAATCTAAAAGGCATTGAAAGTGGGAGATATTTATACTACAGGGTGAGGGAATGAAAGATGAGTCACAGCCACAGAAACAAGGGGAAAGGCTGCTAATGGCAGTCCATAGAGAGAATAAAAGATGTGAATGGCCAAACAGCAGAGAAGCTGAAATCAGAGGGTAAGCTGTGACAGATGTGATGGGAGAGGGGCATGGGAGGAAGAGAGGTAACATTGAGAAAAAGGGGGAAAGGGGAAGCAAAGGGGGACAAAAGATAAGGAAGGGGGGCTAAAATAGGGGGAAAGAGTGGGAGAAGGAAAAGAAAAATAAAGACAATAAAGAAATAAAAGGTAGAGAACAGTAAAAAATTAAATAAAATAGAATGAAAACAGAGGGGTCGAGGTGGGGTAGAGCAAATCATCTGAAGTTGTTGAATTCGATGTTGAGACCGGAAGGCTGTAAAGTGCCGAGCCGGAAGATGTTCCTCCAGTTTGCGTTGAGCTTCACTGGAACATTGCAGCAAGCCAATGACAGACATGTGGGCATGGGAGCCGGATCGTGTATTAAAATGGCAAGCAACGGAAAGGTCAGGGTCCTGATTGCGCACAGACCGAAGGTGCTCAGCAAAACAATTACCCAGTTTACATTTGGTCTCTCTGATATAGAGGAGACCACATTAGGAGCAGCGAATACAATAAACCAAATTGAAAAACATGCAAGTGAAACACTGCTTAACCTGGAATGAGTGTCTTGAACCTTGGATGGTAAGCATGCAGGAGGTAAAGGGACAGGTGTTAACGCTACAGCAAGTCAGTAGCCTGTCAACTGAATACATGATGGATCTAAAAGTGAAGGCCCAGTTCCTCCTCTATTTCCATTTTGAACAAAGACACTTGGCAGAATTCTCCCAATCTGCTGGCAGCTTCAGTGGTGGGCACGGTGGGAGAATATGGCGAGAAGCCCAGAAATCGATTTCACACTGGCATCAATTTACAGCCAGATCTTCCCTTAGTGCCCACCACGGTCAGTCACAAAACCTACCAGAGGATGACGTGAAGCTCATTTGCATCCCATTAATGGGATGTGGATGAAGGGCCGAACCCGCCCCCCAACGCCAAAATCTCGTGGTGCTGGCAGGAAAAAGCGCCAACGTGAAACACGTTCGGAACAACATAGCGTGCGGATGTTGGGACTCAGATAAACTAGGCCTGGGGCTGCCTCCAGAGTGTGGGGGTGGTGGAGGCTGCCCCCAACTTGGTCCCTGGAATGCCGCAGCAGTGGGTCAGGGAGCATCTGCAGATGGACCTTCCAGATTAGGTGTCCTGGAAGGAGCCCGTCTTTCAGACTCAGAGGGCAGGATTTTCCGGCTGCACTCGCCCCCAAGGCTGGAAAATCCCACCCAAGCTTTGCATGGTCCGTGTCCTGCCCGCCACGATTCACGTGGCTGGGGGGATGGGAAAATTCCGCCCAGGATGTTCCTGGAGATCCATTTTCATTCTCAGGAAGTCTATCTTGCAACCTCAGAGAGCTCCAGTGATCTACCTTCATATGCATGAGGTCCACCTTCTTCCTTCAACAGTGGGACAGTGATGTTAGACACTTTTTCAATATGGCACCCAGATATGATGGCAGACGACGCACCATCCAAACTTGCCCCACCAAAGCCTGAAACACTCGGGTGCATAATTAATGAGGTCAGGGTCGGAAGATTTGACCACTCTTCCCGCCAGCTGCTCCACGTTCCTGCACCTAGCACAGCGTTTAGTCCCAAAATAGAAGAATACCGCCCACCATTTTGAACTTGCCATGAAGATTCAACAAGAAGGCAACGATGCATGGAATTCCAGGCTCCTTATCTTTGAAGACGTTTGAAACAAATTACTAAAATATCCTTTTTTCATTCAAAAGATTCAGTTGACGTTGTGGATGAGGCAACATGTAAGAGAAATAAAAAAATTATAATTATTCTCCTCATTATTGCCCAAGTGATCTAAATACACTGGATAAAAACAAAGCAATCTCTTTTGGTCTCAATACACTGAGTTGATTCTTCCATAAATTTTTCAATCAATGCCCCATCAAATAACAGGTGCTTTCCAAAGATTTTTTTTTAGATTTTAAAGCTTTAAAGTTTATTTATTAGTGTTACAAGTAGGCTTACATTAACACTGCTATGAAGTCACTGTGAAAATCCCCTAGTCGCCACACTCAGGCGCCTGTTCGGGTACACTGAGGGAGAATTTAGCATGGACAAGCCACCTAACCAACACATTTTTGGACTGTGGGAGGAAGCTGGAGCACCCGGAGGAAAGCCACGCAGACATGGGGAGAACATGCAAACTCTGCACAGACAGTGACCCGAGCCGGGTATTGAACCCCGGGTCCCTGGCGCTGTGAGGCAGCTGTGTTAACCACTGTGCCATCCTGCCACCCTATTTTATTCAATTGCAGTGAGAAGTCAGCAGCTTTCGTAGGGCGGGATTTTACGGATTTGCTCGGGCGAGACCGGAAATTCCCACCCGAGGTCATCGGAGATTTCCATTGTCCGTCCCTCGCCCACTCCGATTCCGGCCGTAAAGTTTGTAACATTATCCCATTTCACCCCATTCTAATTGGCTACAATACAACTTTGAAGGAATACTCTAAAGACTGTTCGTGAAAAGCATTTCATTCCCTTGGTTATCCCTGTGTTTATTTGAAGACTACAATCGGAATTCTCTGGCCATTCACGCCGTCAGGATTCTCTGGATCTGCCAGCGGTGCAGACCCCCCTGCCGTGGGTTTCCCAGCACCGTGGGGTGGCTTCAATGGAAATTCCCATTGACAGCAGCAGGAGCAGAGGGTTACTCTGGCAATGAACAGCATGCCGCCTCACACTGCTGAGTGAGGGGAGGCCAGAGAATCTCACCCATATCCTGCAAACAGGCTGGCAATTGTTTTCCTGTGCCAATGGATTTTCCTCACATCGCAATTTTGGAGTTTGTTGCATTTTGTTATAAATGGAAAATAGAAAAAATTCTAAAAAAAAATCTTTGGAAAAATATCCAGACCGACATTTCACACCCAAGACTGATGAAATGTCATCCGCCTGAAACGTTAATTCACCTTCCTTCTTCACAGTTTGTTTTATTCATTCATGGGTTGTGTCCCTAATTACCTTTGAGAAGGCGGTGGTGAGCCATCTTCTTGACAACTGAGTGGTTTGCTAGGCCAAGTTAAATAGCAGTTAAAAGTCCACCTCATTGCTGTGAGTCTGGAGTTACATGTAAGCCAGACCAGGTAAGGAAAGTAGATATCCTTCGCCAGAGAACTGAGAATCATAGAATCATATACATAGAATCCTACAGTGCAGAAGAAGGCCATTCGGCCCATCGAGTCTGCACTGGTCACAATCCCACCCAGACCCTATCCCCATAACCCCATGCATTCACACCAGCTAGTCCCCCTGACTGTGAGGGGCAATTTAGCATGGTCAATTCACCTAACCTGCACACCTTTGGACTGTGCGAGGAAACCGGAGCACCCGGTGGAATCACAAAATCCCTACAGTGCAGAAGAGGCCATTTGACCCATCAAGTCTGCACCGACTCTCTGACAGAGTAACGTACCCAGGCCCTCTCCTCCACCCTAATCCTGTAACCCCATACATTTACCATGGCTAATCCATCTAGCCTACGCAACTTGTGACACTGAGGGGCAATTTAGCATGGCCAATCAACCTAACCCACACACCTTTGGAGTGTGGGAGGAAACCGGAGCACCCGGAGGAAACCCACACAGACACAGGGAGAATATGTATACGCAACACAGACTTTGACCCAAGGCCAGAATTGAACCCGGGTCTCTGGAGCTGTGAGGCTGAATGCTAACCACTGCGCCACCGTGCCGCCCCAAATGTCAATGAATCAGAAGGCTTTTAATAAAAATCTGGAGGTATTAACGTCACTGCTAGTGAAATTAACTTTTCATTCCACTTTTTTTTATTTTAATGAGATAGATTTAAATTCTACAGATGCCAGTGTGGGATTTGAACTCATTCCTCTGTCTCATTAGTTCAGGCCTCTGGACTAACCTAGTAACACAACCACGATGTTATTGGCCCCAGTAGTACCCGACGGCCTGAATATTTCCAGCATTTGCTGTTAATATTTCAGTGTTGCCGCATCCACTGAATTTTGCCTTTGTGTTTATGTAAGGGAATGCCGGCTTCCTTGGGGGCTCTTGGGATGTTTTCACTGCAAGGCGGTTAGCTCTGCCACCTTATTTAAAGAGCAAGAAGATCAAAGATATTCTCTGCAGGGAAGGCTCCAGACACTTTTGCAATTACTGCCAACACAAGCAGGTAAATGAAGCTCAGCTTACAACCAAGCTGATGGCAGAATATACCATTTGATCTCAAGGTAACAATTTGGGTGTTTAATTGGAGGAGCCGTACAGCGCAGACTACACATCACCTGCTGTGTTGCCTCAATTTTCACATTACCGTCCTAATCTTTATGGCCTCACCTCTGCCCCCCCTCCCCCCCCCCCCCCCCCCCCCATCCACCCCACCCCTCCCATCTCCCTGACCTCGTCTGATCCTCCCACACTCAGAGTTTTCTGTGCATGTCCAGTTCAAGTCCCTTCAGTAGCTTTAATTTGCCACATTATTGGCAGCCATCTTGTCACTTATAGCTGGATTTCCCTCCCGGGTTCCCTCCACTTCCTTGCTTTCATTGAGACTCGAAACGTCAGCTCTTTTCTCTCCTTACAGATGCTGTCAGACCTGCTGAGATTTTCCAGCATTTTCTCTTTTGGTTTCAGATTACAGCATCCACATTATAAATTTGCTTTTATTCATTCTGATGTTACTTAGCAGGTAAATATGTGGGGTTACGGGTATAGGGCCTGGGCGGGATGCTCTGTCGGAGAGTTGGTGCAGACTCGATGGGCTGAATGGCCTCCTTTTGCACTGCTGGAATCTTATGGGTGGGACTTTCTGGCTGTGCTTGCCCCAAAACTGGAAAATCCCTGCCAGAGGTCATCGGTCTGCTTCCCCCCCCCCACCCCCCCCACCTCCGCCCATTACAGTTCCCATGGTGGTCAGGACGGGTAAATTCCCCCCTGTTATTCAATAAAAAACTGCCTCTTTGATCAAGCATTTTGTCATCAATCATATTGCCTCCTCCTTTGGCTCAGTGTCTGACCGTGTGCTGAATGTTTTGTTGTGTTTAAGTGTGGTATGAACAACTGTAACTTGTCGCTGCAGTGGCAGATCACTTTGCAAAGAGACTTTACAAATAACATAAGAAATAGGAGTAGAAGTAGGCCATTCAGCCCCTTGGGCCTGCTCCGCCATTCAATTACCTCCAGGCTGATCCAACTGAGGCCTTAACTCCATTTCCCTGCCCGTCTCATGAAAAATGATGCTTGCACTGAGATTACAGCTGAGATTTTAGTTCTCATTTTCTGGAGTGGGACTTGAACCTACATCCTTCTGATGCAGCAGTGGGAGTGATACCCACTGGACACTGAAGGCAGACAAAAACCCATGTGGCAGAGCAAATACAAGTGAATGGTATAGCTGCCAATCAGTTACACAGTAAGCAAGACTTGGTGAGGTTGGGGATAAATTTGAGACACTTTCTCCAGTGGATTGGCATTTTGATAAACAAAGAAAAACAACATTTGCAAATTAGCCTTCATTAAACTACCTTCATACCTGGACACAAATCTAGGCACATGCCTAGACACAAACCTAGACACAAACCTAGACACATACCTAGACTCAAATCTAAATACATACCTCGACATATACTTAGACAAATACCTATTGGGTATTTGAGGGCAGTACATTGGCACAGTGGTTAGCACTGCTGTCTCACAATGCCAGGGACCCAGGTTCAATTCCGGCCTTGGGTGACTGTGCGGAGTCCGCACATCCTCCCCGTATCTACGTAGGTTTCCTCTGGGTGCTCCGGTTTTCTCCCACACTCTAAAGATATGCAGATTAGGTGGATTGACCATGCTAAATTGCCCCTTAGTGTCCCAAGATGTGTAGATTAGATGGATTAGCCGTGGTAAATGTGTGGGGTTACAAGGATAGGGCAGGGGAGGGAGGGCAGGGGAGGGAGGGCAGGGTAAGATACTTGATGGGCCGAATGGCCTCTTCTGCACTGTAGGGATTCCAAGACTTCTATATACATACCTAGACAAATGCCTATACACTTTCTGAATTACCATCTGTCCCAGTCTACTGCTCTTACTCTTTTGTACATGGGGTATATACAAATGCACTGAAATGTTGCTTCCAGCAAACGCAGCAGCGCTTTCCCATCATGCCTACTGTTGGCTGCAGAGTAAGACTTACATTCCTCTCTCCCATTCCTGATAGCAAAACCAAAATTCCTGAGCTCTGGGTGAATGGAGTGCTTCGGTGCAGGTGGAGATGTCAAAATTTAGGATCAAACCCCTTTTGGGCAACAAGTAGCTATTGTCTCAGTGTGGATTAAACCAATGTCACCGTGAAACTGGCTGGATCGAAGCCCCAGGGTCAGAGATGGGAGAATGTTTGCAATTGGCGGGGCATTTGTGGGACTTTCTGAGAACCATGATCACACCAGATGGGAGTCCCGGGGTAGGGGAGGTCCAGATTATGTGGTGGCTCACTCTTGTTCCTCTGGTCCCACGATAATATCTGGGCACTTCCCTTTAGCTCAGCTTCTTTGGTTCCTTCGGTGGTGAGGCTGGTCGGCGCGGATACAGAGCAGACACCAAACAGTGCTGCCCCAAAATGGCTATCAAAGCCCTCATTACGTTATCAGGATATGATTTTTCATATTCAAATGGGCCTACTGTCTAAAACAGGTTGTCAGTTGGACCCTTTGCAAAATGGTGCTTGCCGCCTTGCCAATGTTAGGGGAGCTGTGAGGCTCCAGCCTTTGTTGTGAGCTCTCTTTGTCATCCCCAACAATATGACTGCTGATGGAAAATATGACTGACTCCAGTCCACATAGCCCTCGCTCGATGAATGTGCTAGATTTATGACTCCCCCACAAAACCTCACCGGCGTGTTCAATTGTTCTGCTTTGACTATGTTAGTCTGGTAACTGATTCGTGATCACTGTATTTGATTGATTAAGCCTGGGTGCTGACTCAGCACTCACCAAACAGACGGACACATGCTCACAGACAAAAACACACAGAAAGATGTTGAATCTGCACTAAAAGTACATACGCAGACTTTTGTGATTGCAGAGGTATTTTTAAAGTACTTTAAATAAACCCATTGAGATACCAGTGTGATATCTGAATTGCTGTGAAGTCAAATATATGAGATATACAACAAACCAATGAATACTTACACAGCCCTCACTTTGTCAGTGTGTTCTATGGATGCAAGGAACTCATGTAGATGATAATATCTGGACTTAAGAATCTACTGATGACCATGAAATCATTGTCGATTGTCGGAAAAACCCATCTGGTTCAGTAATCTCCTTTAGGGAAGGAAGTCTGCCGTCCTTATCGGGTCTGGCCTACCTGTGACTCCAGACCCACAGCAATGTGGCTGATCTTAACTGTCCTCTGAAATGGCCTGGCTTGCCACTCAGTGTAAGGGCGACTTGGGATGGGCAATAAATGCTGGGCCAGCTAGCGACCCCCATGAACCATGAATGAATAAAAAAAATCACAGACCATACACCTGAATTGCAAGCAGGCTCTGTGTGGACTACTCTCCTGGGTCTTTCAACACCTCAGTCAGTCATCACCACGGACTTCCAATGGGCAGATTCTGGGCCTTGTGTGACCTTCATGTGCTGTGACTCAACATATATTCTCCTTCTTTGCCATTTGGATCCTCTGGAATGTATGTGGGTTTGCATGTGTGTAAAATACTGTGCTGGTGTTTTTCACAAAGTGCTGATTAGGGCACAGGTTTCAATGAGGAAATAGAATGAGCAGCTCATAGGGGCAGCACGGTGGCACCGTGGTTAGCACTGCTGTCTCACAGCGCCAGGGACTCAGGTTCAATTCTGGCCTTGGGTAACTGTGCGGAGGTGGCACATTCTCCTCGTGTCTGCATGGGTTTCCTCCAGGTTCTCCGGTTTCCTCCCACAGTCCAAAGATGTGCAGGTTAGATTGATTGGCCATGCTAAATTGCCCCTAAGTGTCAGGGAGATTAGCAGAGTAAATACATGGGGTTATGGGGATAGGGCCTGGGTGTAATTGTTGTCGGTGCAGGCTCGATGGACTGAATGGCCTCCTTCTTCACTGTAGGGATTAAGCCAACATTAAGGTGCAGGAGGTGCGAGAAGGGAAAATATTCATTAATAAACTTGCAAAATGGGGGTAATTAGCAAAGGAATTTCAATATAAATAAGTGCAAGGTAATAGAAACATAGAAAATAGAAACAGGAGCAGGCCCTTCGAGCCTGCTCTGCTATTCATCTTGATCATGGCTGATCATCAAATTCAATATCCTGATCCTTCCCTTCCTCCCCATATCCCTTGATTCCTTCAGCCCCAAGAGCTTTAACTAATTTCTTCTTGAAATCACACAACGCTTTGGCGTCAACGACTTTCTGTTGTAGTGAATTCCACAGATTCACCACTCTCGGGATGAAGAAATTTCTCCTCACCTCAGTCCTAAATGGTTTACTCCCTATCCTCAAACTATGACCCCAAGTCCTGGAATGACCCCTTGTTTTGGATGATGATTATATTTTTGTCGGACGAATACGGAAGTCATATACTCCCTGGAAAATAAGTATCCAAATGGGGTCAAGGAACAGAGAAATCTTAGGTACAGGCACACTAAGGCAGTGACACTGATTGATAAGGACATGACAAAAAAAACAAACAAAGCAACTGGATTAACTCCTAGAGGAACAGAATTGAAGAGCAAAGAAGCTATGTTAAACTTGTTTATTTATTTATTGGTGTCGCAAGTCGGCTTACATTAACACTGCAATGAAAGTTACTGTGAAAATCCCCTAGTCGCCACACTCCAGTGCCTGTTTGGGTACACTGAGGGAGAATTTAGCACGGCCAATGCATCTAACCAGCATGCCTTTTGGACTGTGGGAGAAAACCGGAGTACCCGGAGAAAACCCACGCAGACACAGGGAGAACGTACAGACTCCTCACAGGCAATGACCCAAGCCGGGAATCGAACCCGGATCCCGGGTGCTGTGAGGCAGCAGCGTTAACCACTGTGCCTCCATTCAGAGCACTGTGAGCAGTTCTGCTCTCCACACTTTACAAAGGATAGAAGCACTGGAACCGGTGCAAGAACGATTTCCCAGAATGATACCAGATCTGGTTATATGCACAAAGGTAGGCTGAACAGAGCCGGGGCACATTTCTCCAGGAAAGAGAAGACCGAGGGATAACCTCACGGAGGTCTTCAAGGTCCTGAAAAGGTTTGTCAAGGCAGACATGGAGAAGATGTTTCCACTTGCAAGCAAGACCAAGGCTAAGACAGTCACTGATACATCCTATAGAGAATTCAGGAGAACTCCTTTACCCAGAGATTGGTTGGAAAATGGAGGGTGGAGTTTTATGACCCTGTCGCGGTGTGGGGGGGTGGGGGGGAGAGGGGAGGCAGGGTGGGGGGGCAGAAAAATGATGCGAGCCATTAAAATGTCCACTGACCTCGGGGGAACCGGAAAATCCCACCGGCGAAAGAGCCCAAAAAATTCCGACCAAGAAGTGGTGGAGGTGAATAATACGGATGCCTTCAGTGGACATCTGGATAAACACTTGAGGGAGAAAGGAATGGGAGGACATGTTTTAAGGTATGATGAAGAACAGTGGGAGGATTCCGATGTGGAACTTAAACACTAACAGGGAAATGCTGGACCGAATGGCTTGTTTTGCAACTGCACTTCTCATAGATTTGCTAGTTGGCAATGCTTGATGTTTTACATTGTTACTGCTTGAGAAAGAATAGAAGTATATAAGTTTGCAGATACTGGCTCAGTTGAACAACACCACTATCACAGCAAGGTAGCCACGGTGATGTTACTCAGAGTGTTTCAGTGGGACAATAGTTATTGGTGGCGTAAAAATTATGCTCCTTGCTCTGAGCTCAGGGATGCCTCGAGCTTCTCCATCCCCACTCCTCCCTTTCGACTGCCCCTTCAGCTCTCTGACAGGGGGCAGGGATTCCATCGCCAGTCTAGCGCTGCTCACGCAGGGTGAATGACCTCCTGCCCTTCAGGCAGAGGAGCTGTATTGATGAACTGCAGGTACAGACTCCTGACAATTAGATGCTGCTGCAGAGTTTCAGAAGCACGCTGGATGTTTTCCGTTCAATACACGTCAGAATGCGAGATCCGTTAGCAAGTATTTCTTGTCTGAACTTATTTCTATTCATGTCAATCATCCGTTGCCTCGGTTATCTCATGGCAATATGGCACGGGTTCAAATCCCAGTGCTGCCTTTCAGGAACCAGTCGAGATGTTTATGTCGACAAACAGCAGATATGTGTCATGTACATAATGTATCTTTAATATTAATAAAATATTATCATATCATTGACTTACCTTAATGGATTTCTTGAGATTCATCATCCTGTTCTTCTATCAAACCCAGGAGATTGTGGTGTACTGTCAAACTCTAGCTTTCTCATGCAAGAGATTGTGCAATGCAAACCCACCTTTCTTCTCACTCCCCACAATTTTCCCCTCCATCTACTCCTCCTCCTTCACCTCATTATCTCTCCGACTTACCTCCCTTTTGCTCGCTCCTTCCCATCATCCCCTTCCCCTGCTCTCCCTAATCCTCCTCCCTCATGTTTCCTCCATCCCTCCTCCACACCTTCCTCGCAATGCCTCCCTCTCCTTCCATCCCCACCCACCTATCACTCTCCCTCCCTCTCTCTCTCTCCCCCTCTTTCCCTCCTTCACTCCTCCTACCTCTCCTTCAGCACCATCACCCCCCCCCCCCAACATAGAACATAGAACAGTACAGCATAGTACAGGCCCTTCGGCCCTCGATGTTGTGCCGAGCTTTGTCCGAAACCAAGATCAAGCTATCCCACTCCCTATCATTCTGGTGTGCTCCATGTGCCTATCCAATAACCGCTTGAAAGTTCCTAAAGTGTCCGACTCCACTATCAAAGCAGGCAGTCCATTCCACACCCCAACCACTCTCTGAGTAAAGAACCTACCCCGGACATCCTTCCTGTATCTCCCACCATGAACCTTATAGTTATGCCCCCTAGTAATAGCTACATCCACCCGAGGAAAAAGTCTCTGAACGTCCACTCTATCTATCCCCCTCATCATCTTATAAATCTCTATTAAGTCGCCTCTCATCCTCCTCTGCTCTAAAGAGAAAAGCCCTAGCTCCCTCAACCTTTCTTCATAAGACCTATCCTCCAAACCAGGCAGCATCCTGGTAAATCTCCTTTGCACTCTTTCCAATGCTTCCACATCCTTCTTATAGTGAGGTGACCAGAACTGCACACAATATTCCAAATGTGGTCTCACCAAGGTCCTGTACAGTTGCAGCATAACCTCACGGCTCTTAAACTCAAACCCCCTGTTAATAAACGCTAAAACGCTATAGGCCTTCTTCACAGCTCTATCCACTTGAGTGGCAACCTTCAGAGATCTGTGGATATGAACCCCAAGATCTCTCTGTTCCTCCACATTCCTCAGAACCCTGCCATTGACCCTGTAATCTGCATTCAAATTTGTCCTACCAAAATGAACCACACTTCACACAAAATGAATCACACAAAATCCTCACACTTTCCTTCTCGCCCTCTCCCTCCTTCCGGCACAGTGGCACAGTGGTGAGCACTGCTGCCTCACAGCGCCAGGGACCTGGGTTCAATTCCGGCCTCAGGTCACTGTCTGTGTGGAGTTTGCACATTCTCCTGTGTCTGTGTGGGTTTCCTCCGGGTGCTCCGTTTCCTCCCACACTCCAAAGATGTGCGGTTTAGGTGGATTGGCCATGTTAAATTGATCCTTAGAGTCAGGGGGATTAGCAGGATAAATATGTGGGGTTACAGGGATAGGGGCTGGGTGGGTTGTGGCCGGTGAAGACTTGATGGGCCGAATGGCCTCCTTCTGCACTGTAGGAATCCTATGATTCTATGATTCCTCTCTTTCCTCTTTCCTTCTCCCTCTCTCTCAGAAGGCTTCATAGATCATAGATCACAGATACCCTAAAAGAGGCCATTTGGCCCATCGAGTCTGCACCGACCACAATCCCACCCAGGCCCTATCCCCATATCTCTACATATTTACCTACTAATCCCTCTAACCTACACATCTCAGGACACTAAGGGGCAATTTTAGCATGGCCAATCAACCTAACCCGCACATCTTTGGACTGTGGGTGGAAACCGGAGCACCCGGAGGAAACCCACGCAGACACGAGGAGAATGTGCAAACTCCACACAAGTGACCCAAGCCGAGAATCGAACCCAGGTCCCTGGAGCTGTGAAGCAGCAGTGCTAACCATTGTGCTACCGTGCCGCCCCGCTTTGCTGAGTTAAACCAGCTCTTCCATTTGCTGTGGATAAAAGGTAAATGGAAACACTCTGCCACTGAGCACACGAAGCAGTGAGTTTAAAAGATCCTCATCAGCGGCAGAGACGCGGCACAAGGGTGGAGCAGAACTGATGTGTGCCACTGTCCATGGGATGGAGTTGATGCTTCCTGACAGGAACATACTCACACTCATCAACTGAACTGCTCAAGACATAATTCATCATTTCTGCCGGTGACCCACTTTCCAGGTTTAGAGCAGCAGTTATATTGATAATCCTCTCCTGTTCTACTGGCCACATGAAGCAGATTATAATATGCTTCCTTAAATAGATCCTCATAAAGCACTACCTAGAAAAGTGATTTACAGAGCAGTACGATTAAGTGAGCTTCTGGCCTTTCCTCCTCAGTAGCTCATTCATAATCCATTTCTAACCTCTACTGTGTGTGTTTGTGTGTGTGTGTGTACATACTTATTATACACTAGTATTTTACTGATTGCTGCAATGATCACGCCAACAACAACCTATATTTATACAACGCCTTTAACATAATAAAACATCCCAAGTTGTCTCACAGGGACCGTAATTACCAGACCCAATTTGACACGGGGCCAAACAACAGGATGTTAGGACAGGTGCCTACTCAATTAGTCACAGAGGTAGATTTTGAGCAAAAAGAGGTAGTGAGGTTCAGGGAGGATATTTCGGAGCTTAAGGGCTTCAATGGTTAAAGACACAGCTGCCAATAGATGAACAATGGGCAGGTACAGGAATCCAAATTTAAAGGGGTACAGAAATGATTTTCAAGATGGTGCTGGAGCGTGGTGACTTCTTGCGAGCTGTGCCCAACATACCGTCTACTTCTATCCTTTACTCTTGTTGTACGTTTTAAAAACTCTACTCTAACTCTTATAAGCTCTCTAAAAATGCACTAATTTAGTCTCTTACAGAAATTGCAATCCTCAGGATCTGAAGTCATACCCCACGCACCCCGGACATACACTTTCCACCTTCTTCCATCAGGTAAAAGATACAAAATTCTAAGATCATGTATCACAGCTTGCTTTGGCTCCTGCTCTGTCCAAGACCACAAGAAACTACAAAGGGTCGGGAATGAAGCCCAGTCTATCACGCAAACCAGCCTCCCATCCATTGACACTGTCTACACTTCCTGCTGCCTCGAAAAAGCAGCCAGCATAATCAAGGACCCCACGCATCCTGGACATACTCTCTTCCACCTTCTTCCATCAGGGTAAAAGATACAAAAGTCTGAGTTCAGGTACTAACCGACTCAGGAACAGCTTCTTCCCTGTTACCGTCAGACTTTTGAATGGACCTACCTCGCAATAAGCTGATCTTTCTCTACACCCAGGCTATGACTGTAATGCTACATTTTGCACCCTCTCCTTTCCTTCTCTATGTATGGTATGCTTTGTCGTACAAGAAACAATACTTTTCACTCTATACTATTACATCTGACAATAATAAATCAAATCAAATTAAATGATCTTGGGGAGTTGCGAGGCTGGAGAAGATTACGGCGGAAGGGGGGCATGGAGCGATTTGAAAAAGGATGAAGGTTTTCAAATTTATTCTGAATGTACACCTTTGAGGAGATTCTCAGAAATTTGAAAACTAACTGGATATTGCATCTTGGGCAGGCTATGGCATGGTCTGGGATAGGTTTGATATTGAATTATTGGATAATATTCAGAATTCAGCCTGCACCAAACTAGAAACATTGAATGGTTGGGTAACGTTCATGTTCCAGCGATATGTTTTTATTGGGTAACGATATCTTGCGATATGGAATTGGGCAGGTAAATGGAGTTGAGACACTGATTTAAGCAATGATTTAATTGAATAGCAGTATAGGCCCCAGGATTTGAATGGCCTGCTCCTTTGTATATGCAATTCCCCTTTGAAAGTTACAGTTGAATTTAAATGCACTACCCTTTCAGGCAGTGCACTCCAGATCATTGGAACAACTTGCTGAGTAAAAATAATTGTTGTATATTCATGTTGTTTCTAGTTGGAACAAAGTCACGTTAGGAATCCGATCACGTGACATCCTGATGACACCATCGGCCATTTGCGCGGCGGGCAATCTTTTGCGGGCAGTCTTTCCTAATGGCTTGTAAACACCTTTCCAATTAAACTTTCATTTGTTTATACCTTTGTGGCCTGCAAGCTGACCCTTTCAAAAATACCACAAAAGACAACTGGCGCTGAGGACATCAGAACGACACAGGCAGATTTAAAAATATAGAAAAATCATCGATGTGTGCTGTTGACATCCAAAAAGGATTAAGAAGATAAAAGGCATCCATTTGGCATTATGCCTTCACCTGTATTGTTCCAACATGCCATGTTCATTAATTATTCATATTGTAAATTTTGATTGTTAAGTTATATTCAGGAATCTCTGATATAAAGGGGGAGGAAGGTGTTGTGTATTCATATTGTTCCCAGTTGGAACAAGGTCATCTTAAGAGTCTGATCATGTGATGTATTGATGACATCATTGCACGGGCAAATGGGCAGTCTATCCTAACAGCGAGAGTTGTATTTTTTTATTCATTCGTGGGACATGGGCATCACTGACTGGTCAGCATTTATTCCTCATCCCTAGTTGCCCGAGGGCAGTTGAGAGTCAACCACATTGCTGTGGCTCTGGAGTCACATGTAGGCCAGGCCAGGTAAGGATGGCAGATTTCCTTCCCTAAAGGACATTAGTGAACCAGATGGGTTTTTCCAACAATTAACAATGGTTTCACAGTCATCAATAGATTCTTAATTCCAGATATTATTTTTACTGAATTCAAATTCCACCATCCGCTATGGTGGGATTTGAACCCGGGACCCCAGAACTTTAGCAGAGTTTCTGGATTAATAATCTAGCAATAATACCATTAGGCCATCGCCTCCCCATTAAAGTTGTTTGTTTGTAACTTTGTGGTCTGCAGGCGTATCCTTTAGAAACGACCTCAATAATTATTCTCATCTCCAATCTGATTCTTTCACCAATAATCATAAATCTGTGTCCTCTGGTTACCGGCTCAACCACCAGTGGAAATATTTATCTGTATTTACTCATTATTTTCTCTGAAAATAGGAGTCAGCATGGGATTTGGAGATTTATTTGGTGTTGGTGTCCTCAGCTGAGGTATTGCCTTTCACAATTGTCTCTCGTGTTGTCAGGTTCTTAGGAATGTTTCGGTCTTCACTTGGCACAATTTGTTGGGGACTTTCGGTTGACTCAGTCTCTTTCAAACGGGTTCTGGTTGTTAAACGTTGATGAGCGTGTCTTCTCCATGCTACATTGTCTCGAGTTTGTACATCATAGGAGCCTTCTGATATTTCCATGTAAAATATTCTGCAGAGAACAATATCAGCTTCTCTAGTGCCTCTGTGTAACTGAAGACCCAAATTGCAGGTTCCATTCCAGTAAATCTCATAGAATCGTTGAATCCCGACAGTGCAGAAGGAGGCCATTCAGCCCATCAATCTGCACTGACCCACTTATTTTTTAATCTTACCCAGGCCCTAACTCCATCACCCATAACACCATAACATATTTACTCTGCTAATCCCCCTAACTTACACATCCTGAGACACTAAGGGGAAATTTAGCACAGCCAAACCACCTAACCTGCACATCTTTGGACGGTAGGAGGAAACTGGAGCAGTGGTGCAAGCCACAATCGAACCCAGGTCCCTGGCGCTGTGAAGCAGCAGTGCTAACCATTGTGCCACTGTGCCACCCTTTTTTATTCAATTCCAGCGCTCTGATAGAGCATCTTATTTAGGTCCTCCCGCCCTTTCCCTGTGACCCCACACATGGCAAATCCACCTAACCTGCATTAAAAAGAACGTGCAAACTCCACACAGAGAATCACCCGAGGCTGGAATTGAACCCGGGTCCCTGGCACCGTGAAGCAGCAGTGCTAACCACTGTGCCACAGTGCCACCCTTCTTCAAGGCCTTAAACCACTACAATGTGCAGATTTGGACACCGTTCTCCAGCTGAGGCCTGCTTTCTAAAAGTTTAATATACCCTCCTTACTCCGCCCACCTCCATTGATAATAAATAATTTAACGATGAGTTCCTGGTTGTAAATATAATCACTATTGAAGCACTTTTCTTGTTTATTCCTACCCACTCAACCCTACACTAATATCTACTAACAGTGATTTCCACAACCTCAGACTGCATCAATCTGCAAAAATCGCTTCCTCACATCTCCACCAACTTCAAGGCTTTTATTAAGTTCACCCTGTGTTTAATGAGGTGCTCTGGGCAGGTAATTACATGCAGGTACATCCTTCATACTCTGTGCTGTAACGCACTAAATTATAAAATATGTCAGAGTTATGTGTGCAATTTCTGATACGATTCCTCCGGAGGGGGTGAAAAAAAAACCTTTTACTCATTTCCTGGATTTATAATATAAATCCTGCGTCTGTTTCTCCTCACGTACTCAAACTCAAACTCGTGTGTTGAATTCTCTGGGTCACATCATACCATCGATTCTTTGGCACAAAGAAAAGAATATAAATTCCTCATCTTCACGGTTCAGCGAATGGGATGTTGATCGTTGCAGAATGATAAAAGATATTAATTGTTGGATAAAGCATGAAACATAGTTAAGATCTTCTTGGTGCCGCCTGAAGGTTTTCTCACTTCTGGTTTTAATCTTATCAGATTTCTTTTCTCCCTTTTAGTTCTCCAGTAAGATCCATGTAATTATCGTCTGACTCCAGACATGAAACGAGGCACTGAAACATTATTAAGAATTATTATTTTTTAAATCTTCATGAGATCGGCATGCTAAATGGAAAGCACGAGGATCAATTGCAACCAGAATTCCAGCCATGAACTTGAAAGATCTGATTGTGTCCCACCATTAAACATAGAATGTAGGAGAAGGCCATTCGGCCCTTTGAGCCTGCATGGTTAGTGTGGCGCAGGTGTGTGGCATGGAAAATTTTGCTACCACAGGGTGAATAACGTGGCTGCATTTAAGGAAAAGCTAACTAAGCAAGTAAGGGAACAAGAAACCGGATATGTTGGTATGGTGAGATGAAGTAGGGTGTGAGGAGCCTCTTATTGGACTGTTGCTGTGCTGTACGTGCTACGTAATAAAATCACCATAGCCCCAGACAACCATAGACCGCTCTCCCCTTTGAGTGAGTTTTTTTAAAAACTTCATTCGTGGGACATGGACGTCGCTGGCTGGGCCAACATTTATTGCCCATCCCTAGTTGCCCTTGAGAAAGTGGTGGTGAGCTGCCTTCTTGCACAATGATGAAGGGCATAGATCAGCTAGATAGTCAATATCATTTCCCAAAGATAGGGGAGTCTAAAACTAGAGGTTCAGGGTGAGGGAGGGGGGTGGGGGGGGGGGGGGGGCGGGGGGAGATACAAAAGGGTCCAGAGGGGCAATTTTTTCACACAGAGGGTGGTGAGTGTCTGGAACAAGTTGCCAGAGGTAGCAGTAGAGGCGGATACAATTTTCTCTTTTAAAAAGCGATTAGATAGTTACATGGGTAAGATGAGTATAGAGGGGTAGGGGCCAAATGCAGGCAATTGGGACTAGTTTAGGGGTTTTAAAAAAAGGTGGCATGGACAAGTTGGGCTGAAGGGCATGTTTCCTTGCTGTAAACCTCTATGACTCTAACTGAGGGGTTTACTAGGCTCGAGGGCAGTTAAGAGTCAAGCACATTGCTGTGTCTCTGGAGTCACGTGTAGGCCAGACCAGGTAAGGACAGCAGGTTTCCTTCCCTCATGGACATTCGTGAACCCAATGGGTTTTTGCAACAATTGCAATGGTTTCATGGTCATCAGTAGATTTTTAATTCCCAATATATTTTTATTGAATTCAAATTCCACCATCTGCCGTGGTGGGATCCGAACCCGGGCCCCCAGAACATTAGCTGAATTTTTGGATTGACAGTCCAGTGATAATACCTCTAGGCCATCACCTCCCACCACTGCTACTGATTTAACCAGAGCATCGCCACACCTCAAGCGAGGGGCAAAGTTGAATAACCTCTGCCGGTACAGGAATTCAACCCATGCTGTTGGCGTCGTCCAGCCAACTTAGCTAAACCGACCTCCATTCTACGAAATGCAATTGTGTCCACCCACAGCTCTTACATTCGTATCGTTTCATCTCTGGCAGCCTCTGAGTGATTGAAGTTGAGGCTTTTTGGTAACTTCAATTATAAAATGGTCTTAGCTCCTCCGAGAGACATCCAGCTTCATGAAGTGGAGTGAACAACCCTGCTTGTAACTACTTGTGAAGATAAGTCAATAAAGTGTTCATGACCCCAAGGCATGTGATATCACTGCTCAGTGAAAAATAAACAGCCAGAAATAAACTCCATTGAACTTTAAATCAAGCACATCTCTTACAGCACTGAAATAGCAACAGATCCAAACAACACAAACGCTTGATGAAAAAATCGCAGCTTATTTGGCTCATTGCAGAATACATTTTAAGTGGAAAAGAAGATTTAAGTCTGACAAAGCCTCTACTTTCTCAGAAGACTAAGGAAATTTGGCATATCAGCTACGACTCTCAACAACTTTTACAGATGCACCATAGAAAACATTCTTTCTGATTGTTTCACAGTTTGGTATGGCTCCTGCTCCGACCAAGACCGCAAGGAACTGCGAGGGGTTGTGAACGAAGCCCAGTCCATCACTCAAACCAGCCTCCCATTCATTGACTCTGTCTATGCTTCCCGCTGCCTCGGAAAAGCAGCCAGCATAATTAAGGACCCCACGCATCCCGGACATTCTCTCTTCCACCTTCTTCCATCGGGAAAAAGATACAAAAGTCTGAGGACACGAACCAACCAACTCAAGAACAGTTTCCTCTCTGCTGCCATCAGACTTTTGAATGGACCTACTTCGCATTAAGTTGATCTTTCTCTTCACCCTAGCTATGACTGTAACACTACATTCTGCACTCTCTTGTTTCCTTCTCTATGAACGGTATGTTTTGTCTGTATAGTGCGCAAGAAACAATACTTTTCACTGTAAACTAATACATGTGCCAATAATAAATCAAATCAAATTTAAAAAAGTTGTTCATTGTTGAACAATGATTGAAATTACTAGTCCAGTGGCAATACCACTCTGCCATGTCACTGATTAATAATCCTAACCCGGTGAGATAGTAGCCTGATACTGCTGCTTCACAGTTCCAGGGACGGGTTTGAATCCCGGCTCGGGTCGCTGTCTGTGTGAAGAACAAAGAACAAAGAACAGTACAGCACAGGAAACAGGCCCTTCGGCCCTCCAAGCCTGTGCCGCTCCTTGGTCCAACTAGACCAATCGTTTGTATCCCTCCATTCCCAGGCTGCTCATGTGACTATCCAGGTAAGTCTTAAACGATGTCAGCGTGCCTGCCTCCACCACCCTACTTGGCAGCGCATTCCAGGCCCCCACCACCCTCTGTGTAAAAAACGTCCCTCTGATGTCTGAGTTATACTTCGCCCCTCTCAGCTTGAGCCCGTGACCCCTCGTGATCGTCACCTCCGACCTGGGAAAAAGCTTCCCACTGTTCACCCTATCTATACCCTTCATAATCTTGTATACCTCTATTAGATCTCCCCTCATTCTCCGTCTTTCCAAGGAGAACAACCCCAGTCTACCCAATCTCTCCTCATAGCTAAGACCCTCCATACCAGGCAACATCCTGGTAAACCTTCTCTGCACTCTCTCCAATGCCTCCACGTCCTTCTGGTAGTGCGGCGACCAGAACTGGATGCAGTACTCCAAATGTGGCCTAACCAGCGTTCTATACAGCTGCATCATCAGACTCCAGCTTTTATACTCTATACCCCGTCCTATAAAGGCAAGCATACCATATGCCTTCTTCACCACCTTCTCCACCTGTGTTGCCACCTTCAAGGATTTGTGGACTTGCACACCTAGGTCCCTGTGTGTTTCTATACTCCTGATGACTCTGCCATTTATTGTATAACTCCTCCCTACATTATTTCTTCCAAAATGCATCACTTCGCATTTATCCGGATTAAATTCCATCTGCCACCTCTCCGCCCAATTTTCCAGCCTATCTATATCCTGCTGTATTGCCGACAATGCTCTCCGCTATCCGCAATTCCAGCCGTGAAGTTTGCACGTTCTCCCTGTGTCTGTGTGGGTTTCCTCCGGGTGCTCCGGTTTCCTCCCACAGTCCAAAGATGTGCGGGCTAGGTTGATTGGCCATTCTAAATTGCCCCTTAGTGTCCCGGGGTCCATAAGTTAGAGGAGTTAGTGGGTAAATATGTACGGATATGTGGATTGGGCCTGGGTGGGATTGTGGTTGGTGCAGACTCGATGGGCCGAATGGCCTCTTTCTGCACTGTAGGATTCTACGATTCTATAAATATAAATCAAAATAAGCTAAAGATAGATCTTGAGGGTTTCCAGTGATGGGGCCATGACTATTTTCTTTGAGGGCTTGTTCCATTGGAGGAGGCAATGGCCTAATGGTATTATCGTTGGATATTAATCCAGAAACTTAGCTAATGTTCTGTTCCAGGTTCGAATCCTGCCACGACAGATGCTGGAATTTGAATTCAATAAAAAAATCTGGAATTAAAAATCTATTGATGACCATGAAACCATTGTCGATTGTTGTAAAAATCCACCTGGGTCACGAATGCCCTTTAGAGAAAAAAATCTGCCATCCTTACCCAGTCTGACCTACATGTGAATCCAGAGCCACAATAATCTGGTTGACTCTCACCTGCCCTTGGGGAACTAGGGATGGGCAATAAATGCTGGCCAGCCAGCGACACCCATGACCCACGAATGAACAAGAAAAAGGATTCTTCTTTGGAAGAAAGATTGTTTATACATTCTGTAACTTGCCATTTCCCCAGTGTGGATTTGGATGCGAGGGACCCCAAAGATTCCCGGGGGGATCCCACTCCGAGGTTCCTAGTTAAGGGTTTGCTCAGCAATTGCCAGGAAGTGCAAACTTCCTCGGAGCAATCGCCCTGCACAGGGAACCATCTGAAAACGTGATTTAAATCGCAAACTTCACACCAATTGTCATCCAAAATAAACTAGAAGAATTAAAACCTCTTCTAACTTCTGGGTGACAGTGTAAAGATCCACACTGAACTCTGCAGGGAACTCCCCCCACTACCCGACTAACCACTCTCACCCACAGTATTCCCCACCTCCCCAATCCCCCCCATGGGATTTCCACCCCTACAGGACCGGACCCCCCCCCTCACCCTGTCATAGCAATTATTAATTGAATTCAAATTCCATCATCTGCCGTGGCAGGATTCGAACCTGGAACGGAACATTTGCTGAGTTTCTGGATTAATATCTAATGATAATACCCATTCGGCCATTGCGTCCTGCAATGGAACAAGCCGTCAAAGGAAATAGTCACAGCCCCATCACTGGAAACCCTCAAGACCCATCTTTCGTTTATTTTGATCAATACATATTCAATATCCAAACTGACCCAACCATCATTCCCCTCCCCCCGCCACCCATCCACAAACAATCCACAGACCCGACCCCACCCACCAACCGGATTCAACCCGTTCCAACCTCCCCCCACCCAAGTGGCAATCCAACATTGATTGGTCCACAGTCTTAGGAATAGATGGTCTTGGTTGATTGTGTGGAAGGCTACCTTGCATCTTGCCATTGTCAGAGTGCACCCAGTACCTGTTTCTGTCAATTCCCACCAGTTTGTTCCATATTTTACAGAATATGGTCAGTCTGTTTATCTCCCTCCTTTGCTATTCCATTTCAAATCCAGCATCAAGGATGGACCCTGTTTAGAGCAATCAGACGGAATCTCTGCACCAACCCAGTGAACAGAAGGTTGTTTTCCAAGCTATAAAATGGGCTTCTCATAATTTCTGTCGGCCCATTTAATGTGAGCTTTACAATATTTGCTGGGTGGATGAACAATATCAGCGTTATCTGAACATCATTCCTCATTAACCACTTCACAAATGAATTTCATTGGAGCTGCCATTGTGATGGTCCATTTGCTCCAACTCATATTTTGGAAGAGCAACCGCTAATTCTAATGGTTAATTGGGGCCAAAATAGAGTTAATGACATCTCAAATAAGGTGGGCAAATGCGTCCAATTGATGTTCATAGTGTTATTCTGAAACCGCAATCTTGGTTTTGATTAAGCTTTAAGTCAGCGCTGTTTCCTAATTATCAACAGGACATGCACTATGTTTGTTAATATGTCACAGAGAGAAGTGCTCTCTTATCACCCATAATCAGTATGCATTATGTGCAAAGAGGTGTATCTTTTCCAACCTTTGGAGTCTGTATTCGAAGTATATAGTCCAGCAGCAAGCTTTTGTGAATTTAAACTAACAAACTTCTTGCAAGCTGTGCCCAGCATACCCTCTAATTCTATTTTTTACTCTCATCACTATGCATTCAAAAATCTATTCTAATTCTTTCAAACTGTGTAACAATGCTTTAATTCAATCTCTTCTTCCCTGCCGCCTTCAGACTTTTGAACGGACCTACCTTGTACTAAGTTGATTGTTCTCTACACCCTAGCTATGACTGTAACACTACATTCTGCACCCTTCCCTTCTCTTCTCTATGTATGGTATGCTTTGTCTGTATAGCGTGCATGAAACAATTCTTTTCATTGTATACTAACACACATGGCAATAATAAATCAAATCAAATCAAAAAGATGGTTTATTTTCACACTCTTACCTCAAATTAATTGTTAATGCGCTTGGTCTCACGCATATGCACACATACACACAAAGATTGAATAAAACTGAAGATAGTGCCGTTTTCCAGCATACTGTTAATTCCACCTGATTTATGCTTCCCAGTCACCCATGTGACAAGCCTGCAGTTTCCTGAATGGATTGGGTGACTTAAAGTTGAAATGGGGTCTTGTAAAGTGAAGGGTTCACGGCAGGTTATGACATTTCTTGTACATCGAGGAGGTTAGTTCTCAGGTAAACTTTGAAACTGGAACAGGTTAAGTACTGTGGCTGCTTGATGACTTGTAGCTAATTTCAGAATCTGGTCCTCTGACTGATGATTCTGAAAAGACAAAGATGATCCAGTGTTTCTCTCCAGCTGTTAACTTGTTGCTCTTTTTCTGCAGCCTGCCCTCGCCTCTCTGAGTCTTTCAATAAAACTTGTTACCTGAAGTCAGTTTCAATCACATGACATTTATGAGGTCAACAGAGTCCGGTTCAGATGGGGGAGGCCACCGGGATACAGTGGGAAGTTAATGTTAGCAATTGAGTTTCAATCTTCCTTTTTGTCCACTATGAAACATGGAGATTAGGCAGTTTGGAAATTCCATAGTCTTTAATCAATGAGATGGGCCAATACCTAAACATTGAGATACAACCCCCATATTCGGCTGTGAGGTACCTTCCAAAATTTGCCTATTTAATTAGGTATTCACCAGAGACTTTATACTGTCTTTAATCCAAATGCCAATAGTCACATGATTTGTGACAGCCATCTTAACAACTTGTTTATGTCCAATTATTAAAAGTATTGACTGAGAGTTCATAATATGACATGCCTGTACTGGGCAAGACAATGCAAGATACGTAGTTTCTAATCTACACCATCCTCTGCATCATTTTGGAAGGTGTTTAGGCCTCAGAATATTCCCCCATTGCAACAAGTTTTATGGACATAAATTTGTAAAAGATGACAACGGGGCTGTCAGCACATCAAAACAGTGCAAAAATAATCAGAATGTTGAAGTAACAAACTGTGTTAAAATATATTATAGTTCTGTGCTTCCATATTGTGAAAATGTGAGCTTATTTGCAAATGAAGATAGGATGATGATTTGAAAAATCATTGTGTTGTTAACCTGTCAAAATGAAAAACATACTAAATGTCTGAATTTGAATGTCATTGAGGGATAATTCCTTTGGTCCAAAATAAACACGTTATTGAGTTACTTTGCTTGATTGATATTTTAACTGCGCAGCCATATTGATCATGGAAGTTATAAATACTCCACTAAATTATTATCTTACAAATGCAGTGTCTGATGAGCTCCTGTCTAAGCTGTATTACGACCCACAATCTCCAGTGTGAAGGTAACGTGTCAGCATTTACTCCTGGGCACCTTGAGTGGCAGAAGAACACATTTGATGCTCCTGATTGCCAAAGCTCCACTGCAGAAGTGCTAATTGCTAAGGGAAGCTGCTGAGGAGGGAAGCCTAATGGGAATTCCCAACTGGAATGTTGTTGATTAGGTACTGCAAGCTGGCCAACAGCAGCACTGGTGACCATCATCCCAAAACCTCACCCTTCAGGGAACCCAGCAGGGGAAAAGAGAAACTGTGTCATTTCAAATGAGATAGATAATCCTTCAAAGTAATTCTGATTTTTACCATGGTGGCGTGCATTATTTATTTGTAACTAGTATGATAAAGCTACTCAATAATAACAGTGGTTAGTATTGATGCCTCACAGCACCAGGGATCCATGTTTAATTCCTGGCTTTGGTCACTGTCTAAGAAGTTTATATATTCATCACAAGTAGGCTTACATTAACACCACAATGAAGTTACTGTGAAAATCCTTTAGTCGCCACACTCCGGCGCCTGTTTGGGTACACTGAGGGAGAATTTAGCGTGGCCAATACACCTAACCACCACGTTTTTCGGACTGTGGGAGGAAACCGGAGCACCCAGAGGAAACCCACGCAAACATGGGGAGAACGTGCAAACTCGGCACAGACAGTGACCCAAGCTGGGAATGGAACCCGGGTCCCTGGCGCTGTGACGCAGCAGTGCTAACCACTATGCCACCGTGCCATCTGTGCCAAGTCTGCATATGCTCCCCATGTCTGCGTGGGTTTCCTCCAGGTGCTCCGGTTTCCTCCCACAGTCCAAAAGACGTGCGGGTTAGGTGCATTGGCCATGCTAAATTCTCCCTCAGTGTACCCAAACAGGTGCCGGAGTGTGGCGACTAGGGGATTTTCACAGTAACTTCACTGCAGCGTTAATGTAAGCCTAATGTGACACTAACAAACAAGTAAATAAATAAATAATACCATTTTGACTTTATGAAATACAGCAACAAGGTAATATGCATGTATATAGCACCTTAAATGTAATAAAATAGTCCAGGCTCTGTCGGAGGGGTGATTATCAGACACGTTTTGATACAGAGACAAAGGCTGGATATTTCCCATCTAGCCTGCCGCGGGAATCGTAGGGGGCGGGACAGAAAATTCAGCGGACCATTTAAAGGTCTGTTGAGTTTGGGTGGGAATTTCCGGTCTTGGGGCATGTGTGGCCGGAGAATCCCAGGCAAAGAAACAGAGATTGGGATCGGTGACGAAAGGTCCTTTCAGCATTCACGCACAGGGTGTGGCCATTCGCTACAAGGCCAGCACTTGTTTCCCATCCCAGTATCCCATGGAAAGATCTTGGTAAACTTCAGTCTGTGCAGTTCAGAATGTGGAAAGAAAAAGATTAGCAAGGACAAATGTGGGTCCATTACAGGCAGAGGTGGGAGAATTTAGAATTGAGAATCGGGAAATGGTAGCAAAATTAAATAATTACTGTGTGGTCTATCTTCATGGAGGAAGATGCAGGAAATCTCCCAGAAATACGAGGAACCAAAGGGACTAGTGAAAATGACGATTTCAAACAAATCCGCATTCATAAAGAGGTAGTACTCGAAAAATGGGACCTCTATTTACATCTAATTTACAATGTAGATCAGACATATACGCCTGATTATCCCCCCTCCCCACTATGCTGCACTGTCCATTCATGAAGGTATGTGAGAACATCAACTTGAATTGCAAGATGTCACAGTGGCACAATGGTTAGCACTGCTGCCTCACAGTGCCAGGGACCTGGGTGACTGTCTGTGTGGAGTCTGCATGTTCTCCCTGCATCTGCATGGGTTTCCTCCGGGTGCTCCAGTTTCCCCCCGCAGCCCAAAGATGTGCAGATTAGGGGACTGGCCATGCTAAATTACCCCTTAGTGTCCAAAGATGTGTAGGCTAGGTGGATTAGCCATGATAAGAGGGCAGAGAGGAGGGTCTGGGTGGGATGCTCTTTTGATAGTCGGTGCAGACTTGATGGGCCGAATGGCCTTTTTTTGCACGATAGACGTTGTGTGATTCTAGGTACCCATGGCATTCACCGAACAAACAGAACCCACCGAAGGTGCACAGCCCCCTGGGGAAGGGGTCATGCCCTGGCAGTTCCTGGCACTGCCCCCTAGCACTGCCTGTTGTTTGCTGGTGGGGCAGCCTCTGCCAGTGTGCCGTTGTGGGTTGAGCCTCAAGGTTTTTTTTGACTGAATCAAAAAATATGACAGGAAAAGCCAGTTGTGCCACAGTCGACTCTTCCTGCCCTAACTGACACTTAGGTTGGATCTCTCTGGCTATTCACGCCGGTGGGATCTTCCAGTCCCGCCAATGATGTGTCCCAACGGTGAAGGGTGCGTTCAACGAGAAATCCTGTTGACAATGGTATGACCAGAAGATCCCACTGCTGGTTAATAGCAGGCCGCTTCCCACCACCGTGAAACACACAGTGGATTACACAGTAAACCCCGCCATTAGCCAGAAAATGGGAACATTTCACCCAGTGGATGCTTTGGCACTTATCTTTCAAAACTCTGCAGATTCTGGAAAGGTTCCTTCAGAAGTAGAACATTTGACCTCACTATTTAGGAAGGGAGAGAGGCAGAGAGAGATGGAGAACTACAGATCTGTTAGTTTGATGTCAGCAGTGAAGAAAATGTTAGAATCTATTATGAAAGGTGTGAGAACTGGGCACTTCGAAACTAATGATATGATTGGGTAGAGTCAACATGGATTTATGAAAGGGAAATTGTGCCTGACAAACCTGTCAGTGTTTTTGAGGATAATGTAGCCTAGGTAAAGGAGAACTAGTGGATCTGGTGTATTTGGATTTGCAGAAGGCAAACCTCCCAGACAGGAGGTTAGTAAGCCAAATGAGAACACATAGGGCTGAAGTTAATATACTGCTCTGGATTGAGAATTGGTTAACTTACAATAAACGGAGAGTAGGAACAAACAAGTCATTCTCAGGATGACAGATTGTTATTAGTGGAGTGCTGCAATGATCAGTGCTTGGACTTGTTTTGGTAACTTTGTAATCTGCTTCGGACAAAGTGTTCATTCAGTTTGAGAGGTTTGGTACAGTGTCCATTGAATGTTTCTAATTTTCATGTCACTCTATTTTCGGCACCGGAGTGTGGCGACTCGGGGATTTTCACGGTAATTTCATTGCGTTGTTGATGTAAGCCTACTTGTGACACCAATAAATAATCTTAAACGCTTTTGAATTGTGGCTAAATCATGTGCTACTCCACTCTGAACTGATTTCACTTGGGCAGTCGCAGCCAAGAGTTTTCATCTGATGTTGTTTTGAAGCAAATGGTTAAAGGAATAAGGGTTGGAAAATCCAGGCTTACAGTCGTCAGAGACGAAATAATTTAATTCTTGCAATCTGGGCTGGATTTGATCCCAGATGTGAGAAGGTGGTCTGCTAATACATTGCTCTGCCAACCTCCCCATAAACGGACATATCCATTATTCGGTTCAACTGCGCCAAATGGGCTTGTAAAATTCTGTACTGTCTTTTCAGACTATTATTCTGCCTTGTAGCATGGAGGGCTGAATATTTACTGGAAAATCATATTGGCCTGAAGTCAACTGGGTTTATCCAAGTGGGAGTGAGATAATAGTGTGTACTCAAATTGATGACCATTGATTGCCCCAGGTTGTGTACAGTTTCATAATTGTTATCTTACTCACCCAATAATCCAGTGGACTGGCCTAATAATGTAGAAGAAATTAGTTCACATCCCATCACTGCTGTTGGTTAATTAAATCAAGAGCAGTAATGCTGATTGTGAAACTACTAGTCTGTGGGTAAAAACCCATTTGATTCCTTCGGGGAAGAAAACATACATACTGACCTGGTCTGGCCTTGGTCTGACTCTTGATCCAGAATAACATGGTTGACTCTTAAATAGCCCAGCAACCATGCAGCTGCAGCAAAGCTACAGCCAGAAAGACTATGCCACGGTTCAAGAAGGTTCAGGGTGGCACAGTGGCACAGTGGCTAGCACTGCTGCCTCATAGCGCCAGGGACCCTGGTTCGATTGCGGCCTTGGGTGACTGTCTGCATTGAGTTTGCACGTTCTCCCCGCGTCTGCGTTGGTTTCCTTAAGATTTGAGAAAACAAATTTCACTCAGGGTGGTGGCAATCTGGAACCAACTGTTGGGGAGGTGGTGGAAGTTGGAAACCTTACAACCTTTTTAAAATATTTGCATGAACACTTGAATAATATTCACGGATATGGGACAAGTGCAGGAAATTGCGATTAGCATGCCTTTGGTGGTAGTTCTTGTTGGTGCAGACTTGATGGGCTGAAGGGCCTTTTTTGCATTGTTTGATGGCACTTTGACACTTTGGCGGGAATGTTACCACCATTCACACTGGTGGGATTTTCCCATCCCGCTGCAGCGAAAGGAAATTTGGCTGGGTGCCAAATTCTCCAACCTCGCTGTAGCGGGAGCATGGCGTGAACGGCCAGTAAGATCGTGCCCTATGACTATGACAGCGCGTGTTCAATTCCTGTACTGGCTGAGTTAATTAATCTTCTCAACCTTGTCCCTCAACTGAGGTGTGGTGACCCTCAGGTTAAATCACCACCAGTCAGCTCTCCCCTCAAAGGGGAGAGCAGCCTATGGTCATCTGGGACTATGGCAACTTTACAGGGGGAGTTTTCCCATCCCGCCCACCACGGGAATTGTCGCAGGCAGGGGGTGGACCATGCAAAGATCCGTTGACCTCGGGTGGGAATTTCCGGTTTTGGATTGCGCGCGGCTGGAAAATCCTGGCCTACATACTTAACATAGAAGTAACATCATGTGAATGAATTGAAGTAAAATTGCATTCAGCGTACAAAGGGTTAAATCTGCACAGCTGCTGAACCACTTATCTGGAGGAATTCGAAACATTTCCCTTGTTCAGTCAGATACCCTGTGTTTGAGTTTGACCATTGATGTTCTGTTGGATGAAGTAGTTATTCAATGATAGGGATCTCATTGGCAGCAAGCTTTTAATTCTTAGTGAGTCTGAATTAAGATCTGTTGTAGAGCCATTCACGTTTAATGCATAGGATCTTTGTATCTGGGTACTTTCATATGATAGTCATGATGTGGAGATGCCGGCGTTGGACTGGGGTAAACACAGTAAGAAGTTTAACAACACCAGGTTAAAGTCCAACAGGTTTATTTGGTGGCTTTTGCTACCAAATAAACCTGTTGGACTTTAACCTGGTGTTGTTAAACTTCTTACTACTTTCACATGAAACAGCCTAAAATAGTTCATTTCAGTTCAACCATTGAACCTTAAAATGCACTTGGTCAGCAAAGAGAAGATACAAGTGTTCCTCCAACATTAGTTATATCCATATGTCACCCTCCATATTTGAGCTGTTCTTTTCACAGAATTTCACTTTGAATTTTCAGCACCAAAACAGGCCATTCAGCCCAACTAGTCCATGCTAGTGCTTCTGCACGGTGCCAGCCTCCTCTCACCCTTCTTCATCTAACACCATCAGTATACCTTCTATTTCTTTCTCTCTCACATGCTTATTGAGCTTTCCCTTAAACGCATCTGTGGTATTTTTCTCAACTGCTCCTCCTGACATTTGCTGCGTTGATGTAAACTGTTCGTTGCTGTTTGGCTTTCAAAGAAACAAGTTTGTTATTTTATCACCAGCTTTGGAGGGTTCTAAAGTGTAGTGGAAGGTTGTAAAAGTTTCTATCAGGAAATGGAAAACGTGACAAGTATTTCCAAGCAGCTGGATTAATGGAATCTCGGATAATTGTGCAGGACGAGATGAAATGGGACTAGGGCATGGATACAAAGGGGGGGTAACAGAGAAGATAGTGCTCGGATTGCATCTCACTTCATTTCTGCTGATTTATTATCATTCTTACTTTTAAAGTTTAAGCTTATTTACTAGTCAAGGCAAGCTTACATTCACACTGCAATGAAGTTACTGTGAAAATCCCCTAGTCGCCACACTCCGGCGCCTGTTCGGGTACACTGAGGGGAGAATTTAGCATGGCCAATGCACCTAATCAGCACGTCTTTTGGACTGTGGGAGGAAACCGGAGCACTCGGAGGAAACCTACGCAGACATGAGGAGAGCATGCAGACTCTGCACAGTCAGTGACCGAAGCCGGGAATTGAACCTGGGTCCCTGGCGCTGTGAGGCAACAGTGCTAACCACTGTGCCACTGTGCCACCATGTCATGTTTCATAACAATTTTGTTTCATTTTAGCCCTGAATTCTGGTCACTATTATGCAAATTATGTTGGATATATTGGATATATATAATAAATTATATTTGTGGGAAGAGATAGAGCCATGGACAAGTGACCACCTGATGTAAAAATCACAGCCCTGGATTGTATGAATCTGAATCAAAACTATTTCCAGGTAAGGCAACGTAACTGAAAACTTTTTGGTTCATGAAAAGGAAATTAATTCAGTACTTAGCGCTTTCAAAGAGCTGGCAGAGGCCCGATGGGCTAAAAGGCCTCCACCTGTGCTATAAAATTTGATTTTTCCCTTCCTCGCAGCTTAACATCAAACCAAGCTCATGAATTCAATTCCTGCAGGCCATTTCACTCACTAACCTGAGGTTCCCAGTGCCTGCACTTATCTCCACTTGAAATGCGTAAAATCATAGAATCTTGCACCACAGAAGGAGGCGATTTAGACCATCATGCTGGCTTTTGGAAACAGCTGTTCACTTAGTCCAGGGGTGGAAAAACTACAGCCCACCGGCTACATCTTGCCTATGGGAGTTTTTATTTGGTCCCTGAGATGCATTGCCTTATAACAAATATTCACGTACTCATACCAGGAATTGGATGTTATTGACTGAAAAAGGCAATCAGGTTGCATGTTTCTATCTGTATTTGGACTAACCTTTTCGTGGCTGAGGCAACCTATAATCTATTGTGAAATTTTGTGGAACCTCAACCCTCTCTCCTTTCCCCCTTCCCCATGTTTATATATATATATATAATATCTATTAAATCTGCGTTATAAAACAAAAATGAAAATGAAATAAAGCACTATTGAATTGGGCATCATGTGTGGAAAGTGGAATGAAAAGTTTCTCTAACAGTGACGTTAATACCTCCAGATTATTCATTAAAACCCATCTGATTCACTGAGGTTTGGGCAGCATGGTGGCACAGTGGTTAGCACTGCTGCCTCGCAGAGTCATGGACCCGGGTTCGATTCCAACCTTGGGTCACTGTCTGTGTGGCGTCTGCGCGTTCTCCCCGTGTCTGCGTGGGTTTCCTCCTGGTGCCCCGGCTTCCTCCCACAGTCTGAAAGACGTGCTGGTTAGGTGCATTGACCCGAATAGGTGCCGGAGTGTGGCAACTCGGGGAATTTCACAGTAACTTCATTGCAGTGTTAATGTAAGCTGACTTGTGACACTAATAAATAAATTTTTAAAAGTTTAAAAGAATTCCAATAGTGAAAGCAGTTAATTTTGATCTCAGTTGACCTAAACTCAGAATGGGATGTTAGAAGGTAGAAGCCTTATTCCCTTTTCCTAGGGCGGCACAGTGGTTAGCACTGTTGCCTCATAACTCCAGGCACCCGCGTTCAATTCCAGCCTTGGGTCACTTTCTGTGTGGAGTTTATACGTTCTCCCTGTGTCTGCGTGAGTTTACTCCGGGTGCTCTGGTTTCCCCCATAGTCCAAAGATGTGTGGGTTAGATGAATTGGCCATACTAACCTGTCCCTTAGTGTCACGGGAATTAATCGGGTAAATATGTGGATCTACAGGATAGGGCATGTGCAGGATTGTTGTCGGTGCAGGTTCGATGGGCCGAATGGCTTCCTTTTGTACTGGAGGGAGTCTATGATTCCGTGATTCCTCCGCACCCTCTCCAAATTGTACTTACTCTGCCCGTGCTAAACGCATTGGTTTGCGTATCAGGGATGAGTAAGCTGCCTTTGTTGGTAGATGGCACCAATTTGAATAATGTGCAGCTATGCAGAGCCGAAAGGTTCAATACACAAAGTCACACTATGTCGAGACTCCTTCATTCCCTGCTGAGGACACCTTGTTTTCACATGTACAGTTAGAATTCAGTATTTCAGAACTGAGTACCGCAGGAAGGAAATGGAATAGATTCTTTGTCAGACTGAGTGAGTGACAGGGAAAGGAACAGTGCACACAGCTGGAAGCCAATCCTGTACGTGCTCCCGAGCATCGGGAAAGTACTTGGCAGAGTGCAGGCCGAGGCTGGGGAACAGATAAAACTGACCCAAGTGGAGATCGGAGTGCAGAGGCATTAACTGAGGTGAGCAACACAATAGGTCAATGTCACAGGCGTATTAAAACCGTCAAGAGTGTGTGTCAATGAGATGCAAATGAGAACGGATGAGCTGTAGATGAAACAGATGGAGTGTTGAACAGAAACAGATGAGTTGCCCGCTGACTTTAAGATAAAAACAAATAGCCTGCAGATGAAAATGGATGACCCGGCACATGGTGAGCAGAGACGCCAGAAATAAAGGCTAAAGGAATTCCAATAGAGAAAGCAGTTAATTTTGATCTCAGTTGACCCAAACTCGGAATGGGATGTCAGAAGGCAGAGCCGTCAAAGCCTTTTTCCCTTCATGGTTCACATAGATGTGCCCCATGGCGCCGTGGAGGTCACACAGAAAGTTTAAATCTATGTTCCTGCTAAGTTGCTTGCTTCTCAGGTTACTGGAGCAGTGATCATGGTGTTCTGATTAGTACCTGTTCACTGATGAGGCAGCCGTGCAAAGGATGGGGTCTGCATCAGATCAGAATCCAAACAAGTTTTCCCTGTGGCTGGGGATTCTAGACCAGGTTGTGTGATTTCAAGAAGAAATTAGATCCATTTCTTGGGGCGAAAGGGATCGAGGGTTATGGGGGGGGGGCGAGGCAGGATCAGGATATTGAATTTAATGATCAGCCGTGATCAAAGTTAATGACATAACAGGCCTGAGGGGCCGAATGGCCTACTCGTGCTTCTATTTTTTCCACCTTCTTCCGTCAGGAAAAAGATACAAAAGTCTGAGGTCATGTACCAACCGACTCAAGAACAGCTTCTTCCCTGCTGCTGTCAGACTTTTGAATGGACCTACCTTGCATTAAGTTGATCTTTCTCTACACCCTAGCTATGACTGTAACACTACATTCTGCACTCTCTTGTTGCATTCTCTATGAACGGTACGTTTTGTCTGAATAGCGTGCAAGAAACAATACTTACAATGATAAATCAAATCAAGTCAAATCAAATTTTCTATGTTTCTATGTAACAGAGGATCACAGCCTCAGGATAAAGAATTGACTGTTTAGGACTGATGATGAAAAATTCTTTCACTTGCAGGGTGGAATTTGCCACACAATTATAATTTACACCCCCAGTGCCGTGCATGGGAGACAAACGTGTGATTCCACAGTGGGGGAAATTTTTCAGTGATGAAGCCTGCCAGGGTGGCAAGGTTAGCACTACTGCCTCACAGCGCTAGGGACCCGGGTTCAATCCCAGCCTCAGGTCACTGTCTGTGTGGAGTTTGTACATTGTCCCCGTGTCTGCGTGGGTTTCCTCCGTGTGCTCCGGTTTCCTCCCACAGTCCAAAGATGTGCATGGGTTAGCTGGATTAGCCATGCTAAGTTGTTTCTTGGTGTTCCAAGGTGTGCAGATTAAGAGGATTAGCAGTGTAAATATGCGCGGTTTCGGAGATAGGGCCTGGGTGGGATGCTCTGTTGGAGAGTTGGTGCAGACTCGATGGGCCAAATGGCCTCCTTCTGCACTGCAGGGATTTTGTGATTCTATGATCAGCAGGGTATGTGTTATTATAAATGAACCTCCTGGTCAAAAAGGGAGGCACTGTATCATGGAACGCTTGCCTGTCCAATTCCTTTACCTCTAACAGCAGGCTTATTGAGAGTATAAATGTGGCATGAGTACTTCTTCAAATTGAAATTTCATTTGGAAATATTTCACTATTTTCATGGTGGCACCATCATTGTTTGTTGAGACTAGCTCAGCCAGTGAGTTCAATGCACTGGCTCTCCTCATGGTTGGCACACATTGATGGTTACAGAGGAATTAGGGAGATTTCCTTTATTGTGGAAGAAACAGTATTGTGATTTCTGTTCACTCTTTATTGAATGTTCACATTGGCGTCCAGTGTTTACTCAGCACTCTGTGAGACATGACTGAACTCAGCTTGTCGCTCCCTTCCACACATTGTAAAGGACATTGTCCCAGATCAGATATGGGCTGGTTAAGTGAACGAGCAAATTTTGGAAGCTGGTGTACAATGTGGGAACATGTGAACTTGTCCACTTTGGCAGGAGGAATAAAAAAATTGCCACTTATTTAAATAGAGAAAGATTGAAGAAAACCTATGTACAGAGGGATCTGAGTGTCCTGGTACATGAATCACAAGAACTTGAGTATTATCTAGAAAAGAGACCTTTTTGTCGAAGCTTTTCATTTGTGCTCATCAGGGCAATTCATAAGAATACCAAATGAAAGGGGGGAAACAATTTATACTGTATGAGAAGAGAATGCTGGTTGGTTCGCAGTGGCCTCTGATTGGTAGAGACATTTCCATGGAGCATGCACCAGTTGATGGTGACCGGCAGTTAACTGCCAAGCATTGCTTGGAAATTAAACCTGGCAGTTTCACTCTGATTGGTCAAGGCAATGAGGAATGAAGCAGCAAATGGCTGTCACTTATTTTGTTTAGCTGAAACAGGTGCAAATTCTGTCCACAAAGAAAAGGGCCTTCTGTGTTTAAATATGTAGCTTCCTGTATGTGTGAATGTGTCACACCGCAAGTCCAAGTGATAACTTTATGTTGGTTGTCAGTGCAATTCTTAGCAAAATAAGGATTATTTAGCAAATGTTGTCCAGCCTCCCAGACATAGATGACAGGAGGCAATGTGCCTTTCACTGATGGCAAGATTTTCTACTCTTAATCTTGAATGCAGAGCAGCGTGACAAAATGTTTCAGGTTGGTGAGTATTTGTGGCATGTATTAAAAGACAGTGAACCCCCGCCCCCCCTCCGCCACAACTGGGCATGAGGCTTGCCCCATCACAAACCATGACTCTCAGGTAGGGGGCACATTTCTGGCCTCCCTGCGGTGCCTTTCTCGCGGTGGGATGCGGCGCACCATTTACCGGCAATGTGATCTTCCTGTCCCGACCGCTGTCAATGGGGTTTCCCACTGATTCCACCCCATGCCATCAGTAAACCTCTGGCAGGTGTGTGCCATTGGCGGGACCAGAAGATCCTGTTGGCAAGAACAGCTGGAAAATTCCGGCCTTAACCTCTGCATCTCAATCCACCATCGGGAAATCAAAATTTAGCATCCTGCCGAGTTGAAGAACATCGCTTGCTATTTTTCCCTCAAATGGGCTTCACAAAATCCTTCCCCAGACCATGGCGAACACTTGGGATTGTCTGTACCAGCTGATGCTCAGTCACTGAGTATATCTAAGTCAGGGATGCTCAGGTATTTGGAGGTGAAGTGGGACAAGAGGCATGGGGATCAGATAAGAAAGTGGAATTGGGATGGAAGTTAAGTTGAGTTTATTTATTAGTCACAAGTAAAGCTTATATTAACACTGCAATGAAGTTACTGTGAAATTCCCCTAGTCGCCACATTCTGGTGCCTGTTCGGGTCAATGCACCGAACCAGCATGTCTTTCAGAGGAAACCGGAGCATCCGGACGAAATCCATGCAGACACGGGGAGAACGTGCAAACTCCACACCAGACAGTGGCCCAAGCTGGGAATTGAACCCAGGTCCTTGACACTTTGAGGCAGCAGTGCTAACCACTGATCAACAATCAGATCAACAATGATTGGGTTACATGGTGCAACAGGTTTGACGGACTAAATGGCTGGACTTAGTGTTCAATTTCTTATAGAACATATGGCAAAACAGGAGGCCATTCAGCCTCGGCAGTGCTGGTGTTTACACTCCACTCTCTATCACTCTCACTTCAGTCTTTCAGCGTATTTTTTGACTCCTTTTTCTCTCACAGTTATTTTCTTTTCTTTTGAGAGCATCCAAGCTACCTGCTTCAAGCACTTTCGTGGTGGCAAGTTCTACATTCTAAGCATTCACTGTGTGAAGAAATCTCTTTGTTGGATTTGGTAACTATCCTGGGGTTTTAGCTGCAGTTTGGATTCTCCCACAATGGGAGATTCTACCCTGTCCAACCCATTCATTATTTTAAGGACCTGTACCAGGGTCACCTGTTCAATCACTCCTGGTATCTCAAATCTGTCGGTTCTGATACCAATCTTGGAAAAACGTTTTGCATTTTCTCCGATATGAAATATAAATACAAACAGGGTGTGGTAACGTGGCCCCTTTAAGGGACGATCCTTCAAAAGCCACATGATCAAGCCAAACTCTATGGAGTGATTGCGCGAAAAGCCAGAGCAAGGGCTGACGGCCTGGGATGGTGAGGACCTTCAGTTGGAGCCAGGGAAGACAAGAATGTAGACCCTTGTGAGTGTTTCTGACAATCCCTTAGCTTGTATATTTTCATGTTAGTTTAATAAACCCTTTTGCTGTTGGAGCCACACTGAGTTGCCTCCAGTAATTACTTTTGGTCATATTTTGGACACCTCTGTGGGTGGCACGGTGGCACAGTGGTTAGCACAGCTGTCTCACAGCGCCAGGGACTCAGGTTTGATTCCCGGCTTGGGTCACTGTCTGTGGGGAGTTTGCACGTTCTCCCCATGTCCGTGTGGGTTTCCTCTGGGTGTTCCGGTTTCCTCCCGTAGTCTAAAGTTAGGCGCATTGGCCATGCTAAATTCTCCCTCAGTGTACTTGAACAGGCGCCGGAGTGCGGCGACCAGGGGATTTTCACAGTAACTTCATTGCAGTGTTAATGTAAGCTTAGTTGTGATACTAATAAATAAACTTACTTAAACTTATCTGGACCTCCCCTCGCCTCCCCCGCTGATGTCTGGAACCATCGCCCCCCCCCCCCCCCCGCCCCCCCCTGACTAATGTCAGGACGCCTCTCTCCCCCAGCTTTGATGTCGGTTGAACTGCTTCCCCCCACAGCTCCCCCCCGCCTCCCCACCCCACTGACTGGATCTCCCCATTTAGGATCAAATCATTCCAGCACCAAAGGATACCATTCAGCCCATCATTCTTATGCTGATTCTTAGAAAAGTTAAAGTTTGATTATCAGTGTCACAAGTAGACTTACATTAACATTGCAATGAAGTTACTGTGAAAATCCCCCAGTCGCCAATTCTCCCTCAGTGTACCCTGTTTGGGTACACTGAGGGAGAATTTAGCATGGCCAATGCACCTAACTAGCACGTCTTTCAGACTGGGGGAGGAACCCCACGCAGACACAGGGAGAACATGCAGACTTCCGCACAGACGTGATTCAAGGCTGGAATTGAACCCAGGTCTCTGGCGCTGTGAGGCAGCAGTGCTAACCACTGTGCCACCACGGTGATGGTGAAAGAGCAGTTGCTTAGTTCCACACCAATATTTTGCAATTTGTTGGAGAAAATTGAAAATAGATCGAAGGGACAAGCTGTGCTGAGGTACAGATCTGATTTTCCTAATTAGTTCAACAGTGAGAAGCAATTATATCCCAAAGCATCCTGACAACATCTGGAGATATCAAGGTAGAGGGTTCCACTGCAATATTAAACCAATCCGTTGCTGGTTTCTCTCCCACTACAGAGAGCAAGTGCATTTTGTTATCAGGTGCAGGAGTGTCTAATTCAACCTGAAAGGGATAAGAATAAAAGGAAATTTCTGGAACTGCTTTCCTGGCTCGATATTCTGTAAATAAGGTATTCAGCATGTAGATACTTGATTTTTTTTTCAATTCATTCGTGGGACAAGGGCGTCACTGGCTGGCCAGCCCTACTTGTCCTTGAGAAGATGGTGGTGAGCTGCCTTCTTGAATCGCTGCAGTCCACATGCTGTGGTTTGACCCACAATGCCATTGGGGAGGGAATTCCAGGATTTTGACCCAGCGACTGTGAAGGAACAGCGATATATTTCCAAGTCAGAATGGTGAGTAGCTTGGAGGGGAACTTGCAGGTGGTGGCATTCCCATGTATCTGCTGCCCTTGTCCTTGTAGATGGAAGTGGTTGTGGGTTTGGAAGGTGCTGTCTCAGGATCTTTGGTGAATTGCTGCAATGCATCTTGTAGATGGTACACACTGCTGCTATTGAGTGTCGGTGGTGGAGGGATTGGATGTTTGTGAATGTGGTGCCAATCAAGTGGGCTACTTTGTCCTGGATGGTTCCAAGCTTCTTGTGTGTTGTTGGAGCTGCACCCATTAAGACAAGTGAGGAGTATTCCATCACACTCCTGACTTGTGCCTTGTAGATGGTGGATAGGCTTTGGGGAGTCAGGAGGTGAGTTACTCGCTGCGTATTCCTAGCCTGTGATCTGCTCTTGTAGCCACTGTGCTTCCATAACAACAGAGCAGTTGTTTGTCCCATGTGTGGAATGGGTATGACAAAGTTAACCAAGCTCTGGGTTGCATGTCAAGGCTTGGCAGCTTGTGGTGAAAGAAATCAGTTAACATAATATAAAAGCAAAATACTGCGGATGCTGGAATCTGAAACAAAAACAGAAAATGCCTGAAAATCTCTGCAGCATCTGTGGAAAGAGAGGAGAGCCAACATTTCGAGTAAGGATGACCCTTCATCAATTAACACTTGGGTTAACAAGGAGGACCACAGAATCACTGAATTGTTACAATGTAGAAGGAGGCCATTTGGCCCATCATGTCTGCTTGAAGGGGCAACCCACCCGGTGCCATTCTCTCATCTTCTCCCCATAACCCTGCGCACTCTTCCTTTTGAGTTGATTGAGTTTTTTGAAGACGTGATGAAGATAATTGATGAGGGAAGGGCTGTGGTTGTAGTTTATATGGACTTTAGTAAGGCATTTGACAAGGTCCTACATGGCAGACTGGTACAAAAACTAAAATCACTTGGGATTCGGGTGGGTTGGCTAGGTGGATACTTAACTGGCTTGGTTATAGAAGACAGAGAGTAGCGATGGAAGGGTGTTTTTCAGAATGGAGATCTGTAGCTATTGATGTGCCGCAGGGATCAATGCTGGGACCTTTTGTGTTTGTAGTATATGTAAATGATTTGGAGGAAAATGTGGGTGGTCTGATTAGTAAGTTTGTGGATGACACGAAGATTGGTGGAGTTGCTAATCGTGCTGGGGATACGACAAGATATAGATAGATTGGAGACTTGGGCACAGAAATGGCAGATGGAGTTTAATCCGGACAAATGTGAGGTGATACATTTTGGAGGATCAAATTTAGGTGTGAATTATACTGTAAATGGCAGAACCCTTAGGAACGTTAACATACAGAGGGATCTGTAACAGGTCCACAGTTCCCTAAAAATGGCAATACAGGGGGCCAAGGCAGTTAAGAAAGCATACGCAATGCTTGCCTTCATCAACCGGGGCATTGAGTACAGGAGTTGGGAAATCATGTTGCAGCTATATAAAACCTTGGTTAGGCTGCATTTGGAGTATTGCGTGCAGTTCTGGTCACCACACTGCCAGGAGGATGTGGAAATTTTGCAGAGAGTGCAAAGAAAGTTCACCAGGATGTTGCCTGGTCTCGAGGGTGTTGAATAAAGTTTAAAGTTTCAAGTTTATTTATAGTGTTACAAGTAGGCTTACGTTGACACTGCAATGAAGTTATTGTGAGGAGAGGTTGAATAAACTAGGATTGTTTTCACTGGAAAGACGGAGGCTGCGGGGAGACCTGATAGAGATCTACAAAATTATAAGAGGCATAGACAGGATGGATAGTCAGAGGCTTTTTCCAAGGGTGGAAGTGTCAATTACAAGGGGGCACAGGTTCAAGGTGAGAAGGGGGAAAGTTTAAGGGAGATGTGTGGGGGAAGTTTTTCACGCAGAGAGGCATGGGTGTCTGAAGCGTGCTGCCAGAAGAGGTGGTGGAAGCAGGCACATTAGCAATACTTAAGAGGCATCTGAGTGTGTGCATGAATAGGGAGGCGGATTGAGTAAGGGCAGAAGGTTTTTTTTTGTTTCGTTAGGGCCTCATGATCAGCACGGGCTTGGAGGGCGAAAGGGCCTATTCCTGTGCTTTACTTTTCTTTGTTCATTGTTTTTCAGAAAACAGTCTGGCCTCTTTTTGAAAGCTTCAATTCACCCTGTCTCCACCATGCTCTCGGGCAGTGCATTCCAGATCCTAACTGCTCGCTGCATTAAAAAATTCTCCTCACAGAAGAATGCTCTTCCTCAGTCTTGACGGCATCAATATTGACCACACCCATGTTGCTGGAGAAATATGATTACTCAACCCCCCTGTGTCTTACTGAGAAACCTTTGAGCATGATACATTTTTAATGAAAGAACTTACATTGATAAAGTGCCTCCCGCATTCTTAGGACATTACAAAGCATTTCACAGCCAATAAATTACTTTTGAAATAGAATCGCTGTTGTTATGTGGGTAACAGTAAAAGCCACTTTGCACATTGCAAAGTCCCACAAGCAACATTAAGATGAATGGTCAGTTAATCTGCTTTAATGATGTTGGTTGAGGAATAAATGTTGGTCGGAGGCTGGGGAGAAACCCCCCATGATCTTCTTCCAAATAGCACCTTGGGATCTTTTCCGCAAGTCTCAGTTTTAGCTCTCATCAGAAAGACATCTCACCTCTGACAGTGCAAACCAACTGCACGGGGCGACGGGGGGAGTGGGGGGGTGGGGGTGGGGGGTGGTGGGGGGGGACACAGGGGTGGGGGAGTGGAGGGTGGGATGGTGGGGGGGGGAGGGGCGGGGATGTATCAGTCTTGATCATGTGGCCAGGCTGTGGAGTGGGATTTGAACTGCTTTGCTGACTTGTTTTGTGAAACAGTCCACTTACATGTTGCAGCTTTATAGAACCCTGGCTAGGTTGCACTTGGAATATAGTGTTCAATTCAGGTCGCCATCAGAAGGATGTGAAGGCTTTGGAGAGGGTGCAGAAAAGATTTACCAGGATGTTGCCTGGTATGGAGGGTATTAGCTATGAGGAGAGGTTGATGAAACTTGGTTTGTTCTCACTGGAACGATGGAGGTTGAAGGTCGACCTCATGGAAGTCTACAAGATTATGAGAGGCATGGACAGAGTGGATAGTCAGAAGCTTTTTCCCAGGGTGGAAGAGTCAATTATTAGGGGGCGTAGGTTTAAGGTGCAAGGGGCAAGGTTTAAAGGAGATGTACGAGGCAAGTTCTTTACGCAGAGGGTGGTAGGTGCCTGGAACTCACTGTCGGGGGAGGTAGTGGAAGCAGATACGATAGTGACTTTTAAGGGGCATCTTGACAAATATATGAATAGGATGGGAATAAAGGGATATGGTTCCCAGAAGGGTAGGGAGTTTTAGTTCACACGGGCAGCATGGTCGGTGCGGGCTTGGAGGGCTGAAGAGCCTGTTCCTGTGCTGTAATTTTCTTTGTTTTTTGTTCTTTGTACATGATAAAGATTTTACAGTAGAAACTGTGATCTCTAAGAAAGTTTCATTGGAGGCTTTTCTTGGGAATGCTTTAAAGAGATGATAAACCTTAAAAGATGACGGGTAGCTGATTCAGCTAGTGAATTAGAAGAGTTGGCCAAGTGCCATCAAACTAAAGTCCCGTTAATTGCATCTTTGACTGGGGAAGGAAGCAACTTAGTCACAGGAAATAAAAAATATCTTCAAGGGCCTTCGCGGAAGGCTCAATCAGCTGCTTTATGAACATACTAAAATGGCCATTGACTCACTCCTGGGTTTGATAGTTCCTCCATATGTCATGCAGAAAACAAGTCAACTCTTCCTCATCCTTCACCTCCAGCAGCTGAGTAAAAATTCTCTTTCATCTTGCACATGGAGACTCAGCTGGCAACTCTGTCCTTACCTGGTCTGGTCTACACTTGACTCCAGAAGCACCGCCATATGGTTGACTCTCAACTGCCCTTTGAAATGGTCTAGCAAGCCACTCAGTTCAGGGGCAACTAGGGATGGGCAATAAATACAACTCTGCCAGCTGCATTTAGACATTTCAGGATGAATCAACACCATTAATACTCAATATTGTCCCATGAAACTGGGAAGAAGGGAGTCATTTCCATGAGTTTATATCCAAAGGCTCTCACAAGATTTTAACCTCTTCCCCTGATTGATCTTAATTTAAATAACTACTTATAAACGGCTGGATTTTATGTTCCTCTGCCGATGGGTTGAATCCAGCTCCTACCTTCCTGCCTCTGCTCTCACCACAATTATGCGAGTGGTGGATGTGGTATCAGGTGGTCCTCTTTATACATTCATGGGACATGGGCATTGCTGGCTGGCCAGCATTTATTTCCCACCCCAAGTTGCCCGAAGGCAGTTGAGAGTCAACCATATTGCTGTGGATCTGGAGTCAAGTGTAGGCCAGACCAAGTAAGGACGGCAGATTTCCTTCCCTAAAGGGCATTAGTGAACCAGATGGGTTTTTCTGACAATCAACAATGGTTTCATGGTCATCAGTAGATTCTTAATTCCAGATTTTTTTTATTGAATTTAAATTCCACCACTTGCCGTGGCGGGATTCGAACCCGGTTCCGAAGAACATGAGCTGAGTTTCTGGATTGCAGTCTAAAGATAATATCACTTGACCATCACCACCTATGGGCCAGTTGGGGCCTGTTCCGAGTGCAGTCCATCGCCCATGCCACGACCCTCACCCCCTCCCCTCCCTCCCAGAGCAAGGATAGAGTCCCCCTTGTTCTCACATTTCACCCCACCAGCCTCCTCATGCAAGGTATAATCCTCTTCCATTTTCACCAACTCCAGCGTGATGCCACCACCAAATACATCTTCCCTTCACTCCCTCTGTCAGCATTCCACAGAGGCCATTCCCTCCGGGATAACCTAGTCCACTCCTCCACTACATCCAACCCCTCTCCCGTCACTCATGACACCTTCCCACGCAATCGCAGAAGGTGTAACACCTGTCCCTTTACCTCTTCTATGCTCACCATCCAAGGTCCAAAACATTCATTCCAGGTTAAACAACGTTTCACTTGCACCTCTTTCAATTTGGTGTATTGCATTCGTTGCTCCCAATGTGGTCTCTTTTATATCAGAGAGACCAAACGTACTTTGGGTGATCACTTTTCTAAGCACCTCCGGTCTGTGCGCAATCAGGATTCTGACCTTCCGGTTGCTTGCCATTTTAACACACGATCCTGCTCCCATGTCCATATGTCTGTCCTTGGCTTGCTGCAATGTTCCAGTGAAGCTCAACGCAAACTGGAGGAACAGCATCTCATCTTCCGGCTCGGCACTTTACAACCTTCCGGTCTCAACATTGAATTCAACAACTTCAGATAATTAGCTCTACCCCACCTCAACCCCTTTGTTTTCATCCTAAATTATTTAATTTTTTACTCTACCTTTTATTTCTTTATTGTCTTTCTTCATTTTTCTTCCCCCCACTCTTCATTTTTCTTCCCCCGACTCTTTCCCCTACTTTATCCCCTTCCTTTACCGTTCCCCCCTTGTCTTCCCCTTTTCTAAATTTTACCTCTGTCCCATCTATTCCCCTCCCCCTCCCCCAACATCTTCATCTGTCACAGTTTCCCCTTTCATTTTAGCTTCTCTACCATTTGGCCATTCACACCCTTTATTCTCTCCGTGGACTACCATTAGCAACCTTTTCCCTTGGTTTCTGTGGCTATGACTCATTTTTCATTCCCTCCCCCTACAGTATAAATATCTCCCACTTTCTATGCCTTTTAGCTTTGACAAAGGGTCATCTGGACTCAAAACATCAGCTCTTTTCTCCCCTTACAGATGCTGCCAGACCTACTGAGATTTTCCAGCATTTTCTCTTTTGGAGATAGAATGGAGCCTTGTTTATGGAAAATATAAGTCACTGACTTTGTCGGTCTGTTTCTGAGCTGGAGTTTCTTTGCATGGGGTTTAATTCCCAGTAAACGACAGAGTCCCTTCATGTCTTCTCTGTATTCCTCTATTCCTTCATTGGTTTTCAATCTTTTCACAAGCAGCCGACGCTTGAATTTCTTTCAAGAGGAGCTGCCCAACAAGGTGCTAATTGGTTTGAGTATTTTCCACCTCGCTGCTACTGTGTGGGGATAAAACAAGCCTTTCCTTCAGCGTGTATTTACGCTGTCGGTGGCTCGCAATAGCAGCAGTTCAGGTTACAGCCAGGCAACAAAGGTTGGTGGCTGCCTGGCTGGAAATCTAACCGCCCTGCTCCGCGTATGCCTGGAAACAAATTGAGTGTCTAAATGCTCAGGAAGAGACAGAACTCACCCTCTAAACATTTAAATTGTAAACACTTTGCTATCTCGTTTTATAATCTGAGTGTGATTTGATCAAATCAGTCAGTCCAAGAGTGAGCACAGTCTTTGGTCAGACCCGTTCGTGGTTGTCAGTGACTGAAATGAGGCGTAGCCAAAGTGAAGCAAATGGTGGCAACAAATGAGAAAATGCTGGAAAATCTCAGCAGGTCTGGCAGCACTATAAGGAGAAAAAAGAGCTGACATTTCGAGTCCCTTTGTCCCTTGTCAAAGACCGTTTGTCAAAGCAATTGGTGGCTTTGCTGCCTCACAGTGCCAGGGTCCCGGGTTCAATTCTGGATTCGAGTCACTGTCTGTGTGGAGTCTGCATGTTTTCCCGTGTCTGTGTGGAGTCTCCTCCCACAGTCCGAAGATGTGCTGGTTACGTAGCTTGACCATGCTACATTGCTCCTTAGTGTAAAGTTTTTTCTGAAGTAAAGTTTATTCATTTATCACAAGTTGCACATTAACACTGCAATGAAGTTACTGTGAAAATCCCCTGGTCGCCACACTCCGGCGCCTGTTCGGATACACTGAGGGAGAATTTAACATGGCCAATGCACCTAACCAGCATGTCTTTCAGGACTGTGTGAGGAAACCCACACAGACATGGGGAGAATGTGCAGTCTCCGCACAGACAGTGACCGAAGGTGGGAATTGAACCCGGGTCAATTCAGTGTCCAAAGTATGTAGGCTAGGGGAATTAGTGGGATAAGTGTGTTGCTCCAGGTATAGAACAGGGGATGGGCTGTAAAGATGCTCTGTCAGAAAGTCTGTGCAGACTCGATGGCCCGAATGGCCTTCTTCTGCACCGTAGTGATTCTATGATTCAATGGCAGTGGCTGCCTTTGGCCCAAGTCTGTTGACTGATACATGTCCTTGCTGGACTGTCATTTCACCCCCACTGCTGATTTGTATTTTGATTATTCTTAGTGTTAATATGAATGGTATTGTGTGTTTTCCGTTGTTGCGATCTTAGCCTCTTGGCCAGGTTGTTACTGTAAATGAGAATTGGTTCTCGATTGACTCCCTTGGCTAAATCAAAGCTAAATAAATACATTTTAAAAATAAGTCAAATTAATACAGGTCAGGACATTGTGCAAATATGCCCCTCCTTACAATGTTAGTTCTGTCCTTCCCATTTAACATGGCAGGAGTGCCACCTTCCATTTTTAAAAATATTTTAAAAAAAAGTTTATTCATTAATGTTACAAGTAGGCTTACATTAACACTGTAATGAAGTTACTGTGAAAATCCCCTAGTCGCCACACTCCAGGGCCTGTTCAGGTACACTGAGGGAGAATTTAGCATGGCCAATGCACCCAACCAACACGTCTTTTGGACTGTGGGAGGAAACCGGAGCAGCCGGAGGAATCCCACGCAGACACGGGGAGAATGTGCAAACTCTGCACAGACAGTGACCCAAGTCAGGAACCGAACCCGGATGCCTGGTGCTGTGAGGTAGCAGTGCTAACCACTGTGCCACCTTGCTGCCCAATCATAAAGACAGAATGAAAAAATAGTAAAATTTGTAAATCACATTTAATGGATTATAAAATTATATTTTAAATGCAGCATTGTATTAGAGAAAGAAAGCCTTGTCTCTATAAAAAGCCTTTCCCAAAGTGCTTCACCCCTGGTTTGCTTTTTGAAGTGTACTGACTGTCATGATGTTGGAAAGGCAACAACCAATTTATGCCCAGCAAGCTCCCACAAACAGCAATGACCAGATACTCTGCTTTTTTCGTATTGGTTTTGATTGAGGGATAAGTATGTGTCAGGACAGAGGAACTCTTCATTGAAATAATGCCACAGATGTAGAAATTCACCAAATATCCTTAGACAGCACCTTCCAAACCCATGACCACTTCCATCTCGAAGGACAAGGGCAATAGAAACATGGGAACACCACCACCTGCAAGTTCCCCTCCAAGCAACTCACCGTCCTGACTTGGAAATATATCACTGTTCCTTCGCAGTCGCTGGGTCAAAATCCTGGAATTCGCTCCCTAATGGCATTGTGGGTCAACCCACAAAACATGGACTGCAGCGATTCAAGAAGGCAGCTCACCACCACCTTCTCAAGGGCAACTAGAGATGGGCAATAAATGCTTGCCAGCCAGCGACACCCATTTCCCATGAATGAATAAAAGATACATCCGCCTGAGAGGGCATTTGAGGTCAGGGTTTAATTTCTCCTCTGAAAGTCAGCACCACCAACAGTGTGGCACTCCCTCAGTACCATGAAAGAACACAATATACAAGAGGAGCTTTATGAATTAAACTGGTACACAGACAGCTTTGGCAACAGCATTGCTAATTGGTACCAGTCCTTTATTTTTAACTATTTACACAAGTGCGTCTAATTCCTTCACAGCATAGCGAAGAACCAGATGTGCGCTTAGTGATGCAGTAACAATCGTGCACAAATGGTGGGGGAGAGATAAGGTGAAGCAACATCTGGGGACAGTAACAGGTAGCACTGAACTCTCAGCGTAGTTCTGGAGACACTTCTTCTCATGGTCCGTTTTGTTAATTGGCCAAAGCATCGATGGCGCAGTTGTGGAGGGATGTTGCGCTAAAATTACCACGTGTATATTTCAGGGGAGAAGACATTTATAAAACAAGGAATAAAATGTTGAGGATTAGAGGCAGAAAGGTCCATGTTGATCTGAAAGGAATGTTTCTCCCCTCAGTGATAAAATAGGACAATCCACCTGAAGAATTGGATTATATCTGGAGTGAATTAACACACATGACGGGCTAGAAAGTAATCAGGAACATACTATTTTGCTTTGGAGGTGGTTATAAGTCAACGGGAGCGATTCTCCCAAAAAAATGTGAAGTGTCAAATTCACGTAAAAACTGGAGTAAATCCCAATCACGGAATCCCTACAGAGCAGAAGGAGGCCATTTGGTCCATTGAGCCCGCACCGGCAACAATCCCACCCAGTCCTGATTCCCATAACCCCACATATTTACCCTGCTAATCCCCCTGACCAATTTAGCATGGCCAATCCACCTAACTTGCACATCTTTGGACTGTGGGAGGAAACCAGAGCGCCTGGAGGAAACCCACACAGACACAGGGACAATGTGCAACCTCCACACAGACAGTGACCCAAACCAGGAATTGAACCCAGGTCCCTGGAGGTGTGAGGCAGCAGTGCTAACGACTGTGCCACCGTGCCGCCTGGTGGTTTTTTCAGTGAGAGATGTGTACTGCAGAGTGCCACAGCGTGAATCACGCTGAAGTTCAGTGGGTGGAGCCTATTCCCGCTGGGGAAGCCGGCAGCATAGCACTGAGCGGGCCACTGTGCATGCGCCGATCTGCCAGTACTTGATCACTGGCCAGCCCCGTGACCCCCGCATCACTGGCCGTACGACCCCACCAGGGCAGGATTGCTGGTTCCCCTGAACATGACTGGGCTAGACTCAACCCCCCGCTCCAACAACCCCCACCACCGGCAGCCCTGACCACCCCCAAACAGGCTGCCCCCACCCCCTCCCCCATCCCTCCCACCCCTACCCACCACCCCCCCCCCCCCCACCCCCACCGCCCCCGCAACCCCGAATCCCAGCCCTGGTCACTGGCCTCCCGCCCTCTGCTTGCAATCCCTCTGCAGAGTGGCAGCAGAACACCCCACCCCCACCGATCTCCCCCAGAGGTCCTGCCCCTATTAGACCCCACCCCATCAGGCCTCTGCCCCTTTGCACTGCCCAATGCACAGTGGGCAGTACCAAGGTGCCCTCGGGACATTGGCACCTTGCCCCTTGGGCAGTCCTGGAGCCAGGCTGGCATTGCGAAGGTGGCAATGCCCAGGTGTCACCTCTGCCCCCTTCACTCCAGCGAGGTTGGGCCACCAGCTCCCCGCAAGTGGGGAGATATAGTAAACCCCGCTGGAGTGAAGCACATCTGGCGGGGCATGGCGGAGAGGCCAGCAGGCCCGGAGACCTCAATCCCAGGCCTGCTAATGATATTTAAATCAGATTTAAATCACCATTTCAATAAATCATGCAGCTCCGCGCCAATTTCTGGCACGGAGCTGCTGGCGCCAGAAATCCGGTGCCCAGAGACTCACCGAGGCCGTGGCATCCAATGGGAAGCCCGCGAAAAACCTCCACTTGAGTCTCCCAGCTCGCTGCACGAGAAAAGCAGCGCAGTGGGCTCGAAGAATCGTACCAACATTGTGAGGTGGATGATGATTAAAATGGTCCAATCATCCTGCCTCTTATCTCATTGGTTAGCGTACAGTGCTGCAGCTTGTTCATAACATGGAGATTCATGGTCTATTCTTGCTCCTCACACTGCCGTGCACTTTGCGTTACTGTGTGACTCCCTCCTCTCTAGAGCTCCCGCTACAGAGGACCTCTCACTGCTGAGTGACTCTGGGCGGAACCTTGTGGATGTGGCAGGGCTCTCACTGCTGGCTGGAGGGAAAGCGAGCTCCCTGCAACGTCTCTTTTCAAGATGCCCTGTCGCACCTTGCGGCACTCAGGCCTTTGTGAAGTGCCAATCAGCGGCCGGCAGCTAAGTGGGCATTGATGCTTCCCATCATAGATTTAATGATAGTGGAGACAGAAAGCTGGTGGGGACCCAATTCACCACCCTCCCACCCAATGATATGCACCCCCCCAGTCACCAAATTTACAAGGGGGTTGGGGGCGATACAAGATTCCACACCACAACTGACAAACATTTCCCACTGCAGAATCCCTTCTGCCCTCAGCACTAATACAGAAATATAGAAACATCGAAACTAGAAGCAGGAGTAGACCATTTGGCCCTTCGAGCCTGCTCCACCATTCATCTTGATCGTGGCTGATCATCGAATTCAACACCCTGATGGTTTCCCTCTTCACTGCCATGCATCTCGTACTCCCTCGAATGATACAGCGTAGAAGAATGCCATTCAGCCCATTGTGACATTTTTTTCATTCATTCGTGGGACATGGGTGTTGCTGGCTGGCCAGCATTTATTACCCATCCCTAGTTGCCCTTCAACTGAATGGCTTGCTCGGCCATTTCAGAGGGCAGTTGAGAGTCAACCACTTTGCTGAGTAGGCCAGACCAGGTAAGGATGGCAGATATCCTTCCCTAAAGGATGTTAGTGAACCAGATAGGTTTCTTTGACAATTGACAATGGTTTCATGGACATCAATAGATTCTTTATTCCAGATATTTTTTATTGAATTCAAATTCTACTATCTGCCGTGATGGGATTCGAACCTGGATCCCCAGAACATTAACTGAGTTTCTGCATTAATAGACTAGTACCTCTTCCTGTACCTCCCCACCTGTGGCAGCTCTTTGAAAATACTATCTACTAATTCCAATTCCCTGCTCTTTATCCATAGCCCCGCAAAATTGTCCTTTGTCAAGTATCTATCCAATTCCCTTTTGCAAGTTATTAGTAGATCTGCTTCCACCATCCTTTCAGGCAGTGCAGTCCAGATCACAACAAATTACTGTGTAGAATAGAGAAAAAAACACTCTCATCTTCTCCCCTGGTCCTTTTGCCAATTATCTTAAATCTATGGCCTCTGGTTATCCATTCACCTGCCAGTGGAAACAATTCCTCCCTATCCAATTTATCAAAACCTCTCAAAGCAACTTGCTGCGTTCAAAATATTCTCCTCGCCTCCCGCCTGGTTTGTTGTTGCCATGGTTAGTGGGCAACAGGGGTACTGATTTGTTATCATATGTTGTAATGAACCAATTGTCCTGCTTCCAACAGCTCAATCAATTTTGACTTCAAAGCCGATTTCCCGCAGTAACGGCAGAATCTGTTGCCATGTTTTACAACAGCACAAGTGTTTACGGAGCAGTATAAACGTAAGTCAACCACAGACTGTGATCAAAATCCATTGCTTTTTAATTGTTCCACTGCACCCAGCTGTGATGCACAAAATGCACGGGAAGCAGAAGAATTTAAGAGGATCGGATTTGGGGTGAAATTTTGGGTGCGATCTTAGCGGCCGTTTACGCCCCGCTCCTGCTGCAGTGAGGCCGGAGCATCTGGCACCCAGCCAAATCTCCATTCACTGCAGTGGCTTGGGAAAATCCCACCGGTGTGAACGGCCGTAAGATTCCGGTGATTATCTTTTTTTGACTAAGTGTCAACTCAGGTGGGGAGAAGGATTAGGTGGATTGGCCATGCTAAATTGCCCTTTAGTGTCAGGGGGATTAGCAAGGTAAGTGCATCGGGTTATGGGGATAGGGCCTGGGGGGATTGTGGTCGGTGCAGGCTTGATGGGCCGGATGGCCTCCTTCTGCACTGTAGGATTCTATGATTCTAAGCCTGCTGACTACACTGCTAGAATCAAAGAATCCCTACAGTGCAGAAAGAGGCGATTTGGCCCATTGAGTCTGCACCGACCAAAATCCCACCCAAACCCTGTACCCATAACCCTGTTAATCCTGCTGATCTCCCTGGCACTAAGGGTCAATTTATCATGGCCAATATGCCTAACCCATGCATCTTTGGACTGTGGGAGGAAACTGGAGCACCCGGAGGAAACCCACTCAGACGCAGGAGAATGTGAAAACTCTACACAGACTGTGACCCAAGGCTGGAATTGAACCCGGGTCCCTGGCACTGTGAGGCAGCAGTACTAATCACTGTGCCACGGTGCCTCCCTGCTGACTTTTCCTGCCACACCTTTTGACAAATAATCAAAATAAATCCTGGAGGCCATGACACCATGTTGGCAGGGCGGGCTCTGAATGTGCCCATTCCACCAACAACCTCTGACCCTGGCAGATTGGGGCACCTTTCCTAAGAGCATTCAAATCTGTAAAACCTAAAAGGAGAAAAGGATCCCCCCTAAGGACAAGTGAGCCCCCCCTCTCCCCCACCATCCCCAAAGGTATCCCTCCTATTTCGAACCTCCTCAACGGAAGCCCCTCTTGGCACTGCCTCCTGGCACTGTGGCAGTGCCAGAGCACTGCCGAGGTGTGACCCTCTCCCCACTGGGGGCTGCACTTACCTGTGTGCCCCTGGCAGCTTCTCTTTGCCAGGTACCCATTTGCCCAGACCTGTTGCAAACCCCGCTGATGTGATGTGATGTGATGTTAGCTGGTGGGAGGGGGTGAAGCACAGTGGGGAGGCCTGCTAATGACATTTAAATGTATAGTAACAGAGTTCCCGACATTTCATGGTGGGGGAACTAACTGAAACTTACAGAATACTGAGAAGTCTAAATAGAGTGGATGTGGAGAGGATGTTTCCACTCGTGGGAGAGACTAGGACTCGAGGGCACAACCTCAGAGTGAAGGGACGCTTCTTTAAAACTGAGATGAGGAGGAATTTCTTCAGCCAGAGGGTGGTGATTCTGTGGAACTCATTGCCACAGAAGGCTGTGGAGGCCAGGTCATTGAGTGTCTTTAAGACAGAGATAAATTCTTGACCAATAAGGGGATCAAGGGTTACCGGGAGAAGGCAGGAAAATGGGGATGAGAATCATCTCAGCCATGATTGAATGGTGGAGCAGGTTCAATTGGCTGAATGGTCTAATTCTGCTCCTATCTCTTATGGTCTTCTGGAACTCCATTATGTCACTGGCAGGGGCTTTTGGGATTCCTGTTGGATTCTTCACCCCCTCCAGCTTTTCTGCCCACCAAAAATGGGGGTGGAAAATCCTCCCCTGCTTTGCCTCTTCAGCTTTCACCCCCAGTCTTTCTGTCAGTCCCATAAATTCTCCACACATTATTAACAATTCAACGGCAGAGCAAAGTGTGGATTAAAATGATAAGCAATAAATTGGTTCTAAATATTTAATCTATCATCCAACCAGTTAATATCAGCCAAAGGAGAATACTGTGTGAGCTCGCAGTCCTAAAGCTCATAGGATAGCATTGCAGAAAGGAAGAAAGAATGCGTTGATGTAGTGCCGTTCATGATCTTACATGTCCCAAGGTGCATTGCAGCCAATTAAATATTTTTGAAGTTATCAATGTTCTAATGTAGAAAACAAGGCAAACGATTTGCTTAGAACAGACTCCCTCAAACAATGATCAAATAAGATTTTGTAGTGAGATTTGTTGAGGGTTAACGTGACGCCAGGAAGAACCCACCCCACCCCATCTTCTCTTAGAAACAAAGTCATTGGTTCCGGCATTAGGGTTGCCAACTCTCCAGGATTGGCCTGGAGTCTCCCGGAAATGCAGATCAGTTTCCAGGACAGTGCCCTGGAGGAAAATCATTGGGACATGAAAAAAAATTGGATTCTAATGTCATTTTTTCCCAGATTTGAAAGTATTGTAAATGAAGGAGGGGGGAAAGGTGACAGCGAGCATCATCCAGTTGAGCCATGAGTCTTTTTGTTCGCCAATTGGAGCAGGATACAGTGCGTCAGGAGGAAGGGGGTGTCAGCCCATGAATGGCAAGAGTGCTGGGGGCGGGGGTGGGGGGTCAGGGGGGGGAGTCATGTGATGAAACCTCGTGGAACATTTCCAATCACATTTGGCAATCCAGTTATGCTTTAATGAAGGGTCATCCAGACGCGAAACGTTGGTTCTGTTCTCTCTCTACAGATACTGTCGGACTTGTTGAGATTTTCCAGCATTTTCTGCTTTTGCGGCAGCACAGTGACACAGTGGTTAGCACTGCTGTCTCACAGGACCAGGGTCCTGGGTTCGATTCTGGCCTTCGGTCACTGTCTGTGCAGAGTCTGCACGTTCTCACCGTGTCTGCGTGGGTTTCTTCTGGGTTCCCCCGTTTCCTCCCACAATCTGAAAGACATGCTGGTTAGATGCATTGGCCGTGCTAAAGTCTCCCTTGGTGTACCCGAACAGGTGGCGGAGTGTGGTGACTCGGGGATTTTCACAGTAACTTCATTGATTTGATTTGATTTGATTTATTATTGTCACATGTATTAACATACAGTGAAAAATATTGTTTCTTGCGTGCTATACAGGCAAAGCATACCGTTCATAGGGAAGGAAATGAGAGAGTGCAGAATGCAGTGTTACAGTCATAGCTAGGGTGTAGAGAAAGAGCAACTTAATGGAAGGTAAGTCCATTCAAAAGTCTGACAGCAGCAGGGAAGAAGCTGTTCTTGAGTCGGTTGGTACATGACCTCAGACTTTTGTATCTTTTTCCCGAAGGAAGAAGGTGGAAGAGAGAATGTCCGCGGTGCATGGAGTCCTTAATTATGCTGCTTGCTTTGCCGAGGCAGTGGGAAGTGTAAACAGAGTCAGTGGATGGGAGGCTGGTTTGCGTGATGGATTGGGCTACATTCACGACCTTTTGTAGTTCCTTGTGGTCTTGGACAGAGCAGGAGCCATACCAAGTTGTGATACATAGGATCCATAGAATCCCTACAGTGCAGAAGGAGACCATTCGGCCCATCGAGTCTGCACCGACCACAATCCCACCCAGGCCCTATCCTCATGTATTTACCCTAGTTACTAAAGGGCAATTTACTATGGTCAATCCATCTGCACATCTTTGGACTGTGGAAGGAAACCGGAACACCCGGAGGAAACCCACACAGACACGGGGAGAACATGCAAACTCCACATAGACAGTGACCCAAGCCGGTAATTGAACTCGGGTTCTCGGCACTGTGAGGCAGCAGTGCCAACCACTGTGCCACTGTATAGCCAGAAAGAATGCTTTCTCTGGTGCAACTGTAAAAGTTGGTGAAAGTCGTAACATGCCAAATTTCCTTAGTCTTCTGAGAAAGTATTGCAGTGTTAATGTAAGCGTACTTGTGACACTAACAAATAAACTTAAACTTAGTTGGCAATCCTATCCACCGGTGTGCACCTGAAGCAGCCAGCGAGGCATCAATTTAATATCTCATCCAAACAACGGCATGCGCAGTACTGAGGCTGTCAGCCAAACTTGGGTACGGAAGTTTCTGGAGTGGGACTTGAGCCTTTGGCTTCCTGGTTGACAGGCAAGCTTTTTACCCCCTGAGCCACAGCTGACGTGAAGGCTGATCATGGAGGCTAAAATTTCGGGCATCTCTTGCGTCTTAGTAGATAAACAGGTAAGAGAATTAATTAGACTATACGGGCTGTCTCACTAATCTTCCGCAATTCAGGTAATAACTGCCACCATTTTGATGAATCTGTTATAAATTGGACAGCAGAGCTGTCAATGTTCTGGCAAAACATTGGGAGTGACATTTATGATCATCAACCCTGACACAGATTGCAAACCCATTAAAACATACAAAACACTTTTTTCTTAAGAGAGACATACGTCAAAATAAGTTTCATTTCTCAATCAAAGCGATTGCAATTTTTAATGGAGAACTCGTGCCATATCTGATGATTTTTATCTCATCACTCCGAACAGACTGACCCCCATCCTCAACCCAGTAAACTACCTCCATCTGACAGAGGTGGAAAATGAACTTAAATTGATACAGCACATTTCAAGACTTCAGAATGTCCCAAAACACTTTACAGTTTATTAATTTATTTTGAAGTGTAGTCAGGGCTTATAATATAGGAGGCATGACAGCCAATGCACACAAAACAAGCCCCCGTAAGTAGTGATGTGGTAATGACCAGAGAATCTGATTTTAGTGATATTGATTGAGGGATAAATATCGATCAGACTTCCTCCCACTAATTGGATGGAGAGAACTATTGGTGTCCCAGTAACAGTGGCAGAAAGTAATCAAATCAAACACTACAAGGATGTTGCGGCAATTTGTGCCTTAAATATGATACATAATTAAATTCACTGAGTGGAAGCATCACTGGCAAGGCCAACATTTATTGTCCATCCTTAATTGCCCTTGAGAAGGTGATCGTGAACCATCTTTTTGAATATTACTGAGTTTGTTCGGCAATTTCAAAGGACAGTTAAGAGTCAGCCACATTGTTGTGGATCTGGAGTTCGGTCAGGCTGGGCGAGTACAGCAGATTTCCTTCTCTAACATACACTGCTGAACCAGATGAATTTTTATGCCAGTCCTTCATGGCCATGTTCCACCGCCACCTCCCCACTCTCCCAGCTCTGGCCATTTATTTAATTAACCAAAGTTAAATTTTAAGATTTATTTATTAGTGTCACAAGTAGGCTTACATTAACACTGCAATGAAGTTACTGTGAAAATTCCTTGGTCACCAGACTCCAGCACCTGTTTCAGGCGGCACGGTAGCACAGTGGTTAGCACCGATGCTCCATAGCGCCAGGGACCCCGGTTCAATTCCCAGCTGAGGTCACTGTCTGTGTGAAGTTTGCATGTTCTCCCCGTGTCTGCGTGGGTTTCCTCCGGGTGCTCTGGTTCCCTCCCACAGTCCAAAGACGTGCTGGTTAGGTGCATTGACCCGAACAGGCGCCGGACTGTGGTGACTAGGGGAATTTCACAATAATTTTATTGTCGTGTTAATGTAAGCCTTACTTGTGATGAATAAATAAACTTTACTTTACACTGAGGGAGAATTTAGCATGGCCAATGCACCTAACCAGTACATCTTTCGGACTGTGGGAGGAAACTGGAGCACCCGAAAGAAACCCACGCAGACACGGAGAGAACGTGCAGACTCCAAAGAACAAAGAACAATACAGCACAGGAACAGGCCCTTCGGCCCTCCAAGCCCGCGCCGCTCCCTGGTCCAAACTAGACCATTCTTTTGTATCCCTCCATTCCCACTCCGTTCATATGGCTATCTAGATAAGTCTTAAACGTTCCCAGTGTGTCCGCCTCCACCACCTTGCTTGGCAGCGCATTCCAGGCCCCCACCACCCTCTGTGTAAAATATGTCCTTCTGATATCTGTGTTAAACCTCCCCCACTTCACCTTGAACCTATGACCCCTCGTGAACGTCACCACCGACCTGGGGAAAAGCTTCCCACCGTTCACCCTATCTATGCCTTTCATAATTTTATAAACCTCTATTAAGTCTCCCCTCATCCTCCGTCTTTCCAGGGAGAACAACCCCAGTTTACCCAATCTCTCCTCATAACTAAGCCCCTCCATACCAGGCAACATCCTGGTAAACCTCCTCTGTACTCTCTCCAAAGCCTCCACGTCCTTCCGGTAATGTGGCGACCAGAACTGGACGCAGTATTCCAAATGCGGCCGAACCAACGTTCTATACATCTGCAACATCAGACCCCAACTTTTATACTCTATGCCCCATCCTATAAATGCAAGCATGCCATATGCCTTCTTCACCACCTTCTCCACCTGTGACGTCACCTTCAAGGATCTGTGGACTTGCACACCCAGGTCCCTCTGCGTATCTACACCCTCTATGGTTCTGCCATTTATCGTATAGCTCCTCCCTACATTATTTCTACCAAAATGCATCACTTCGCATTTATCAGGATTGAACTCCATCTGCTATTTCTTTGCCCAAATTTCCAGCCTATCTATATCCTTCTGTAGCTTCTGACAATGCTCCTCACTCTCTGCAAGTCCTGCCAATTTTGTGTCGTCCGCAAACTTACTGATCACCCCAGTTACACCTTCTTCCAGATCGTTTATATAAATCACAAACAGCAGAGGTCCCAATACAGAGCCCTGCGGAACACCACTAGTCACAGGCCTCCAGCCGGAAAAAGACCCTTCCACTACCGCCCTCTGTCTTCTGTAACCAAGCCAGTTCTCCACCCATCTAGCCACCTCCCCCTTTATCCCATGAGATCCAACCTTTTTCACCAGCCTACCATGAGAGACTTTGTCAAACGCTTTACTAAAGTCCATGTAGACGACATCCACGGCCCTTCCCTCGTCAACCATTCTGGTCACTTCTTCAAAAAACTCCACCAGGTTAGTGAGGCATGACCTCCGCACAGACAGTGACCCAAGCCAAGGATTGAACCCAGGTTCCTGGCATTGTGAAGCAGCAGTGCTAACCACTGTGCCACTGTAAATACCTCAGCTGGGATTTGAATCATTTTTTCCAGGCCTTACAATTACTAGTCCAGTCATACAACCTCTACACTATAACCCTCCGCAATAGTGGGGGAATTCTCTGGCCTCCCGGCTGCATGTTTCTCGGCAGTGTGCTGTTCACTCATGGCGGGGTTCTCAGGTTCTGCCCCTATCAATGGGATTTCCCATTGATGTCATTCCATGCTGCCATGGGAGGAGGAAAATCCTGCTGGTGTGAACAGCCGGAGAACTCCCCCCTGTATGTGGGAAAAAAATTAAAAATGCTGGAAACTCAGTCAGGCTTGTGATATATATGATTAACAGATGGGACATATTAATGGACGACGTAGAGATAATTTACGACTGATATCAGTCAGTCCTCTGTTATACTTGAGAGAGAGGTTGGAATTATGTCGAGGAGCAAAATGCCTACTCTGTAACCTGTTTAGGTGTAGTACTAACAAACAGGTGTGCAGCAGATACCAGAGTATGCCTACAATCTGTCTAAGAACCAAGTCCCATGCCTGGAGTTCAAGATAAAAGGACACACAAGGGCTGGCACAGTAGCACATTGGTTTGCATCCGACGCTATATTACCCAGCTAGGTCTTGTGAATACAAGGTGCTGAAGGATGAGCTAATCCATGATCACATAGTTGTGGGTGTCCGGAAGGAAATGACCCTGGGCGGCACAGTGATTAGCACTGCTGCCTCACAGAGCCAGGGACCCAGGTTCAATTCCAGCCTCGGGTCACTGTCTGTGTGGAGTTTGCACGTTCTCCCCATGTCTGCGTGGGTTTCCTCCGGGTGCTCCGGATTCCTCTCACACTCCAAAGACGTGTAGGTTAGGTGGATTGGCCGTGCTAAATGGTTAGGATAAATGCGTGGGGTTGCGGGGATGGGGCCTGGGTAGGATTGTGGTCAGTGCAGGCTCAATGGGCCTTCTACACTGCAGGGGTTCTATGATTCTATGATCTTACTTTGGATCAAGTGGTCCAGTATGCAAAGCAGGCCAAGCTTAGAGCATTTAATCGGGCTATAATTCAGGGTGACTCTGAGGGTTCATGTGACTCTGTAAGATTAGATTGGCCTATGGACAGCAGCCCCACCCACAGGCAAACCCTCCACACCAGGTGAAAGGGTGGGAAACCCCATACCGGCAGCCATTTTGATGCTTCCTTATGGTGTGATAACCCAGGCAAGGCTGTCCAGCAGAGAGTGTGAATGCATCCAGTGCGGCAAAACTGGACATTCCAAGAATTTTGGCAAATCCTGCAGTTTCAATCAAAATCAAGGATCAAAAATATGAATGAAACGCATTCCATTGAATAAATGAAATGTCAACAAAATGACAAAATGACAGAATTCCTCGGGGAAGTTGATAGTCTTAATTCGGACCATTGGTCAGTTACAGTCAGGCTCGAGGCTTTGATGCAACTTTTAAAATTGATACTGGAGCTTCTGTTAACATATTGACAGCTGATCTTGACTGGTGTCAGCCGATGATCCTTCATTCATCAGATATCAAGTAACAAGGTCCCGGTGGCATAGACCTGCCAATCAAAGTCAAGATTCTTGCTCCTCTTAGCTATAAGGGACGACAGATTGTTGATTCACTCTGAGTTCCTCACAATCCTTCTGGAGTGGCAATGTTGGCATACTTCTAAGAATCTGAGAAAAACCAGGTGATTCTCATCATTTGAATGACAAAGCTAGGATGTTCGCACCCTTCAGCGCGGTGAGCTTTTCCCATCCCGTTGCAATGAACGGAGGTTTGGTTGGACACCAGATTCTGCGAGCTCTCTGCAGTGGGAGCGTGGCGTGAACAGCTGGTAAGATCGCGCCCTAATTGGATTTCATGCAAGAATCTTCAACCATTGATTTGGAAACAGTGAATATTCAGCCTGCAGAAGCTGAAGAAATTTGTAAGCTCAGCAGTAAACATAGAAACTAGAAGCAGAAGTAGGCCATTCGGCCCTTCGAGCCTGCTCCGCCATTCATTATGATCATGGCTGATCATCAAATTCAATATCCTGATCCCCCCATCCACGCATATCCCTTGATCCCTTTAGCCCCAACAGCCATATCTAATTTCTTCTTGAAATCAGACAACATATTGGCCTCAACTACATTCTGTGGTAGTGAATTTCACACATTCACCACCCCCAGGTGAAGAAATATCTCCTCACCTCAGTTCTAAAAGGTTAACCTCATCCTCAAACTATATCCCTCGTTCTGGACTCCCCTACCATCGGGAACATTCTTTCTGAATCTACCCTGTCTTACCCTGTTAGAATTTTATAAGTTTCTATGAGATCCCCTCTCACTCTTCTAAACTCCAGTGAATATAATTCTAACCGACTTAGTCTCTCCTCATATGACAGACCTGCCATCCCAGGAATCAGCCTGGTTAACATTCGCTGCACTCCCTCTATAGCAAGGACATCCTTCCTCAGATAAGGACACCAAAACTGCACACAATTTTCCAGTAAATTCCTTTCTTTCATGAGACACCATCCACTCGGCCCAGGGTGCTGATTGAAGTGGCGAATCCCTCAGTTCTTCATGAAGTAAGGTCAGAGGTGGAGGATACAGAAGGCACTGCAGCAGACTCTGACCAGCCACAGGAAGGTCTACTAGACCTGAATTGGCTCTTCCCAGAGAATGATGAGGAAGAATTCCTTGCCATATTGACCGATCTCTTGGAGGTTGAAGTCTCAGAAGATGACTTTAGGAAGTCTCTGTTGTCTTTCTAGGAGAAAAAGGATGGCTCTGCTAAAACTAGAGCCCCCAAGCATGATGTGGAGATGCCGGCATTGGACTGGGGTAAACACAGTAAGAAGTCTAACAACACCAGGTTGGACTTTAACCTGGTGCTGTTAGACTTCTTACTGTATCCACAAGCATACAGGCCAAGATAAAGCAGGGAAATAAAGTTTATAACAATCACAAAAGACTTAGTACTGGACATAGCTGAAAGGAATATAAAAAAGTACAAGGATGAAGTAAAAATGGAACTGAGGAAAGCAAAGAGAGGATACAAAAATATTGGCAGGTAAAATCTAAGAAAATCCTAAGATGTTTTATCAATACATTAAGAGCAACAGAATAACCAAGGAAAAGATTGAGCTGACCAGAGATGTACAGGGTAACTTGTGGGTTGATTCAGAAGATGTAGGCAGGGTTCTCTACTCTGCCTCTGTCTTCACTAAGGAGAGGGATGATGAAGACATTCTAGCTAAAGAGGATGAGTGAGGATAATGAGAAAGGAAGCACTGGAGGGACTGGTATTCTCATAAAGGCAAAATACTGCGGATGCCAGAATCTGAAACAGAAACAGAAAATGCTGGAAAATCTCAGCAGGTCTGACAGCACCTGTGGAGAGAGAATAGAGCCAACGTTCCGAGTCTGGATGACCCTTCGTCAGAGCTGAAGAGAAAGAAAATTGGATGAGATTTGTACTATTGAAGGGGCGAGGATGGGGGGGAGGGGCTGTAATTGGACAAAAGAAATGTAAATGGTGATAAAGGCTGAGAAAGGTGCTAATAGCATCCATTAAGAGATCGGAAAGTGTGAATGGCAGAACAAAGGTTCTCCCCACATCTGTGTGGCTTTCCTCCGGGTGCTCCGGTTTCTTCCCACAGTCTGAAAGACATGCTGGTTAGGTGCTAAATTCTCCCTCAGTGTTCCCGAACGGGCGTTGGATACTGGGGGATTTTCACTTCGTTGCAGTGTTAATGTAAGACTACTTGTGACACTAATAAATAAATTTAAAGTTTAAACCTTTGATCCTCGGAGTCTGAAACAGGAGTGCCGCACAGTGGACCACGGCCACCATCTTTCAGTCTCACATTCTGCCATGTTCCCTCTCCCCTCCCCACCTTTACTACAGCTACATCCAAACGTGAGAACTGCAGCTGAAGGACCGTGAGATAATCACGAGGGAGCACGGGACGAAAACAGGGAGATTTGCTGTTGGAGTCACTGACGTGACCCCAGGACCGACATCCCTTTGTGTGAAGGGGAGAATTAATAAAGAGAATGACAAGGGTTGTAAGAAAAATAATGGATCAAAGCCCAGCTGCTCAGGTGTGTGTCGCAGTTTCTCTGCACCCTAACTCTTATCACCCTCATCCATAAAGTCACTGTGTTGTTTAATTTCCTTTCGAGAAGGATGTTTAGTTTTTCTTCATTTCCTAATTTGCGTCCCGAGCTCCTTCTGATTCTGCAGGGATTGGGCAACGTACAGAGCTTGGTAACCCAGCTTTCACTTGCCAGGTCCTTGTTAAATCTGCACCCAAGTGACATGGTGATGGTAATCATTCTGCACGGAACAAATGTGGGCAGCCTTTACCCAATTCCAAGCAAGGACCCACACCAAAGGTATCATAGAATCATAGAATCCCTACAGTGCAGAAGGAGGCCTTCAACTCATCAAGTCTGCTCTGACCACAATCCCACCCAGGCCCTATTCCCGTAACTGATATTTATCCCATGCATTTACCCTAGCTAATCCCCCTGACATTAAGCCTCCCATCCATTGACTCCGTCAACACTTCCCGCTGCCTCGGCAAAGCAGCCACCATAATTAAGGACCCCAGGCACCCCGGACATTCTCTCTTCCACCTTCTTCCTTCGGGAAAAAGATACAAAAGTCTGAGGTCACGTACCAATTGAATCAAGAACTGCTTCTTCCCTGCTGCTGTCAGACTTTTGAATGGACCTACCTTGCATTAAGTTGATCTTTTTCTACACCCTAGCTATGACTGTAATGCTACATTCTGCACTCTCTCGTTTCCTTCTCTATGAATGGTATGTTTTGTCTGCATGGCGCACAAGAAACAATACTTTTCGCTGTATGTTAATACATGTGACAATAATAAATCAAAAATCTAAGAGTCAATTTAGCATGGCCAATCAATCTAACGCACACGTCTTTGGAGTGTGGGAAGAAACCGGAACACCCGGAGGAAACCCATGCAAACACGGGGAGAACGCGCAGACTCCGTACAGACAGTGACCTGAAGCCGGAATCGATCCTGGGTCCCTGGCACTGTGAGGCAGCTGTGCTAACCACTGTGCCACTGTGCCACCCCAGTATGGCTTCACTTCAGCATGTATTAATTAACAGCAACTCAAGGGCAGAATTTTCTCCAGTTTGTGTATCAGGTGAATGGGAGTCGTGTTCACAAACAGGACATATAAAAGACACAAACTCAATTTACAAGGTAATGGTTGGAATGCGAGTGTTTGTATGTAATCAAGTCTTAAAGGTACAGACAATGTGAATGGAGAGAGGGTTAAGCACAGGTTAAAGAGATGTGTATTGTCTCCAGCCAGGACAGTTAGTGAGATTTTGCAAGTCCAAGCAAGTCATGGGGGTTACAGATAGTGTGACATGAACCCAAGATCCTGGTTGAGGCCGTCTTCATGTGAACAGCAACTGATAGCCAAGTTCCGCACACATGAGGACGGCCTCAACCGGGATCTTGGGTTCATGTCACACTATCTGTAACCCCCACAACTTGCCTGGGTTTGCAAAATCTCACTAACTGTCCTGGCTGGAGACAATACACATCTCTTTAACCTGTGCTTAACCCTCTCTCCACTCACATTGTCTGTACCTTTAAGACTTGATTACCTGTAAAGACTTGCATTCCAACCATTATCTTGTAAATTGAGTTTGTGTCTTCATATGCCCTGTTTGTGAACACAACTCCCACTTCACCTGATGAAGGAGCAGCGCTCGGAAAGCTTGTGGCTTGTGCTACCAAATAAACCTGTTGGACTTTAACCTGGTGTTGTGAGATTTCTTACAGAATTTTTTCTGCAGGCTTCAGGGCCTGACTGTCAGGCTCGAATGTAGGCCTGAGGCCCCCACTGTGTGGGGAAATTCAAATAGGCTGTGATTATCCCCAAATTGCCCAATAACTGGCCCTGAGCCAAACTGGCTGCCCAATCAAGGATGGCAGGTGGTCTGGAGGGTGAATAGGAAAGCACCAAGTTGGAGGCTTCCTCTCTCCAACTATTTAATATTTAAAATAAAATGTAGAGCCAGCAGGCTGGGCCAATGGGAACCCCCTCACAGGGCTAAAGCTGCACTCAGGCAGGCAGGGGAGACCTCAAAGCCTTCATGGGATGGCATGGATGGCATGCCCCACAATCCCCCTGGTGTGCCGCTGGAAGGCCGCCTTGAAGTAGCTGCATTGTTCCTGGGTGGCCTGTCTGGAGACTGGGAAATTCCAGTTGGCTCTAATGATTGGCCTGAATAGGCCCTTAACAAAATCAATTGGCTGTCCACCGCTGTCTGCGGGCGTGTGGCACTGCCCCTCCACCATTCCCGTCTCTGGGAAAATGACCCGGGGGAACGATGGAGTACGAAAACTGGCTGGCATCGTGAAATTTTGTGACCACCCCCTTCCGCGCCTGCCTCCATTGGGATCAACAAATTCAACAAGAAATATCCAGCTGGCTCAGATCGGCCCAGGAGGATAATTGTGGAGACAGCAGAAAGTTGGAGTGGGCATTCTCCTATCTGAGACTGAATGTAAATCATGTGGACATTAATCACTTAATAACATAAAATACCAAATTGCATTTCTTACTCACTCCGCTGCCTGAAGCCAGCTGCCACCAACAGCAGCACAACCTCCACATCTGGAGTGGGCCACAATGGGTAAATTTTGTACAATTTTGTACAAAGTACAAAGTACAATTTTGCCACTGCCTGCAGGTAATTATATTCATTTCTGAGCTGAATGAACAGGTAGCAGCTTGGGGGGGGGGGGGGGGGGGGGTGCGGGGGGGCGGTCTGTGTGTGGTGGGTGGGTGGTGGTGATGGCCTAGTGGTATTATTGCTAGACTATTAATCCAGACCCTCACCTAATGTTCTGGGGACCTGGGTTCGAAACCCACCACAAATGTTGGAATTTTGAAAATAGGTATTGATTGCCCACTGAAGGTCTCAACTGCCTCATAGGCAGGTGGACCTGCAGAGGAGGCGATGGTCTAGTGGTATTACCTTTAGACTGTTAATCCAGAAACTCAGCTCATGTTCTTCGGAACCGGGTTCGAATCCCGCCACGGCAAGTGATGGAATTTAAATTCATTTAAAAATATCTGGAATTAAGAATCTATTGATGACTGTGAAACCATTGTCAATTGTTGGAAAAACTATTCTGCTTCACTAATGCCTTTAATGTGGTCTGGCCCACATATGACTCCAGAGCCACAGCAATGTGTGGTTGACTCTCAGCTGCCCTCGGGTAACTAGGGATGGGCAATAAACGCTAGCCAGCCAGCGACACCCACGTCCTACGAATGAATAAATATATATATATATACACATAAGAAATGCATTGATCAGTTCTAAGCCAGAAAGACGATAAAACATTTACTTAGCAGCCAGCTCTTTGGCATTTCCTTTTGTTTTTTTAAAAGTTCAGTTTACTTACTAGTGTCACAAGTAGGCTTGCATTAACACTGCAATGAAATTACAATGAAAATCCCCTGGCGCCTGTTCAGGTACACTGAGGGAGAATTTAGCATGGCTTTTGGACTGCGGGAGGAAACCGAAGCACCCGGAGGAAACTCAAGCAGACATGGGGAGAACGTGCAGACTCCACGCAGACAGCAACCCAAGACGGGAATTGAACCCAGGTCCTTGGTGCTGTGAGGCAGCAGTGCTAACCATTGTGCCACCGTGCCGCCCATATGCTCTTATTCAATAAGTCACAACTTTACTCAGGCAGAATTAAGGAACACACATGATGATGTTTACATCAAAATAACATTTGTACATTTAGAGAATGAAATCCTTCCTTATTTCGGATGATGTGGAGATTGATGCAATTCAATAAGTGTGCAATCAATAGTACTCGAAAGCCAGCAAAATCTGACAGAAAAATCCTTTATAAATAAACTCCTGTCATATTCCTTGTGATTGTTTATCGGAAGACAGACGTAATGATCTAAAGGCGGTTGTTGAGGTAATTCCTGAAACATCCCCTGCTTTAAGCCTATATGCTGTGATCACAGACAGTCAAACTCAACGTGACTGGCAATGTACGGTCACTTTAAACAAGATAGCTGGCAAATGATCATAATTGTTTGCTTATCTCATGCTTGTCTTTAGCAGACCTGTCATTCTGAAAGACCCAGGGAGCTGAAATAATGTCTATCGACCTCAGCAAGGATAATCTCCGTCTGTCACTCAGAACTATTTGCAGGGACTGGACTTTAGCCTCATAGCAAAGCAACACTATTGTCCACAACTGAAAACCTTGCTTTTGATCTCACTTGTGTCCTCTTAGCCTCAGCGAAAATCAAATCGTAACAACATAAAAAGAAACAGCATTTGTAGTTGAGAATCAGCAATGGGAATTGCATGTTTGGTACAATTTGGCGGCACTGATGGGCCATTAACAATTAATGGCCCCGAGATAGTTTAGATTCAAATCACACATATTAAGACCAGAAGTTGGCTTGCGGCTCATTATTAGATAATGCGGCCATTGTTTAATAACTTCCCTCGTGGAAAACTTAAAGTGCGTGGAAGTTAAACTGATCACTTGATGTACCACACTGCATCTATTCTGATTCACTGTACAGTATGTTCGCCATCCAAACGCCGTGCAGTATGTAGATGTACACGGAGGCAGCGATTATTCCTTACAAAGGTGAGTGATTTAATTGTCAAGATCTAATTGTCCAAGGCTGAACATGATTGTTCACAGCCATGGTGACATGTTTCACCTCAGGAATTAGGAGTCGGCCATTCGGTCCATCAGGTCTTTCACCTCTGTCACTGTTTCAAGTCTGGATGACCCTTCTCCAAACAGTCATTCAGACTCGGAACGTTGGCTCTATTCTCTCTCCAAAGATGCTGTCAGACATGCTGAGATTTTCCAGCACTTTCTGTTTTTTGTTAAACATTCACTTGATTGCAGTTTGCTGTGGGTGAATCCTCCCCTTCTAACCCATGTAGAATAAGTTTCCAAAACCCATCACTCTCAGTCCAGGATAGAAATTCACAACATTGTGTCTGCCTGCTTTCCGGCTCAGGATTACTTAAGCTGGGACACATTTTCATTGGAAGCAGATGAGAAAATGTTCACTAGGCTGACTCCTGTGATGAGGGGGTTTGGCTTCTGAGGAAAGGTGGAACAGGTTGGGTCTTTACCCATTGGAATTCAGAAGAATGAGAGGTGATCTTGGTGAAGCATATTAGATCCTGGGGGAGCTTGACCGGGTCGATTCTGAGAGGATGTTTCCCCTCATGGGGTAATATCGAATTATGAAACAGTTAAAAAATAAGGTCTCTCAGTTTACACCATGAGGAGAAACATATTCTCTATGAAGATCATTAGTCTTTGGAAATCCCTTCGCCAGTAAGTAGGAGGCTAGGTCATTGAATACATTTCAGGCTGTGTTAAGTTCATAAGATATTGGAGCAGAATGAGGGCATTTGGCCCATCGAGTCTGCTCCGCTGATATGCTCCTCATTCCCATTTTCCTGCCTACTCCCTATAACCAGTTAAAAATCTGTCTAACTCCTCCTTAAATTTACTCACTGTCCCAGCATCCACCACACTTCGGGGCAGCGAATTCCAGATTCACAACCCTTTGGGAGAAGTAGTTTCTCCTCAACTCTGTTTTACGTTTGCTGCCCCTTATCCTAAGACTATGATCTCTCGTCCTCGAATGCCCCACAAGAGGAAGCATCCACTCCACGTCTACTTTCATCATCTTGTGTACCTCGATTTGATCTCCCCTCATTCTTCTAAATTCCAGAGAGAATAGGCCTATCTCTCTTCATACGACAAACCCTTCATCTCTGGAATCAATCTAGTGAACCTCCTCTGAACTGCCTCCAATGCCACTACACCTTTCCTCAAATAAAGGGACCAAAACTATGCACAATACTCCAGGTGTGGCCTCACCAATGCCTTGTATAGTTCCTTACATTTATATTCTAATCCTTTAGCTATAAATGCCAACATTCCATTCACTTTCTTTACAATCTGCTGTACCTGCATGCTGGTTTCCTGTGACTGGTGAATGAGGACACCCAGATCCTTCTGCAGTGGAGCACCCCGAAGTCACTCCCCATTTAGATAATAAGTCGCCTTCCCAACACTCCAGCCCAGGCAACATGCTGGTGACTCTCCTCTGCACTCTTTCTCGTGCAATCACATCCTTCCTATCGTGTTCCTCAGTGTTCCTCTGTCTGTCTGATTCTGTCAGTTGATGTTTCTGAGATTCACCTTGGGACACTCTCCTACATTAAAGGTCTGATATAGATCAAAGTTATTTTTAAATCACATTGTAACAGACTGGGGAAGTCAGGATTAAAACAATATCTGGGTAAATGGAGTTTGGTCACAGGGCGGCACGGTAGCACAGTGGTTAGCACTGCTGCTTCACAGCTCCAGGGTCCCGGGTTCGATTCCCGGCTCGGGTCACTGTCTGTGTGGAGTTTGCACATTCTCCTCGTGTCTGCGTGGGTTTCCTCCGGGTGCTCCGGTTTCCTCCCACAGTCCAAAGATGTGCGGGTTAGGTTGATTGGCCAGGTTAAAAATTGCCCCTTCGAGTCCTGGGATGTGTAGGTTAGAGGGATTAGCGGGTAAATATGTGGGGGTAGGGCCTGGGTGGGATTGTGGTCGGTGCAGACTCGATGGGCCGAATGGCCTCCTTCTGCACTGTAGGGTTTCTATGATTCTATGATCTCTTTGACTGCTTCAGTCAACTGAGCAGATTGGAAAGGAATTTTCCAGAATCTTTCTCCACTCATGGCCTTCAATTTTTCTTCTTTTTCGTTCGCGTTTCCCAGGAGTTTAGATGTGTTTGGGAAAATGTGTTGTGGGGAAGCTGTGAGAGGAACTGCCGAGTCACAATGTTCCAGGTTTTTTTGAGCGACTGGGGCAGACGTGATGGGCCATCTGGTCTGTTCACCCTGTCAATCTTTTCTATTTGTCTAGACATGGATTTATTAAACAGCAACATTTATAGATGGACAGAAGCAATGAGACATAGTGGATCTCCAAGTTGGGCTACCCATAAGACCATAAGATATAGGAGCAGAATTAGGCCACTTGGCCCATCGAGTCTGCTCTGCCATTCAATCATGGCTGATATTTTTCTCATCCCCATTCTCCTGCCTTTTCCTCATAACCCCTGATCCCCTTATTAATCAAGAACCTATCTATCTCTGTCTTAAAGACACTCAATGACCCAGCCTCCACAGTCTTCTGCAGCAAAGAGTTCCACAGATTCACCACTCTCTGGCTGAAGAAATTCCTCCTCATCTCTGTTTTAAAGGATCGTCCCTTTAGCCTGAAGTTGTGCCCTCTGGTTCTAGTTTTTCCTACTAGTGGAAACAGCCTCTCCACATCCACTCTATCCAGGCCTCACAGTAGCCTGTAAGTTTCAATAAGTACCCCCCCTCATCCTTCTGAACTCCAATGAGTACAGACGCAGAGTCCTCAACCATTCCTCATATGACAAGCTCTTCATTCCAGGATTCATTCTTGTGAACGTCCTCTGGACCCTTTCCAAGGCAGCACATCCTTCCTTAGATATGGGACCCAAAACTGCTCACAATACTCCAAATAGAGTCTGACCAGAGCCTTATACAGCCTCAGAAGTACATCCCTGCTCTTGTATTCTAGCCCTCTCGACATGAATGCTAACATTACATTTGCCTTTCTATCTGCCGACTGAACCTGCATGTTAACTTTAAGAGAATCTTGAACAATGACTCCCAAGTCCCTTTCTGTTTCTGATTTCCTAAGTATTTTCCCATTTAGAAAATAGTCTACGCCTCCATTCCTTCTTTCCTTAATCTTGAGGTGATTGATCGGTGGAGTGGGAGGATTACCAGTTGCTTTTTTATTATTAATCACTTATGTAAGTGATGTAAGTGGGCCAGCATTTATTACCCGTCCCTAACTGCCTTAAATTTCAGAGGGTATTTGGAAGTCAATCACATTGCCATGCATCTGGTTGGACCAGGTAAGGACAGCAGATTGCCTTCTCCAAAGGACATCAATGAACCAGATGGGATTTTACGGCAATTGACAATTGTTTCATGGTCATCATTAGATTTTTCATTCCAGATTTTTATTGAATTCAAATTTCTCCATCTGCTGGATTGGAACCTGGGTCCCCTTGCTCTGGGTCTCTGGATTACTAGTCCAGTGCAAAACCACTGTGCTACTGCCTCCCCTAATAAACATTTAATAATAGTTATTAATTTAATATTAAACATAAATTTACTTCCGACATTAAACAGGGTGGATATTTCATAAGTACTTCAATGACTGTAAAACACTTTGGGATATCCTATAGTCATAAAAGGCACTATTTTATTGCACATCAAGCATTTTTTTCTTTCAGACTTTTATTCCTTCCTTCTATTCTTCCTTCCTCTCTTCAATCCTTCACTTTCTGTCCTTCCTTCTTTCTTTCTCAGCGATATGTACTGGGTGGATAGTGGGGTAAATTTTAACCCTACTTGCCTCGTTTTCCCAGGATTGGTGTGCATCTAAAGCCTCCTGAGTAACTTATTCACCAGAATGTCACCCATGCTCTCTCCATCCACAAGTTCAGCCTCCGACTCATGCGTGATATCATCTCACGGAAGAGGATAAACTTCAGAAGGGGTCGAGAAAGCAAAATGTTTTGATTTCTTTATTTGGACAAGAAGAGCAAAAATTCTGTCTGAAAGCCCAAATCAAACATTTAAACCTTCCCAGGTCCAGACTACCCAACTTCTGCACGATCGTCCCCTCCCACCCCACTATTGCCTGAACTTGTAAGTGCCATGAGACTCCCCTAGAATCCAATCCCATCACCTACCTTGCAGTAGTGCGCAGCAATAATTAGCATCCAGTTGATTCTTTTAACCTTAGACCACTTCCCCAAAGGAAGCAACTGAGCATTATAATTTTAATGCCTCAAAGGGACAGGTTAGATACATGGTTAAGTGTTACAGAATCATAGAACCCCTACAGTACAGAAGAAAGCCATTTGGCCCATCGAGCCTGCACCAACAACAATCCCACCCAGGCCTTACCCCTGTAACCCCAAGTATTTATCCTGCTACTCCCCTGACAATGAGGAGCAATTTGCCATGGCCAGTCCACCTAACCTGCACATCTTTGGACTGTGGGAGGAAACTGGAGCACCCGGAGGAAACTCATGCAACACGGGGAGAATGTACAAACTCTGCACAGTCAGTCACCCGAGATTGGAATCCAACCTGGGTCCCTAGAGCTATGAGCAACAGTGCTAACCACTGTGCCACCATGCTGCCCATAACACATGCTCCAGATCGCAGAATATCCATAAACAAAAGTCACAGGAGGTCAGTTTAGAAATATGATCATGATGGAAAGATATGAACAGGGTGTGGCCATTTAACCCCTTGAGCCTAATGGAACAATAGAACCATAGAAAAGTTACAAAACAAAAGGAGGTCATTCAGCCCATCTTAAACATGCCAAGCCTGAGGACACCCAGGTGCCAAAGAAACATAGACACATAGAAACTAGAAGCAGAAGTAGGCCATTCGGCCCTTCGAGCTTGCTCTACCATTCATTTTGACCATGCTTGATCATCAAATTCAATATCCTGATTCCCCCCTTCCCCCCGCCCCATATCCTTTGATCCATTTAGCCCCAAGAGCTATATCTAATTTCTTCTTAAATCACACAATGTTTTGGCCTCAACCACTTTCTGTGGCAGTGAATTCCACACATTCACCACCCTCTGAGTGAAGAAATTTCTCCTCACCGCAGTTCTAAAAGGTTTACCACTTATCCTCAAACTATGAACTAATTCTGGACTCCCCCACCATTGAGAACATTCTTTCTGAATCTACCCTGTCTAACCCTGTTAGAATTTTATAAGTTTCTATGAGACCCCCCTCTCATTCTTCTAAACTCCAATAAATATAATCCTAACTAATTTAGTTTCTCCTCATATGACAGACCTGCCATCCTAGGAATAAGTCTAAAGAACCTTTGCTGTACTCCCTCTAAAGCATGGACATCCTTCCTCAGATAAGTTCACCAAAAACTGCACACAATACTCCAGGTGTAGCCACACCAATGCCCTAAACAATTGCAGCAAAACATCCCTATCCCTATACTCAAATCCTTTAACTATGAAGGCCAATATGCCATTTGCCTTCTTTACTGCCTGCTGCACCTGCGCGCTTATTTTTGGCGAGTGATGTACGAGGACACCAAGGTCTTGCTGAGTTTTCACCTCTCTCAATCTACACCCATTCAAATAATAATCTGCCTTCCACCACCTTTTCCTTTCTCTCTGTCCTTTTTAATCCGTTTATATTCTGCCATTCGATTCAATCATGTCTGATCTGCACATCAACTCCATTTTCCCAGCTTTGCCCTTTATCCCTTGGTAACCTTGCTGAACAAGAATCTATCAATCTCAGTCTTGAGAGCTCCTGTTGTCCCTTAGTGTCCACAGCCTTTCTGGGGGGAAAAGTTCCAGATTTCCTCAACTCTTTGTGTGAAACAGTGTTTCCTGATTTCTCCCTTGTGAATGTGCTGGCTCTAATTTTAAGGTTATGCACCCTTCATTTTTCACTGCCCCACTGGAGGAGATGGTTTCGCTTTATCTGCCCCCTCTAATCCTTTTAACATTGAAACACCTGGACCAGATCAGCACTCCATCTCTCACACTCAAGGGGACACAAGTCGAGTTGAAACAAGCTGTGCGTGCAAAATTAACACTCCACATGGGAATTACTTCAAAATTAATAACTATTAAATTGATAGAAATGAAACGCAATCTGATCAAATAAATGGTAACATGTTCTAGGAACAGGAAAGAAACTCATCCCCCAAAATAACAAGGGCTTGGAGTGACTGGGCACTGTGCCACAGGACGGAAGCAACCAGCATCACAGCTGCAGTTTGCTCACAGGGGTGAGTTCACCATTGTGGCCAAGACTAAATAGTCTCCAGGAACTACACCACAAGAAAGGAAATATCCGAGGCAGAATTAGCCCAGGATGTTGTCACTCAAGAAGGCATGCAACAGCCAGCTGCCAACCTGAATTTGCAAAGATGTCTATAATTCACCCACTACCCAGGAGGATTTCAGACACAGAAGAAGATAATTGAATAGGGTGAAAAGAGAACAGTTAAGGAAAGGAAGAACTTGCATTTTTACAGCACCTTTCACAGATTGACAGATGGAGGGGGGAGGATGGCACGGTGGTTCGCACTGCTGCCTCACAGTGCCAGGGACCCGGGTTCAATTCCGGCCTCAGGTGACTGTGTGGAGTTTGCACCTTCTCCCTGCGTCTGCGTTTGTTTCCTCCGGATGCGCCGGTTTCCTCCCACTCTCCAAAGATTGGCCGTGCTAAATTGTCTCTTAGTGTCAGGAGAATTACGAGAGTAAATAAGTGGGGTAATGGGGATAGGGCCTGGGTGGGATTATGGTCAGTGCAGACTCAATGGGCCAAATGGCCTCCTTCTGCAATGTAGGGATTCAATGATTCTAAGGTTCAGAATGTCCAAAACACTGTGCGGCCAATGACGTACATTTTTGAAGTATCTGGTGTAATGTAGAAAATGAAATGACCAATTTGTGGACAGCATCTCCCCACAAACAGCAATGTGAGAATGATCAGATATGTTCGGTGATGTATCAGTATTAGTCAGGGGATAGCTGTCTTCAAAATAGTGACCTGTGATCATTTACGTCCACCTGAGAATTCAGGTTTAACATCTCATTTGAAGGATGGCACCTCACACAGTGCAAACCTCTACTGGAACGGCACTGAGCTCTCAGCTGTGGCTCAGTCTGCTTGCCTCTGAGCCACAAGGTAATGAGAACAAGTCGCCACTCCAGGACTTGAGGACGGCAGCCTATACTGACACACCAATGCAGTGCTGAGGATGGGTTGTAAGCAAAGACCCTGTCTGCCCTGTTAGTTGGATCTAAAATGTCCCATGTCATTATTTAAGAACAGGGGAGTTATTTCCTGTGTCTTGGCCAATGTTTATCCCTTAATCAACATCACAAAAACAGATCTTTTTTACTCTATCCTTAAAGCTACAAAGCGATGTTGAGAGTGAGCTGGACAGACCCAAATCCATTCCTTGCTTGCTCCAGAAACCAAAATCAAAACCCAAATGAATCCCAATTCATGGTCCCCACAAGAGAAGCAAACAAGATCCAAGCTAACAAGATGAGGCATTGATCTGATGCTTGATCTTCATCAAAAGGCCGAGAATGATCACATGGGAGCTTGCTGTGCACAAGTTGGCTGTCATACCTGCTATGTTACAATAGTGACTACACATCATGAACGTACTTCATTGGCTATAAATGCTTAGGCACAGCCTGAGGTCATGAAAGGTGCTATATAAATGTAAGCCTTTCTTTCTTTGCACCAAGTCTCTGGAGTGGTATTTGAACACAGTAAGAAGTTTAACAACACCAGGTTAAAGTCCAACAGGTTTATTTGGTAGCAAAAGCCACACAAGCTTTCGAGGCTCTGAGCCCCTTCTTCAGGTGAGTGGGAATTCTGTTCACAATTTGAACACATAGCCTTCTGATTCTCAGGCAATTTAAAACCTTTCTATAAAGTATTAACTGCCTTGGAACTAGCATGCAGTTCATCGCTGTCACACTGAATTCCAATGGAACAATTTTGTTCTGCCTCCCAATGACTGGATTAAGTCATTTAACTAGGTATAACTCTCAAACCTCTTCAAAGTGGACTTGCTGATCTTCTTGGTTGAGGGGGTCAATCACGAGGAGGCATAGTTTTAGGGCAAAGGGTGGGATATTCAGAGGGGATTTAGAAACATAGAAACATAGAAGATAGGAGCAGGAGGAGGCCATTTGGCCCTTCGAGCCTGCTCCACCATTCATCACGATCATGGCTGATCGTCCAACTCAATAGCCTAATCCTGCTTTCTCCTCATAACCTTTGATCTCATTCGCCCCAAGTGCTATATCCAGCTGCCTCTTGAATACATTCAATGTTTCGGCATTGACGACTTCCTGTGGTAATGAATTCCACAGGCTCACCACTCTTTGGGTGAAGAAATGTCTCCTCAACTCCATCCTAAATGGTCTACCCTGAATCCTCAGACTATGACCCCTGGTTCTGGATTCTCCCACCATCAGGAACATCCTCCCTGCCTCTACCCTGTCTAGTCCTGTTAGAATTTTATAAGTTTCTTTGAGATCCCCCCCTCATTCGTCTGAACATCAGCGAAAGCAATCCTAACCTAGTCAATCTCTCCTCATACATCAGTCCCGCCATCCCCGGAATCAGCTTGGTAAACCTTTGCTGCACTCCCTCGAGAACAAGAACATCCTTCCTCAGAAAAGGAGACCAAACTGCGCACAATACTCTCGGTGTAGCCTCACCATGACTCTGTATAATTGCAACAACACTAGTTATTGCCTGCCAATTTGAAAAGGACCTATTAATTCCTACTCTTTGTTTCCTCTCAGCCATCCAATTTTCTATCCATCTCAATACACTTCCCCCAATCCCATGCGCTTTAATGTTGCACAATAATCTCTTATGCAGAACTTTGTCAAATGCTTTCTGAAAGTCCAAGTATACCACATTGTCTGGCTCCCCCTTGTCCACTCTTCTAGTTACATCTTCAAAGAATTCCAACAGATTTGTCGAGCATGATTTCCCCTTCATAAATCCATTACTGACTCTGTCTGATCCTGCCGCTGCTTTCTAAATACTCCGCTATAAAGTCCTTGATAATGGATTCAAGAAATTTCCCCACAATTATGTTAGGCCGATGAAAAGTTTTTTTCACTCAGAGGGTGGTGAGAATCGGGAAACATTGCCTGGGAAAGTAGTTGAGGCTGGAAACCTTAGAACCTTTAGAAAATATTTGGATGAGCACTTGAAACATCGTAACATTCAAGAATATGGGACAAGTGCCGGAAAATGGGATCAGTGCAGTAGTGCAATAACTAGTGGTAGTTATTGTTGGTGCAGACTCGATGGGCCGAAAGACTTTTTCTGTGTTGTATAGTCCTATGCCTCTAAGCTCTTTCTCCTAGATCAGTTCATCTTGCTGGTAACTTTAGGATCTTACATTCTTTAAAATCACTTCTTAAAATTTTAATTACAATCTCACCAGGCACAGTTTGAATTCATTTCTTATTATAGGGCCTTGGACCTTTCCCCTTCCCACTCACTTTTCTCCTCCAAGCAGCCTATACTTGGGAACATCTATGGCTACCCATTGGGTGCATATTGTTCACCTACTCAGTCCATTGTGTGTGTTACCCTCCATCCATTGATGCCACTCAGTTTGGCCCCAAGTCTTTGACTCTCACTAACCTTTACAGATGCACCATAGAAAGCATTCTTTCTGGTTGTATCAGCTTGGTATGGCTCCTGCTCTGCCCAAGATCGCAAGAAACTACAAAGGGTTATGAATGTGGCCAGTCCATCATGCAAACCAGCCTCCCATCTATTGACTCCGTCTACATTTCCCACTGCCTCGGAAAAGCAGCCAACATAATTAAGGACCACATGCACACTGGATATATTCTCTTCCACCTTCTTCCGTTGGGAAAAAGATACAAAAGTCTGAGGTCACGTACCAACCGAATCAAGAGCAGCTTCTTCCCTGCTGCCATCAGACTTTTGAATGGACCTACCTCATGTTAAGTTAATCTTTCTCTACACCCTAGCTATGACTGTAACTCCTTTCCTTCTCTATGAGTGGTATGCTTTGTCTGTATAGTGTGCAAGAAACATTACTTTTCACTGTATACTGATACATGTGAAAATAATAAATCAAATCAAATCAAGATCATGTTACCCCCCGGACTGACACAGCATACATCCTCAACTGAGGCATGGCCTGAATCTCAAAATAGTTCCGGTTTCTTTGTTGCTGGAATGGTTGACTGAAATTCAGGAATCAGTTCTCCACCCCATCCAAAACAGAAAATCTACCCCACTTACGGAAGGAAAGGTGAAATCTATTAAGAAACGTGGCTGAACTGTGGCTCAGTTGACAACACCCTCACCACTAGCATATGAGGTTGTGGATTCAAGTCTCGTTCCAGAGACCTGGGGCAGAGTTTTACCTGCCTCACAGAGGCGGGGGTAGGGGTGGGGCTGATAAGTGCACCAGCGGAGCTGCTGCTCCGCAGAGACCCATTTGTATCATTAAGAGGAGAGACCTCTCTGGGTCACTGGCATTTTCAGGCAATGGGCACACTGCCACTCCGCCCACCCCCACCCAACCCCACCGTCACATGGGGAGGCTCCCAACATCATAGAGGTGACCTCGCTGTGGGCAAATTTGGGGGGGAGACAGAGAGTGGGAGTGGGAAGGCAGTGGGAAAGGGGGTATTGGAGTTGGGGGCACAATGACTTGGAGAGGTTCCATGTGCTGGTGAGACAACCCTCATGGCCGCAATCCATACTCTCAGCGAGATTTCCCCTTCATCAACAGGGCCTTCCACCCTCTAGCACTCTGAATTTTAAATTATACTCACCTATCTCACCCAGACGTGGGTGGCAGGTGGCACAGTGGTTAGCACTGCTGCCTCACAGTGCCAGGGGCCTGGGTTCGATTCCCGGCTTAGGTCACTGTCTGTGTGGAGTTTGCACATTCTCCCCGTGTCTGCGTGGGTTTCCTCCGGGTGCTCCCGTTTCGTCCCACAGTCTGAAAGACATGCTGGTTAGGTGCATTGATCTGAACAGGCGCCGGACTGTAGCAACTCAGGGAATTTCACAGTAACTTCACTGCAGCGTTAATGTAAGCCTTACTTGTGACTAATAAATAAACTTTAAACTTTATCTGAGGGTGTCTGCCTATGTGGTGCCCTCTCAGTCTCCTGCCTGCACCACCGGTTGGGGCAGGCGAGGATTCAAGATATGAACAGAAGATGTTGGAAATACTCAACAGCCCTGGCAGCACCTGAGGAGAGAGAAACAGATTCAGCTCTGTAACCAGACCCTGCTGATGCCAGACCTGCTGAGTGTTTCCAGCATTCTCACTTTTATTTCAGACTTCCAGCATCTGCAGTATTTTGCTTTTTTTATTGCAGAGTCTGGGCCTCTGGCCCTCTGGTTGTACAGCAGCCCAGGGAGCAGCCGATCTCCGGTTAAATTGCTGAGCGAGTCCTGCGCGTGTAGGTTCGGTCTTCCCATTTGAAACCTGCAGTAAGCATCAGTGCTTGAGCACAAAAGAACATCGTCTGACACACCCAGCGCAGCACTGTGGGAGTGCTGCACTGTCAGAGGTGTTGGCTACATGTTGAGACATTAAACTATGTTTGCACTCTCAAGTGAATGCCCATTATACCATTTCAAAGAAAGGGCAGTGTACTGACCAAAACATATCCCTCATTAAATATCATTCAAGCCCTTGAAGCAATCAGTAATTTCATTGTGGGATCCTGCTGTGCGCATATAGGTATAGAAATTGCAATTGTTATTGGGCAGAACTTCAGTTTCGCTTATCTACATGATGATTGGCTTGATAGAAATTAGAAGGAATTCCTGGACAGGCTGAAGGTTTTGCTATCGAGCAGTGATAAACGCAGCTAAGGACAGACCTTGCTATTTTCTCTTTACTCATTCGTGGGATATGGGCATTGCTGGCATTTATTACCCATCCCTAGTTGCCCTTGGAGGGAAGTTGAGAGTCAACCACATTGCTGTGGCTCTAGAGTCACATGTAGGCCAGACCAGGTCAGGATGGCAGATTTCCTCCCCTAAAAAACATCAGTGAACCAGATAGGTTTTCTCCGGCAATCGATTCATGGTCATCAGTAAATTCTTAATTCCAGATATTGTTTATTGAATCCTGCCGTGGCAGGATTCGAACCCGGATGCCCGGGACATTAGCTGAGCTTCTGGGATAATAGTCTAGCGATAATACCACTTGGCCATCACCTCCTCCTGGTGTAGGGCGTGAATCACATACCAGGTAAAGGCAGCAGGTTTCATTTCCTGGGGGTGGGTAGAGAGGGGGGGGGGGATTATGAAGTGGTTGCATCTTTCGCAATAGTTCAACGGTTTTATTGCTTTCCGAAACTAAATTCTAAAGACTCCCCGGGTGGGCGTTGAAATTTGCCTTGCAACACGGTTGCAAATGCAACACATTCAGAGCGGTCCTGGGAGTGAAGGGTTAACACCGTGCCTTGCCTGCAGCAGTCTGGTGTGTAAATAATATGCTAATATGCCTTTGACACTCAGAGATTCCAAAAGCTTCTGTTCTCCGTTGGAATTGGAATTCCTCTGTTGATAAACTGATGAGGGGAGGGAGGGGATGGGTGGAGGGAACCATTGTTCTGACATTGCGCAGAAAATAGATATTCCTTTCATTGTGTCTCCCTTTTAGGATGCTTTTTTTTGATGTTCATTGTCTGAAGCAGGAATTCACGAAGCCTCCAGGAGGCTCCACATCCCTCTATAACCCTTGCTGTGTCGCTTCAACAGTGCAATTCATACACTTGTCCACTCATGATGACAGGACCTCCCACAAGCCTAGAGACAGCTAAGATATGACTGCACGGTTGTAGCAGTCACACGAGGGCTGACAAAAAAAGCACATTAAATATTAATAAAATATAAAAATACTTTCAAAGTATTGCACACAGTCTGGCACACGACATCATAAATATTAAACATATGTAGATCCTTTATAACTTACAGTGCTAATGCATGATTGTTACAACACAGTTACAGCCCGTGTCACTTGTAAGTGACACAAAGATATCAGCTGCCTCTGTGGAACTCTCTTTTTATTTTCTGCTCCTTTTGCCTTTAAAAGTGTCTTCGCTAATGCCCCTCCAGCCCTCTCTTCTCATTTAAGGCATGCCTTAATATTAAGTCTTTGACCAAGCTTTTGGTCACCTGTCTTGTCAACTCCTCATGTGACAGCCCGGCTCCTGTGAAGCACCTTGGAACATCGAGCGACATCAAAGGCACTGTTTAAATGCAATCGTTTGTTATGCTGTCCTTGACATTTAATTTTCACGTTAGTGTCACAAGTAGGCTTACATTAACACTACAATCAGATTACTGTGAAAATCCCCCAGTCGCCACACTCCGGCGCCTGTTCAGGTACACTGAGGGAGAATTTAGCATGGCCAATGCACCTCATCAGCACGTCTTTGGACTGTGGGAGGAAACTGGAGCACCCGGAGGAAACGCACGCAGACACGGGGAGAACGTGCAAATCCACACCCAAGGCTGGAATTGAACCCAGATCCCTGGCTCTGTGAGGCATCAGTGCTAACCACCGTGCCTCTGTGCCACTGTATGTGGAAACTGACAAGAAATAGAAGGTTCCCATGTTGTTTTCTGCCAACACTCTATTGTATCGGCACCTGGGAACGACATGGGCTTCACTCTTCCTTTGCTCTTGAGAAAATTTTCCTTTTATTGCTTAAGGCGAATGTGGTTTATGCATGATCATATTCCAGATTGCAATCACTTACTGTGTCGGTTCTTGCACTTTAATGAAATATCCAATGACAGCGACAACATGAGTACTGTACTGGGCAAAATGGTGCAATTAATGCTTCCAAGGGTAATGCTGAATGAAAAGGGAGCCCATTTAGGGAATTCAAGTGAAGTCTTCACACTCGGCATGTTGTGGCATTTACTTGTTTGAATAGCTGGAACATTGCGTGTGACCTGCTAATCTCTACTTCCAAGAAACTTGAAAAAACAATATCACCTTTCATGACCTCAGATGTTCCAAAGCACCTTACAGCCAATGAAGTGATTCTTAAAGTTTAGTCATTGTAAGGTAGGAAATGTGGCAGCGAATTTGCTCACCACAAGTGAGCAATTTGGTAAATGATTAGATCATCTCAGTTAATGACGTTGATCAAGAGATAAATAATGGCCAAGACACAGGGAGATAGCTCGCTTGATGTTCTTCAAAATAGTGCCATGGGATCTTTTACATCCACCTAAGAGACCAGCCAGGACCTTGGTTAAAAGTTCCCCTGAAAAAGTGCCTCTGACAGTGCAGCACTCACTCAGTCCTACAGTGGAGTGTCAACTTAGTTTTTATGCACAAAACTCTGGAATGGGACTTGAACCCACAACCTTGTGACTGGGGACAAGATGTTGCTAGCTACGCCACAGCCCCCAATAGCGGACATTAGAACTGAGGTGAGGAGAATTTCTTTTCACCCAGCGAGTGGTGTATCTATGGAATTCACTATGACAGAAAGAAGTTCAGGCCAAAATGTTGTGTAATTTCAAGGAGTTAGATATAGTCAGATATAGACATGAGTAAGATGGGTATAGTGGATGTGGGCCAAATTGGGACTAGCTTAATGGCAAAAATTGGGCGGCATGGACAAGTTGGGCCAAAAGGCCTGTTTCCATTCTTTAAATTTTTATGACTCTATATAGCTCTTGGGGCTAAAGGGATCAAGGGACAAAAGATGTGCAGGTTAGGTGGATTGGCCACGCTAAATTGCCCCTTCGTGTCCCAAGATGTGTAGGCTAGATGTATTAGCTATGGTAAATTTGTAGGATTACAGGGATAGGATGGGGGAGAAGGTTTGGGTCCGATACTCTGACAGACAGTCGGTGCAGACTTGATGGGCTGAATGGCCTCTTCTGCACTGTAGGGACTCTATTTTATTCTATTCGATATGGAGGGAAATGGACGATCAGGATTTTGAATTTGATGATCAGCCATGATCATGATGAATGATGGAGCAGGCTCGAAGGGCCGAATGGCCTCCTCTCGCTTCTATTTTCTATGTTTCTATGAGCTCATAGAGCTCTGTGCTGAAAGCACTAATGTACCCCAGAATATTAGCAAAGGTTGTATGCCTCTTTCACAAAGAAATGAATATGAAACTTGATGCCTTAGCCTGCAGCGGGTTCTGTGATAGTTACATATCAAAACTGAAAGTCAAAGCTGGAATCCAGATTTGGCACTCTGCTTTTTTTGTGTGCTGGAAATGTTGTTGCGAAAGTTCCCCACAAGGCCGTGAGGCAGCCTTCATGATGCTGTGTCAGGAACAGGCGTCGAAGGGGCGGTTCCTATGGCTGCAGACAACCCTTACCGATGAGGGGCGCGGGCACAGTTTGAAGTTGCTTGGATGGTTCCCATGGCGAGTGCTGGCTAGCCTTTGGTCCACTTGCTCAAGTACGCACACAGAATAAATTCCACACTCCAGTTCCGGACAATTAGCTGCTGGAAAGGATCCAGCCAGAATGGCTGTGATTCACTTGTGAATACCGGAATATCTCCTGCTGCTGGCTTCTTTCTTTTCAGTCTAGGAGGCCCCTTTAAGAAAATAGTGACAGGCAGACCATGTTGCACAAGTGATTGGTTAAACGGCGCTGTACCAGTCACTTTGTGAAGAAAGAGTTTATATTGTTCTTTTCACATCCTCTGCATGCCTCAACTGACCTTCCAGCCAATGGAGTACCTTTTGAAATGTAGC